>NC_088690.1:19165000-19790000 GCF_028017835.1 Emys orbicularis
TTTTGTATGTTTGTGCTTGCTGTGCTTATGGCTTTGTGCCTATCGCCATGTCTACACTACAGACTTTGGTCAATGCAGGCTATGTCGGTGGAAAGCTGCAATTACTGTGTTGTTTGTGTGTGAGCACTTGGCTGCTTGGGTCAGCGCTGCCTGTACTCACCAGGAATGCTTGTGTCAAAGCACAGTGGATAGGTATCCCAATGTAGCACTCACCACCATCTGGTGCACTGTCTTTTGGGAAATGTTCACAATGCATGGTGGGGCAGAAATCAAGTCTTGCAGGAGTGACTAGGAGCTAGGGGTCAAGCTCCCATCATGCAATTTTCTCTGTCCCATAATAACATCCACATCCTGTAACTTTTTTTGTGTGTTTTAAATCCTACAAACCCACCTGGCACTCTTTGCTCTCCACCATCTCTGACCGAAGCATGGAGCCCACAGAGCGCTGCGCTATTATCCTGAACGTTGCAAACACAGGACCAAGGATCTCTGCTATTTGCAGAGCCCCAGGGAGAACCACAACAACGGGGCGACATGACTATTTCTTCAAGGACAGATTGCTGAGGGATGTAGTGAAAACCAATTCAAGGGTCTTGGTGGCATTCACGGAGCAGCTGCCAGTGGTGGAGCACCACTTCTGGGCCCAAGAAAAAACTATGGACTGGTGGGATCACATCATAATACAGGTCTGGGACAATGAGCAGTGGCTGCAGAACTTTCAGATGTGAAAGACCATGTTCCTAGGTCTGTGGGCCAAGCAAACGCCAGCCCTCCTTCACATGGATACCACAATGAAAGCTGCATGGATAGTTGAAAAGTGAGTAGTGATCATACTCTGGAACCTGGCAATGCCAAATTGCTACCAGTCAGTAGGTAATCAGTTTGGAGTTGGAAAATCCACAGTGGGGTCTATTGTCATGCAAGTTTGTAGGGCTAATAATTGTCTCCTGCTATGCAGGACTATGACTCCTGGCCAGGGCATCAGAGCCTTCCCAAAAGTAGGGGGGGGGAGGTGGGCTCCTCACAGCTCCCCATGTGGTTCTCCCCAATCTGGCTGTGGCTGGGGGAGGGGAGGGGGCACAGAGCTGCAGCCTGGCCATGTTAAAAGCCATGCGGGCAGCTGTGGAGAACCATGGCAGCCCTTCCACCTGCTTGCAGTGCTGGGGGCTTGCCAAGAGCAGCCCCCGGCCCAGGCAGGTGGAGGGTCCATGGCCCCCCTACAGCTGCCAGCGCGGCTCTTACCATGGCCGGGCTGCAGCTCTGAGCTCTGCCCCCCTCTCTCCCCAGCCGGAGCCAGATTGTGGGGAGCCGGCACAGTCGTGGACTCTCCACCTCCACCTGCCCTGGGCCAGACAGGGAGCCCGCGGGGTGGGGACACTGGCCAGGGGCTGCTGTCAGCCCCCCTGCACCGCAGGCAGGTGGAGGGGCCACACAACTCCCACAACTGCCCTGGCTTCCCAGCCGGGCTCCATGCTGGCCTGGCTGGGGGTTGGGGTCTTGTGAGGGGGAAGTGGACAGGCAGGGGCCAGGATCTGCCCTGGTGATAAGTGGATGGGTCATGCCAGGCCTGTCCACTTTCAAAAAGTGAGAGGGCTTTGGTATCCCTGGTTCCAGTGCCACTGACTCCTGGCACTGTGCAGGACACAGTGGAGGAATTTGCAGTATTAGGATTCCTGAATTGTGGTGAGGTGATAGATGGCAATCATGCACATCCCTATTTTGGCACCAGCCCACCTTGCCACAGAGTACATCAATAGAAAGGGCTACTTTTCTATGGTTATTCTAGTGTTGGTGAATCACCGGGAATACTTCCCAGGTATCAGTGTGGGCTGGTCAGGGACAGTGCATGACACTTCAATCTTTAAGAACATATGACTGTTCAGAAAGCTGCAAGCAGGGACCTTCTTTCCTGACCATTGGATTTACCAGAGGCAATGTTGAAATGCCAATAATGGTCCTGGGGGATCCAGCCTACTCCTTGCTCCTCTGGCTCATGAAGCCATACACGGGCCACCATGACAGCACTAAGGAAAGCTTCAGCTACTGGCTCAGCAGGTGCAGAATGACAATTGAATGCACTTTTGGTAGACAGAAGTGAGGCTGGCATTGGCTACTCACTAGAGTGGATCTCAGTGAGCAAAATATCCCTCCCTGTTGTGTCTTGCACAACATCTGTGAAGCAAAGGGGGGGAATTGCCACCGGGATAGCTCAGTGGTTTGAGCATTGCCTTGCTAAACCCAGAGTTGTGAGTTCAATCCTTGAGGGGGGCATTTAGGGATCTGGGGCAAAAATCTGGGGATTGGTCCTGCTTTGAGCAGGGGGTTGGACTAGATGACCTCCCGAGGGCCCTTCCAACCCTGATATTCTGTGATTCTGAGGGTGGGATGCAGTGGTGGAGCAGATGTCTCCTGAGTTTGAACAGCTAGATACAAAGGCTGATAGAAGAGCTCAGTGCAGAGCTATGCAACTGAGGGAGGCCTTGAAAGATCACTTTAATGGCCAGCCACAGTAATGAGGTGTGGTGGACTGCGCTTTACCTGGCTCTGAAGTGTTGGGGGCTGTTATGAATTGTGTAATGGTGTAAATTTATCAATACACCTGAGTTATGCACTGCTTGGTATACATTTATACTTATTACACTGTGGGATAGGGTGTATTTTCCCCCTACTGGCCCTGAGAGGGTTGAATGGGGTGGGTGGGAGGAATCAACCACTTAAGCAGCAACAAGGGGAGAGATTTAGGCTGTGAAGTGGCTGCTAAGTGGAAGCAGACTCAGCTGGGCAGGAACTGGAAGGGCCTGTGTAAAGCCCAGGAGCTGGGTGTAGCAGGAAGGCAGGCTCTAGTCACTCCCTGGGAGGAGGGAGGTATGGTCAGGACTCTAAGGTAGTCAGAGGTGAAAGTAAGCCGGTACAGGCCGGTACAGCATACCAGCAAGAGCCGGTACGCCGTGCCAGACCAGACCGGCTTCCCCAGGCTGGCGCTTTAAAGGGCCAGGGGCTCCCTGCAGCGGCTGGAACCCCGGGCCCTTTTAAATAGCCTCCCAAGCCCTGGGGCTCAGGCAGCCAGGCTTGGGCGGCGATTTAAAGGGCTCAGGGCTCCTGCCGCTGCCAGGAGTCCTTTAAAGTGCCGCCCGAGCCCTGCCACCTACCCTTGGGCTCAGGCAGCGGGGCTCAGGGCTCCTGCCGCTGTGGGGAGCCCCGGCCCTTTAAAACGCCATCCGAGCATAGCTGTTGCTGCCCTGGGGCTCCGGCAGCCGGGCTCGGGCGGTGCTTTAAAGGGCTTGAGCCCGGCTGGCAGAGCCCCGGGGTAGTGGCGGCAGGGCTTCATCGGCGATTTAAAGGGCCCGGAGCTCCGCTGCAGTAGTGGCAGCCAGAGTCCTGGGCCCTTTAAATCGCCCCTTAGCCCCAGGCCTCTGCAGCTGGTAGCTCCGGGAGTGATTGAAAGGCCCCAGGGTTCCCAGCCGGAACAGGGCCTTTAAAACTTGATTTAAAGGCCCCGCCTCTTCCGGTTGATGCCACGCCCCCGCTCAGGACTCGAGCATACCGGTAAATCCTTTGTTACTTTCACCCCTGTGAGTAGTCTATAGCTACTCCCAGGAACGTGGGAGGCTGGTAAATCTAAAGAGAAGGGAAGCCAGGAAAGTAGGATAAGGCTTGGGGAAAGCAACAAGGTAGGACAGTACAGACTTTGGCTGCTGTGGGGCCCCTGAGCTGGAACCTGGAGTAGAGGGTGGGCCCGGGTTCCCCTACCAGCCACTCAAGATGTGTCACAGACCATGTAGAGGACAGTGGACTGTGTGGGATGATTTGTCCCGGAAAGACTTTGATACCCCCTCAGAAGGGGGACCCATGGAGTGACCTGGTGGGAGGGCTGAGTCATCAAGAGGAGACTGGTTCCTGGAGCAGGATGAGAGGACAGTGGGAGAGAGATCACCAGAGAAGAGCACAATGCCTGACCAGAGCTAATCCCCAGAGCTAACCAGGGGAGGTGCCACCAGCGGTGAGTGATCCCTGCAACACACTGTTTTTCACTGAACCTGAGTTCTGTACAGTAACAACCAGTGGGCGTGCTGGGTAGCACTAGGCATTCTGCAGTACATGTTGTGAAGTGATAAAAATGAATTCGTTTCCAAAACAATAGAAACTTACTGTATACCAAATACAGTGCAAAAATGTAAAACTACAAAACAAATATACTATAAACATCTAAAATATGCTAACAGAACTTGAAAATTAGAAAGGTAGAAAACATTCGTGTCCATTTCAGTCCTCTTTGGCTACACACACAAACCCGTGAGAGCCAGAGTTGCTGTATATTTGAAGCTGCAATTCTCTTTATTGGCTCTGGTAAGGGTAGGGATGTGGCTCCTGAAACAATGCGGACTGTAGGGGGTGGTAGAGAGGTGCTAAAGTGAAGCTCTCCATAGATTGTACGAAGAAGTGAGCCCATAATTGTTGGACCTTTAAGTCAACAAGAGTCTACAGCAGCAGTTCTCAAACTTTAGCAACCTGAGGACCCTATTTTGATTTAAAATTTTTCACGGACTCCCCAACCCCTGCTCAGTCCTGGGCCCTGCCCCTGCTCCACCCCTATCCCTCCTCTTCCCACCCTCTCTCCCAAGTGTGCCCCGTCCTCCCTCCTCCCCCTCCTTCCTAGTGCCTCCTGCATGCTGCTGAACAGCTGTTCCCCAGAACTAGCCAGGGGAGAGAGGTGGGGGAGGGGAGTTGATCAGCGGGGCCTGCCAACCCCCTGGAGTACCCTCGTGGACCCAGTTTGAGAAACACTGGTCTACAGTATTTATATTGGCTGCCTAAGAAGCCGCATTATGTCCTGGTGCATCTCTCGCTCTCCTTTTTGCTGGGGGGACTCCTGGGCCTTTCACCTGTCCACTTTTTTTTCTTTTCCATGGTTTCTGTTGTATTCACCCACCAGGCCCTCTGAGCACAGTCCATGTTGCACTGGCTTGTAGTAGCTTATTGACCCTAGTCTCCCATGTTCCCTTCTTTCTCCTCCTTCCATACCTCCAAGTACCCTATTCATAGGAACCCTGGGCCTAGGGTGGGGAGCCTTTCCTATAGGAACCCTCACCCTAGCTCCAGGTATCCTACCTATAGAAATACTAACCCTAAGGTGGAAAGCCCTCTCCATAGGAACCCGACCCCTACCTCCTACTACACTCTCCCTAGGAACTGCAACCCTAGGGCAGGATGCCCTACCGCCAAATACTCTACCCAGAGGAACCCTAATGCTAGCAGGTTCAAGTGTTCGATGGGTGTGGGATGGGGCACCTTAGAAGGCTGCAATGGCAGTAGCTACAGATAAAATAGATGTACCATTGTATTTACAGTCCAAATGGAAAGCAAAAGTTACATTTCAGAGTGCCCTTTCCTTTTCCCCACAAAATTTTTATCTAAGCCAGGCTTATTGACACTTCAGCTTTGGAGCGCCACAGTACAGCCCTCTAGCCACAGCCATGGGGAGCATGGCCCACCGGGGTGAGGGTGGGGTGAAACGAGAGAATTTTTTGGTTGAATGAAACAATAAAATCTTGGCTCCTGTTCCCATGGGTACAAGAACCAGGCAATGGTATGGAGTACTGGTTCTACTGGTGGTGGTGATTTTAACTGTTATCTCCTGAGGGTCAGACATACGCAGAGAGCACAGATGCTGCTGGTTCCCGAAGCCTTCTGGGCTGGTATGCTGTTACCCAGTTTATTGCAATGGTGCCAGCCAAACTGATTGTGGAGTGGTGCGGAAAAGCTGCCTACAGCGGAGGAAGAAATAAGGCTGCCATCCCTTCAGGAGAGGATTGCAGAGTACCTCCAGGAAAGTTCCACTGAAAGAAAGGAGGATATGAATGCCTTCCCTATGTACATCAACAAACTACTCTGCATGCCTGCCCTGCCCAACCCCACAGGTCAATGAAGAGCAAATAACAACTCTTCCTCTGTTTGTTGTATCAAAAGAGGTAGACGTACAAGTAAACCTATGAAAAGTTGATTCCTGTGTCCTGCTAACTTGGGGTTGGGCTGGGCACCATCTTTACATTTAAACATCTTAAGGAAAAATGCATGCACACACTTACTCGAGGTTCCTTCCACTTAATTTAGTGCCAGCCGAGGCCTTATTCCTACTTTATAAGAAGTCACCAAAGGACTGTTCTATATAGTCACTTCTACATCATGGTGCATATGCTACCTTCATGCAGCTTTTCTCAATTAAACATTGCTACTGTTACTGGTCTAACTGATGGCGTCATTAGGCCTATATATGAACCAGAGTTCTTCCATGTTTAAACTCTGTTCTTCCATGTTTAACTTTAAGCGGCCTCAAGAGCCAAGGACAGGAATTGGAATGTGTAAATAGTCAGTTACCTATTACGACCTTGCTTATAACCAGGTCCTAAGCAATAATGATGAGGTTTGCATGTTTCTAGCTGGAGGAAACATGCAAACATAGTAAACTAGAGTAAAAAGGACCCAATGATTGTTTAGAGGAATGTTACTAACAAGCTAGATTTATAGCCCTAGAATGACTTAACGGCTTAAATGTATGAACATGTCTTCGGTAGAGAAGGGAGGGGGAGTGTGGGGGGGGTGATGCGGAGGGAGAGAAGGGGGGGGCTTGATTGTAAAGTATAAGACGAGAGAAGCTGCTTTGTTCTGTGTGCTCGATTTGAGACTTGCCTGTCTCCTTGCACCACTTTGAGATCTCAAATAAACCTTTGATTGTTTCTCCACCCCGGTGTGTTTATTGGCGCGAAGCACGCCGGGCAACGAACCCCTGTTGCTTTGCCTCGGGCACCTCTGTGCCAGCAACAGTCTTGGCGTCCCTGGGTGGGCTCGAGGCTGAAATTTAGCCTTGCCCGGACCCCTCTTGGAGGCCGACGGACTACGGCGACGACCGACGCCCAGAGCTCACCGGTGACTTCATCGGGGGCCTCGGCGGAGACGTGGTTTGCTCGACCCCGGAGGGCACAACGGTGCAACGCGCTTGAGTAGTGGAGAAGCAGCTGCGGGCGACGGTGGGGAACCGGTCCTGTGGATAAGGTAGGAACAGTCCAGTGGGGACTTTCTGTCTTGACCTGGGGACGCCCAGTGTCTACCTGTTTTGACTTGGGGACGCCCAGAGTCTCCCTAATATGGGGCAGGGGCAGAGTACTGCAGGCAGGGCAAGGTGTACACCCTTAGAATGCATTCTGGTGAACTGGAAAGTGTTTGGATCGGATCCGTTGATTAAAAGTAAACTGAAAAGATTCTGTACAGTAGACTGGCCTCAATATCAGCTAGAGGACCAGGAAAGGTGGCCACCGGAGGGATCACTTAATTATAATATGATCCTTCAATTGCTTCTGTTTTGTCAGCTAACGTGTAAATGGAAT
Source organism: Emys orbicularis (assembly GCF_028017835.1). Lineage (NCBI taxonomy): Eukaryota > Metazoa > Chordata > Testudines > Emydidae > Emys > Emys orbicularis. The sequence goes on from NC_088690.1 coordinate 19,172,383, forward strand.
GAACATATGTATGTACAGTTGTTTATGTTGTTAAGAAATAGGTCAGATCTTTTGCAAAGGTGTAATTTGACTCCGACAGGTTCGGTAGTAACTACTGTTAGTCCCCAGAACCCTCCCCCGGTTGTGATGGCAGAGTCGGTGTCCCCTTCGGCTCCAACACCCCCACCATATAAAGACAGGGTCCCTCAGGTCCCAGAGATTGCCCCCTCGGTGGGATTCTATCCATTGATTACTGAGACTCGGATAGCCCGTACTGGAACAGATAATCGCCCAGCCACTACAATGCAGGTTTATACCCGGTGGATCTGGCAGCTTTTAAGACACAGGCAGGGGAATTCTCTACGAATCCAAGCAAGTTTATCTCGGTTTTTGAAGGGTGTCTGGCTAGTCATAAGCCTGACTGGGATGACTGTAATGTCCTTATGCGGACCCTGCTGTCTGAGGTGGAGCGAAATCAGGTTGCGTCTAAGGCACGGGAGGAGGCACAGCGTAGACATGAGGCAGATGCAGCAAACGTCCCTGTTGCTGCAGCTCAGGTCCCTACAGCAGACCCCCAATGGAATCCCAATGTGCCGGCGGATTTTACCCTTCTCACTGTATACAAGGAGCTCCTATTATATGGTCTCCGACACTCAGCTGTCCGACATAACAATTGGGCTAAGCCATATGAGCTAGTACAGGAGCCAAAAGAGAGTCCGGTTGCTTTTTGCAGCGTATTCGGGATACCATCAGGCAAACTACTAATGCAAACCCCGATGATCAGGCTACTGAGGCAATTATAAAGGGTATCTTTACCAGCCGTGCTGCCCCTGATATTAAAAGGAAACTGCAGAAAAAGGAGGATTTGATGGGCATGACAATGGCACAGATTCTGGAAACTGCAAACAGGGCTTACAGCCTTAGGGAAGGAGAAAAGGAAAAGAGGCAAGTGAAAATGATGGTTGCAGCAGTACAGGCTGGTGGCAGGGGAAGATTTCAGGAAGGTGGAAGAGGCCGGGGAATGAGAGGACCTCCCCGATTGTCCAACGCCTCTATTGGGACGGGACCTGCTTTGTCGCTTAGGTGCCACCCTGCATTTCACTCAAGATGAAATAAGCCTCACCTTACCCCCAGAGAATGCCTGGATAATGACACTTGCAATTGAGCCCTCAGCTATGCAAGCCCCAGAGTGGAGTCAGTGGGAGAAGCGGGTTTTTCCTCTGGTATGGGCATCAGGGATCCCAGGAAAGGCAGCCCATCATACTCCTATTATTGTTCAGCTCTTGCCAGGAAAAGGTCCAGTGCGAATCAAGCAGTATCCAATCAAAAGGGAGGCCAGAGAGGGACTGCAGGAAACTATAGACCAGTTCCTAAAGTGCGGGGTACTTCGAGAATGCCAGTCAGCTTGGAACACTGCTATCTTGCCTGTACAAAAGCCCAATGGCACATACCGGCTGGTCCAGGACCTGAGGGCAGTTAATGAGCGGGTTAAGACTCTACACCCCCTTGTTCCAAATCCGTATACATTGTTGGCTTCTATAGGGGGGCAGTACACCCATTTTTCAGTCCTGGATTTAAAGGATGCTTTCTTCACGATTCCGGTTGACCCCCAGTCACAGGAGATTTTCTCCTTCGAGTGGGAGGACAAAAGGAGGGTTAGAAAGCAGTTTTGCTGGACAGTGCTGGCCCAGGGATTTAAAAATTCCCCCACCCTTTTCAGCCAGGCCCTGGCTAGAGACTTGGAGGAGTGGGACAACGAGGACAAAGTCCTCCTCCTGCAATATGTGGATGACTTGTTAATTGCTGCTGTGGGTCTAACCTCTTGCCTTAAAGCCACTGTGAGTCTCCTGAACTTTGTTGGACTCCGAGGATATCGAGTAGCACAGAGTAAGGCTCAGATTGCTCTCCCAGTGGATGGAATCTGATAATGGAACACACTTCACATCCCAAGTCGTTCAGAAGATATCAGATGCCCTACAGATCCCCTGGAAGCTTCACATGCCATGGCGACCGCAGGCCAGTGGGGTAGTGGAGCGTACAAATCAGACTCTTAAGCGGCACCTCTCAAAGGTTTGCCAAGAGGCTTCCCTTAAGTGGCCTGATGCTTTGCCCCTTGTTTTGCTCCGCATTCGCGCTCTCCCTAAGGGCAGGTTAGGGCTCAGTCCCTTCGAGATTATGTTTGGAAGGGCATGGCCTATGAATGGTACACCGGTTCTGGCAGGGGAGTGGGAAATGGGTTGTGGCTTCTTATCTCAGTACATGTGCTCTCTGTCTGCTGTTCTTTGTTCTCTCCACAGGTATACCAAAGATTTGCAGCCTCTCCCGCTGGATGCCCCGATCCACTCCTTGCAGCCAGGTGACTCCGTACTCGTTCGGACCTGGAAGGACGAGCCCCTCCAAGAGAAGTGGAAGGGACCTCACACCGTCCTGCTGGTCTCCCATACAGCGGCAAAGGTTGAGGGACACAAGAACTGGATTCATCACTCTCGCCTGAAAGCGGTGCCTGCTCCTGAACAGTGGACCGTCCAGCCTGCAGAGAAGACTGCCAGTGACGATCTGGGACTTAAGCTGTTATTCAGGCGACAATAGTGTCTGCTGGGAATGCCCTGTGCTCTCTTTGGACAGTCACAGCGCACTCCCCGCGAGACCTTTGAGCGTTGGTTGTGTTTATTTTCACAGGGCCGGCCTAACCTGGTGGCCTGGTCCCTGTTGTTTTTAATCTGCTTGCTATTGGTAATTGTTATTTTGTGGGTATTTGGGGAATTGTGATTGTTAGGCCCTAGGATCACCTGCCCAATATGGGTTCAGGTCTAGGGTCTGCCACAGTGGTGCTCTTTGCCATAGAGACACTCCTCTTGTTAACTCCCGTTTCCCCCCAGGCACATGCGGGATGGAAAGGAATCCCTACTAACTTAGAGACAAATACATATGAGTCCCTGAAGGTTTGCTTTGCCCAAGAGTTTAACCTCTCCAACTGCTGGGTATGCTCCCAAATCCCGCACCATGCTGCAGGGTTACCCTGGAGGGTAGTTCCCCAGAATTGGTCAGATATCTGTTGGGGATGGTTCAGTAGGGGGAAAAATGTCTCAGGTACCCCCTTGTCACAGAATTGTACCATTGAGTCCCAGTATGCGTTAAGGGACGACCCCTGGAAGCCGCAGGCCAACTCAACGTATATCCCTTCCCCTATTAGGTTGCGGCCAGTGGCCCCTGGTTTGGTGTGCTATCGACAGTTTAAGTCCAGCAATCACACCTGGTTTGCTGGGAATAGCACCTGTCAGTATTATTTATCCCCTGACAGTGACACTTCCATCCCTGTCTATGTTAAAGGCAAATCCGACTCTACCGCCCGGTTCGGATCGTTTAATGACAGACAAGCAAATAAGTGGAGTAGTGGTTATAATGGCTTGGTAGGGAATGGCCACTCCTTTTATATTTGCGGTACCTCTGCCTATAAGTGGCTGCCGCATCGGTGGTATGGAAGCTGCTACCTAGGATATCTTGCCCCTCCCCTTCGTGTTTTCCCTAAACTGCCCCCTGGCCGCCCTAGGCAGCATAGATCTTTGTATGCCACCCCAGAGCCCATTTCAGAAGGAGACAGATTGGGTATGATCTTTCTCCCATCCTATGGGGTGGGATGACTGGCTCAGTTTTATCGTAGGCTCTCTCTGTTTCTCACCAAGTATGCCAATGAGACCTTGGCCATAGAGAAAAGCCTTAATTCAGAGCTTTACCAGCTCCGGTTGCTGTCCCTGCAAAACAGACAGGCCTTAGATTATGTTTTAGCCTCCCAGGGCGGAGTGTGTGCCCTTATTGGGAGTGAATGTTGTACTTATGTCCCAGAAAACTCACAGGACATTAACAAGCACGTCCTGTCAGCCGAACAGGCTTTTGAGCAGTGGAAGGCTCAGGAAAGGGAACCCACAAGTTTTGATTCCCTTTGGAGTTGGTTGCCCAACCTAGGAGGACTGGGAAATAGCCTTGTGCGTCTCCTCCTCACAGGTGTGGTACTGTGCCTGGTCACCCTCCTCCTGATTGCTTGTTTTAAATTGCTCCTCCGTAAGCTTTGTGCCCCCCGTTCCCCAGAAATCCCAGCATACCCTCTCATTGAGAACCCCAGCTCCATGGCACTCAATCATATCTTGTCTACAGAATATGAGAAAACTCAGCCAAAAGTTTGTTGAGTATTCTCAAAGGAGGGAACTGATGGCGTCATTAGGCCTATATATGAACCAGAGTTCTTCCATGTTTAAACTCTGTTCTTCCATGTTTAACTTTAAGCGGCCTCAAGAGCCAAGGACAGGAATTGGAATGTGTAAATAGTCAGTTACCTATTACGACCTTGCTTATAACCAGGTCCTAAGCAATAATGATGAGGTTTGCATGTTTCTAGCTGGAGGAAACATGCAAACATAGTAAACTAGAGTAAAAAGGACCCAATGATTGTTTAGAGGAATGTTACTAACAAGCTAGATTTATAGCCCTAGAATGACTTAACGGCTTAAATGTATGAACATGTCTTCGGTAGAGAAGGGAGGGGGAGTGTGGGGGGGGTGATGCGGAGGGAGAGAAGGGGGGGCTTGATTGTAAAGTATAAGAAGAGAGAAGCTGCTTTGTTCTGTGTGCTCGATTTGAGACTTGCCTGTCTCCTTGCACCACTTTGAGATCTCAAATAAACCTTTGATTGTTTCTCCACCCCGGTGTGTTTATTGGCGCGAAGCACGCCGGGCAACGAACCCCTGTTGCTTTGCCTCGGGCACCTCTGTGCCAGCAACATAACTGCACCTCACAGATCTCCTGATCTCTCTGAGCATACCCCCTCCAGGTGCTCGGTGCTAGTCCCCTGTGTATCCACAATGATTACCTTAGCAGCAGCCCTGACTTGGGCTCAGACCCTGCAATTCTACTACCTCAGGGCCAAGAACAGCAGTAATGGGTGACCAAGTAGCTTCCTTAAAGCAAAGTATCACTTATTTAGAACAAATGAACTTAAGAGAAAATAAATCTTTAAAATAAACCAGCCTAAGTATGCCTGCTTTTCCCTAATGCTCACCATTCCCAGGGTGTGGGAAATCCCCATTCCTTCAGATTCCCTCTGCAGAGTCTGCCTGCTGAGACAGCTACTCACCACTGAATGCCCTTCTCCTACGCAGTACTTTTTAACTCTAGGTTTTTAGTCTCTAGTTACCAGCCCGGCAAAACAAGGCTTACGCTGTCTTGGAGACAAGATATAGGATCTTGAAGCTGGTCCTACTATCTTCCTAATGTGTACCATCTCTGACCTCTCAGTCCTTATCCTCAAAGGAAATCTGCACAACACCTTCAAAAGGCTAGCCTGGGAACTTTAATTCATAATTCTGCTAGGCTCCAAAAATTATGGACATAATAAAGACACTGGATTTATGGCTCATTACAACACTCTGTAACCCAATAACCCTCCTTTGTCTTACCACTTAAATGGTCTTTTCAACATGTGTTAACTCCTTTTCTGTTCCACCCTTGTATTTAGCTCTGACACTCTGGGCCGGTCTACACTTAAAACACTGCAGCTGTGCAGCACAGTGCAGCTGTAGCGCTCTAATGAAGACGCTCTAAGATGATGGGAGAGAGCGCTTACATCAGCATAGTTAATCCACCTCCCTGAAAGGTGGTAGCTATGTTGGTGGGAGACGCTCTCCAGCCAACATAGCGCTGTCTACATGGTGGGTTAGGTCGGGTATAACTGTGGCTCAGGGGTGTGGTTTTTTCATACCCTGAGCGATGTAGTTATATTGACATAAGTCTGTAGTGTAGACAAGACCTCTGAGTGCCTTTCCCAGACATGAAGAAGAACTCTGTGTACCTCCAAAGCTTGTCTCTTTCACCAGCAGAAGTTGGTCCAGAAAAAGATATTACCTCACCCGCCTTGTCTCTACTGTGTACATACGTATTTGTATCTGGAAAGACATTGTTTTGCCTTCCTGTGCAGTTCCCCATTGAATTCAAGCAGTATAGGCATATAATAAATACTGCCCTAACTCCAATAAGAATTAGACCAATGTATTCACACAAGAAAGTCTTCTAACGCACAGAGGAACTTCCCCTTGCTGACCTGGTACCATTGGTATATATCAGTATTCATAGGTTAATACACTGCAGCTCCTACAGTATTCATAACATTTCATATTGCCTCCATTTCTATCAAACATACACCAAGAACGAGTGTGTAATTTCTCAGTTGCCACAAGGTCTACCAATTTGTTTTGTTTTGCTAGGTTTATCCTTTGCTACTCCTACTGCGCTACCATACAAATGGCAAACCTCATTTAATGGGCCCATGTCAGTGACTATGACTTTCAGCAAGACTGATCTAATTAAGTAATAAGTTGTAGCGCACTTGGATAATCTTGATGCTGGTTTTCTATAGGAGACAAATTAATAAATTTGGTGCTCATGTTTTAATTGGGTGGTAACCCCTGATCCGGATTTGCGGTACCTCTGGTTCGTACCCAGGGCCAGCTCTAGGATTTTTGCCGCCCAAAGCAAAAACAATTTTGGCCGCCCGTTTTTTAATTACCCCACCCCCGGCCCCGCCTCAACTCCGCCCCTTCCCCAAATCCCCAGCCCTGCCTCCTCCCCCCAGGCTCTCAAGCCTAGGAGGGAGGGGGAGAAGCGGCACCCGCACCGCTCCCACTCGGGATCTCCCCCTCCCTCCCTCCCTCCCTCCCAGGTTTGGGAGCAGCGGCGCGCGAAACGGCCGCTCAGGATCTCCCCCTCCCTCCCAGGTTTGAGAGCCTGGGAGGGAGGGGGAGACTCCGAGTGGCCGCGGCGCGCGAAACAGCCGATTCGCGCGCCACTGCTCCCCCTCCCTCCCAGGCTTGAGAGCCTGGGAGGGAGGGCGAGAAGCGGCGGCCAGGGCACATTTTTAGGGGCAGCATTCTGGCGCCGGCTATGCCGCCCCTAAAAATGTGCCGCCCCAAGCACCAGCTTGTTTTGCTGGTGCCTAGAGCCGGCCCTGTTCATACCATCAGTGGGCTGTAGACCACAACTTTATTATTAAATTCAAACCAGCTGACTTCTGTAGGACTGTTTCCTTAGATGAGCCAAGGCAGGGGCAACACTACAAGACGGCGTCTAGAAAAATAACTTTTTTGTTAAGGCTCTTTTCAGCTGAGAATTGCAGACTGTCTACCTGCAAGACTCTCATAGGGCTGATGGGGGAAGGAGCAGGATTAGGGTAGCAAATAGAAGCAAAACCTGATGTAGCCGCAGCAGCAGCAGCAATAGTTACTCAGCCTGCTCAAAACTCTCGTCTGTCCAGTGCTTATTACACCGAAACACGTGGGAGAAAAAGTCTCTCTGGGGCAGGTTCCTCCTGCTCCCCCTGGCAGTGGGACTGTGGGAGGAAGGGAGCCTGCCAGGGCCACGCCCCACTCTGGAGTCCGCCAGCCAAATCCACGCGTGATGCTGCCGAGCGCTTTAAGGCACAAGCCACCGGCCTCCAATGCAGCTGGCAAGGAACCACCCCGGGCCTTGTCGCCCTCCCTCTGCAGCTGGCCCAGGCGGGCTGCGATGGAGAGAGGGCGGCTGGGTTCAGAGGCTCGCTGGGGACGAGCCCGCTCGCGGTCAAACCTCGCTGGAGAGGTTCGGGGCTTTGGCGAACCGAGGGTTGGTTCACGGGGGGGGCGAAGGGGAATAAAGCATCCGCGGGGGACGCGGACAAGCGCGGCTCCACCCGCTGCAGGGCGGGGATAGACACGGGCTCCCTCTGGTGCGGCAGAGGCGGGGCTGAGCCTGAGGCGTCAGCGTGGAGCCGCTGGCCCTTTAACGGCGCCTGCCCTCTGTGGCCACGTGGGTTGGGCCGGGGCGGAGCTAAGGGGGGGTGTCTCCGCGAGCGGAAGCCGGAAATAGCCGCAGCCCGCAGATCCGCTCGGCGCCCCAAAAAGCGGAGCTCGCGCCTCGTTCTCTGCTCCCCGCGACCATGGCGGGGGTGAAAGGTACCGAGCGGCGCCGGCCGAGGCCTGCACCCAGTCTCCTGGGGAGCTCCCGACTTCTCCCCGAGCCTCGTCACCTCCCCCCGACTCCCCCCCGAGCCTCGTCACCTCCCCCCATTGCCCCCCGAGCCTCGTCACCTCCCCCCACTCCCCTCCCGAGCCTCGTCACCTCCCCCGACTCCCCCCCGAGCCTCGTCATCCCCTCGTTGCCCCCCCGAGCCTCGTCACCTCCCCCCCGAGCCTCGTCACCTCCCCCCGACTCCCCCCCGAGCCTCGTCACCTCCCCCCGACTCCCCCCCCGAGCCTCGTCACCCCCCCATTGCCCCCCCTGAGCCTCGTCTCCTCCCCCCGACTCCCCTCCCGAGCCTCGTCACCCCCCATTGCCCCCCCGAGCCTCGTCACCTCCCCCCGACTCCCCCCCGAGCCTCGTCACCTCCCCCCGACTCCCCCCCGAGCCTCGTCACCCCCCCATTGCCCCGCGAGCCTCGTCACCTCCCCCGACTCCCCCCCGAGCTTCGTCACCCACCATTGCCCCCCCCGAGCCTCGTCACCTCCCCCCGACTCCCCCCCGAGCCTCGTCACCTCCCCCCGACTCCCCCCCGAGCCTCGTCACCCCCCCATTGCCCCGCGAGCTTCGTCACCTCCCCCCCGAGCCTCGTCGCCCCCCCGAGCCTCGTCACCTCCCCGCGAGCCTCGTCACCCCCCCCATTGCCCCCCGGAGCCTCATCACCTCCCCCCGACTCCCTTCCCGAGCCTCGTCACCCCCCCATTGCCCCCCCGAGCTTCGTCACCTCCCCCCGAGCTTCGTCACCCCCCATTGCCCCCCCGAGCCTCGTCACCTCCCCCGACTCCCCCCCCGAGCCTCGTCACCTCCCCCGACTCCCCCCCGAGCCTCGTCACCTCCCCCGACTCCCCCCCGAGCCTCGTCACCCTCCCGTTGCCCCCCGAGCCTCGTCACCTCCCCCCGACTCCCCCCCGAACCTCGTCACCTCCCCTCGTCACCTCCCCCACATTGCCCCCCGAGCCTCGTCAGCTCCCCCCGAGCCTCGTCATCCCCCCCCGAGCCTCGTCACCTCCCCCCTACTCCCCCCGAGCCTCGTCACCTCCCCCCTACTCCCCCCGAGCCTCGTCACCCCCCATTGCCCTCCCGAGCCTCGTCACCTCCCCCCGACTCTCCCCTAGCCTCGTCACCTCCCCCCATTTCCCCCCGTGCCTCGTCATCCCCCATTGCCCCCCCGAGCCTCGTCACCCCCCGAGTGTCCACCCGCCACGATATTCCCCCGAGCCTCGTCATCCCCAGACTCCCGCCCCCCCCCGAGCCTCGTCATCCCCAGACTCCCCCCGCCACGATACTCTCCCGAGCCTCGTCACCCCGACCCTCGTCATCCTCCAATTCCGTCCCCGAGCCTCGTCACCCCCGATTGCCCCCCTGCCATGATACTCTCCCGAGCCTTGTCACCCCCCGACTCCTCCTCCGAGCCTCGTCAACCCCAATTCCCTGCCCCCAGCCACGATCCCCTCTGCCGAGCCTCGTCACCCCCCGATTCCTCCTCTCCCAAACACCCTACCCTCCTGAGTCTGGACATCCTGATCCCCCCATCTCCGAGCCTCGTCACACCTCCCCCCGCCGATTCCTACTCTTCAAGCCACTCCCAAACCTGGACACCCAGATTCCCTCTCCAGCATCCTAATCCCACTACTCCCCTCCTGTGCCCCCCAGCCACGGTACCCTCCCGAGCCTGGACTAGGGTTGCCAAGCCTCCAGGATTGTCCTGGAGTCTCCAGGAATTCATCCAACCAAAGTTGGCAACCCTAGCCTGGACACCTCGATTCTTCCCACCCTCCGTGAGCCTGGACACTCTGATTTCCCCTTTCTGAGCCTCATCACCTCCTGAGTTGCCCCCCTCCCCCCCCAGCTACAATACCTTCCTGAGCCTGGACACTCCGATTGCTCACGCCAATTCCCTACTATGAGGCTCATCACCCCTCGATTCCCTCCCTGCCCAGTCACGATACTCTCCTGAGCCGTGTCATCTTGATTCCTCCCACCTGGAGCCTGGACACTCCGATTCCTCCTTTGGAGCCACGACATCACCGAGTTCCCGTTCCCTCCTCCCTGAGCCTCGTCGCCTCTCCCTCACTGGGTCGCCCTCCCCCAGTTCCTCCTCACCTCACTCTCCTCCTTGCCCCCTGAGTCTCCCTGACATCCCTGATTCTCCCGTTCCTTCCGTCCTGGACACCCCTCCATTTCTCCCCGCTGTTCCCCCTCGCCTCCGAGTCTGGACATCCCCAATTCTCCCTTGCGGCCCCCTCTGATTCTTCCCCATCCTCCCTGTCCTCAAATCTGGTCCCCCTCAGTTCTCTGGATCCTCTGTTTCTCGTTTTGCCCCCAGAGTAGCTTCCCAGCTCCTCCATCCTTCAGCAGGTGTTCCCTGAAGTGGCTGACATCTGTAAAAGTTGTGAATAGTTTTGAAAGGCTTGAGGTGATGTTACAAAAGCCCGTATCCTCAAAGATCAGGATCTGATGATACTTTGGCCTTTTTTAGCTTGGGGATAATGAGAGAGACTTGTTGGTTTCATTTTTTGCTTTCCATGCACTCTTAGGGTGCTACAGTGTGTGGATTGCAAACACGATAGGGAACAGTTTAAAGTCCAATAAAAGCCTTATTTGTGTTATGGTGTGTCTTGATTTCACAATATATAAAAATGCTATTATTAGATTTTAGTGAAACTTTAAAAAGAGTAAAAATCCCCAAACTTCTATTTTGAAGCATCAATAAGTTGTTGCTATGGTCATTCAAGGAAGAATATAGTATCAAGAGCAGAAAAGGTGAAGAATAAAAATCAAACGAATGAGGAATGCACTTGTCTGCTACAATGATCATTAGTAACCAAATCACACAATGAATTGAAATAATGAATCACTTTGCATTGCAGCTGCTGATTCAAGACAAGGCCAGTTTTTACTGACTCTTGGAGAAAGTTTTGCTCTGACAATGTCAGGGTGACTTCCTCTTAAAGTTATAATAATTATTGTTTCGTTTTGAGTTTTCAGCATAACAATCCATTTCTTTGCTCTTGTACAGCCCTTGTTGGTTTATCCTTCAGTGGAGCCATTGGTCTAACGTTTCTTATGTTGGGATGTGCCCTAGAATATTATGGGTAAGAAATAATTCAGTTCAAAAATAAAAATTGACTTTGTTCTAACTTTGTGTTCTTGAACTGCCCATGTCAATACGCATATGCAGTCTAGTTGTATGTCGGTCCCATATAATTTGGAGTATGCACATTTAACCACTGTTTTATTAGCTAAAAGATAAGTTTAGTAGTTGTTAACTAAGAATTGTGGACTCTGATTGGATGGCTTTGTAACCCATTTAGCTTTGCATTTACGATTATTCATATTAAGCCTACTATCCTAGAACACCATTGTAAGGTCCAGAACCAACACATGGTAATGGGGCTCTAGTTATTGTAAATACACTATTTTCATTGATGTTTAACTCCTGTAAAAACTGGACTAAAATCATTGTATACTGAATCTCGGTTGGGTAGAAATATAGTATTGTTTAATGAGTCAGTAATTTTAACTTTGTAGAAGTATTTTTGCAGTAGATTTCTCTAGTATTGATTTGATTTTAATCAATATTTTACTGATTTTTATTAAAATAGTAATACCGAATTAATGGAGTAGAGGTGAATTTATCTGACATGCACAAGCAGCATTAAAAAAAATACAAATGATATTTAAATTTTACTAATTCTAAACAACAACCAGATGGTTTATTTTTGAAAAAATATATAAAAATAACTGTAAAATTCACTGAGTTTTAAGATTAACTATTAGATATACACTTTTCCAATACTGACTGAAGGGCAAAAACATTAAACATGCTTACATATCAATTGTTTTCTGATCATCAAAAGGCTAAAAAGTAGGTTATTTAGCAGAAACGTTGGTCCTGATCTTACAAAGACACACATACTTAATGTTGTGCATGTGAAAATCCCTTTGAAATCTATAAAGTTGTCTGTCTGATTTGATTTCAATGTGAAAAGTAACTTTGTTTTCTTTTTGGGGCTTTTTCTCCCACAGTGTGTACTGGCCCCTGTTTGTCTTGATATTTTACATCCTTTGTCCCATTCCTCACTTCATTGCAAAAAGAGTAAGCGATGACACTGATGCAGCTAGCAGTGCCTGCAGGGAATTGGCCTATTTCTTCACAACTGGAATTGTTGTTTCTGCCTTTGGAATGCCTATAATCCTTGCACGTGTTGAAGCGGTACGTTCTGCTGACTCTTTCTTATTATTCTCATTCTAATGTATTTTGAAATGCTCTGTATGAAGGACACTATATAAAAACAAATTGTTTTAGCAATTGTAGGTTTTTGACAGTAGTCAAAACCAGAAATGCCCACAAGAGGGTACTCTAATCCCTAGCAACATCTCCTAAAAGCAAAATATTTTTAAGACTGGGGCATGGGATTGTTTGGCTACAAAAAGCTATTGCTATTTATTTTTGCAAATTATTGTTCATTGATATTCCTTGCCTTGATTTTATGGAAGATATTCCAATCTGTAATGCATAGAAGCTAGGAGAAAGCACTGAGTTTGAAAGAATTTTCTGTATCCTGTATTATTTGTTCTTTTTGCCAAGATGATTCTGCTTTAATTATTCAGTTCTGAAAGATAGTATATTGCAGAAGACTGTCTAATGAAGGGAGAATTTATAAGTATAATACTAGTTACTTCAGTGCTTGCTAATTGAATGCTTGAACTGAATCAATTGTTCGTTGGTCTTTTCTCTTATGCTTTTAGCACCCGTGTGTGATATTTCATTTAGCTTATCTAATGCATGAAAGTAACACAGATCTGTACACGTCATGTAAACCAAATAAGGATTTTTTTTCTTCTCATCTTGTATTTCAGATCAAGTGGGGAGCCTGTGGTCTTGTGCTAGCTGGCAATGCAGTCATTTTTCTTACCATTTTAGGCTTTTTTCTTGTATTTGGTAGAGGAGATGACTTTAGCTGGGAGCAGTGGTAGGACTTCACTATGATGTTGGTGATATGCAACATACATGTTTATATACTGTATATATGTATGTGTGTATGTTGGAATGTTTGTGCCTGCACATGTAGCCTTATGCTATCCGAACATAATATGCTTTTTTACACTTGTATGTCAGCCAAATTAAGGGGAAAAGAGCCTTCTGACAGCTTTTTAAATAGGTACAGAATAAGCTGAAATCACAATAGCTAAATCTGTCCTTAAATCTTTGTTTACACAGTGTGCACTATTTTATTGATTTTTAGTTTTTAATTTTGATATAATACTATTGGAATGTATGTTGGGAGTCAGCTAACATAGCTGACATTTTTAACAGCATAATCAAAATGGGCCTATATATTGACTGCACAGTTTAGTCTCCTGGTTTCGCTAACTTGATTAACTTCTGTTTTGTGACTAGGATGGAACAAATATTTGCCTTTGTATTCAAATAATTGTAATTTTCAGTAGCTTGTTCTCTCAGTTTAAAAAAAAACAACCCATTGAATACCTATAATAGCTGCTGCCAAGTATCTCTTGTCCAATCCACAATAAAGGGAGAGTGAGAAGTTTTGGATGTTCTAGGAGGCTATGTTCTAATTTCTTTGCATTCTCAGGCTCACCTTTGTATTAATGGCCCATAGTGCACTACCAGAACCACATCTGGTCTTGGATCTCACTACAACAGGTAAAGGGAAAGGAGATTCAACAAACACCCTCCCCTACACTCCTATTCAGCATTCAACAAATAAAAAAGGAAAATATTCTGTTTTCATCCCACTCTAGTTGTAACTGTGGGTTTATGTTGGGGGTAATCTGATAATAACTCCATTTTAATGTCTTACCGTGTTATAAACTGACATTACTTCTTACCGTATATACTTGTTCATAAGCTGAATTTTTTTAGTAAAAAAGGGAAGCATCAGAGACGGGGGTCGGCTTATGAATGGGTATAGAGAGGTACAGCCCCTCCCCCCCAACAGAGGGAGCAAGGAGAGGCAGCAGAGCCAGAAGGGAAGAGGTGGGGCCAGAGTCTCTCCGCTTCTGGCCATGCTGCTCTCCCCCCAGCCTCCGAAGCAGCTGCAGCTTTGGGGCTGGCAGGCTGCAATCGTGCCACTTGGCCCCACCCCCCAGAGCAGGCTGTGGCCGTGCCGCCCGGCCTGCCAGAGCACGCTGCGGCCGTGCCACCTGGCCCAGCCCGCTGGAACATGCTGCGGCCGCACCGCCCGGTCTGGCCCGCCGGAGCAGGCTGCGGCTGCGCTGCCCAGCCTGCCGGAGCAGCTCCAGCCAGGCCAGAGACATCCTCCCCTGGCCCTCCCCAGATAAGGTGGGAAGGGATGGGATGGGGAGAGTGTGGGGGTCCCGGGTTATGGGTGGGGTCATGTGCGGGGTGGTCACGGGTTACTCCCCTGACTCCCAGCTTCTCCCCCCCCCAAAATTTCCCCACCAGTTGCTGTCCCAGCCCATCAGGGTAAGTAGCTGACGCGCCTGGACACTGTGTTTACTTAAGTTTACCTCCGTGCCTGCGGACACTCGAGGTAAACAAACCATCTCGGACCACCAGCGGCTTATCCCGATGGCCCGGGAGCCAAAGTTCGCTGACCCCTGAATTATAGGGTTGGCTTATGAACGGGTTATAAAAATTTTCCATTTTTACTTATCCATCTTGGGGGGGTCAGCTTATAAAGGAACCGGCTTATGATAGAGTATATACGGTATGTATAGTTTCCCCACCAAAGAAATATTTCAAACTGCTGTCGAAGTTTATAATCAGAATGCACTGAACACCTCTGTTGTGTTGTGAGTCAAATGCCTGAATTACAAAGAAGTGAAATGTTCCAGTTAGACATCTTTAATACAGCAGATGCTACAGGACTCGGCATTGCCTCAGTTCTTGTTAGTTTTTTAAAAATACTTTTACTCACACCCTTACTTTCAACTCTTGTAAGAAAAAATGGTAATATTCAAACAGTACAATATATTTTTAAATGTCATTATTCTAATAAACATTCATATAATCACACTATTATTATATTAGCACATTTTACTACTATGAGATAGTGAATCCTTCAGATTGTGAAGGAAGCATTTAATTTTGTAGAGGTTCATTCTGGCATGACCTTAACTTTAGAGGCATATGTAATACATTTCAGTACACCTGAAAAGGAGCAAGGAACCAGTAACTCTAATTTATTTTGTCATAGAAAAATAGGTGCATCAAATTATGACATTTGCAATTAGAAGAAACTGAATATTTAGATTGGATAGTTATTTTAACCACTAATTTTGTGGAATAGCAATTTGAGAAGAAACAATTTTCATGCTTGCATATTTTCAGCTTATTCATTCGTAACTGAATGTTTCCAGGCTGTGATGATCTGGAGAATAAAATACCATGAATAAATATGTAACAGCCATGAAGAGAATTGATGTGATGCTATCTCCCCTAACCTAGAAAAATATCTGCACAAGCATTTGATGTCCAAAGTAACTTTTCACAATTGACATCCTGTGGATTTCCACACAAATAAAGGCTTGAAAAGTAATTACTGCTATGTCAGTACTCTGAGACTGTGGACTTTGGTTTATCCTTCTTATCAGTGAAAAAAATGTAAACTGAAAATATTTTTGAAACACAAATAATGCAATGTACTCAAATTTCACTTTGCTGATAGGAATATGTTGCTTATCATATATTTTGCATAGGTATAGTTTTAAATTTTTTTAGGCACAAAACCGTTATTTTATTTTCCAAGTTGAGACTGCACTATATTGATGTGATGAAAGTTTCCACAGCACTAACGATTAGATGCAACATTTTCTATTTGCTGCATTTTCAGATTGAAGGAAACTGAAAATCATTGAGTGTATCTAAAACACAATTTTTCTTGTTAGTTTTCCTGGCCTCTTTAAAATGATCATTGTGGGCTTCACTGTAGGACATTTAGCAGAAGAATATGATGTCAAACATCAGCAAACATTCTTGTGTTTTTGTTCATGACTTTCACAATCAAGGCCACTATCCTTATGGGTAAAATTTGTTGCACCATGCTGATTTTAGTGTAGAATGTTATAATTGTAAACTATTACTCAGGGAAATTACGTGCTCAGATTACGAGTTGAGCTGTTTGAGGAAAATTCACTTTTGGTTTATCTGTTTTGCCTGGATTTTGAAGAAGTAATTTTTTGTATTACAGATTGCTGTTCTTTAACTCCACCATTTAGTTGAGTGAAAAATAAGAAAAGGATAGTTTAAAGTACAAATGGTGTCGGATTCTGCAGATAACTAAGCTTGTGGGTTGCCCCATTAAATTTAATGGAACTAATGTGAGTAAATGATTGGTCCCTCGTGGTTTAAATGAATGTTTCATATTTCACTCTTTGGACTTGATACACAGAAATGAAAAGGATGCACTAAACACATTTCTAAGTTACCACTCCAGAGTTTTCTTTGAGGTGGTGGTGATTTTTTTTCTTTTACTCAGAAAGGGGGGTTTGTTGTATGGGCAGGTGCTCTATGGAAATAGAGATTGTGAGACATTAACTGTCAATATCCCCTTCTTAATCAGCATCAGAAACAATCTTTTAAAAAGAAAACAAGGTCCTACTGAGGCTGCTCTAATGCTTTGAAGACTTTTTGTGTTGCACCTAGATGCCATCGGGGTGGGTTCATTACAAATCAGTAGATAGCTGTTGGGTGGAGACAGTAAACATTTTTTTCTGAAAAATTGCTACATACGCTAATTCTCACTGTCGGTTTCCATGCAATTATCATCATAGTTTTTCCTTTTTTTAAAAGCAGTTGAAATAATAATTAAAGTCAATAAAGAGTTTAAATCTCAGAATTCTCTTCTGGCCTCCTTAAATCTAAATTTGCTTGAATTAATCTTTAGTTAAATTATCAGAAGTAGGAAGAAATAGCCTTCAGTTTATTTGTCAAGAGCTGTGCCCATTCACAAGAGTCTGGTACACTGACAGCCACTACTAGGCATAAGAGCATCCATTTATTGCAGTCTCCTTATAATGTTTTTTCTTATATGCTAGTGAACATATATGCAAAGTGCCTTAGCCTCAAGATTTATTGTAGGTTTGAGAAGGCATAGACATAAAAACACTATTTTGCAATCGGATTGAAAAACTATCATCACATAATATATATCTTTACTGTTGACTAATAGCCTTTTCTGTATTTCAAAATACATTACAACTTTTGTAACGTTTGTAAAATATTTCTTTTCCATAATTGCCAGGTTACTGAAATCATTAATACATTTGTAAATTAAAGCAGTCTCAACTTTTTTCAAGTTGTCTAATAAAACTGCCTAAATGTAGATGACACTCAAGTTGTCCTGTGTCTGTCTTTTGTTGGTTGTGTTTTGAATTTTTTAAAAAATTCTCTGCCTTTTATTACACCCAATGAAGAGAGAGGCTAAGAAACAAAAGCATAATTAACGTTTTAGAGCAAGGATAATGAGCTGCCTAGATGGTCAGTGCTGATGGGATCAAAGCATGGTGAAACAAGTTTCAAAAACCGTATTCTAATTCAGATAGGAACAGTTCCCATTATCTAGTAAAGGTTCCTGCCTAGATTAGAATATGCGTTTGGAACAGTGTTCTGCCATGCTTGCATTCTGTTGGCACTTGCCACCAAAATTATCTTAAGAACGCTGTTCCACTGCACCTGAGTTTAAACCACGTTCTAGCATGCTTATTAAACCTGGTGAAAGTGCGGTGGAGGTGGACCCTCCTGGAAATTAGTCTTTCCTTTAGAGCTTATCACTAATAGAAATTGAGTGCTCTGTAGAAGTTTTTCCTCACATTCTTCTCCTATTGCTCTAGCAGAGGAACAGCTGCATGAGTGGTAGCAAGAACGTTGACTGAGTGCTTGTGTTTGTACCACTGTATCCGCTAACCCCGCTCTCAACAGCTGTGCAACTAGCTTGCTTTGTGCAGTTTTGAGCATTGACTTAACTTTCCTCTGCCTCGGTTTCTTCATCCATAAAATGGTAACAATATGGAGCCGGGGTCTACAGAGGCCTAATTTATTTTTTTATAGACCACTTTGTACTCCTAGACTAATTGTCACCACACTTTATGGGACTCTCAAAGGATATACACAGTTCATTATTTAATTCACTAGTGAGTAAGCAATGTGCCTGGGTATATGTTAATACTGAGAGAACATCTGTTTTCCCATCAAATGGAAGCTGGTTCCAGATATTCTTTCGGTAGGTTAGTCCATGTTGGCGCTCAACTTCATAACTGCCACTCAAAGCTTGTGTGGAGAACCTTTCACAAGAGGACTCCCCTCCCTTACAGATATTGAACATAAGAATGGTTATATTGGGTCAGATGAGTGGTCCATCTAGCCCGGAATCCTGTCTTTCGACAGTGGCTGGTGCTAAATGCTTCAGAAGGAATGAACAGAAAAGGGCAGTTATTGAGTGATCCATCCCCTATTGTCCAGTCCCAGCTTCTGGCAGTCAGAGGTTTTAGGGACACCTAGAGCATGGGTTCCATTCTTGTCCATCTTGGGTAATAACCACTGTTAGACTTTTCCTTCGTGAATGTATCAATTTTTTAAAAATCCAGTTATGCTTTTGGCCTTCACAACATCCCCTGGCTCTGAGTTCCATAGTTGACTGTGTGTTGTGTGAACCATGTGAACTTTTGTTTGTTTTAAACCTGCTGCCTATTAATTTCATTGGGTTCTTGTGTTACATGAAGGGGTAGATAACACTTTCACTTTCTCCACCCCGTTTGTGATTTTATAGATCTCTATCATATTCCCCCTTTGTTGTCTCTTTTTTAAGATGAACAGTCACAGTCTTCTTAATCTCTCCTCAGATGGAAGCTGTTCTATACCTCTAATCATTTTTGTTGCCATTCTCTGTACTTTTTCCAATTCTAATTTTTTTTTTTCTTTTTTGAGATGGGACAACCAGACCTACATGCAGTATTCAAGGTGTGGGCGTACCACAAATTGAGATAATGGCATTATATTTCTGACTAATTCTTTTCTATAGCAACAGGAACAGTGTTCAAGTATGACCCCTGATTAACATGAAAGGAACAATGTCATCTCCAATTCAATCTGCCCCCAGTTCTACAGTGGAGAGTAGAGAAAAGACTGGATGGATCAGGATTGGGAAATAGGCTCGGGAGCCTTTCATCTTAGTAGGAACTGGTTCCTCTCTGGGTAAGGTTGGTGAGGCTTTGGAAGGGGATTCAAGCCTTGGACTGCAAGGTTTTAGTTCAAATCCAGAGTCTGGTAGGTAAGGACTAAAAGTATTTGCCAGGTGTCAGTTGTTCAGGGGCCATTGTGTGAAACGAGTTGCTGTGGCCTGACAGTTCCCTACATACAGAAGTCTGCTTCACAGAGCTCCCATGAAAGTTAGCACTCAGTGGGAGCCTTGTTGGCAACGTTAGCAGAATGGCCAAGGACTGAATGGACCATGGATGCTACAACCCTTGACCACCATAGGAGGCTACTGCAGGTCATGGCTGAGGCATATATCTTGGCGGTAATAACTTAGCTTGTGCTGTCCCTGTGATAAATAAGAGAGCTTTAGGCTCCAGCTGCTGTCTTTCCAGCACCTTTTTGCAGCACTAAGTTCACTTGCATTTTTTTTTTAATCCACAAGGCTTGTAAAAAATGAATGTCATTATTAACATAAGTGTAGCTAGGTGTGTCGAACACCATTGCTGTAAGTTCCACGTATGCTGCTGTGCTGCAAAGGGTGGCCATCCATTGCTTATTTTAAGATCCATAATTTATTCAGTGCCAAACGTCTTGTGTTCTGAATCAAATCAGTATAGGTCACACTGCCCCATATTTCAGCAATAATCATACATTGTGATGCATGCAGCTGTATTGTGTAGATGGCACAATTTGGTGGTGTTGCTTAAAAATAAGCTTTCCCTTTATTTTTCACCTATATTTTGTTGAACCCAGGTGGTCAGCCTACTTTAGAGTTAAGGAAAATAAAGGGTTAACATCTAGAAGAGAGATGGATGGCATGCTGGAAGGCAGTTTTTAGGCAGCAAGTATTCTATGAGTTTTAGTTCATTAGTCATTTCTTTTTCTAAGTATCACTGTATCTGTTTGCTATTCAGGCTAGAAAAGCTCATTCTTTAGTTTGAAAATGAATCACAGAAACCTGGAATTAACCATTACAGAGTTTTAGCTTCTTAGATATTCACTGAAGCTTTAAAAGGAGCACGAGGGCTTCTTCTGTCAACCTAGCTACTACCTCTTAGAGAGGTGGATTAACTACAGCAACAAGAGAATCCCTCCCATCACAGCAGTGAGTGTCTACACTGAAGCATTACAGCACCATAGCTGCAGTTGCGGTGCTGTAGTGTTTTAAGTGTAGACATAGCCTAAGCATGACTGTTCAATTTTAACATTGCATTGGGAGTGGTACTTCCATATTCCCATTTGGAATTGTTTGGCTTGAGATTTCCTGAACCCAGCCACCCTTGACTGAGGGTTGGTCCCGATCTAGGAAAATATTTTATTTGTTAAATTTGTTTAAAGTTCAGAACTCAGACTTTCTTACCTATTTGACAGCTAGGTGCAGGTCTCCAAACGGCACAAGGAACCAAACTAGAGGAATAACGCCGCACTTGACCCTTCCTGGCCAAGTCCAAAATGGAGTATAGATGAGTCAAATGCATTTTTAGATAAGTGGAAAGAGAGGGTGGGCAGTGTGTAAATGTGTTAGCATTTCAACCCTGAGGAACAGGTTTCAAATTGTGGCATGGATCACAAGGGATAAGGAGGCTTCTGATCTCACCCTATTTCCTAGTGATCATTTGTCCACTTTACAGAATGTTACATGTCACTGAACAATCTTACATGACTGACTGCCTCTGAACACAAGAGAGTTAGGCCTAGAATTAGAAGGGTTTTGCAGGCCATGCACTAGGCACAGTAGCAGAGCTGTCTACATGGAAAGTTGAACCAGTTTAATTTAAATAATCTTCTCAGTTGAGATGGTTAAACCAATGCAAATCCATGTGAGACTCTCATTTCAGTTTCAGTGGTTTATTGCAGTTTAGCTTAAACCTGTTCCCAATTGACCTAAATTAAACTGAAGAGAGACACTTTGGAATAAGAGGGCGTCCACAGAGGAGTTTGCACTAGTTTAATTATATCCATTTACATTCACAGCTTACCTTAGATTACACTAGGAGCAACTTTCCTAAGGCCTGAGAAAATGTTCCTGGTTCCTGCCTCTAAGTAGTGCTGTTACTTTCTCAATTTAATGAGCAATAAATTCACACACAGAAGTTAAGCAAACAATCAAAAACAAACACAGTAGAGTCAGCCACATACTGTTATTTTTATATTAAACTAAAATGATGTAAAGCTTTATAATGATTCCTAGAAAACTGACCTTAATTGTTTACACAGAATGATTTTAAGATGTGGCATTGTTGGCTCTGTCGTAATTGTTTTTGATCTGTGATACTGCATGAAAAGACTATTTTATTAAGATGGGTTCACACAGGTGCTAGCAGCTCGTTGATTAATTTAAATGGCTCTTAAAATATGACAGGTGCTTAATGGGGGTGAGTGATGGGAACAGTGCCTCTTGATAAAATATGAAAAGAAGTGCTGACTGGTGAATTGTGGCTACATTGGAATTTAAGGACCAATTAGGCATAGAAGGAAGTATTTGATGATGATTTTATTCCATAGTTTGTGTCTCTGGTTGCTTTTACCTTCCTGATGAAGTTTGTTTTTAGCCATAGAGCAGGGTAATTGGGAAAGCAGAAAATAAGGATTTTGAGGGCAAATGTGAGCCTGCTGGAAATCAGATGTTCTAGTCCCACAAGGACATTTGGATATATTAGAGGTAGAGTGGAAGAGAAAACAATAGTGACTCCAGTATTTCAACAGAAAAGCAGTTTATTACTAGGGCAGAATAGCAATGGAAAACTACCCTTTCAATCTATATATACAGTCAAAGTACTACCTAGAAAACATCATCTTTGCTTAGATAACACAGCTATCGCCAGTTACAGTCTCCTAGGCTGCAGAGCAGCTTGCTTGGAAGGCTGGTGTATTTTAGCTGCAATCCTGTACCCTTAACTTTCCATCTGACCTACAGAAAGAAAGTGTCTTTACTACAGAAGCTCAGTGTTATTAAATGGTATTCATGCTCTGGGGCAAAGAATTCCTTCCACCAAAGGTAGGTATATAATGCTCCGGAACTCTAGGCCGGCCATTCCTTGCTGCCCCCTACTGAGTCTGATCTGGCAAGTTGAAAATGCATCTCTCTTCTTTTTGGCTTCATTCTGCTTAGGGTTCAAGCTACTTCACCATATATCGTGCAGTCTGTAGCCCCTCGTCCTACTTATAGTTGGCTTTCAGGTACCATAGAGTTCAGCCTGATTCCTCTACTGAAATTTCAATACTTCTTTGTAGATTCACTGCAATAGCAGTGGAGTTCTATTTTGTTCTGGACTGGTAAGTGCCCAAATTAATCTCAATCTACTCCCTTGGAGAGCTCAATGCAGCTATAAAGTGACCTAGGTGACAGTCAATGGGCTTTTGGCACCTAAATGCCTAGATCCCTTTTGAAAATGACCCTTAGAGTTTGCAATGCTGAGCACAGCAAATGCCTCAACACCTTTAAAAATCTGGGCCCTAGACTTTTAGGACACAATCATGGTGCTTATTCTGCTATCCTTGGTCCCATTCTAGTAGCTGACCTCTACCTGAAATTGTACATGCAGCAGTTCTCTTGATTATGCATAGATTTTCTTGCTTGTGCTTCTACTCCTGTCCTGGCTCCATCCCCGAATCACTTGTAGCTCCTTATTTCTCACAGTTAAAACTTCTTCTGGAGCTATTACTGCTATTTTGGAATCCTCACAGACTAGTTCTAGATTTCCATGAATGTTCTGGACACCAGGTAAAGCTCTTGAAATCTATCTGAGCCCAATGGTTAGTTTCACATAGACTGACTGACCATACCCTGCTACTTTGTTCTATAAGGGCCATCAGTCCTCGTCTTCGTGGTCGTAGATGTCTCTCCCGCTTGCTTGCGTTCAGTGTTCAAATGCTTGTTAGGCCATTTGTGAACCTAGGAGGGTAAAACAACTGGGAAAGAGGAAGGGATTATTGGTTCCAACAGAACATTTCTGAGGAGAACATGAGAGAGGTGAGGACTAGGGTTCATTGCCCCTTTATACAGTCTCTGTTATTTTTGATGCTAGGTGTGGCTGGTAGTGCTATTTTATGTACAATACAATCTTGCTAATCTGCACTCTTTCCCCATAATCTTCACACCAAGATTAAGTAGAGTGAAGTCTGAAAAGTAAGAATTAATTGTTTTGTACACTAAGGTTCTGTGTGGTATTTTCACAAATAAGTGAAATGAAACTACAGTGATCCAAGTCCATTTTGTGGTGCAGAAGCCTTCATTTTGTTGGCTGTTCATTTACTAACTCACTCATTTGCAATGGCTCTCCTGGTCATTAGTATAAATTACTAAGGTTTTATTGTATTTATTGCAACTACTCAACAACATGTTTTCCTGGGGAATGGTTACAATTAGATGAACTGATTCAGATGTGAAGTTAAAAATGCCAAGCATAAATGGTGGATTCTCCATCACATGAAGTCATTAAATCAGGACTGGACATTGTTCTGAGAGAGATGCTCTAGCTCAAACAGAAGTTACGGGCTTAATGCAGAAATTACTGGGTGAGGTTCTGTGACCTAATATGCAGAAGGACAGATTAAATCATAAGGGTAGGGTCCTTTCTGGCCTTAAAACCTAGGACTATGAACTTTATTTTGTGTTCTCTGGCTTGGATTTCACTTACCACCAACTGAATAAGGTTAGTGTTATTTTCTTGGTCCATATAAATGAATTACTGTGCTTGGAGTTTTGTTTTTCTATTTGAGGAATTGGGGAGAAGTTAAAGGGTATTTATCATGCTACACAAAAGCTTATGCTTGGAGTTAGAGGATTGATTGTGACATTGATATGTTTCAGTTACCCTTTGTTTTGACTTTTTAAACTAGTACTGAAGTTTCCTTATTCATTGAATTCCTGCCTAAGCTTGGTATTTCACAACACAGTAGGGAACTTTATTCCCAGTCCTCCATTTAAAATAACTTTTTTGAAAAGACCTTGCACAACATAAAAACAGAAGTGGTGGTAGCTGTAATGGTCAAATCCTCAGTGAGAATTTGGCCATTGATTTAAATGGAGGCAGGATTGAGCTGTATGGGCCTGATCCTGTATTGTGCTGTGCACCTTCAGATTGGGCCCTGTGTGTGTGTATTCCTGCTACTGCCTTATAGTGAACGTGTTAAACGTGCCCCCGCATGACTGCCTTCTAATGGTTGGACTACAGAAGATAGACACACCACTACAACTAATTGGAGAGCCCGGTGGTTTGTAAAATTGAAGTTGCAAAATATTGTGTGTTATATGGTCTTTGTTGCTAGCAAATCAAAGTTACTGTATGACGGGGGTCAGCAGCCTTTCACAAGTGGTGTGCTGAGTCTTCATTTATTCACTCTAATTTAAGGTTTTGCATGCCAGTAATACATTTTAACATTTTTAGAAGGTCACTTTCTATAAATCTATAATATATAACTAAACTATTGTTGTATGTAAAGTAAATAAGGTTTTTAAAATGTTTAAGAAGCTTCATTTAAAATTAAATTAAAAGGCAGAGCTCCCCGGTCCAGTGGCCAGGACCCAGGCAGTGTGAGTGCCACTGAAAATCAGCTCGCGTGCCTGCCTTTGGCACACGTGCCATAGGTTGCCTACCCCTGCTGTATGATATGGTACACTCTAATAGATCTTAATATTTAAGCTAATATTAAATTCCGTTCTTTTGCACCTTATTATGTGTCCCCTTTGTCTCTGAAGTTCTGCCATGGAAAAACTCCATCTCTGTTCCATAACTGATAAGCCAGTTCATGACAACTAAAGAGCTGATCTTGGAAAATCCAGGCATCATAGTGTTTAGTGTCTTCAGTAGTGTCAGTGAAATCAATGGGATTACTCAGGGTAGTAAGTATTCTGGCTGGTAGCAAAAGTTTTCAGGATTAGAGCCGCACTTTGATTCTTCAGCCTTAGGTGCTCTATTCTTTGAGGCGATCAGTTATTTAACTGCTCACCTTATTTTTAAACAACATTTTTAGAGCAAAATTCTCCACTCCCCAAGCTTAGCTCTGATATTCTGCTTTTCCTACATATGTAAAAATCTTCAGTGGCAGTAACGAGAGATCTGGACATTTTAGGGAGATCAGACTATCATAGGTAACATCCCACAAGTGGGTGTCAGAGAAGGATTTTACTCCTAGTTTGGTTTTAAAGTAGTAAAAACATTTACAGTGTAACTTAATCTGCATTTTACTTTGGAATCAAAGCAAACTGTACAAAAATAAAATATTGATGGCCTGGGGCATACAGTTATGGCATAGTATTGTATTAACATATGTACCCTCAGGCATCTTATTCACCATCCAAAGAAGAAAAGGCTGAACCCTTAATCATTCAAACATGCCCCTATTGGTAATGTCTGCAGATGAGATTAATTTAACTTACAGAGGTTTAGTTAAAAGAATCTTGATATAAAACAATCCCTAAAATGCACTCTGTTTAGTAGTGGTCTGAAAAATGTATGCAGTTAGTTATCCTCTAGCACTTATCCTTTTAACTGAGACCCAGATTTTCAAAGGTGCCTATAGATGCAGATAGGTAACTTGTGGGATATTCAAAAGCACAACTAATTCCATTGAAATCAGTTAAGTGCCTAATTTGTCCTGATGTTTTTGAAAATCCCACTAGGTGCCCATCTGTACCTAAATTGTGTTCTTAAGGCTATTACAGGTAAAACTGTATTCCAGTCAGATTACAGATGTTTAGGTGCTCAATTGCCACCTAGAAGAAACATATTGGGAGGCAGGACATATGTCTTCCATCATATCTGAGAGGCTGTTGGACAGGGTGCTCAAGGTCTTCAGACTTCTTTCACATGGTTTATGGTATATCAACAAGTTTCCAGTTTGAATGAAAAGGCCGACAAATGGCAATTCAGCTTCAAAAAGAGCTCGTTTACAGATCCCGTACTAATCATTGTGGCTGTCTATGGATTTGACTCGCCTCATGTTTCTAATTTATAACTTGTGTCTAGTAGAGAAAGGACAAGAGTGTTTGCTGTCCCTCAGAAAAAAAGTGACTTTACCCACATGCATACTCTGAGAAACCCCTGAATGAGGATTCCTCTTGTTCAAATTATTCACAAGAGTATTGTCAAGCTTGAAATGAACAATAGTATTGTCAGTGTTAGGCCTAAAATTTCCGGAAGCTTCACAAAGTGAGCCTTGTAAAATTAGCTTTAAAAAGCAAGCTTTGCAAAAGGAAACAGACTTGCGGTCAAAACACGCTGCAACCAGATAACACATTATGCTGACTCCTATAAAGTGAGATAAGTTGTACCCTCCGGGCACAGCTTGTCTAACCCACATTAACCATATTTAAAACAATTGGCTACAAGGAGATAAGTAAACATAAATTATACAGTAAAAGCGACAGCACAAACCACAATAAGAATTTGGCTTACCCTGATTGGTTGGTCTGTTTTGGAACACGGCCGACAGATAAGATAAAAAGAACGAAGGCACGGGACTGTGTGTGTGTTTTGGTCATAAGGGAAACTTGACCCACACCTCCTGAACCGAAGGGACGTGGACTTCGCGACCATCTGTACCTGGTCAGTGCGGAAAACGGCCGACTGAAGGGTAACGTATTTTTCGGATGAATGCAGGGTAAGGTTATGGAGTAAAGAAGTCTGGGTTGCTCGAGCTGATTTGATCTCAAGTTGTGTTGACACTACAGTATTAAGAATAGTAGTGTCGGGATAATTTGACCTCAGGTTATATCAATACTGCAGTGTTAAAAATAGTAGTAAGTACCTGATGCATAATATTACATGTACTTGTGCTTGCCTTCAGTATAATTTGCCATTTATATTAATCCTTATTTAGTGCTGGTCTTTAATTCTGCTTTTCTTATTTTGTCTGTGTTGCCTTTATAGTCAAAAGTCATTAAAAGCCTTTTTTGAGGAATAATCAGTTGTTTTAGTTTCTCTTATACGGACCCTGCTCAACCTCATTACATCTGTGTTGGGTGGTGGGAAGTAGTGATCACCCAGGGCACCATTGGGGCCCTGATGCGTGTCTCCTTCTTCCTTTATCTCCGCACCTCTAATGAGAGAGATATAGATGCACTGGCAAGTCCAGTTCATCCATTCAAGCTCAATGGACTTTCTTGCTTTTCTTACCCTATTTTTTGCTCATTAGTAGCAAAGACACTATAGGGCAGGTAGGGGCAGGCCATGGCTTTTTGTGTAACTTGCTATGGCTATCTATATATGTAAATGTGTTCCTCTGTTTTTGTTTTTTGCAGGATAATCTCACTTCATTAAAACTCAGGCTTGAATTTTCATTCTGCCACAACTACATTGAATGAGGTTATAAACATCTTGTCTAGATAGATACTTGAACGTAGATTCGAGAGAGGCACAAAAGGGCATGTAAAGAAGTTTCTGAATACTAATTGTAATCAATAGCTTTCCTCTAGAATGTTTTGGTTAACTGATGGGTTTAGGTAGCAGGATAAGGCTAATACCCTGGAACAGTGGTTCTCAAACTTTTGTATTGGTGACACCTTTCAAATAGCAAGCCTCTGAGTGTTACACCCTCCCCCCCCCCTTATAAGTTAAAAACACTTTTTAATATGTTTAACACCATTATAAATGCTGGATGCAAAACAGGGTTTGGGGTGGAGGCTGACAGCTCATGACCCCCCATGTAATAACCTTGTGACCCCCTGAGGGGTCCCAACCCCCAGTTTGAGAACCCCTGCCCTGGAATGTCATCTTCTGTAGATCATGTGGTGCTCCCTTTTAAAAATGTATTGGGGCCAAGCAGAATCTAACTGGGAACAGATTCAGAGATCAGGCCCTTGTTTTAATTAAAAAAAACAAACTGGAAATGTCCCTCTTTTAATGCATATGTTTTTTTGATATACTGTGTGAACAGGATATTGTTTAACTTAAATTGTACATAAATCCAGATAAGTGGTTGATGAATGAGGCCTTTAATCCCTGTTTATATAAAATGTCCACTACAAATCATATTTCAATATAATTGGCATAGTAAAAGTGTCCAGAATAAGATCACAGATTGATTATCTTATCTTGTTCAGTAAAGCCCCTTGAAACTAATGGAAAGACACCTGTTGACTTCAATGAGCTATCGATCAGATCTTAATAGAAAACTGCTGCCATAATTTTGTACATATAATTCCACTTTTGGGACTAGACAGTACTTAATGTACCAATGTAACATCCAAAATTTATATAATTGCCCAGAAGTCTCTAACAAAATATCCTTCAGGACAGATAATGTCAAGGATGTGTTTGCAGGGGCATAGCCAAACCTGTTCTCACTTCTTCCTTTAATGTGCTCCCTCTGAAACAAACCCTAGTGGGGAAAATATCCTCAAGCTTAAAGAATTCTGTACAATGACTCCAGGATGAGGAAGAAGTCACCCATTATAGTTATTCCACCACTGGAGAACATAGACATACAACAGCTTTGGAAACTATATGGATGCTGCCTCTTTTGTTTTTTTTCTGCAGCAAGTAATCAACTTTAAGCCAGTGCAATAGCTGCCCGATATTGAGAGAGTTTGGGCCTAATTCTGCCTTCAGAAGTTACTGAGATGCCACCATATCTCTGAAGGCAGAATTGAAATCAGTGAGGACAAACTGGCAATCTGACACTTACTCATCGACTTTAAGGTCAGAAGGGACCATCATGATCATCTAGTCTGACCTCCTGCACATTACTCTTGGGAGAATTCTGCACCACTACGTGCACACATAATTGATGAGCCATGCAAATTTTTAATTTTTTTCTGCAGAAAAAAGCTTCTGCTGGAAAGTTGCTAGAGTTCTGACTTTTGCTCACCAGAGGGTGCTATGGCAATGGAACAGAGCAGCAGCTCCAGGCCAGCTAGGGAAGAGAGAGAGCCTGCCTTCTTCATAGCACCTGTTGGGCTGAGTCAGGAGACGGGATATGGAGAGACAGACAGACAGCATGGGGCTGCTGCGGGGGTCAGACAGAGGCTCATAAGGGCTAGTTGGGGAGGACAGACTGGGACAGGGGCTGAATGGGAGTGGAGGCGCAGGGCCACATATGGACAGGGGAAGGGGTGTCTGGGGGTGGAGGGACATGTGGACAGAGGGTGCAGGGACACATGGGGATGGGCAGATGTACCTGACTGAATGGGAGAGGCTAGGGGTCAGGCAGGGTCTGCATGGGTGAAGCTCCTTAACAATCCCTACCTGTCTCTCTTTCTCTCCCCCTCCCCCCCCAAAAACCCCTGTTGCATACTTTTCCCACCCATACCCAACAATCCTCCAAGTTCACACCCAGGCTCCTTCCCAGCAATTACTTCCCTCTCCCTCAGCTCCTCCCCCAAGCCTTTGCACTGGTTTTGAGGGGTGTGGGAAATACATTTTCTGTATTCTAGTTTAAATGAATTATTATTCAGAGTTCTGTATTAATATGCCTGGTAAGAAATCTATTTGTCAAAACATTTCCTGAATCTTTTTGTGTGGTCTGTATTGTTACAAACATGCTCGCTGACATGTATTTTGAAATAAATGACCAAAAATAATCAAAACTGGTGTGATTATATTGTGTTATTTTGACAAATAAAATACACAGAATTTGAAATATTGTGCACAGAATTCATTTTGTTGCAGAATTTAATTGTGTGGCACAGAATTGCCCCAGGAGTAGCACATTGCAGGCACAGAACCTCACCCACCCACTGAGCTATGGTGGTAGGACTCCTCTTGAATAAATTAGGCTACCTGATCTGTGGTGGCCTGAGTCAACTTAATTGAAGTCAGTGGGCTTTGGATTAAGCCCCCCTTACAATATGTGCTAACTACATATGCTAAACAATCTGTTCCACCTTTCATTTTGCTGTGACACGGGGGGTTCTTTTCCCAACCTGCAGAAGAGCTCTATGTGGCTTGAAAGCTTTTGTCTCTCTCATCAATATAAATTGGTCCAATACAAGATATTACCTCACCCACCTTATCTCTCTAATCTCCTGGGACTGACATGGCTACAGCTACACTGCATCCATCTCGTCACTGACTATTTGAGATCATGTGACTAGTAAGGACATCAATGCATCATGAGCGTAGTCCAACTTCAATGCTGATCTTTCCATTGACTTCCAGGCAAGTTGGCTTTAGACCCACCACACTGATTATATACATGATATAATGGAATCATTTGCCTGCAATATAGAGGTGGGAAAAGGCAGTTACTCAAGTTAAGGTTTCACAGAGGACCACAGAGCAGCGGAGATATAATACCCTCCCATCAACAAACCAAGAAGGGGTTATGGCTGTGTTTTCAGAGGCAGGTGTATATGACTTTTTCAAAAGCCTGTTGTCTGTAAGACTAATTTTAGATCCTTTTATTATAGTATTATATGGTATAGAATATGTTCTACATTATACTTAAACAGGCATTTTGGGTAACATTTATGATAAGTATTCCCATGTTTAACATTTTCACTACAGTTTTGTTCTTTGTCTGAATGTTTCAAAATACTTTTGTCATCTCTAATTTGGTTTTCTCTGAATTTTTAACTTTTTAAAATGTTCTGTAGTTAATATAAAAACTGGATGAGCTGTTATTTTATATCTCAAAGTACGTGGCCTGACTGTGTGTGTGTGTCTATGTCTAACTTTAGTGTTAGCATGTGATCCAGCTGAAAATACTGGTGTCTTCTGAAACTTTTCAGGCATGGGATTTCTCTTAAATGCATTTATTTTTTCACTTGGTGTGACAGAAGGTTTATTTAACTTAGTTCCAACTTCAGCTTCTGTTATATAATGCTGCTGCTGACAAGTGATGGATGAATAAGTAGCTAATAATAATAACTCATGGCTATGCATATTACATTTTCTTCAGTGCCAAGAATAATTAGACTAATAGACAAATCAACAAAAAGTAGACTTCCAGTATCACTTCCCATAGGGAAGTACTGAACTTTCTTATTCTTTGTAAAAGAGTTTAAGTAAGTAAATCAAAGGGCAAAACCCAATGTTTGTTCTTCCATTTGTTCTTCTGACACCTAAATGGACATTTTATTGTATACCTCTCCACTAAGTTATGGTGCCAGGTATTATAAGTTCCTGAAACTAATTTTATTTTCAACATTAAATCTCTTTTGTAATGTGAAGGTAATGAGGAAGTCTGTAGGTAAACTCATTATGAGGATCAGTCAATACATGTTTTCCTGTAGCGTTTCTAGTAATTGAATTAACTCAATAGCATTTCCCTGGCTTTCTGCAAACTTTTAAATTGCAGTAATAGACATTTATTATTATTGTATTTTTACTTAAATAGGATGCATGGGAACAGGTTTTAGGCTATTTTGCTCCCATTTAAACATCTTTGGTTCAGAATTCCCTGCCAGAAATAAACATCTTGAAGTTACTTTCATTAGTTGTGGTTGATAGTTGATTTTCCCCTCCCCCACCCCCCGGCTCTTCCACACACAGTGAGACAGAGGCAACGGAAGGTCCCGCCGCCGAAATACCGCCGCGGTCGCTGCCCCCCAAATTGTAGTGCCCTAGTATCTTTCATCCAAGAATCTCAAACTAACTTACAAATAATGCATTTAAGCCTTCCAACATTCTTGCCCAGCGTCCCACAGGAAGTCCAAGCCAGCAATAGCACCTATGATTCCTGTGTCTGTGTCCCTTGCTTTTATCCACTAGATAATGCTTCCTCTCTGGTTGGGAATGTGATATCTGACTTGATTATTCAAAAATGAAAGGTGAGTTCATAGGTGCTGGAACTAAGGGTGCTGCTGCACCCACTGGCTCAAAGTGGTTTCCATTATATACAGGGTTTACAGTTTGGTTCAATGGCTCTCAGCAACTCCACTGTAAAAATTGTTCCAGCCCCCCGGATTGGGTTTGTACCAATGTGTTTCATTTCCTCATTAGCATTCAACACCATTGATATAACATGACAGAAAGAGGTGGGGGAAAAGTGATGAGAAGAAATACCTGTGATGTGGTGTGGGTTTTTATTTTAGTGTGTTAATGTAACTGCTACTTTCAGCTTAACAGGCTGAGAGAAGGAGCTCTCCTATTTAAGCCCTGATTCTGCAATTGGCTCTGTTTGGATGAACCCCCACTGAAGTAAATGGGGCTCCATATGAGCTCAGGGATGTCCATGCATATTCAGTTTCAGGACATTAAACGGCAAGCTCTTTGGGGCAGCTATGAGGCTATCTCTGAAGCATCCAGCACACTTGTGGTGTGCTACACGGTATGCCTGGCTTGACTCGAGTAATTCAACATGGGGTGGGGGTGGGCTTATTTCTTGGGAGACAGGATTAGGGAGGTAAATAGATCAGCAGGCTGGAAATACAATATCTGTGCTAACTAAGATCGGTAAATGGGTCACGTAGGCTATGAGACACACTGCCTGAACTTGCCAAGATAAGGGTAGGGGGGACCCCCGGGAACCATTTACAATGGACAAGATAAGCCTGAAATGTAAAATGAGGTAAAGAGTAAGTCGTGCATAGACATAGCATGCTGTACAGGGATTGGTTCCTACAAAGTAACTAAGCTAGTCACAAAATGTGTAATGCAATGTGTGTGTGTGTGTGTGTGTGTGTGCGCACACACACACAGGAAGAGGGTTTGTGTAACTCTTTGGATTTATATACCTTGCATCCTCCCCCTATGCTTGAGTCTGATCAACTCAGAGTAGCTTTGCTGTATGCAAAATTAAAATACCTGAATGACAAAATCTGAAGTTGAGCTGAGATCTTGGGAAGCCAAGTGGAAAGAGGTCTCTGAGGGAATCCCAATATACACAAGGATATTAATAAAGTAGTGACTTGAAAATGAGACTACTAAAATTAACAATGAATAGGGACACTTACACTTACATTAGTTGCTTTTTTTGTCACCTCTTTCATATACATTGCTATATCTTGTTTGATTAGAACACTCTTCTGGAGCTACACAAGTATCCTCTTTCTAGGATCTATTTATATGTAGCCAAAATGTTCAAAATGACTAGTTCCTAGTGACCTTTTTTAAGTGCCTCAATATTTGGGTGCCCAACCTGAGATACCACAAAGTGGCCAGATTTTCAGAAAGTGACGAGTGCCTGCCCTTTCAAGATGGGCACCCAAAATCACTTGTCCCCTCTGAAAATCTTGGCCATCTACTAATACTCGCACCATGGAATAAATGAGATCAAACTGTATAGTGTTGCTGAATCTTAAAGTTGCCTCTTAAAGTTCTGTTCTCCAGTACACCGTTAGAGTGTCAATCTTTAATATATCTGTTTAAATTGTATTTGAAGTAATTTGCTATAAAGCATCATCTAATGAAGCAACAGGACAAAATCCTCCAGAAGCCTATCATAAGATGTATGTTGGAGTAATGCTGTATTAAAGATGACCTTTAACTAGAAAAAGACTCATCTCACTTAAATCAAATCAGACTTGCATTTGACACATTTCAAGCAGAGACCTTTTGGTTACAACACCTGATAAATAAAGGGGGATCACGTTATTCAGAGAGAAGAACATCTAAAGGGCAGAACCAAGGACTATGATCTTTTAAACAAGATCCAAGAACATAGGCTACAGGTGAAATACTGCAATATGTTTTGTAGTTGAATTTTCTCATGCCTTTAATGTGATTTCACGTGGATGGCTCGGATGGATTTGAATGCAGTGTCTACCTTTGCAGGAAAGCCCACGGGAGGAGGGGGAAGTTGTTTGAAATTTAAATTTTACCTCATGGTGTTTGACCTCAGCCAGGAGGGGGTGGGTGTGTGTGTGTGTGTGTGTGTGTGTGTGTGTGTGTGAGAGAGAGAGAGACCATCCTGTGGATTCTTGGGGTTAGTGGGGTTATCCCAACTGACTCCATCATTAACGGCAGGGCAGGAGTACAAAAGAGCTTAAGTCTCTGTGGTGCTCTCTGAACTCCCATTTTCCTCTAGCATCAAGATGCCTTTTGGGAACTATTGACCTCCATGTGTGTGAGAGGCTCAAAGAAGGGAGTTAATATTGCTTGAAGCAGCATTAACTCCCATGTGAGTTTCCTGTTGAAATGGAAGAATACCACCTAGAACCGCTGTTCCCCAGCACAGTCTGCCTCAGCGTATCAATGCACTACCATATACCTGTGGAGCTTCAACCATGCAGTGACGAGTGCGCTTCAGATGAGCTTCCGCGTGGCTGGAAGCACGTTCCGTGCACCTTCTTTCTAAATATGCTTCCAGCTTTTTTCTACCTACTTTTTCCTCTCTCCTGTCACAATTTAGGTTGAGAGGAGCATCAAGCCCATGATTATTAAAACAGAATACAGTTGATACAGTACCTAGTGGCATATTGCCTACTATTTGTCTTCAGCACTCCAATTGTACTGTGAAGTAAACATATTGGCCAAAATTTTCAAACTTCAGTGCCTAAGGTTAGACACTTAAATTGTTACTTCATGTCCCTGTACCTCTCTTCTCCGCTCTATAAAATGGAGATAATGATACTGACTCCCTCTGTAAAGAACGGTGAGATCTACAGATGAAAAGTGCAATATAAGAGCTACGTATTACTAGTTACCTGATAGCCTCTTAAAAACCAAGCTATTTAGGTGACTCAATACGGATTTCGTTGTGTCACAGGGTTCACTCACCAGAACAGCACCTTCTGCTGGCTGTCTCAGGGATTAGCTCTCTCAGCCGGAACACCCTGTCCTACCACCTTCTCTGCCTGCAGACCCGCCTCAGTCCAGGAACCTCAGCATCCGCTTCATGACTCAGCCTCTGGTGTCACCATCCACATTTGCTCCCCTTCCAGGGTGGTGGAGATAGATATCTCAGGCCAGTCCTGTCACTTCCCTAGTGGACAGGGGGACCTGGGCCCATCCACTACTCTGGGTTCTGGCCCAGCGACCCTCTGGATAGCAGCCTCCTGCTGCCTCTCCTTAAATTCTCCACCAGTGCTGCTTCAGTTTCCTGGGCCACTTCCCTGTGGCCCCAGCACCTTCTTCACCCTCTTCTCAGACCCTCCAGCCCACAAGTCCCAGTAGCCAGCCAGGAGCTACCTCTTGCTCCCCAGATCCCTGCCAGCAACTCCTCTGTCCAAGATGCTATCTTCCTACAGCTTGCTAGGAACACGGTTCGCTTTCCTTGAGCTCCCTGCAGCAACTGACCCTGCTCTACCCTGCAACTCCCTTTTATATGAGTCCTCTGGACTCAGATTGGCTGCTCCCTGTACAGCCTCCCTAGGCTGCTTTTAACCCTTCCTTTCTGGTGTGGGTTGAACACCCCATTACAAGGTGCCTAATCTTAGGCACCCAATTTTTTAAAATTTTGGTCACTGAACCTTTTATAATTTAATTGTAGGAAATCTCTTCAGCATTTTATTACTAAGTGCTTTAAATTTGTGGGGAAAAACTCCAAATCTGTACATAAAATGCCATGATCTTGCTCAAAAACATTTGACCTAATTTTAAATAAAGATCTGTTTTCATCATTGCATTGACTCTGGAGCGAGTTACGCAATTATGAAACACAGCTAGAACAAAGTTTGCTCTCTGTACAGTTAGCAGACAATCTATTATAAAGTGGAGCCAAAACAGAATGAAGGCCTGATAGACCTCAAGTAAATAGGAGGCTAGAAAGTTGCATTAAAACAGATAACGGTCACTTGACTCACTTGAAAACTACAATGTACAAAGTTGTTGAACCAGAACTACAAGCCATAGGATAATACTTCAATGTGCTTGGATACTACAGTGATGGAAGCCATGTAAGTAACTGGACAGACGTATGACCTGGCACATGTTCTGTGTAACTTTAAGTAGCATGTACTTCTGGGCGCCATATCAAAAGTGAATTACAAAAAGGGACACATTATTAGCAGTATTAAACTTCGTATTCATTCCAAATAATATGAACCATATTTTTTAGCTGGTGATAAAAAAGCAAATGCTCTATGTAACTTTAGTGGCTCCAGTCATAGTTCAGATAAGCATAAACATATTCAGCATGTATATGCACGTTATATAATATATGATCTGTGCAAACCTCTCATCAGTAACGCATCCATCCCAGCCCCATGCCAATAAGAGTTTACATTGCCTAACATATTCCAGTCATGTTGATAAACTCACAAGGTTCCCCAAAGAGCTTACAGTCTAATCAGTGTACTTATTTGAACACTGACAATGGGCTCAGTACTGTATGAGCCACAAAAATAAAGCGACTTTATCTGAAGAGTTAAGCCTTAAAGACACAGGGATAAGAAGATGCTCCAGGACATTTGGAGGGATGGAGTTTAAAAAAAAAATCCAAGTTAAGTATTAATTCTGAGCTAATTCTCCTTCCTCTCCACCCCAGCATTACATGAGAGGTGATGTTTGATATGGGTAATGTGGAAGAAATGAGTCATCAGAATGGATTTGAATAAGAGAATGGGGAGGGTATCTTATGCACAGGTACACTCTGTGCCTTCTTCCAAAAATAGGAGTGGGAGAAGAGATAATGTTAAAACTGGCCTTATTGGCAGATCAGAGGGAATGATGCAGGGACGTAAGAGACATGAGCTGAAAGAGATGCTCAGCCAGAGTTGTGCAAGGCCATGAATATGAGGCCTAGAAGTGATGCACTGCACAAATGTTAATTAATCAGTTTAGAATCTAATTCAGCCACAGGTTGTTAGGCTTGATGCAGGAATCACTGGGAAAATTCTGTGGTCTACATTATGAAGGCAATCAGACTAGATGATCATAATGGTCTCTTCTGGCCTTAAAATCTATGAAGCATCAATTGAAAGACTAACCTCAGTCAATGTTCTTTTAACACTATACCTAAGGCTCAGAAATGAAATGATAATGTGATCCTTTCATGCTTCAGACATGTTTAACTGAGTGTCTTCAACCATCTTAGAAGTTCTGGTACTCCTGAATAATCCCATTGATGTACTACTACTACTACTACTGACGTTATGACCTAATGGAATAGATTAAATCTTCCTTTTTCTATTTTTATTTTTAAAATCATTAAGGACTGCTACTTAGTACTGATTGAAACATCATATTTTATTTTCTAGATCAAAGTCTCTCCTTGTTTATGTTGTAATGAAACAGCATGACACTTTTTAAACAAGAAAATAAGATAAGCACTCAGCTGCTCCTCTCTTTACTACGCTGTCTTCAATAGCCTTGTATTAGCCTGGAATTATTTTCTAGGGTATTGGAACACTTGCTCCTCTAGTTACTACTGTGTGCTTTAGTTTTCCCTTCCTTGTCATTTATTCATGAGTGTACAGAAGGGTAACTCATCTGAATAGGGCTGTACAAGTTGTTCTCAAAGCGAGAAGAGGTTTTCTTGTTTGTCTGATTTACAAAATAGTCACTTTT
Source organism: Emys orbicularis (assembly GCF_028017835.1). Taxonomy (NCBI): domain Eukaryota; kingdom Metazoa; phylum Chordata; order Testudines; family Emydidae; genus Emys; species Emys orbicularis. Next base: position 19,209,922 of record NC_088690.1, read on the forward strand.
TGAACAGCCTGTGAAATCTTGTTCTAAAATGGGTCCATTTTCATTCAGAAATGGTACAGTTTCAGGTTCCCACAAAACAAAAAAATGTTTGGTATTTTGTTTGGATGAAGACCAGCTTTCACATCTGGGGTGAAATCCTGTCCCCACTGAAGTCAATGGCAGAACTCCAATTGACTTCAATGGGACAAGAATTTCACTACTGAAATATTGAATTCACTGATGAGAAACCAGCAGGTTTGGAAAATTTCACAAGATGCAAAGCTTCTGAGCTCCAGAAAGGCCAGGAATAAAACTGTGACTAGTTCTGCGTGACATTTTATAAAATATTCTGTCATTTTCACTCACCTACTAGATGCTATGCAAGATGCTTGTGAAACTGAGTTCCTGGGCAACTTTTATAAAGCTCTTTCTGGAGACTGGGTTTTTGTTTTTTTTGGCATAGGAAATAGCATTTACCTTATTTTGGTGCATATTGTTGAGGCTGGATCTTATTCCAGTAGAGGATTATATGGTTAATAGATTCAACAATACTTTTTCCTTTTAAACTCATGAGCAAATTGTACTTTTGACTTAGTTACAGCTAAAAGGAACTTTATGTGACCAGCAATGTTCCTTCTGTGCCACTGAACCATTCATGCACATTTTCACTATAGTCTGAATAAAGCATACATCAAGAAGGAAAATGGGAGGGAAAAACAACTAGTCCATTGGAGACTGTTCTGTCTGGAGTTACTAATGCTGCTTATCCTCACTCATTCAATTATCTGCCTCTGCTCTCTTATATTGTCCAGTAGCTAATTCCAGGCAGGTAAGTGCATGATCTACAGGCGTTTTTACTGGAATCAGGAAGCCTGGCTAAAACACCAGTAATTTTTTTTACATTATATAAAACTACATCATATTTGTTCTATATTCCTCTTCTTCCCCTCTCCCCCAATATTCCTCTCCTGTTTCTTTTTTTCTCAAGACCTCTTCTTCTGTTCAGAATGGACCACTATAGGGAGCACACATGCTCTATTAAGCGTTGAGCACATTTGTACAAAACAGGAAAGTCTTGAATTATCTTATTCTGTTCCTGTAGCTTGGAAATCTATAAGTGGCATGTGACTCATAAATTGGCCTCGAAGCAGAAAGGGAAGCATTAGGGGAAAACCCTGAAGAAACTGGCCATGTGCATCGTTAGAAACAAGCAGTGGGAATTGGAATTTTAGCTTCCTTTTCTGTTTGGATCCAGATCTGGGTGTGGAGCTGAATAGTTGGTGACATCTTCTGCCATCTAACTCCATTGGTTTCCATGGAGTTAGAACAAGGACGAATCTGACCATGGTATCATCCTAACTTGCGCTGACATCATGACTTAAGCAAAGCAGGCTATATTTGTCCAGCCCTAAATAGGGATGCCAGAGGATAGGAGGCAAATAGACAGATGGACAAGGATCTGCAAGAGCAACACTAAACAACAGTTAAGCAAGGGTGACAGGACGTGCTGCGCTTCGTAGTATTGAGCAAAACAGTGATGACGCAGACTGACAGGTGTTTGGCAGTGTGAATATAATGGACTGATGCAGGTAACTGACAATGGAAAAGTATCCATAAGAGTAAGGGCAAAGGAAAATAGAGGTAGCAAAAGGGACAGTGTGGACCAGGAAGTGCGGAGATCGCATTACAAGTCATCCCATGTTGCTATTGCAATGGAACAGGCATAGAGAGAGTCTATTCTCCCAAAGAAATATTAGTAATCATCATTTTAACATGCTTCCCACAAGAGAAAACCAAAGCTAGAACTAAAAAGCCATAATATTCCCAACTCCCCCTGAACCTGGTCACACCTACCCCCCCCAAACCCCTCTAAGACAGTGGCTCTCAATCTTTCCAGACTACTGTACTCCTTTTAGGAGTCTGATTTGTCTTGTGTACCCCAAGTTGCGCCTAGCTTAAAAACAGCTTGCTTACAAAATCAGACATAAAAATACAAAAGTGTCACAGCACACTATTACTGAAAAATTGCTGACTTTCTCATTTTGACCATATAATTATAAAATAAATTGGAATATACATATTGTACACTATATAGAGCAGTATAAACAATTAATTGTATGAAATATTAGTTTGTACTGTCTTCGCTAGTGCTTTTTATTCCAATATATTGGAATTGGAAAAGATTCAGAAAAGTGCAATAAAAATTATTAGGGATAGGGAATGGCTTCAGTATGAGGAGAGATTAATAAGACTGGGACTTTTCAGCTTGGAAATGAGATGACTAAGGGGGGATATGATAGAGGTCTATAAAATCATGACTGGTGTGGAGGAAGTATTATTTACTCGTTCTCATAACACAGGAACTAGGCTGGAGCAGTGAGTTATATGGGCCCGTGGTGCCCATGCTCCAGGAATATTCAGGGCCCGGCTCCATTAACGTTTGGGGCCGAGTCTCTCACCCGGCCCCACCTGCTGCCCCCGCGAGCTTCCCCCAAAGCTTCTCCTGGCCCTGCCTGCTGCCCCGGGCAATTTAAAAGGGCACGAGGGGCCCTGACCACCGCCGCCAGCACCAGCAGCGCAGCAAGGCTAAGGTGGCTTCCTGCCCGGCCTCACTCTGCGCCACTTCCGGAAGCGGCCGGCACGTCCCTGCGGCCCTAGGAGGGGGTGTGTCTCCGTGTGCTGCCCCCGCCCCAAGCCAGGGCCGGCTCCAGGCACCAGCCCACCAAGCATGTGCTCGGGGCGGCACCTGGAGGGGGGCGGCGCGGCGCTCCGGCCCGATAGCGGGGCCGCGACTGGGCTCGCCACCCTCCCCCGGCGCTCTGGCCGCCGGGGAGAGCGGAGCCGCAGCGGGCTCACCGCCCTCCCCCCGGCGCTCTGGCCGCCAGGGAGAGCGGAGCCCCGGCCGGGCTCTCCGCCCTCCCCCTGGCGCTCTGGCCGCCGGGGAGAGCGGAGCCACGGCGGGCTTGCCGCCCTCCTCCCGGCGCTCTGGCCGCCGGGGAGAGCGGAGCCGCGGCAGGCTCGCCGCCCTCCCCCCGGTGCTCTGGCCGCCAGGGAGAGCGGAGCCCCGGCCCGGCTCTCCGCCCTCCTCCCAGCGCTCCGGACGCCAGCGGAGTCGCGGCGGCCTTGCCGCCCTCCCCTGCCATGCTCCTCGCCGGGGGCGGGCGGGGTGGCGGGAGGCTTTTTTGCCTGGGGCGGCAAAAAAGCCAGAGCCGGCCCTGCCCCAAGTGCTGACTCCGCAGCTCCCGTTGGTCGGGAACTGCAGCCAATGGGAGCTGTGGGGGCGGTGCCTGCGGGCAGCAGCACACGGAGACCCCTGGCCTCCCTGCCTAGCAGCCACTGCCAGAGGGGTGTACGGGTCGCTTTCAGGAGCTGCCTGAGGTATGCGCCACAGCCCTCACCATCTCCCGCACCCCAACCTAGCCTAGAGACCACACCCAAACTCCCTCCCAGAGCCTGACCCCCGCACCCCAACCCCCGCCGAGAGCCCGCACCCAAACTCCCTCCCAGAGCCCACACCCCTCACCCCTCCCATACCCAAACTCCCTCCTAGAGCCCGCACCCCTCCTGCACCCAAACTCCCTCCCAGAGCCTACACCCCACACCCCCTCCTTCACCCCAACCCCAGCCCAGAGCCTGCACCCAAACTCTCTCCCAGAGCCTTGGGCAGGTGTGTGTGTGTGTGGTGGGGGGGGGCAGGACTTGGACCCATTCTGGGCACCTCCAAAAATTATAGAAACCTGCCACCTCTAGAACTAGGGGTCACCAAATGAGATTAATAGGCAGCAGGTTTAAAACAAACAAAAGGAAATATTTCTTCACACAATGCACAGTCAGTGTGTGGAACTTCTTGCCAGAGGATATTGTGAAGGCCAAGACTATAATAGGGTTCAAGAAAGAACTAGATAAGTTAATGGAGGATAGGTCCATCAATGACTATTAGCCAGGATGGGCAGGGATGGTGTCCCTAGCCTCTGTATGCCAGAAGCTGGGATGAGTGACAGGGGATGGATCACTTGATGATTACCTGTTCTGTTCATTCCCTCTGGGGCACCTGGCATTGGCCACTGCTGGAAGACAGGATACTGGGTTAGATGGACCTTTGGCCTGACCCAGTATGGCCGTTCTTATGTAACCTATTGTAAAATGAGGCAAATATCTAGATGAGTTAATGTACCCCCTGGAAGACCTCTGTGTATTCCCAAGGGTATGTGTGTACCCCTGGTTGAGAACCATTGCTCTAAGGGTTAGTCATTTAAAAGAAAAGTAGCCCAAATGTATCTTAAATTGTAATGTGAGTGATAAAAACCTTAGGGACAAAAATGTCAGTTTTTTGGATAATAGGTTTGCCTTTAAAACAGTGAAATACAAAGGTTCACATGGCAGATTGGTTTTCTGTATCTCGGAGGCAACGTAAATACAATCTGTGATGTAAATGTTACTATAGTAACTGTTGTTTTTATTTAAAAGGCCCAGTAAAAAGACATATGAAACCCATATAACTTGTTGATGTGTAGATCAAACTGCAAAGCCCATCAGCCAAATGTACTTTTTTGCTCTACATTGTGGTCACGCTGTAGCTTCCTCGCATGCATGTATTATCCATACTGGAGTATCCGGTCCTTTCTTCCACCCCTGTTATCTATTTTTTTGAGTTGTACATTTCTAATCAGCGGTGCTTGAACAACTTTTATAGTGGAAAGCCATTGAACCAAACTGTAAACCCTTTATACGATGGAAATCACTTCAAGCCGGGGGGTGCAGCAGCACCCCCAGCACTGCCAGTTCCAGCACCTATGTTTCTGCAAAATGGTGAAATGGCCAGTCTTAAGTTCATGGTGACAGTCACCTGGGGCCAGGTTGTGCCCTGGTCCTATGCACCCATGTGGGGGCACAGAAAGGAGCAAGGGTTCCTCCCACAGCTTGTGTCAGGGTTCCCCAGATCACTGCTCTGGGCACGTGGCATGGGGCGGAACAGGGAGGAGGGAGTGTAGGTGCTGTACTAGAGATGTTCACCACATGGAGCAGGAGGGAATATATTGCACCCCATAAATTAATGTCATAAATTCCTCCCTTGCCTTCTATTGACCCAGCACAGCAGGGGAGAACTGGCAGGCATTGCATTTCTTGAAGCACCAAGCCTTCCTTATGCATCTCATCCTCCTGTGGTAGTGCAATATCATACCACCCCTTACTCAGTACAGTGCCTTAAACAGCACAATCTAGCCCTCCATTTGTATGCATCTCTGCACTGGAACTTTCTACCCTCTCAGATTTCCGGGGGGGGTGGGAGGGAGGTTCTATTCTGGCATCATGTGTGCATTGCATGCTTTGTTTTCTGTCATAACTTACGCAACTCTGCACATGTTTTAATGAGAACCTCCATCATGAGTTAATAATAAATTTGTGCTCAGGCCCTTCTATGTAGAAAACTTTTCCAAGGATTTGTGAGTGTCGAGTGTTTGCCTAATAGACTGAGAAGAACAGGTAAGTGCTAAATTTTTACTTTCCTTGTTGCTTCACTCTTGTATACCATTGTTACTTCTGTGTTGGAAGGTGCTGCTTCTCTGATTAGAAAATCAGTGAGCTGTTAGCATGTGGCCAGGGAGTTTTGGCTGAGATGGAAAGAAATGTGGGAGGCAAACAATAAAATACAACCAGGTTTTGTGTAGCATATTTCCTGTAAGTGACGGGAAGTGTCACAGGGTGAGCTGGGCTTTTAAGGGGTATGGGGGCGGAGCTCAACCTCCCTTGTGTCAGGCTTAGCCTACCTCCCCAAGTGATGGGAATGACACTAGAGTCAGATGGTGGGAGTATGTGACTTAGGGTACGTCTACACCCAGCCGCTAGTTCGGCGGCTGGGGATCGAAGTTCCGAGTTCGATTTATCGTGTCTGGTCTGGACGCGATAAATCGAACCAGGAAGCGCTCGCCGTCGACTGCGGTACTCCAGCTCAACGAGAGGAGTACCGCGGAGTCGACAGGGAGCCTGCCTGCCGCGTGTGGACTGCGTCTGAACCGCGGTAAGTTCGAAGTAAGGTATGTCGAATTCAGCTACGTTATTCACGTAGCTGAATTTGCGTACCTTACTTCGACTTGGGGGGCAAGTGTAGACCAAGCCTAAGAACCAGGCCTGTTGGGAAACAGAAAAAGTAGCCCGAGTTCCTGAGTGAGGGATCAAAAGAGATTCTCTTTAGCACCCAGGTGGAGGGTTTGGGGAATGGATCCTGCCAGAAGCAGGAGCCAGCTAGGAATGCTGGAGTCTGAGAGAAAGGGCTGCTGGGTAAGAAACTCCAGCTAGGAGGACTGCAGAGGACTATGAACCTGGAGGGCGGGCTCTATGAAAGAGGATGCCCTGATAAAGGACTGGAATGCTTTTGAGCCAAGAGGGAGAGCTATCTGGATACTGAAGCCCATTTATAAACTGAAAAGGCAGACTGAGCCCCAGGGAAGAGGGCTGGAAGGCTTTCAGTATTGTATGGTCATAAATCATGCCCCAAAAGAGAATGGTATTGAGAACACCTGTAGTGTGAAGTCTCTTAACTCAGGAAGGAGAAACTGAGGCCGTGGTAGAGTCTGAAACCATACTGGGTAAGGACACTCCCTGTACAGGTTAGTTGTAGAGAGCTATAAATATTAGAAAAAGAAGGAAAATTTAAGAGTTAGAGGCAAGAAATAAAAAAGAGATTTTTCTCCAAGATGTGAAATCGGCTAGAAGATAACTGAAGATATTACATATAGCCAGGCTGGCCCAGGTGTCAGGAGCTACAAAGGAAAAAGCTCTTGGATCAGCAATGGCAAGAGTTTGTTATGGGGCAGAGAGAATCTGAGGCTCTGCATCCACTGGGAGGGAGAACAAAAGGCAACATGCACTGCAGGATGCTATGTTCTTGAAGGAGACTATGAGAAGTAAACAGATGAGTTGTACACAGGACTGCATGTAATGCTTGTGTTCTGATCTAGTGCAAAGAAAAATAAGTTTGACTCCATAGAAGTATAACTGAAAGATAAAGGGTGGATTGACTGTCATGACCAGGACGTGTATTAAAGATTGTAAGGACAAAATACCTAGTACTGTTCACTTCCCTCAAGCTGAGTAGAATCATACTATGAGAATGCCTACAGTCTGAGATCAGTGCCCCCATTGTGATAGGCACTGTACACATGCACTGCAAGAGAAAATTCCTGCTCTGAAGAGATTGCAATCTAAACAGACAAGACTGAGGGAGGGAATATTATGCCTATATTACAGGCAAATAACTGAGGTGCAGAAACTAATTGTGACTTCCCCCAAAGTCACAGCAGGAAGTCTGTGACAGAGCTAGGAACTCAGGCATCCAGTCTCAATCTAGTGCTTTACCCAAAAGAGCATCTTTCCTCAGCATAATATAGTACACTATACATGCAATAACCCACAAAATTGTATATGTTACATATACATTTATAAAGAAGCAAAAGATGTATATTCCGAGTTACCTTGTTTACAATAACTTTTCCAGACATTTAAAAATGTAATATGTTGACTAAATTGCGACATTGACCTGCAGGTAATACATTTTTCTTCTAATGATGATAAGATGTAACATCCACTAGCAGGAGTGGGATGCATGCATCCAGAAGAGGATAAATGCTTAAATAAGAAATCCCAGGAGGCTGTCCGGTTTCTGCCTTTTCCGTTTCGTTTCTGCCTTTTTTGTTTCTTTAAACATATAATCCAAAATATACTTATTTACTAAACTTGAAACTAGTTTACATGGGTACAACTGAAGCGTGGTGGATTAGAAAGCTAAACAACCTAGAGGCTTGATGCTGGCTATTGACTTCAGTTATTAATTTGGGAAGAAAGCATGATGCAAAACTGGGAAATTACAGTAGTACATGAGTCAAACATATTACACTTGTGTCATGAATAGTTATCTAATTCTATGTTATCCTCTGAGATTCCTTATGCGTCTTGAATCATCACTCCATTACTTCATCCTTTATACATATTTTCTTGCCTCAGAAAACTTAAGGTGATATGGCAACAATAGCTTCTATTACAATATGCATTTGTGTATGCATTTAGGGCTCTGTCCTATTAATTTTTTTCTCTGCACGCTAAAAATATCATGTTTGGCTGCACACAGTTCTGCCCAGTGAACATCCCAAAAATATAGCTGTATGTAAATGTCTCGGGGAGAATATTTCTTATATTACAGTGGCAGTTAGTTTTGTTTTTTCCCCCCGAGGGGTGGTGGTTTTTTTTTTATCAGGCTTTTATTAACACTCTGCCAGATACCGCTTTCTAACCGCGCCCTCTGTTAGTGACTGTATTCAATGTGGAATAATAAGTCAACCTTGGGAGACTGGTATCATGCAGCCGTGTGTGAGGATATATATGCAGTTTCTTAAAACTAGCGAAAAGTCAGATAAGATGAAGGTTGGGGAAGGGAAAGGTTCTAGCAAAAGCTCTGTCCAACATTTCCTCACTGTTTCCTTATGCTCCCCCTGACTGTCTGTATCCACCTGTTGTCTCTTGTATTGTATTTCATGTGTTTGGAGCAGGAACTGTGTTTGTACGGTGCCTGGAACAATGGGTTCCTGGTTCATGCCTGGGACTCCTGGCACTACAATTATTATTACTTATTTGTATAAAAAGGCAGAGTGGAGATCGAGTAGGTTTACCTCATTCTAAGAAAATTCCTTGCTCAGTGCTAGAAGAAAGTGACTTTCAGTAATTCTTTACTCTTGACATGACAGTGAATGTACTTATTTTTTAAATGCTAGCTACAGCAGTAGACTGCAGGGTAAGGATAGGATGACTGTGTATTGAACCTGCAGGTTGCAATGGGGTATATGCAGTTCCTTTTTACCCCTCAGTTATACAAGGAACAACATGTGTAACTTTACCCAGCATTCTGCCAAAGAGGCTGTGATAAATGTGCTGATCCTTAGTAATAAATCTTGATCTAGACCCCAAAATGTGTTTTTTTTGTTTTTTTGGTAGGATACCTGAGATGGAGGGTTGGAACATCATGGGAAGAAAACAGTTTTATATTTCCTCACTGTCATATGACTGGGACGTGGGCGATCAGGCCTAGAGGTCAGAGCAGGAGTCAGCGGTCAGGAATGGGAGTGGAGGGTCAGAGCCTGGCATAAGGCAAAGCAGGAACAGGGATGGGAATAAGCTGGCCAGGAACAGGAGCTATCTCAGCTATGAGCAAACATTTTGAGCTGCAGCTGCTGGGCTTAAGAGCCTGTTTGCATTTCCAACCATCCAGGTGGTATAGTTAATTAGGTAGCCTTGTAGACCAGCTGTGCTCGGTAGGTTACCTGGAGTATGGATCTACTGCAAGCCCTGATTCCTAACACCCACCATATGTCACAAGACCCTGTGATTGGTCTAACTGCCAAACAATGGACCAACCATCACAGGGGCATTATCTTAGGTGACCAGGCTGCCCAACTGAGAAAAACCAGAGCTGAAGGAAGACTTCACACGTAGGCCCTGTAACAAAAAAGCATTGAGTGATATGGTGATTGGATTCAGGCACACTGGGCAGGGGAAGGAGGCTTGGAGAAAAGGGAATTTTCCTGTGTGTGGGGGGGAGCAGAGAGGGGTGCATACTGTCTGGAAGGCAAACTGAGACCAGGCTAGGTCCCAAGAACTCCAGCGCTTGCTAAAAGAATGGAGGTGGGCCCTGTTCTGTTCCTTTAACTTGAGGGAAACCCATTTAACTCAGGCTACATCTACACTTAGAGCAGGGTGTGTGACTCCCAGCTCGAACAGACATACTTGTGCTAGTTCCCATAGTGCGCTAGCTCAAACAAGGGTAGCCTCGCTGCGATAGCATGGGCAGTGGTGAGTAGCTACCTGCCCCATAGCCATACCCATGGAGTCCAGGCAGGTTTGTACTCAGGGGGCGGCTAGCCTGTGCTGCCATTCACCATGGCCCAGGGGTGCTAGAACAATTTTTATAGTGGGGGTGCTGAGAGACATTGAACCAAACTGTAAACCCTGTATAGGATGGAAACCACTTCAAGCCAGGGGGTGCGGCAGCTCCCAGCACCTCTAGTTCCAGCACCTATGCCACTGCCCATGCAACCAGGGATGCACTACTATTTTTAGCATGCTGACTCAATGAAAGCTAGCGCAAGTAGGTCTACGCCAGGTGGGAATCACAGCCCTAGCTTCCAGTGTAGCTGTAGCCTTAGTTTGTAGTGAAGCACAAGGTTAGATGAGCCTAAACATGTGTGTACGTTGGTGGTGGTTCATTTTAAATTTAATTTTTTTTCAGATGCTTTGTTCCATTTGCTAAATAAGCCTACTTGCTTTAAGAAGGTTCTTTAACACCTTTGTATAGCTCTGGTCACAAGCTCCCACAGGGAAGAGTTGCTCATGTTCCACTGGATCTCCACAGTAATAACCAGTTAGCATAGAGGGGGGTGTTGTATCCAGATCCCAGTCTGAGTGGAAGAATTGTGAAATTCCATCCCAAAGCAGGTCGGGCAGGAGGCCTAGCATCTGATCAGATGTACTCAGAGAGACCAGAATAGAGACAGAAGCGCAAATAGCCCCCATAACCGTGACAAGGGCAGAAGTCATCAGCAGACAGCATAGGAACTGCCTGGATTTTTTCCTGGAAAATGGGTAGTAGTCCTATCCTAGTATAAATACGTTATGCTGACACTCCTAATGAGCCAGAAGCTGTTGCCTACATGCAGCTTATTCTTTTTCAGTGTTGAAAAATGGGGCAAGGACATGTATGTAAATTTCAGACTCCAAAATAAGATTAACAGAAATCTCAGTCAGTCCAAGAAATAGAACAACAGGGTCCTGATCCTCATTGAGACCCATAGATGCTATTGTAATACAAAGGTGTTTATATAACTATGATGGTCATAACAATTGGATATGGGGAAGTGCACGAGATGTGGCCTACTGGGTCCCTATCTCCCTGCTTCTCCGCACCGGATGTGTGTGCATGCACATATGGGATTTGGGACCATGAATCTACTGGTCATGTCCCTTTCACAACCATGGCCTGCTTAGATTTCCCACCTCCACACTGAGCAGCACTAAATTGTTCTGGAGCTCTATGCCATGCTGTGTAGAGGGGTGCTTAGTTTTTTTGTGCGAGCTCTCTACTTCTCCACACTCCAACCCACATAGCAGGAATAGCATCATCAGGCAACGCTTTCTGCACCTGGTGTAGCTTATGAGTGCTAAACCGTAATCCAGTCTAAAAGTCAAAGACACATGGATAGCAAATGCGGTGAGGTATGGATATGAGAGAAAGAGCTGCTATCACAGTATTGCCAACTCTTTTGTGGTTTTGTTTTGTATTTTTGTTTCCTTGAAGTCTCAGCTCCTGGGGCTTTTCTCTCTCACCAACAGAAGTGGGTCCAATAAAAGATATTACCTCACTCACCTTGTCTCTCTAATACCCTGGGACCAATACGGCTACACCAATATTGCATATTGTCTTAGTAGACATACCTGTATAAGGGGGGAAAAAGACACCTACCTATCTGGCTCAAAGGCTGAGAATATATGGATTAATTTAGTGGTGGACAGAGGGGCTAGAGTTTACTAAAGCTACACAATGGGATCTTTTTTCTAGAAGCACTCATTCAGTACCCACAACTCTAGCTGGAGTCAATGGGAGCTGCGGGTGCTCAGCACCTTTGAAAATGAGGCCCTCGATTTTTATTATTTCATAGGTAATATTTTTAGTTATCCGGACCTGATTTTGATCATGGTGTCTATGTGAACTATAGGGCAGGGCAACTTTCTTAAAATTTATTTTAAGAGTTTTGAATCCTTGAGCAGTAAAAATGAAGTAATCAATCACTAGCAGGCCCAATCCTGCTATCACCAAAGTAAAAAGTAAAACTTCCATTGACTTCAACAGGAACAGGACTGGATCGGCTCCTTGTAGAATTTGGAGATCTTATTTCAAGCCTGTGTTGTTGAAAAGTTGTTTCTCTTGATAGTGGCGTAATAAGTTTGAGAGTGAGTCAGGGTTTGAAGGTCCCTACTTTGCTGCTAGCATCTCTGTCATTAGTAAACTGTGATTCATTCCTGTATGCCTCCAGGGTGAATCACTGTCAATGAGGGGTAGACAGCTAACGATGAATGATTCTGTCCTAGAAGGTAAACAAATGCGCACTTGGATACCAGCAATTGTTTCTTAAGTTGAAAGTGATATTTTTCATTCTTCTTTAACAAAATGACTCGGTTAGATATCCTTCAGTATAGGTGCGGGGGAGAATCCTGCTCTCAGTTATGAGGCTGTAAATCTGGATTAACTCAGTTGAAGTCAATGGAGTTACACTGGTGTCATTCTGGAGTAAGCGAGGGCAATAGCATTAAGCTATTAAACGTTGGCTGCAAACAAAAACATCGTGTGTAAGGCATATGACATATTGGCTTTAGGAACCTGGCATGGTACAGTAAGCCAGTTAGAATGAGATGTTCTGCTAACAAACCAAATAACATGATTGGATTTTCCATATAGTTTTCTACTCTTCATGGGTTCAGTCTTGCAGTCTTTACTCGTTCCTTATTTAGGCAATACTTCCATTGAATCCAATGGGAGTGTTGTCTGAGTAGCAACAATAGTTTTAGGCTGCAAATGTTATAGTGTAATCATTGTATATAGTACACAAATTTTCCATCTGAGGATTTCAAAATGCTTTAAAATATTAGAAAGTAAAGCCACACAACACCTGTGTAGGTAACTAATTACCATTATTTTACAGTTGGTAAAACTGAGGCACAAAAGACCAAAATGGTGCCTATAACTAACGATCTAAAACTTGGCAACTAGGGCCAGTATTTCCCAAGAAGTCCAAGAGTGTTAGGTGCCCAAGTTCCATTGACAGTCAGTGACAGTTGAGCACTTAACTCTCTTGGCTCCTTGGAAAAGGCCCACTCAAAACCCATATTTAAGCATTGAAGCAAGTGCGTGACTTGAAACCAGAGATGCTGAGTGACCACAGTTTCCACTGACTCCAAAGGAATCACCCTCATTGGTGTAAGCAAGAGGAGAATCAGCTCCACTGCATGACTCTGATCAGTCAAACGGTGACTTCAGTGGGACTACTCGTTTGCATAAAAGTTTGCAGGATCAGGGTCCACGTGAGCTTGGAAAACTTTCCTGGGAAGCAACACAGAACTTTGGGTGTTTTGGTTTAAAGTTGAGTTGACATTTGTTTATTGCCACGTTCTTACCTATTTTGCCCAATTGGAGTTCCCATTTGCTCTGTACTAATGGGACACATTAATACTCAAGGCTGAGATGTTTTCTCAAAGTTGCCTAAAAGATTTGCATCCATGGGAATTGGGGGTCCAGATCTTCTGGGTGCTCTGAAAAATCTCAGACTAAAACTATTTTTGGTTCTTTTCTGGTTTGTTTTAATTCCAGGCTGTCTCATGCATGAAACTAAAGAAGTTTTCAGCAAAAAAAATGAATTTCTTAGGGAGACTCTCAGCCTATGCCCACCTCCCTGGCAACTGTCAGTAAGGAAGATGAGGATTCTTGTATCCAATATTTTAGTCTCTCTTTTCCCCAAGATAACGAGAGGAGGAAAATTGGAAAAGATCTTAAGAGGAGCTGTGGAAGAAACCATGGTTGATTCTTCTGTTCCTTTCCTTCCTGTTTCTGTGGATGCCTGGGAGGAAGCTAGGTTTCTTCTCCTGCTAAAGGGGATCCTCCTCTTCTCCCCTAGCTCCTATGTGAACAGGGATAAAAGAATCCCCTACCTGAGCTAGAAGTATATCCAAGCCTAAACTCTACTCCTGTTTCTAACGGGAGGCCTAGCCTACACCCGTGACTGGATCTGAATACCACCGCCTCAGCACCTCTCTGTTCAGAAGGCTCAAGAGCTGCTCCCAGTTTCCAACCTCCAGTGTCTAAGTGGTTTGAAAATTAGGGCAAACAAGTTTTCTGGTTAATACATGTTTGTAGAATAGCCTCTAAATATATTTCTCAACACTTTCCATGAGGTGTCAAAAACTCTTTAAGAATACGACTTTGCTAACATAGCAGATCGGATGCTACAGCACAGATAACCTTTGACAATCAGGTTTCCATTTTTCATTAGATCCTTCTAACCTTTCCTACATAAACCAAGTGATTAGCTTGTCCATATGTTATATATGATATATATGTGACTGTCTTTGGCCAGAATTTGATGGATTTTTGGAGCAAGGTGACAAGGAGCTTTAAGCCTGTTGAGATGAATATCAAATATATGAATTATAGAAAAGAATGGATTTCTTATAGGGAAGAAAAAACAGAAATTCCGTTTTGTTGATGCTTTTTAGTTACTTTAAGTTATCTTAACTCTGTAGGTCCCATCAAGATTTACTTGTACAATCTACACACTAAACAGAATAAAATTCCTAGTCAAAAGCCACCACTGTGCATTTAATTTCACAGATATATTTGATAGTGCTAGATCCACTGCCAATTTGCAGATGATACAAAATTACTCAAGATGGTTAAGTCTAAAGCTGACTGCAAAAAGTTGCAAAGGGATCTCACAAAACTGGGTGGCTGGGATACAAAAGAGCAGATGAAATTCAATGTTGTTTAGTGCAAAGTAATCCACATCTGGAAAACATAATCCTAACTATGAATACAAAATGTTGGAGTCTAAATTAGCTGTTACCGCTCAAGAAAGAGATCTTGGAGTCATCGTGGATAGTTCTCTGAAAACATCTGCTCAATGTTCAGCAGCAATCAAAAAAGGCTAATAGAATGTTAGGAACCATTAAGAAAGGCATAGAGAAGAAGACTGAAAAATATCATAATGCCACTATATAAATCCATGGTTCACCCATATCTTGAATATTGTGTGCAATTCAGGTTGCTCTATCTCAAAAAAGATATACTAGAATTAGAAAAGGTACAGGGAAGGATAACAAAAATGATTAAGGAGATAGCACAGCTTCCATATGAGGAGAGAGTAAAAAAACTGGGATTGGTCAGCTAAGAAAAGAGACAACTAAGGGGGGTTATGATAGAGGTCTTTAAAATCATGAATAGTATGGAGAAAGTGAATATGGAAGTGGTTATTTACCCCCTTCACATAACACAAAAACTAGGAGTCACTTGATGAAATTAATAGGCAGCTGGTTTTAAACAAACAAAAGGAAGTACTTCAAACCGCTTACAGTGAACCTGTGGAACTCATTGCCAGGGGATGTTGTGAAGGCCAAACATATAACTGGGTTCAAAAAAGAATTAGATAAGTTCATGGGGAATAGGTCCACCAATGACTATTAGCCAGATGATCAGGGATGAAACCCCATGATCTGGGTGTATCTAAGTCTCCAAGGGCCTTCTGGACTAGACAACAGAGAATGGCTTACTCAAAATTGTCCTGTTCTGTTCATTCCTTCTGAAACATCTGACACTGACCACTGTCAGAAGACTGGAAACTGGGCTAAATGGACCATTGGTCTGATACAATATGTTCTTATCCAGTACATTTAAAAAAAATAAATCTTGCTCAGTTCTACTTTCTTCTGGTTAAAATAGGTGTGTTTAGTTTGACTTTGCTCCAAAACAATCTTAGTCTGTGTTTGCATTTTCCCACAGTTGCAACTTGGGGCCAGTTTATAATACCAAATAAAGACACAGGACTGTAATGTATGTACAGCCTCGAGGAATAATGGAAGATGAATCCCTCAAGAAAGGGCATGCATTTTTGGGCAGAACATGCCTAAACTCCTCCTGCGCTATTTCTAATCTGCACTGGGGATTGCTGACAGCAACTCTGAGGGTTCATGAACATTTAAATAAATGAGTTCAACCCAATTATTTGTCATTGCCTTCAACTCCAAAAATTATCTATCACAAACTGGGTTTCTGATCGTGCTCCCATTGTTAATGTGAAACCTTGATTAGCTGTACAGAATTGCAGGGCCGGCCCACAACATTTTGGCACCTGAGGCGGGGAGCTCAAATGACGCCCCCAGGCCCCCTCGCTTGGGCCAAAACTTTGAAAGGCCTCAATTCTGCCTTCTTCCTGTTCTACTCCTCTCATGGTACTGCACCATTAAAGTCATTTGTTCCATATGGCTGTTGTCAGGTGTGCAGTCCAGAATAACAGAGTAATATCTTGCTGACTTCAGATCTGCCACAATCTTCTGTTTGACTTTTGTTGCCAGTACCTGTATGATCTCATTTTGAATTGTTTCTCCAAGGTAGTGGTGTGTGTACATTTCTTGGGAAGTGACTCTTCTTAGATGCTCCATCAAACTCCGCCATCAGCTCCACAATTTTAAGGAAGTTTCCATTGTTTGGCATATACAGCTGATCTGAAGTGCCACACGGTGCTAGGTTTTGGGTAGCAAGCATTCTCACAATGGCAATGAGCCTTTTCAGAACATTTTGCCAGTAAAGAGACTCTGATGCAATCTTCTCTTGATGCGATCATCTATGGTGGCCTTTAACCTTAGTCTCATCTCAAGCTCTTTCCACCTATGGAATGCTCTCTGGTGATTTGCAGCCTTCTCATGGCTTGCCAGATTTTTCCAGTCCTCTGTTCCTGTAGAACCCAATGTGGCTGGAACATTAGACTGGAAGAGTTTGCAACAAAAACAGTATAAAGCATTCTGGGTTTTTGAGTACATAAGCCATGGCCTCTCCACTTTGTCACCATTGAGGATTTCATGCCAATAATGTGTTGGATGGAAACTTCTATTTTCATTGTCTTTGGGGAAAATGAAGTTTTTCACTTGCTGTGGCCCATGCAGTACAAGGAAGTCCCTCAGGCTACTGCTCAAGTGGGTCCACAGTCCTGGATCATCTAGACTTAAGGAACTAAACTCAGCAGCAGCTGTTTCTTGCGCCTCCACCACACTCTTCTCTGATCTACACTTTTCTTCAGGAATGTGCATGGTTATATCCATTTGAGATGGAGATACAGATGCTGCAGTAGCTGCCAGGTCACCTGCACTCTGACTAACTGGAAGATCAAGCATCTCCTCACCACTCACATCCTCACTGGGGCTGGAAGGCTCATGGTGAACATTTTGTGTCTATGTATCTCAAGAGAGCTCCTTCCTGCTTAGATAAAAAGCTTCCTTTGCTTTCTTTCTTTTTCTGAATGCTGCCCCAGAGGGGCGTTTTCTTCTTTCACTCATGACTGCTGTTCTGTGCCTGCTATAGTGGCCCTCAACACTCAATTGAAGGGGACAAATAAGCAGGCTGGTAGCAGGGCCTGAATGAGGGAAGATATCAGCATCTTAAGGGCCTAACTGGCTCCTACTACTTCAGCTGACTGCCTGTTCTCCTCAAGTGGGTTCAGGGAAGCAGCAGGAAACAGGAAGCTCCCTGAGAAGCTGGTGTTAATCAGTCCAGGCTCCTGGAGGTGCTAGAAAGGTACATAAGAGGCTCCTCCTCCTCTCTCTCCCTGCAGCTCCTGCTGTTTTCTGTTATTCCCTCTCACCTTTTCTCCTGCCTGCCTGTTATGTCTCTTGTGCCCTCCTTCCTCCAGCACAGCACTCCACCATCTCTGTGCATCTAGAGCAGAGAGAATACATATGCACCAGCAGCAGACACAATTTTCTACACTCTGGGTCCTAGTGGCGCCCCCCCCCCCCCGAGTCTGGCACCTGAGGCGGCCGCCTCAGTTGGTCTCATGGTAAGGCCAGCCCTGCAGAATTGGGTGCCACAGACTGAGTACAAAAAACTTTTATAGCATCAAAATTATCTACTGAATTAAAATAGCCCATAGTAGGAAGTGCCCTTCTTTGCATTTATCATATAATGAAAATGGATGTTTCAGGGGGATCCATTAGATGGTTTGAAAATCCCACCCAACATGAAGCAAAATCATGTAGATGAACATTTCAGAACTAAACAGATTTTTTTTTTAAATAGAATGTTTCATCCCCAGTTTGGAAGCCACTCATGCAATACAGGTAAACTTAAAAAAAAATAAATCTTCAAAGCAGTACCCACTGTTTTTCACTGCACACTTGTGCAAAAGAAATATGCAGCTATTAACTGATACAGTAAATTAACTGCAGTTGTAAAACAGAACTAATGAGATTTGGAATTACAACTGCCACTGCAATAAGTTGACTGAAATCCACTAGTATTGATGGTATGCAGTATCAGATGCACAACATAATGATTTGAGATGAAGCACAGGCCTCTTCATGTGGAATTGCATTACCTGGCTTGCCTATGTACCCAACAACTTGTGCAGTGAGGGGGAGTAGAGATCATGTCTGGTGTATTTGTTGCACAAGGAATAGTAACAGCACAAGGCAGGATTTCCATTAGCAGAGCATTTCAGGTCAGGGGTTCTCTTCATTGCTCCTTTCAGCAGGTGCCAATTTCTGTCTGGTCATGCTGCCTGTTTGCACCTGCTGCCGAGGGCAACATAAATCTGCACTGATTTGGGAGGCTAGAATTCCCCCTTAGTCTTAACCTCTCAAGGCCCTTGTTCGCTTGTTCACCTCAGAATGTTAGTTGGGCATATTTCCTCAAGTATTCTTGTGTGCCATGGAGTTAGGCTTGCTGGGTGCTGAAATTGCACTCAAGGCTATTTGCAATCAGTTTTGTGGCAGGGGACAATTACTTCAATGGAATTATTCACGGTGAAAAATACTATTCAACATAAGTAAGAATGGCACAATCTGACACTGCATTTCCACAGCAAATATTACTACAGCATACTATTAACATAATATCAAGTATCAGGACAGGAGGTAGCCGTGTTAGTCTATATCCACAAAAACAACAAGGAGTCCGGTGGCACCTTAAAGACTAACAGATTTTTTTGGGCATAAGCTTTTGTGGTAAACCCACAAAAGCTTATGCCCAAATTAATCTGTTAGTCTTTAAGGTGCCACCGGACTCCTTGTTGTTTTCATTAACATAATATTTCGCTGAATATAGAACTATATTCATACTGCTCTTCCTGAGAAGGTCAGAGAGAACAACATCCCTTTAACTTCTGCTGCTTAATTTTGTGCAGTGCTTAGATACAACGATAGACAGCCATGCTCTCCGATTTCCAAAGGAATTGGTGTAAAGTATGAGATTGTTTGTATGTCACATCATTAAAAATATCATCAAGGTTAAATAGAATAAAGTGCTCTGAGACTTTGCTCTGTTAGTGAACCTTTGCTTAGAGCCAGATATTTCTTGTTCTCAATCCCTTGTAAAGTGTAAGCGTAGGCCATTGAAGTCTTCTCAATTGCCTTGCAATAACACTTGGAATCTGGTATTTCATAGTGAACATTCTTTGATGTGTAACTGTTTGAAAGGCTGCTTGAGGCTTGTTCTATTTTATCTAATCTTTCAAGAGAGAGAGTTCAAGACTGAACATGGAGGCTGAGGAAGAACTGGTAAAAATACTTTCAGAAAACTTGTTTTATCTCAGCGTTACGTGGGGAATGATGCCATAGCTTTTCATATAGAAGTTTCAGGCCTTCTTTCTTTATAATTTGCTTCAACTCTTTTTTGGAAATATTATTACATTGCTTCATTCCCCCTGCCCTGTCTTTTTGTGAAAAGCTCTGGATTGTATTTTTACAACAACCATAAATTCTTTGCTGTGCAACTGATGATCCGTTAGTTAGACGTGGAGACTGGGAGCTAGGGGGACTTTGCCCCAATAAGTTAAATATTCTGTTAAGGGAGGGGAATAAGTCTTAAAAATTCCCCTTAGTTTTCACATAAGATGAAGATAAAAATATTTAAGGGCATGACAGTACAGAGTATGCTGGATGGCAAGATAAAGGTTTCAAAGAAAGGGTAATGGGATATAAATATGTTTATAGAAAATACTATTAAAGTTATTTTAGTTAAAACAATAATGTAAGGGGGACTATAACAATAAAACATATTAAATACTAGAATTCAAGAATACTTTTAAAATAGAATTTTTATTAAGTGACGGTTGGTGACTATTTTAATGAGTACAGAGTCAGATAACACTACTCTGTGTACATGGATCATGAACTATGGAAAGTCAATAAACAAATTAAAATCAGCCAGTAGGTTTGTTTGTTTATATGACTGAAGTGGGCTTGTTTGTACAATCCGGAGACACTGTGATATTATGTTCAAGCCCACTTACTAAGAAAAGATACACAAAGAGGAGGCTGTAAAATAGCTTGCAGTAGGTGGACAAAATGTGCTTTCCCCTGGCACACTGCTTTTTCTTTTCAACAAGATTACTTTTAAAAATAAAAGCAAAAATAATTTAGCAAAACATTTTTCCACAGCTCACCTCTCGGATTTGCTTCTCTCTATTTACTGCTTCTCTTAACAGTTGTTACATTATGTTTATGCAGAGAAAAAGTACAAGAACAAGCAACATCAAACATTAAAGCTCATATTACTTTGATGTCCCAGGAATAATACAGGTTGCTTTTCTAACAGTGTTGAATCTTTTATTTAATTCTGGTGCTTTGATATTATTGTATCCATTACTTTTGATTGGTATTAAGGTAGTACTACTTACAATATGCTTAGTAGCTGCTTTGCATACACATAGACACAGTTCCTGGTCCAAAGAGTTCACAATCCAAGAAGACAAGCAATAAGTAGGGGAGATGAATAAATATACAATTTAAAAGGTTAATATATAACCCACTATCCCCAACCATACCTCTTACCCAAGAAATTAGCCCGCTAAGAATGGCGATATGCATTATGTGAGAAGTGGCTCTTGAGGAGGAATTTGAAGGAAAGGGTGGTCTAGTTCAGAGAGGGTTTTTTAATATGATATTGGTGACAGGAAGAAGGATTGAAGACAGATGTGAAAAGTGGACAACTGGAAAGTAAAGCCTGGTATCATTGGCAGGAGGTGACATGATAACAGACAAGAGTGGATAGAGGTGGCAAAGTTGTGAAAAACGTAAGGAGAGGACAAGAAGCATAAATATGATGTGGTGAAAAAGGAGGGGTAGTGACTGGATTCAGAGAGAGAGGTGAGATGGAAAGAGTGATTGGCAAGGAAGGAACTTTAGCAGTAGTTGAACAGATTCCAGATATTTTTCCATGGAAGTTGTGGAAAAGGTTTAATGTAATGGAAAAAATACATGTATAAGAATAAAGACCTCAAGTACAATTTCCATACAAGGCAGTGGCTTTAGTATTTGTCTCAATGAAAATTGCGTTGTGTGATATCTGCCTACTGTTCATTTTTTTTTTATTATTTGCCTTCTACGGGGTTTCTTGCTCCTTCCTCTGAGACATCTGGTGCTGACCAGATGAATGAATACTGGACTAGATGAATGATTGGACTAGATGGCCCTTGGGCCTGATCCAGTATGGCAATTCATATGTATGTTCTGATGATATATGGGTTAATAGAATAAATACCTATTTATAAAGGATACTATACGTAAAGACTACATCTTATGGGTAGAAAATAAAACAGAGTTATGTTTGGGTTTTTGTTTTGTTTTGTTTTGTTTGGTATCTTCATTTACATATCGGAGCTGGGGTTACTAATTGAAGGTGACTTCTAAATATAGCTATATGGCATGTCATTTTGATAAAGTACAGTGTATATTCCACAGTTTTTCATCATTCATTTTAGAACCAGGAACTATATATTGTATAATCTATAGGTTTTCTCCCCCTTTTAAATTTCAGCAAAAGGTGTGGGCATTACAAATTAGAGCATTTATAAAACCTACTATAACCATTCAAGTTAAATTCATAGTTAAATTCAGTTCTGGGTACTGAATTTTCTCTTTGCTACCAGTGGGGTTTCACCAATTTGAAGCAGAGTTGTAAGTAAAAAGAAAAATAAATGTATGGATTGTTTCCACAAATGTCTGCAATATTATAGCAAATGTTATTAGTTAAGAGGCCGTAAAAGGAGAGATGAAAAAAGTCACTCAGCATCCAGACAGTTCATAGAAATGAGTGTTCTAGAAATTAATGGGAAAAAGTTATCTACATTTTTCAACCTAATGGCTCATTGGCTGAGTTACAGGCTAAACATTATTCTTATTTTTAAAACATTTTCTGTGGTCCAGAGATTAGTTCTAATTGGAAATCTGCTACAAGGGCGTTCTAAAGAACATCAAACCTGTTCTAGGCCCCAGATTTTAGTCCATATCTCTTTTTACATTAGTAATTGGATATTTGTGTATGCTGCCTGGTTAAAATCATTAACCAAAATACTTAAACAGAACATTAGTTTAATTCTTTATAAATGTTACTATGGATTCAGACAGCATTGATTCTTTCCAGCAGATTCTCAATTTAGGTAAAACAGACCCACTCTGCATTAGGAAAAAGATAAGTACTGTCAATACATTTGCTTCCTTATTCATGGTTAACACAGGGAAATACTGCAAAAAAAAATAATCTATGAATATTTACTCTTTTTTTTCCCTTTTTTTAAATGAATTTGCTTTGGCCAAACTCACATTGTGTGGGTTTTTTGTCCCTCTTCCTTCTACCCTCTTACTCCCTGCCCAGTCACCCAGTCCAGCATTAATGTCATGAATGTTTGAAGAAAGAGAATTTCAAAGATGAATACACAAACATTTGTGGACGCTTCCCTGTGCAAGCATTTCTGTGCTCATCTGACTGAGGAACAGCATCAATAGCATGTGTCTTAACTGACCAGACACTCTTAAGCAAATGCTTACATTTTAAATATTAGTGTTGATCATTCTGAGTACCTTTCCCAGACCTGAAGAAGAGCTCTGTGTAGCTCAAAAGCTTCTCTCTTTCATCAACAGAAGTTGGTCAAATAAAAGATATTACCTCACCTATCTTGTATCCCTAATGTCTTAGGACCATACTACACCTCTGAAAGTAACTATTATTGGCAGTCAGCTGTTTGTGATCAATCCTTAAGGAAATAAATATAAAAACAGAAACCTCAAAACCCAAAAATATTACCTTGACTTCATTTATTTGAATTTAAGTGTGGTTTCCTCACAGACATTAAGTGAATTCTAACCTCAGCTCAGGGCCGTAGCAACAAAGAACGTGGCCCCCTCCGAACATATGTCCGGGCGGGGCCCCTTACAATGCAGAAACTGGAATGCGGTATTTATTTTGCCACTTTTAGGGGCCCCCTTCCTTGCGGGGCTCCCTCCGGTCGGAGGGCGCTCGCTACGCCTATGCCTCAGCTAGATAAACTAAAAAAACACAAGTCAGTGGCTCATAAATATTGGCTTGGATAGATGAAGTCAGCAAAAAAAATCAAAGCCTTTTGCTTTTGCAGTTTTGACATGAAACGTTTCGATTTGTCAGTTTGAAGCAACTTTTAATCGTTTTATTGAAATTGAACATTAGTTTGAAATTAAAAAAACCCAAAAGCTCAAAATGAAAAGTTTAATTTGGGTTCAAACTAAATGTTTCATTTGACCCCCAACAATTTTTTTTCTATTTCTCCCCCAGAATTGCCAGCAAGCTGAAAGATCAGTTATTTGCACAGCTCTAGCAAGGGCCTCTAGCCGCTCCCCCAATACCAATCAATAACACCAGTCTGTTAGCTCAGTGGCTGAGGTCTGGTGAAGATGGAGTTTGGGTTGGGAGGTTATATGCCAGTCACAGGGAGCGGGATTTTGCTGTATTTAAAGAAGACATTTAACATCTCCCGTTTAAAACAAAAGCTCCCTCGTTCCCCCTTTAACAGAGTGGGAAAGGCCCTGACAGCTGCTCAGGGCGCGCTCTGAAGTGGGGTGGCCCAGGGTTAAATGAGGTGCTTGTCTTTAGTCATCTCAGCGTGCCAGCCGGGCCGTGCCCAGCCGGGCGGGCAGTCTGCACGCTGCGGGGGAGAGAACAGGGCTGGGTGTGACTCTGGCTGGTCCAGGGGCTGGGCTGGGTGTGGTCCGAGCGGGGCAGCCCTGGGACACGGCTGCTGGGTCTGAGCCTGAGGCCGGGGGCGCACAGAGGCAGCAGCCAGCCCAGACGCCACCGGCAAGGGGCAGCGTGCGCGCTGGCTCCCCGAAGCAGGCCCGGGCTCGGGGGGTTCATGTTCCGGGCGCCACGTGATGCTCACTCCAGCGCTTGGCCAGCGGCCGCTTCCTCCCGCCTCGGCAGTGGGAGCTGCAGCAGCAGCAGCTGCTCCCGCTGCCCAGGTGGGGAGAACAGCCGCCGCCTGGCCCCGCGGGCCGCCTCCCTGCTCCTCCTCCCGGCGGCTGGACCCACGCCCCGCTGCAGAGCGTGGACTGAAGGGGCTTTGCCAGCTCGCTCCGCCCGGCAGCAGGCGGGTGGCTGGACAAGGCGTCCCAGGAGAGATGGTCCCCGCGGGGTGACACGCGTGGAGAGTCCGGGCGGAAGTAGGGGCCGCAACACCGGGCTGAGGCGCCCGACCCAAAGACGTCTTGACTTCGCAGCGAGCCCGGCTGAGTGCCCTGGGAAAGGTACGTGCTGCCCCCCGCTTGCTGTGCGCCCTGGCGGGAACGTGGGGCTGGGGAGGGCGAGCCCCACACGGCAGCGGTTCTGCGGGCAGCAGCCGTGTCATGGGGAGTCCGTGCATTTAACGTGGTGTCTGCATGATGCTTCCCAACCTGGGACACTGCCCCTTCGCCGGACGAGAGCGAGGTGGGGGGAAGCCACCGCAGTCGCATTCATTAAAAGAAGCTTGCTGCTGCTTCCTCAAATGAGGATCCGCCTGGTCAATGAAGCCAGGATTTAGGACCTACTTAACTGCTCCATATTCCAACAAAACAACCCCCCTGCAAGTCCCACTTTCTGAGATGGGCAACTTTTGTCCAGCTGTAGGACCGTTGTCAGGCAGGAGCTCCAGGTGATTGAATACTTCATGACAGATGGGACTCGTGAGAAGTGCAACTAAGGATCTGCCTTCTAGCAAACTCTCTACCTCTCTCAGAGAAGTCTGCACCACTATCTGTGTGGGAAAAGGTAGTCAGGGAGTTTGACACAGTCCTTTCAGCCATGTGGTAGCGTGCCCAGCCTGAGACTGAAGTCAGGATTGGGCTTGTTTAAAAATTCTAAGAACTATGATTACAAAAGAGTTGATGGAAAGTAATATTGTACTTCTTAACCTGAAAATACCCTGGAAATATAGCCAAGTTCAAACCCTGAGTTTACAATAGATACAGTATAATTTATGGGCACCATAGGTAAGGGTGGCTCTTGTTTATAGACAGAGTAGCTTCTATGTCTGTTTTTGGCACTACTGGAATATGTGTATATCACAGGAGTTGGAGCTAGGGATGCTGCAACACCCACTGGCTTGAAGAGATTTCCGTTATATACAGTGTTTACGGTTTGGTTTAATTGCTCTCAGCATCCCCACTATAAAAACTGTTCCAGCACCCTGGTGTATAGTCTTAAAAACTATAATGATATATTATATCAGTAGTATGTGATGGTTCTCCTCCAAACTGCCTTCAGCCCCAGTTCTCTTAGCAGCCAATTAAGGAAATGATGGAGGAGGAAAACTGAACTGTATTTGTATTTGTTTCACCAAATGTGAATTCAGCTTGCCTCGTTTTATCTTCATAGCAATGAAAAGTGCAGCTTGGTTTTTGTGGAACAAAGACATTCTGCATTGCACCTTCTTGACCAGCTTGCTATAGACTTTCTTTCATACTTTCTTAAACGCTGGAGTGTGTAAAATGTTAACAAAACAGTCAGAGTCCACTTTGCTATTGAGTTTAATTCCACAAGGAGCCAGATGTTTGCCAACATGTGTTGAGTTCTCCTGGAATTAGTCCCAGCAACAGACGTTAACCAAAGAGATATATTTGAAGTCTGAAGTTGGCTCTCTCTCTCTCTCTTTCTCTTTATATGGTTTAAAAATACAAATATATGTATAGAGCCCATGATCTGATTTATTTTATTTTCTATTTATAATCTATTAGGCTATGTTTTTGATTTTTTTTTTCTGAGTAACAATCTAAGGCAAAAGTAAGGTGTTGCTAATATTGTAAAAACCACAGCCAATAAAATGACAGTTTTGAAATAATTTCAAAAGGGTATAAGTAGGACTTTGGAAATGAAAGTGAATAGATCTGCATATTTACTTTTTTGTTTGCACTGTTGTAGCTGTGTTGGTCCCAAGATATGAGAGAGACAAGGTGGGTGAGGTAATTAATATCTTTTATTGAACCAGCTTCTGTTGGTGGAAGATAAAGATACAAGTTTTTTGAGCATAACAGAGCTCTTCTTCAGGTTTTGAAAAATAACCAGAGTGTCACCAGCTAACTACAAGGTGGGACAGATTGTTAAACATAAGGGAATAACACATGTTGCAGGAAACCACTTAATTTTAAGTGGACAATTAACACCTCTGCAGTCATAGGAAAAAAGAGCATTAGTATGTTACAAATTGTTGTAATGAGCCATAGAACCAGTGCCTCTACTGAGACCTTGATTTTTAGTATCTATCAGAGTTATGAATTTAAGTTCCGATGTTGGTCTTTTGAAGGCGTTGTGCTGATTTCCTTTGAGGACGAGGACTAATAGGTCAGATATGGAGTGATTTGCGCTGTGAAAAGCATCCACTCACGGGTGATAGGGTGTCTTTGACTTTTATCATGTTTCTGTGTGAGCTCATTCAAGAGCGTAGGGGTTTGTCTGGTTTCTCCTATATACTTGTTGTTGCAATATTTGATGCACTGGATTAGGTGGTACACATGTTGTGCTAGGCATGTGTAGGACCCATGGATTTTGAAAGGTGTGAGTGTGTGTGGGGGGGTGGTATTGATCACTGTAGCATAAGAGATGTGTCCGCAGGTTTTGCATCTGTTGTTCTGGCAAGGTCTGGTGCCTCTATGAGTTTGTGTGTCCTGGTCTGTGGGGAGCATGCTTCTGATGACGAGACTGGGGGGAGGTTGTTTGCAGGCCAGAAGAGGAGGTTTGGAAAAAATTTCAGGATAAGGCCCCCATCAAATATGGATTGCAATTGTTTGATGAGACCCTGTATGAGTTCCACTGTGGGGTGGTAGGTGACAAGTAGGGGACTGTGGTTGGTGGGGGGTTCTTTTTCTGTATTTTTCTCAGGGTATTCAGGTGGCCTGTTCCATGATGTTTTTTGTTTTTTTGGTTCCCTAATGTATTATGGCTAACTCTTCTTGCATCATGTGGGGCATGCACACTACGAGAAAAAAAAAAAAGGGGGGGGGGGGATCGGTATCTGTACAGAAAGACCTTTCTTCTATGAAAATAGACTGTGATTATTTATAAACAAAAATATAAAAATATTTTTTCAGAAATAGCTTGGTCAGAAGTTACGCTGCTGGGAGTCACTATAAGTGTGCCCTGGCTTTTTACATTTGTCAAAAATGTCTGAACTTGGCTGCCTAAAGTTATACATCTAAATTATTAATTTAGGCATATCCATAAAGGTGACTTGATTTTTTTTCAGTAGTGAACATCCACATCTCCCAGAAAGTCAATGGGAGTTATGCCTCCTCAGCATCTTAGAACAATCAGGCCACCTTGACTGTGGTGCCTAAAATTCATATTTAGACCCGTAATTGTAGGCACCCAAATTAGAAAATGTTGGTTCTTGATTATAGAGCTGCGCTGCTCCTCACCTGCTTTTTAGAGGTAACTGACAGTTAGTCTGGGTTATAGGGAAGAGGAATGGAGGTAGTGCAGCTCTTTTAAGATGTACACATTCAGTGCTGTTTGCTCCTTAGTTAGCCACTGAAGAAATTTCTTAACAAAATTGTAATCTAAAAGTGACCTGTCAAATCAATTACAGGAATTGGCCAGAGAGAGCCCTTTATGTGATCCATTGACCTCTTTCTCCCTTAGTATTGATGGGAAAAGTACTGGGGAAAGTAGGAAAGGACCCATATGCAGTTTAGAGATATAAAATTAAAAATATCTGTAAGTATTCCAGTGAGAACTACAACTTATACCTGTGGATTTTTTTTTAAACCTGTTTCTGCATTAGATAGTATGTCAGTCTTCCACGAAGACAGTTAGCGTCTGTGGCTAGCATGGTCCAGAAGGCCACAGACTCTTCCCCCCCCCCCCCCCTGTTTCCTGTTAGGTTTAATGTCCAAGTCACCAGAAAACAAGTCTCAATGAACATGCAGTAGACAGTTCATTAATCTGTGAATCACTGACACTATAGGAGCCATTAGGGTCCATAATGACAAAACAGTACTTAACATGAAATTTAATCCACTCATTACTGACAAACAAGTTATAAATAGCGCTTATAATGAAAACACTGAGAAATCCTTAACTACCACGTGCAGCTATACAGGAAAGCTTCAAATGTCAAATAGTTACAGCAGCTCTGCATAGAGGGAATAAAGTGAACGCATTCAATAGTGCAGAATAAAGTGCCGAAGGAAACATTTTGTGCCTGCAAAGAACAATAGTTACAATTTTCTCTAGTAGTTCTTTAAAATAACCAATATTTGTGAAACCGCAGTCACTTCAGTGAATTTGCATCATGAGCCGATATAAACTATAGATTATAGAGAATATTTATTTAAGGCAGAGTAGAAAGTGCAAAAATTCTTTTATCAAATTTTGGCCTGGATTCCAAGGAGTGGAATGTTAAATGAGAGTTATGTTACAGCACTTTAGATGTTTAGGAAATGAGCCGGTGGCCTAATAAATAGGTGGCCTCAGAGAACCCACTACCATGTTTGGGACTAGTTGGAGCTCTTGTTGGCAGTCTTAGAAGAGAGGCTAAGTATTGAATGAACATGTAGGCTGGGTAGCCCTTTAGTTTCTTGAGGTTCAGAACTGAGGCACTTTGGTGAAGTGATGTGGGGTACTTGCTCTGTTGCTGACTGTATAGTACCTAGTGTATGGAGAAATGAAGGACCTTGGTCTTTATGACTAAAATTTTGGCATAATCCATAAGAAAAACTTTCACTAAAAATCAGTTTCACCACTATTTTCCAAAGTATTTCATTTGCTCAGAACATATACAAAAATGAATAAATCTAATAAAAATCCAGTGGTTTGATTTTCAGAGGTGCTGACTGACTTCAGCAAGACCTGGGGGTCCTCAACGGGAGCTGCACATACTGAGCACCTTTGAAAATCAAGCCTGCCGCCTCTATGCATAAGCATTATTTCTAGGATGTTCTATGTTTTTTGGGGTTTTTTTTAAAGTCTATTTAATATTTAAAAGCAGCTGTGGTAGAGTTTTATTTTTGAAGGCAGGGGCTGCTTGTGTGCTCACAGTATTATGTTCCCATTTCTCATTAACTAGCAGCTGTTAGATTTTTTTTTTGTAAGCAAATGCAAGAAAACTGAGAAACTTGAAACTTGATATTCAGGTAATTATGTTTCTGCAGGGATCCGCCCTTAGAGATTCTTGGGTCTTCTGAGCCCAGCTTGGTCAATCTTTAGCCAGTTTAAATAAATCACTAGCAAAATAAAGCCCGGATCCTGAAGAACCTGGTCTTAGAAAAGTTGATTATTCTGCCTGTTTCTCTACTCTGGCAAGCCACAGAACATTGCACTTTATAAAGCCCGAGTGCCAACTAATTTATTTGGACAGAGGCCAAGGCTGGAAAATTTCAGCTTGAAAAGTGACTGAAAAGCAGGTGGCTAGACTAGAAATACTTAAAGCACCTTTGTGATAGTAGTCAGTAGTGTTCCTGCAGTATCTGGTGCTGCTTTGTCTCTTAGAGATCATGACTTGTAGCATTTGTTGTTGCCGTAGTTGTTTGATTTCCCCCTGCTCCTCTCCGCTAACTAATTGTGGTTAGAATTATGTAAGAGACAATAAAAGATCCAACTTCAGGTCTGTGGCATTAAAAATTACTCTTCATTTCCAAGTAAGGAAGTAACAAACCCGCTTATCTCAGAGTGCTTATATTTTGCTCCCTATCTTCTGTAACTGTTATTAGAAGATTTGCATTTTCCCCCTTAACTCTTTTTAGTCCTCTTCATTTAAAAAAAAAAAGTAATTGTTCACACTAGGGGGGAAAAGGCACTAAACTCGGGGCCCAATCTAACACAACAGGAGCAGCAGCTGCTACCTTACCCTAAGTGTGCCCCTCTATGGAATCCCACAGGGCTCAGTCCTGTCATCCTTTTTTACCCAACCCTTATATCAGAGCTCTGGAGGAGTTCAGTGAATCTGCAGATGACCCCTAGCTCTGTTTGCTTTACAAATGTGCACAGTGCTGTTTCCCAGTTTCTAAATGTTATTGGAACTAAGATAAAAAGCAGCTGCCCAAACTAAATCCAAGTTAGATGGATGTGATGGTAGTTGGAAAAGGCAAACATTTTAAGGAACTGACTGGAGCTGTGACTTCATTTTCTGTCCAGGGCGTCTGTCCATTGGTGGTCATGTTAGTGCCTGGTCTCAAAGCCCTGTTTGATTAATCACTGGTTACCCAGAATGGAAACAGTGACCAGAAATTCCTTTGTCATCTTCCTCTAACCAGACAAGTATGACTTTTCTTCTTTGTTACGGATCTAGTTGTGGGGATCACCGTCAACCTGCTTAGTGTTCTCCTTAGGTTTTACTGTGAAAGCAACATGGAAGCTGCACCTAGTTCATCAAGCTGTGGTATATGTACTAAGAGGGACAAATGAGAGCACATATCTCAATGATGCTCCATGATCTACTTTGAAGTAGCACCATGAGAATCGAATGCAACCCAGAGTAGTGGCACTGATCTTTAAGCCCTTTAATGGGATTGGGCCCAGATATCTGTGTGTCAGCCTCTTCTCTGTGGCAGCTATTATTGATGGGAACTCTGTGACCGACAGTCCTCATGAGGAAACTCTAGGGACTTGGGTCAGGACCTGTTCTCTTGGCCGTGGAATTTCCTACCAGGAGATCAAGATGTGCCAGCGTCAAGATGAGATACTTTTATAGCACAATTGTGATAATACCTATAAAATATGGATAGTAACAATAATTATGTACTTCAGTGCAATATAAGTCTGATTTCCTGATACTGTACAACAAACATAATATATTTTCTGTGCTTCAGGGGCTGTTTTCTCATGCTGAGAAACAGCTGGCCTACTAACCACAAATTCCTGGTGCATCTGTGAAAGAGGAACCCCCCTTTCCCTTTTGTGATCCAGTTTACACAGAACTATTAGTAGTTAGTGATTATATCATATAAAACATAACACCCCCTTATTTCTATCTGTTAGAAATAAAGAAAAGAATGGTTAATTTTCATTATAGGTCTATGGTAATTCTGGACACGTTTGGAGAAAGAGCTGTAGCTAGTATATTACTTCCAGTATTCATGTTCACCTATTAGAGGATGGACTAGTGGAGGGAAAAGTACTGATAGATAGGTATTCTATGTTAATATGACCCTACATTAACTCTGCAGAGCTATAGGGGAAATCCCACATCAGTCCCCAGAGTAAGCCCAGCTCAGCTGCTTATGGTTTGACAGATTAGAACAACACTATCAACCAGCAGGGTAAATCTTATCTTAAGTAGAGGCAGTGAAACACTAAATCTAAGAGATCTTGGGCTCTCTTCTTTGATCATTAGGATACAGCCCAAAATGTACCCTGATTTTTCTTTCATCCAGTTTTAAATTGTACATCTTCAGCTCTTGTCACAGATGTAGCTGCAAACCAAAATCCTATGTAGTCAAGGTACTCAGTATAGAAGAAATGGCCCTAGTGGGAAGAGTACTGGCACCACAGACTTAATGAAAGGAGATAATCCTGTTGAAGTGTTCTGAACCTACTGGACTGGAGTCTACTTCTTTTGGGAATTTGATATTTCAAGTGAATCAATTGAACTAAACTTTTCTCAAGGTCAGTAGACGATCAGATCTGGATGGCTGATAAAGCCAGTGACTCATTTGTATTTATAATTTAGGATATAGAACTGAACTCTTGTTGAAGATTGATTGTTGATTATACAGGATAAGTGTGAGTCTGTTGTCTCTTAAGTCTGTAGCAGGAAGCCAGGCAACAGTGGGGGCTGCAGAAAGTTTTACCTTTCCACAGTGAGGCCAAAGAAGACCGATGCTAGCGTTAGCAATGATACTGTTTTCTTTATTATAATAAAGTTCTTTGTTCCAGGGTGGATTTGATTTAAATCAAATTGATTTAAATCATGATTTAAATTACTAGTCAGGAAGACTCGATTTAATCATGGATTTCTACATAAAAGTGCATTCTTGTTGGTTGTTATAACCTTAATACATATTCTTCACAGCTCCGAGATAGATGTAGGTTTCATTTTTAGAAGGTACACACTATACATTTTTAAAGTGATTTATTTTGAAAACTTTTCAGATTAGTTTTAGGGCTATATCAGAAAATGAATGATTGTTTGGTTATTTTACTTACCAAAGGTAATTGAAGCAGATAGTTCACCTCCTAATGACTTCATAAATATCTCCAATTCAACAGGTTAATCATTAATATTTGGAGGATTTTCTTGCCATGCTGTATTAGGAGGAGAAAATCACCAGACAGACATTTAAATTGTTTTATTTAACTAAAACAACAACATTATGTATTCTGGGTTTTTTTCTTCAACAGGAAACATATAATATTTTAACAAAACAAGCATATGAATTTTTGAATTTTGAATTTAGTTAAACATTCAAGTTTTTTAAAACCTCCCCCTCCCTAACGGAGCGTGCTAACGCTGCCAAACAGCTGTTTGGCAGCAGCCGGGTGGGAAGCGCTGGGAGGTAG
Source organism: Emys orbicularis (assembly GCF_028017835.1). Lineage (NCBI taxonomy): Eukaryota > Metazoa > Chordata > Testudines > Emydidae > Emys > Emys orbicularis. The sequence continues at coordinate 19,242,479 of NC_088690.1, forward strand.
GCGGAGGAGCGGGGACGTGGCGCGCTCAGGCCGGGAGGAGGAAGTGGGGCGGGGGCTGAGGGGAGCTTGGCTGCTGGTGGGTGTTGAGCACCCACTAATTTTTCCCCTTGGGTGCACCAGCCCCGGAGTACCCACAGAGTTGGCGCCTATGCAATCAAGTTGTATGAGTCTTAAACTGAAAACCCAAGACCTCTGTTGAACAATCCATATCTATGCAAATATAGTAGATACCTCAATCATAATTATAAATGTGTTTTGTAATTGGGTTTTAGTAGAATTTGTGAGACAGCTGTAGTTTGGGATTTTTACCAAGCAATCTTACATAGCTACTAATCCATTATGTTTTAATTGTAGTATTTAGCTAAGTTCAAATTACTACTTCGTGGGTGAAAATGGATTGCAGAAATCATGGTGCTCAAATGTGGGCTGTATTTTGGAAATTATTATCTCACAGTCATTTTAACTGTGTGGATTCACAATACCTTGAAGAGGAAGAACAGGAAATAAGCCCCATGTGAGTCAGAACATACATGAGGACTGAAGAGCGCTTCCTAATTGTAATGGTTAGAGATTGGCTGTTTGATATTTAATCAGTACTCTAAGCAGTGTTACTTTTTTGTTATGATGCTATCTGATCTGTCTTCCTTCCTGTAAAGGAGCAAACATTTATTTAAATAAAGCGCACTATTTTTTAAATTTCAGAATTACACAGACTCCTGATGTTTTCAGGCAATGTATTTTCATAAGTTCAGAAGTTTTAAAGAATACTCTTTTAGAAGATGCCAAGATCCAAGTAGAATAATAGACATGTACCTCTGAAATGGAAATGATGTCTTCAGTCAGTTCTTAATTTGTTAAATTTTGGTTGTTTTTTAGATCCACTGTTCAGAACAAGATGTATTTGCATAAACTTTTGACTGTGTTTCTGCACTTGGGTAAGTTGCCTGAGACAATGATATTGAAACTGTTTAAAAAAAAAAAAAATTCTGTAGCCATTGATTTGACAAAGTAAAAGCTTGATCTTGCAAGATGCTCAGTGCCCTCATTTCTCATGAAAATGTGGGATGCACCGTACCTTACAGACTGGACAATAACTTTCTGATGATAAAACCAATGCAAATGATAGCTGATCAATATCTAGTTCACAGCCATTTTTTAAAAAAATGTTTGATAGTAAACTTGCAACTGTAATACAGTTAGTTAATGTAGTTAATCAAGACAGGCTAGAGCAGTCAGTATAACTAGCATTCATACAGGTTAGAATTTTATGGGCAATCTGGACAATACCAACAACTGAGGGTAAAATCCCGACTACAATGAAGTCGTAACAAAACTCATATTCACTTCAGTGGAGCCAGGATTTTACACAAAGTGTTTATTTTATTAGGTATGTTTTTGCACTAAACCAATCCCCCTGCTTCATATACAAAATTGTTGTAATGACTGCTCAATTCATGGTAAATATAATAGTTCAAATATGAGGACTTCAGTTTTCCTTTCTAAAATAGAAGAAATAAACAGAGTAGAGTAAATCAGACGTGCATAAATTTTGTCAGACCCATTAATGTTGGTATTTTTTCTGTAATTTTTGTTTATTTGGCAAAAGTCCCTCTAAATTTTCAAAGATGTTGATGAAAGATAAACCAGATATTTTAATCTAAGTTTCAAAAGTTGTATCTTTCAGATCTTTGCAGCAATTGTAGGTTTTCTTAGGATTTCTTCATGTCTTTATTCATTCAATATCAAATGGGTCACTACATTGTTGAGACTTAATTAATATAACCTAAAAATTCTCTGCATTTACAGAAGTATCTTTTAACAGGGCAACTGGAGTGCTCAGGGGACTTGCATTGGGAGACAGAGCTGTTTGTCTTTAGCAGGGTGGATTTGATTTAAATCAAATTAATTTAAATCACTAGTCAGGAAGACTCAATTTCATCATGGTTTTCTACATAAAAGTTCATTCTTGTTGGTTGTTATAACCTTAATACATATTCTTCACAACTCAGAGATAGATGTACCTTCTAAAAATGAAACCTACACACTATACATTTTTAAAGTGATTTATTTTGAAAACTTTTCAGATTAGTTTTACAGCTATATCAGAAAATGAATGATTGTTTGGTTATTTCACTTACCAAAGGTAATTGAAGCAGATAGTTCACCTCCCAATGGCTTCATAAATATCTCCTATTCAACAGGTTAATTATTAATATTTGGAGGATTTTCTTGCCATGCTGTTTTAGGAGGAGAAAATCACCAGACAGATATTTAAATTGTTTTATTTAACTAAAGCAACAACATTATGTATTCTGGATTTTTTTTCTTCAACAGCAAACATATAATATTTTAATAAAACAAGCATATGTCCCTCGCATCTCACATTTATCTCCAGACTTCTTCTCCTTGTCCAGATCTATTCCGCCCCCAACAATCTTCTATTCATTGAACTTTTTGAAACTTTGCACTTTTAGAGAGAGGTAAGGGATTGACTCTGTGTACACAAATTTGTAAAGGGACAATAGAGTTGAGGTCTGTTATTTCTCATCTCTATATATTTATTTATTTAAAAACATTTTTGCTGTTAACAAGCATGTTACCTCTGGAGACACAAATCCACAGTTTGAGAACTGCAAAACTAAGCATCTCTGATGGTATCTTCTAGACTGAGCACTGAACCCCACTGGGTAGATAGAAATATTATCCTAAATAATCTATACAGAAGCCTGTGGAACCCCATAAAATTGGGTCCCTAATCCATGAACTGTTGGAACTCATTTACAAAACTTTTCTTAAACATTACATGAATATATTGTCTCATACTATAGAATTAGAATTTATAATCCCTATTCCTTGATGAGATATAATATATCTTAATTAAAACTATCTTTAGATAGGTGTTTTCCTCAAAAAGCATTTTATCAAAAAAAAACCTGATTTAAATAAAAAAAAAAATCCAATTATTTTTTAAATCACTGATTTTTATCCACCCTGGTCTTTAGTCACTGTTAAGTAGGTTGGTGTGTACAACAGCTTTCACTGTTGCTATTTGTGTTGTACCTGTTCTGTAAATAAATTCCTATATCAGTGTCAAGTGAATATTTTTAATGCAGCCTACTGATTTATAAAAAATATTATGTGTTTATTAAGGGATATAAAATATATAATCTTATGCTAAATAATATTATTGCAATTTTATTGTAGCTTATTCATTTCATTTACATTTTAATGAAAAAAATATTATAGTAATGGCAGGCACACTGATCTTATGGGATTTGGTTAGTTTGTCATGTGAGAATCTGCAGTGTGATTTGTCCTTCAAAATTAAGCTATGCATGTATAAAACAAACTGAAATCCCCTTTCAGTGCCAGCTGTAAAATGGGTAGCATATTAGCTATATGTCCTGCCCCATAGGAGTCATGTCCCTCATTTTGTTTTCGCATCATGGATTATGCACTAATATTCTGTTCAGTCAACTGAATCCTCTACATGGAGCCAGGAAACCTAATGAAGCTGATGTTTAACAAGGCACAGACTCTGCCTTGTTAAACAAGAGAAAATACCATTGAGGGTTCTGCTGATCAGAAAATGTGTATATCCAAAGAAATTGAACATCTCAGACACAGAAGTAATAACATGAGTTTACTTTTAATCATCTTAGAAACCTATTTTTCACTTTGCATTGGTTTACTATGCTAAAATATTTACATAAATTGAAATCAGATTGTGCCTGTGAAGGCAAAAGACACAAATTCTCTCTCCTGTTTTTGTTATTGTGGGGTCCATTTGCAAGACATTCAGTAAGAATGAATTTGTATGTAATAAACTGTTTAAAATATTCATACATTTTCTAGGCATTACACTAAAAACAAGGACACATACAAATCAGTTACGTGCATTTCAATAACTAAAGCTATTTTAATTCAAAGAGGCCTATTTATCATTATCAGAAGTATTATTAGCCCACTTCAAGCTCTGATCTATGAACAGTAGCCATGTAGTGTAATAAGTGTGCTCCTACATTGTATAGGGTTTTATTTTCAAGGCATCTAAGTTTGATAGAAAATATCACCTTTTACTAGATCTCATTTTGTAGAAAATGCTTTTTTTGGGCCTATTTACCTAACTGGCCATGTATTATTGTAAAACACATTAATTAGTAGGGTTGCCAACTTTCTAATCGAACAAAACTGAACAGCCTGCCCTGAGGCCCCTTCCCTGAGGCCCTGCGCCCTGCTCACTCCATCCCCCCCCGTCGCTCGCTTTTCCCCACCCTCACTCTCTTTCACCAGGCTGGAGCAGAGAGTTGGGGTGTGGGAGGGGGTGAGGGCTCTGGCTGGAGGTGCAGGCTCTGGGGTGGGGCCAGAAATGAGGGGTTCAGGGTGTGGGGGGGCCTCTGGGCTGGGGTAGGGGGTTGGGGTGTGGGAAGGGTGAGGGCTCCGGCTGGGGTGCAGGCTCTGGGGTGGGGTAGGGGGTTGTGATTGGCACTTGGAGATTCTTGTCCAATATTTCTAATCACAATTGTTTCTTTAGAACAGCATCTGCTCTGTTTTCATTGTTCCAAGTAGTGTAACTCATTTCCTTCATTCTTTCTTTGTATTTCCAGATTTTATTCGAATGGCAGTTGCTCACTGTATGGTACATCAGATTCCAGCGTCGAGCTTTATGCTGCCTTGCATGTCACCGAATGAGACTTCTGTCATTCCTTTGACTGCTGGTGTTGTAGCGAGCGGTCCTGGGTTGCACAGAGAGCATGGAACTGCTGAAACCAACTCTCTGGTGCTGGTGGCTGAAGAGAGTTTCCTCTGTTGCCTTTGGGGTGAAACACATGCAAATTGTTCTTTGTACACAGCAGGCATGGAAACAAAAAAATTTACGTCCTCAAAAATAAGTAGCTTAGCTCCTCAGCAAACAGGTAGGTTTGTAGTGTAGTTATTTAAAGTGACTTAGTAATGGACATCACGTTTTCTTTGTTTTTCAAATATTTTCCTAATACTATTATTTGTTTCCATTTGTGCCTGGATTGTGCGGGGTACTGTACAAACATAAATGAAGGCAAAATTCCTGCCCTGGAGAGCTTGCCATGTAGAAAGGCAGACAAAAGGTAAGGGAAAGGGGAACAACATGCAAATAAGGAGGTAGAAGTGGTGAATGGCCACATCTTAATAATATAAATCCATTTTGTTAGCCATATAGGTAACTATCCTCAGTTGCCCCCTCCCCCTTACCTTTACCACTTATTAGTCAGCTAACTCCTTGTGAGCATCATGGTAGAATTAGGTCGTCAGAGGAATGTTGAAAAAAAAATATAAATTGTAGATAAGGATGTAGACATTTTTAATGGATTTTTAGCTTGAGAGAGCAACGCTTGTCCCCACCTCCATCATCCACAGTGACTTTATCTTGCATCCTGTCATTTGAAATGTGGTTGGTTATTCCTCCCGCCCCCGGCGCACAACGTACCTGGTGGGGAAAAAAAGTCAATATCTTTGTGTGAAATCTTGATCCTACTGAAGGCCATGCCAAAAGTCCCATTGTCTTAAGTATGGTCAGGATTTTACCCTGTATTTCTAGCACTGCCTCATATGTCAGGTGGTCTTTTCAAGAAGTAATCCGAATAATTGTATTGCTTTCTAATGCTGCATAGAGGTTGTAGTCATGAACTGTAGCAAAAAGATTAAAGAATATCAGAAACTTAACACACCCCATTTGCCCCCTACTCCCTCCACTAAAAATTGTCACTAGTTACAAGAAGTTTTATTATTTAAACAAATCTGTGTGATTATAATTTACATGAATTTTATGTCCAGCTCTCAGAGTAGCAGCCGTGTTAGTCTGTATCCGCAAAAATAACAGGAGTACTTGTGGCACCTTAGAGACTAACAAATTTATTAGAGCATAAGCTTTCGTGGGCTACAACCCACTTCTTCGGATATGCATCCGAAGAAGTGGGTTGTAGCCCACGAAAGCTTATGCTCTAATAAATTTGTTAGTCTCTAAGGTGCCACAAGTACTCCTGTTATTTTTATGTCCAGCTCTGTACATTCTCTATAGTAAGAGACTACCAGATCACAAAATGCCTTTAAAAATCTGGGTTTTAAATCTGCATTAGGCGTTGGATTTAGGAGCCTAAATCTTTTTCCATACTAGGGATAGCTCAGTGGTTTGAGCATTGGCCTGCTAAACCCAGGGTTGTGAGCTCAATCCTTGAGGGGGCCATTTAGGGAACTGGGGTAAAATCTGTCTGGGGATTGGTCCTGCTTTGAGCAGGGGGTTGGACTAGATGACCTCCTGAGGTCCCTTCCAACCCTGATATTCTATGATTCTAAGACTTACTGGTAAATTTTATTTTATTTCTTTAAATGTCTTTGGTTTCAATGTGGTTCAGAAAATGTTTACCTTTTTAAATTTAGATTTAAGCTGGAACATTCAATGTTGGACTAAAGGAGACCTAGAACTGTTCGTTTGTATCCTGAAATTGTCTAACAAGAAGTCGTACTTGAATGGAGAATTTAAGATTAATCTTTTATATGTTCTGTAAGTAAAATATATCGGAAGCTTCCCATTTATAAGGATATCCTAAAACACCAGTAAAGGTCCTATGGGTTTGTTGTCTTACAGTAGTATTTGTGATCTGAAACACAGTTATAGCATTAGTCAGTACAAGTGGATAATATACTACATGCCCATTTGTTCTTAATTCCATACAGTCCTATCAAAATGTGGTCTAAAAATATTAGTCAGGTATATGTTCAGGGCTTGAATGGTTAACACAGGGTATTTCCTGTCCTTTCTGTCCTTTTCTCATATTTATTAAACTGCTTATTTTATTTTAACTAAGTCAAAGGCGTCCTCAATCAATATGCGACCCATAATTTTTTAAGGTTGAATGCTTGATTTTTAGCTCTGCCTGCTTGTGTTTTTGCCTCTTATCATATTCTTTCCTTAAGACATTTATTCTTCTTTGTCATTTTTAATACCATACCTAATATAAAAACTAGAATTTTTGATGCATCTTATAGAGTTAACCACTCTGTAGCTCTCTTACAGACACAAAAGAAGTCACCACTGTTCCAAACATGCTTTTGGAGGGTAAAATATGTTCATCACCTAGAGCTTTGCTGTCTCTTTTTAATATATTTAAACTAAATGAATAAATCAGTGATTTAAATGTGAATGTTAGGCTAGACTTCAAGAGCACACTGATCTCTATAGGCTACTGCTGGATTGAATGGCATACATCTCTTATGCACTTTTGAGTTTCTGCGTTCCCTTTTCATTTAATATTTTCAGACAGTTAGTACTCATGTAAGGAACCATGTTCTCATCTGGAAGTCCACCTGCTTCTGCTCTCCATATTACCTTGAGGTAGGGGAGTCTCCACTAACAATGGAGAGGAAGGATGGTCTTGTGGCTAATAGACTTGGACTCAGAAGTTCTGGGTTCAGTTCCTTTCTCTACCACAGACTTCCTATGTGATGTTGGGCAAATCCTTTAATCTCTCTGTGCCTCAGTTCCCCATCTGTAAAATGGGGATAATAGCACTTCCCTCCCACCCCTTGTTGTATCTGTTTAGATTGTAAGCTCTTTGGTGTAGAGACTGTCTCTTATTACATCCTAGTGGGATCTGACTCTTAATTGGGTCTCATATGGATACTATATTATAAATAGATCAAATAGACCCACAAAAGCTTATGCTCCAAAACGTCTGTTAGTCTATAAGGTGCCACAGGACTCTTTGTCGCTTTTTACAGATCCAGACTAACACAGCTACCCCTCTGATACTTGACTCTATGCTTTCTGTGACTCAAGTACCATAACATCTAAAAATAGTTCCCACTTTTGTTCTTTTCCAACCAGGGTTCATCACTAAATAGAAAAATCTTAGCTGATGGGGATAGATGAGTAGACTAGGCATGCCTAGCCCCCCTGGAAACACAGATTCAAATCCCAGCTGAGCTGAAAAGGCTCACCAAGGCAGATATGTTCAGAACTATAAATTCACTCTGTGCATTTTTCAAATAAGAGCTTAAAAACAGAGGCCCTGGATGACTAAAGGCCTCATGACACTCCCGTCCCCTTTTTAAGAATAGAAGGTTTTCCCTGGTGCTCATGGCTAAAATTTGGTCTCCTGCTGCTGCCATGTTGCATACTGTGTGCTGTTAGGCTCTCTCTTACCACCCACAGATGGGTGCATGTCAGTGGTGGTGTATTCTAATAGTTGTGAAGTATTCTGGAATCAGCTAGTAGTAGTAGTCTACAGATAGACCATCTTATATCTTTGAGAAGAAATGTCCTATTTCTGCCAGTAATCGAGAGTTCTCTGCTAGCCGTGCCTCTCTGGAAAAAATCATCCGTGAAATGGGTGCACAGGCCCAGCACTGCTTTGTGATAGGGGTGTGCTTCCACATCTGAAAGAGGAGAAAAATAAACAACTCTCTTACACCTTGTTAGTGAAAGTGATGAGTCATATAAGAGGTAGAAAATGAGGTGAGAAGAGCTGCAAAGACATCAAGACACAGTGGGAGCAAGGAGACACATACTGGAGCACCCCAGAAAAACCAAGAGAGATTCAGAAGGCTTCAAGTGCTTGATGAACTGATTTTTTTTGGGGGGAGGGTGGCCAGAGGAATCTGCAGAAGAAACTCTCAAAGGGGCCAAGAGGACCTGACAGCCTATGGAGTATCCTGTGGAGCTTTGAGAGAGGGTAGAAAGATGAGACTTCTGTTTTCTGTTTTTTCCCCCTCTTAGTTTTGCAAAGTACAAAAGCATTTTGCATCCTTTTGCAGATTCATCCTGCAGTGCAGGAAAACATGGATTTTCTGATTTTTTTTTGCAAGGATCTAAAGTTTTATTCCAGTTTCTAGACGAAGCTCTTCCCTGTCTGGGAAATTTAGCAGTGTGTTAACAACTGCCTTGAGCTGCACCATTACCCAAGTTTGAGGTCTCTGTATGCTCTGCTCTCTTCAGGATCATTTTCTCTGGCACTTCAAAAAATTACTGTAATTCTTACCCTGAAAGAAATTTGTCAGCTTTCTACTCCAGATTCCCTGAGTAAGTTGATTTACACATCTCCTCCAAATTATCGACTGACTTACTGCTAATGCGTTCATTCTCCTCTCCAAAGACTATCAGTAGTATTTTTGCTATTGTTTTTGCCATTATAGAGCAAACTTATTTAACATTCCTCATGTGGTGGTAGTATTTTTTTTTTCTCCCAGGGGTGAAGGTCAATTATAGTTTTCTTTAGCAAAGCCTGATGTTCCGAAGGAATAACTGACTTGTTTATTTCATGTTTTGGTAAAGGGGTAGCTTCCCCTGTTGGCTCACTGCCTTTCGCATACAGGCCAGAATAGTTTGAAAACAGTCCCAGTTTTAAAAGTATGTTTTCATGGCATTTGTTTCTCTCTGGGAGGCCTCAATTCAGAAACAAGTGCCAATATTCTCATATTTAGGCCGTACAAGCAATGAAAATAATGGCCTTGTTTTGTTATAGGCTCCTCAATGGTTCACATATGGACTTTGACAGCTCAAGTGTTTCAGCATTAAAAAAAGGATTTTTGATTCACCCACCCCCAAGTATTACAGGCTTGGTCTGACGTCATGAACAAAAAGTGCGTCATGCTGTCCATTACAGAGCAGGTCTGAAGAATAGACGTCAGTCAAATAGGACTCTGAAAATATACTTCAGAAAAGATGCTAGTAACAAGAGGGCTACCAAGATGGAGATGAAATCATTGTCAGAGAGCTGCCTCTACCTTTTATGGTACAACTTCCTTGGAAGGAGAGACCTATTTAATCCTGTAGCTTTCATAAAATCTTAAAAATGGAGGGCTGGAAGTGACCTTGAGCGGTCCTCTAGTCCAGCTCCCCTGTGCTGAGGCAGGACCAGGAAAACCTAGACTATCCCAGACAGGTGTTTGTCTAACTTGTTCTTGAAAACATCCAATCATAGGGATTCCACAACCTCCCTTGGAAGCCTATTCCAGATTTTAACTCTTTGTATAGTTAGGTTTTCCTTAATATCTAACCTAAATCTCCCTTGCTATGGATTGAGCCAATTACTTTTTGTGGATATGGAAAATAAATTATCACCGTCCTCTTAACAGTCTTCAAATATATAATCAGGTTCCCCCTTATTCATCTTTTCCCAAGACTAAACATGCCCAGTTTTTTAAATTTTTCCTCAGAGATCAGCTTTTCTAAATCTTTTATCATTTTTGTTGCTCTCCTTTGAACTTTCTCGAGTTGTCCACATCTTTCCTAAAGAATGGAACCCAGAACTGGGCAAGGTACTCCAGGTGAGGCCTCATCAGAGCCAAGTAGAAAGGGACAGTTATCTCCCATGTCTTACAGTTGCGAAAAAGACTAATATTCTGGGACATAATGAAAGGAGTGTCATATGTATCGCATTGTTGACTCATTCGATTTATGATCCACTATAACTCCCAGATCCTCTTCCGCCTTGCCAGTTATTCTCCATTTTGTAGTTGTGCATTTGACTTTTCAAAGGGAGGGATAGCTCAGTGGTTTGAGCATTGGCCTACTAAACCCAGGGTTGTGAGTTCAATCCTTGAGGGGGCCACTTAAGGATCTGGGGCAAAAAAATCAGTATTTGGTCTTGCTAGTGAAGGCAGGGGGCTGGACTCGATGACCTTACAGGGTCCCTTCCAGTTCTATGAGATAGGTATATCTCCATATATTTATTTCCTAAGTGAAGTACTTTGCACTTGTCTTTATCAAATTTAATCTTGTTGAATTCAGATCAATTCTCCAATTTGTCAAGGTTATTTTGCAATCTCTCCCAGGGTGGTGTCCTCCACAAATTTTGTAAAGCATTTTACTCTCTCCTGCACCATTATCCAAGTCATCCAGATTGTAAAGGGCTGAACCTTGCTTAGTCTCCCTCCATGCTGCTCTTCATCAGCAAGTCGGCAACACAGCACTTGGGTTTCTACTCTGCTGTTGGCTCCAGGCCATAGCTGTTCTTTGAACACTCTGAACATAAGAACGGCCATACTGGGTCAGACCAAAGGTCCATCTAGCCTAGTATCCTGTCTTCCAACAGTGGCCAATGCCAGGTGCTTCAGAGGGAATGAACAGAACAGGTAACCATCAAGTGATCCATCCTCTGTTGCCCATTCCCAGCTTCTGGTTCTGAGATTGCACCAGTCTAGTTCCTTTAATACCCTAGGATCAATTTCTTCAGGCTCTGCTGACTTGAATACATCTAATTTCTCTAAATATTTTTTTAATCTGTTCTTTTCCCTATTCTGGCTTCTGTTCCTTCCTCCTTGATGTTAATATTATTGTGTTAACTATCTGGTCACAATTAACCTTTTTTAGTGGAGATTATAGCAAAATAGGCATTAAATGCCTCTGCCTTCTTGATGCCATCTCTGGTTAGCTCTCCTTCCCTGCTGAGTAGTGGGTCTGTACTTTCTCTTGCTCCTAACATATTTATAGAACCTCTTCTTATTGCCTTTCCCCTGCTTGGTGGAACTCATTTTGTATCTTACCCTTTCTGTTTTTGTCTCTACATGCTTGTGCTATTTTTTTGTACTTGTCCTTATGAATTTGTCCATTTTTCCACTCTTCGTAGGATTAATTTTTGATTTTCAGGTAATTAAAGCACTCCGATAGAGCCATATGGCCTCTTACTATTCTTCCTATCTTTTCTTCACATCAGGATAGTTTGCTATTATGCCTTTAATGTTGTCTCCTCAAGACACTGCCAGCTCTCCTGAACTCCCTTTTCCCTTGGATTTTCTTCCAATGGGATCTTACCTACTAGTTCTCTGTTTCTGAGGGTCTGCTTTTTTGAAGTTCGTTGTTCTTATTCTACTGCTCTGACTCTTTCCTTTTCCTTAGAATCCTGAAATCATCATTTCAAGGTCACTTTCACCCACATTGCCATTAACCTTCAGATTCACAACCAATTCCTCCCTCTTGTTCAGAATCAGGTCTAAAATGGCTGCCCCCTTGGAAAAGTAAAATAGCAAACTCAATATGTTCAATTAGTTCTTGGAATGTACTGGGAAACAATTTCTTGTTTCAGAAGGTGGAGGAAATTTCCAACAGATATCTGAGTAATAAAAGTGTCCCCATTACAACCATGTCTTGTGTTTTGGATATTTCTGTTCTAATAATGCCTCATCCACCTTCCTCTCCTGATTTGGTGTTCTATAGTAGACCTTTAGCATGACATCACCCCTGTTTTTTCCCCCTTTATTTTCACCCAGGGACTTTCAACTGGTCTGCCTCTCACCTCTTTCTGGACTTCAGAACAAGTGTATATATTCTTGATGTATAAGGCAACAGCACATCCTTTTTTCCTACCCTGTCTTTCCGGAACAAGTTATATTCCTCTATACAAATATCCTGGTCATGCAGTGATGTCAAATAAGTCAGAATTTAGCTTATGGCTAATACTGCCAGTTCTTCCTGTTTATTCCCATACTTATCGCATTTGTGTAGAGACATCACTTCTTCACCCTTGCTCTCAGGGCCCTGTGTTCACTGCTGATATGCTCAAGGTCATAGAAAGGCACTCATTTGTGGTGAATTGTATAACTCACCTGTGGCTTTGTTACTCGTCATGCCATTAAAATAATTGTACTAGACAGTCATGCATTCTGTCTACCACTGAATGTATGCAGTGGTTCACTTCTAAAGTTTCTTCCATTTTAAAAGATACTCTGTTTCAGAGAGATTTCCTACACTTAAAATAGGAATACTGCTGATATTGCTCAAAATGGAAGAAACCTTTGGACTGATTTCCCCTGTGTAACACTAGTGTAAATTGCAGTTATTAGGGTTACATGAATGTAACATGCAAGGGAGTGGAGAATTAGGTGTTTTAAGTGCAACTTGTGTGTGTGTATGTAAATATATGTATCGAGGGCCTGTGTAGTGATGTGTACATTAGATATATTGACTGCCCTCTCAAGTTTGTAAAATGGGTTGTCTTGATGCCATTTCTTGAAAGTGACCCAAGGAACATTGTTACATATGCTTTAGAAGTGTGATATAATGCCTGTCTGAATCAGGTACTAGTAAGAATTGAATGAGTTTTGACCTAAATTGCAGTGTGACAGCACACATCTCCATTTGTATGCACCATAAGACTTCATATCAACAGTAATATATTGTACAGCTGATATATTTCTATATGTCCTAAATATTGCATATGTTTCCTTTAAAAAAATTCTGAAAGCATAAATGTATTCTTTCAACACTGGAAAAATTGATCCAACTATTTTTGTTAAATAAACATCTTTATTTCTTGTTAGCAGTTCAAGTGCTTTCTGTTGAAAATTTTGGAAGGTTTTATTAAACCATATATTTTTGTAATAAGACTATCTTCATTTGTATGCTAATCTCTAAAGGAAAGTATTCCAACATGTGAAAAATTCATGAAAACAAATCTGGAGAGTTCAGCCAGAAGTAGTCTCTTGGGCTGCACTTCAGTTTAGAAAGAAACAAAACAGAATACTAAAGAGTTAGTTACTAAATACTTTCCATGAGCCAGTCCAAAGCAATAGTACTAGTAATGCCTGGGATTAAATGAGATTTGCTTTGCTAAGAAAAAGTCAAATTATCTAAGAAATAAACATGGTATGCCTTCAAAGTAAACAATGCTTCATCATCTTGGAAGTAATCACGTAAAGTTAGATTTTTAGAGTACATTCTTTGTGATTTGTATATACAATATATATCAGTTATAATCGTGTAGTTGATAAGTAATTTAGAAACATATCCTAAGCATGGACCAAATTCTGCAGCTTGTTGCGCACACAAAATTCTGGTTTTGCCTGAATAACTTCAGGATTTTTTTATTATTATAACACTTAACGATAAATTTTGGAAGAGATATAAAAATTCATGTTTAATCAGCATCTGACTATTAGGGATTGGGATGAGCCCTTCATGAGTGACAGATTATCCCACAGCTGCCAAATGGAGGATTTCTTAAACCTTCCTCTGATGCAGCTGGTTCTGGCCATTGTCAGAGACAGAATACTGGAGTAGATGGTCTGACCCAGTCTGGCAATTTTGATGTTCTTGGATCAGGCCTCAGAAATATCTTTCATTAGGCTCCTTCTCCGCCCCCAAAGGTACAGCTGAAGAAAATGCACACAGACTGATCTGTCTCTTGTGCTTTGCTGTTTTCAGTACTATTTCTACTGTTTAATCCAAAGTGGTGAATCTAATGGAATATGCAGAAGATTGTCCAGGACATGATGCTTTTTAAATATTGATCTATTTTTTTTCCAATATAGATCAGAGTTGTCATTGGAAGACATGTCTACAGGTTCTCTAAAAGGCAATTTCATGGTTACTCCCTGCAACTGCAATGGGTCTGACAAGTACGAATGTCACATACCTTCACTGAAACTCAACTACACTTATATTACATGGTTAAACATCATAAATGGGGTAACACTTCTTCAGTCACCTTTAATGTCGGTCAGACCCATAAATATTGGTAAGTTTTCAATTTATTGTACACCTTTTTTATAGAAAGCAATAACAGGAAGTCCTTATTTTGTGACTAGTCAGTTTTTGCAAGGACTTCAGCTGTAGCTATGTTAATTCTTCAGGGTAACTTCTGCAGGCTGATGTGTATCTCCCTCCCCCTCCCCACCCCCCCAGCCTTCCTAGTCTCCGCCCTTCTTCAGTGCAAATCTAGGTAGAAGGAGGAACAATGTCTTGGGGCACCTGAGCATTCACTTTGAATGCAGGAAGGTAGATCAATATGTGGAGAACAATGGTCTGGTTCATAATTATTACCTAATTTGTAACAGAAAATAAACTTTTTGCTATTTGCTTTAAAAATAAACCTGCAAATTCTCATCAGCAGTATTTGCATATACTCTTTCACTCTCATTTTGACACTTCCTTCATTAAAGGTACAACTTCCGCATTTTTAAAAGTGGAAGATTTATTTCTGCTATTTCACCAGCCCATCAGCTCAGTGAAATCAGATGACAGATACATTTGATGTTACTTTGTTGCCATCCAGTCTGCATAATTAATGGTTGATAAATATTTTCTGACTAGTTGGGACATTTTTAGCTATAATGAAAAACTGTTTGGTTTTTTCTTGTTAATGTTACTTTTTGGAAAGCAGAATTAAAAACCTTTTGGATGAACGCTTCATCTTAGTTGCAAATGAAATTAATATTTTTGGAGATGAGGTGATTATATTGATGATTACATACTGATTTCATTTGAATTATGTCAACAGGATCAATTTAGGTTTCACAGCTGCATCTGCCAATATTAAAGGTGACCACAGATCTAATTCATGAAATATGTTCTAAGCAATAAGTAAGGTCAGGAGGTCATTTTTGAAATGTATAATTTTTAATAATAATATGTTCTGCCATTAGTGAGCTTGATAAAAGGAATAATGAGTTTTAAAATAAAAAGATGAATATTAGCTAAGTGAGTTGTTTGCTTTGCACACACAAGCCATAGCAACAGAATACATGGCAACAAAATGAGAAAACATTGTCTACCCATGCAACCACTTAGATTACAATATGGTAATGTTCAGTCTTTTAAAAAGAGTGCTTCTGTACTACCATAAAGAAATTGTCATCAAAATGGCAGAATAAAGTTTTTTAAAGCAATGGACCACATTCTGAATCCTTCACTCTTGCCCGTCTCCACTGAAGCTAGTCAAAGTGTGGACTGAATTAGAGCTGCCACACACAGACTGCGAAATTTGGCCCTAACTATTTAGTTTACACTGACTCAAATATTGATACATTTGGGCTAGGTACTGATAATGTCATCAAAGCTAAGTAGTTCCTTACTCCTTGAATACTCCTATTGATTTCAGTGAGACCACTTGTAGCATAAGCAGATCAGAAAATGACCCCCTTGTATTTAAGGACCCAAGTCTGTAATCTGATGCATGCAGGTGGACTCCTGTTTCTGACCAGAGCTCCATTAAAATCAAAGAGGCTGCATGTGGGCTCAGGGGGTCTGCGCATGCAGATCGAATTGCAGGATGCAGTATTGCCTTTAATATGGCCTTCTGAAGCACTGACTACAAAACTCAGAAGTTCCTCATTTCCAGGTTACAGACACAGGCTTGGCTGTTTACTCTAAACTGAAAAATACCATTTGTGATGGGTTCCCCCCGACGTGCCGCCTGAAACTGAGGTACCACTGAGCCCGCCTGACCCACCAGCCTGGGTTCCCTTTACACTGTACTGCTGTGCAGCCTGCACTTTACCAGCACACATACAGGTAGGGACACACCCAGGTACAGAAACACCCAGACGCTGAAATCAGCTCTGCATGGGAAGGCTCAGCTAAGGAACTGCCCTGTGCACACCCCCTCTCTAGAGGGTAAGCCCAAAATTATACTGTCTTGCACTGCACAGAGATCTGTACAGCGTAAGCTCATGAAATTTGCCCCCCTCCCTCAATGTGAAGAGGAATATACATAGCTTTCTGCCCCAAGTATGATTTCCATACACTGGTTTTAGACAAAACAAAAATAAGTTAGATTTCAAGTTCTTATAAGGGATAGCAAAGCAGATTACCTAGCAAATAAAACAAACACACAATCTAAGATCAATGTACTAAAGAAATTGGATATAAATAACAAATTCTCACCCTAAATTTTGTTTTAGGCAGATTGCAGAGATTCTTGAAAGCAAGCTGCTCTTACTTGCAGTTTAAAACTCTAGGTTTCAGAGTAGCAGCCGTGTTAGTCTGTATCCGCAAAAAGAACAGGAGTACTTGTGGCACCTTAGAGACTCTAAGGTGCCACAAGTACTCCTGTTCTTTTTTTAAAACTCTAGATATTCCTTTTACAGGCTAGAAAACCCTCTACCCTGAGTTCAGCCCATCTCCCCTAGTTCAGTCTTTTGTTTCTCAGGTGTTTCCAGCAGGCTTCTTTCTTGGGCGGGGAGTCAGTGAAGAATAAACAATGATTATGTCACTCCCCTGCCTTAAATAGCTTTTACATATGGCGGGAACCTTTTGTCTCCCAGTTTGTTCCCATGCCCGGTCAGTGGGAAAACACTGGTATTCCAAAATGAAGTCCAGTATTCAGTGACTTGGTCATATGTCTCTGTAGGGCCATAGCAGCCATGACTCGGAGGCTGTTAGTAGCATCCTTTGGAAGGCTTTCCGGTGGGAGATTAGCATCTTCAAAGACCTATTGTTTTCTCTAATGGCCCTTCCCAGCCAGCCATCTAGACTGATTGCATTCTGTCTAGGGGCTGTTCCCCAGGGGTAAACACATTTGTAATAGATGCATAGACAATACTCCTAACTTCAGATACCAAAATGATACATGCATACAAGTAGGATAATCAGATTCAGTAAATCATAACCTTTCCAATGATATCTCGCATGCCTTATCTTGCGCAAAATACATCATAATTATTCCATACTCATATGATAATAATATTACCACAAAGAATATGGGGCATAATGCCACACCATTTATTAAAGGTGTTTATCCTGAGTGAGAGAACCTCAATGTTTTCTTAACAAATGTACCCAAAAAGACAGGCCAACCACAGTCATCACTGAACAGCAATAAATAAATTTACTCAGTACCTGGTAAAAGTAGAATCCAAGCTTCTTGATTTTTTACCCAGCATGATTATTATTCATAAGTAGTTGTCCATTTCCTCCCTCTGGAATGTCCTCTTTATCTCTGTTAGAGTCCTGCAAAGCCCTCATTTTCCTTCACTTCATTTCAGCTCTCCTATAAGGCCACCTTTCATAGCCAAAATCCTAGTAATAGTAGAATGGATGGGACTACTTTACAAGCCGGCTCCCATTCAGCAAAACATTTATGCGTGTGTTTGAGTGCTTTGTAGAATTGGGACCCTGGATAGCAAGAAGCTGATTCTGGTTTAAGGCAACTACTAGACCAGGAGTGGCAGAACTTACTGACCCTCCGAGCTGCATATGACAATCTTCAGAAATTCGAGAGCTGGGGCACGTCTGCTGGGGCTTGTGCCTTCAGCCCTGATCCCCAGCAGGCAAGCTCTGAGACCCCCAGATCATCTTTCCCCCAGATTTTTGCCAGGGTTTGCTGGCTCCACTCGCTCACATGATGCTGCCAGGTCCCCTCCCTGCATGGCAGCTGCTGGAGCCGGCAAGTTGGAAGCTGCGGTCGTGAGGAGAGGCAGCGGCAAATAGCTGGGAGCTGCAGGAACAGCCACTGCTTTTGCTACTGCCTCTCCCCACAGAGTTAAAGCAGTTGTTTGCTGCTGCCTCTCCACTGGAGCTAACACCTTTGAGCTGCAGAGAGGGGCCACTGAGGGTAAGGGTGTGTGTGACACAAACTGGTGGGGGCTGAACCTTTAAATTGTGCCTCCACCCCCCAGCAGGCACCAGTCATCTCTGCAACAACATGACCCAATAGTTAACCATGTTTGCTAAAATACTGCTGGCTATTCCGTTTTAAGAGTAATTTAGGCTTCTATTATTTGCTGTAAGTATATTTAAATCAGAGTAGAGTAACTTCTAAAAACATAAAGCTTAAGGACAAGACTTAAAAGAGAGAGGGGTCACTGATTGAATGGTGGTGAATACAAACATCTTGGCCAGCAATCCTTGACGGTAACTGTAACATAAAATAGAAGCTTGGTTTTAATATTTTTACAGTAAAGCCTGAACCTCCATTGAACCTGCGACTAGAAATGACAGACAAAGGACAGTTAAAGATCTGTTGGTCCAACCCAGTACTAACACCATATCCGCTTCAGTATGAAGTGAAGTTTTCTGGGAACGCTACTCAAAACGCCTGGCAGGTGAGTGTACTTGTTCTATTAGTAGTATTTTATTTATTTATTTTTATTGAAGATGAAATCATTCTAATGTTGTATTTAAGGAGACTCTGCTGCAACTGTCTGTCTAGATTCCACAGTGGCCGTGGTCTACGCAAAACTTGAGGGAAGAATCAATCTCAGGGCAGCTATTAGTGCTCATTTCGCCAAACCTGCTTGGGTCAACAGCAGACTTTGAATTCAGGATCTACAGCACTGAAATTATTAGCCTTTGCTGAATGAGCAAAAGGACTAAGTTGCTTAGCTGGAAGCAGTAGCAGACTCATAAACCCATATATGGAGCAGCCACGAGAAAGGGACAAAGACCCGCCCCCCTCATAGTATGGGTTTCACCTACAGACCACTAAACCCTGTCAACAGGTAAATCCTGGTCCCATTGAAGTCAATCACAAAGCTCCCATTGGCTTCAGTGGAGCTAGGATTTCTATGTGTGTGTGGTATATAGTTCTATTAACGAATCACTTTTCCCACTGTCACAATGCAGCTATCTCGGGGGTGAAAAGCAGCATCTATTTAACAGCACACAACAAAATACTGTAGCTGTTTTCTGCTGGCGTATGTAACTTCTAACCTACTTGATTTAGATGTGATAAAGTTGAATGCTTTTGAGCAGGCTTACTAACCCTCAAAATAAACAGCTTCTTTCCTTTGATTTCTCTCATTTTTCTGAAGTGGTGCAAAATAATAAAGTTAATGGCTTCTGATCTAATTTAACAGGTGGTTGAGATTGTCATAGAAACCTCCCTCATCATAGGCAATATGCTGGTTGGTTCTTCATATTTAGTTGAAGTACGGTGCAAGAGTCTTCATGGTCCAGGATTCTGGAGTGATTGGAGCACACCTTATAATTTAAACACAGAAGGTATGTCCTCTACAATAATTTAAATAGCCATTGTTAGGACTGGAAATAAATGTGTGCATATATTATTTGATATGTATTGCACATGGATAAAGTGTCTATATGCATTCTACTACAAAATCCTACAGCACATGTAGGCAACAAAAGTGCATAGTAAATGCTATAAATAGTGCAACAAAATTTGGCTACACTTAAAGGTTCCATTGTCATTATGCCAACCCAAAACAGAGTATTCAGAGGAGCCTCCCAGTCTTCAGTGAGGAGCCTTTACTAAGTTTAAGTAATGCAATTTAAACTCAATTTTTTAGCAGACGGTATAAGTAAATCTGTTTCAGAACTGGCACAAACTTGCATGTAAAATTCAAAATTACAGAAGTTTATTACACACATCAATTAAGCGAGTAACTTGAGTTATGAAAGCACAGATTCCTGACATGTTGCATGGTAGTGGCTCCTCTGAGGCCAATCAGATGGGTTGGCTCAAAGGGGGTTCCACTGAAAGAAAATACCTTAATGCCTCTTGTATTCTGTTGTTAAAGTCTACAGTGAGAGAGAGAATTTATTTGGCAAGTCATTATCCATTCATCTTGATCGCTCATTTATGTTACCAGTGTTTCCAAACTCAAATGTTCAAAAATCATGAGTCAGCCTCACCAAAAATCATGAGATTGGCTTTAAAATCTTGAGATTATGTAAAAATAATAGATTTGGTGTTCTTTTTATTTGCCTCTTCTTTTTGAGCCTTTAGGATGCACTGGGGTTACATTTTGAAGCTTTCTCTGCAGCCAGAAGGGCCAGAAACTTTACTTGCTGTTTAAGAATGAAGGCAGAAATTAGCAACACTGTATTGTAAATTGTCCTGTGTGGTCAGTCTGGGGATGCTGACAATTTTCTTGCAGTGTGTTTCCCCTGTTCTTCCCTTATTTTAAAAGGAGATATTTCAACCTGTTTTGCTAAAGTTCTCCTCCTAGGAATTATATAAGTGTATGTGTGTGGAAAGAGAGACAGAGAAAATCAAGGTCCAGACACCCCAAGGGGAGACAGGGGTCTGAAACCCGGAAAATAAGCACTTGAATCAAATGGTTGTAGCCAATGTTATTGTGTATACAAAACATGTCAAGTAAGATCTTTTATGAAATCTTGTAATGTCCTGAACTTGATAGTCATTAGGAGATTTGTATATAGGTTCTGGTTCTGAATGCATGCATGTATATATGTGTCGCAAATTGTAATTGTAACGATAGTAACTACAGCATCACCTCCCCGTAGTGTGGTGAGGCAATCTGGCAGGGCCAGGCCAGGTATTTACAGGACACCGGCTCCAAACACCTACCATTGTCCAGCCCGGAAGAGCCAATGGCAGACCATTAAAGTTAACGGGAAATATTGAAACTGAAAAGAAAACCCACGGCTGGGAAAACGGTGCTCTGTATAACCAGGAATTTCCATAGTCTGAGAACAAGGGGGGGAAAATAACAAACCTGCAAATGCAGTTAAAAGGGAAGGTATTTGGAGTACAGGCTATCCAGAAATAGAGGACTAGAGTCTAAGCAGGGTGCTGTCTGTGAAGCACTGGATCCCCTCTAGGACAGAGGGTACACTTGGAAAATGTTCTGGGGCAACAGGTAACTTGTGTTAGAAAAGGGAATTGAGCTAATGTAAAAGGGTAAAGCCAGAGATTGCATCTTTGTTTTCTGTGTAACTTGTATGTGTTTGTTTTTCCTCACTATTTTATCTTTGAATCTATGATTTTTCTATTAAATAAAGTTTTTGTTTATTTTTACCTCAAGCAGGTCTCTGTTGTGCCACAGTGTGGAGTGTATGTGCCAAAGTGAACTGATAATTGGGGGCAAGTTTCACACCTTCAGGGGTGACGAACCAGAGGGGAAAAGTCTGTGTGTCTGGTAGTTAAGAACTCAGGGAGACGGATCTGCGAGGACTCGGGACCAGAAGGGATTGTTGAGGTTACCCTACAAGAATTAAGTAGGCTGGTGGAAGCCAGGGTGGGACCTAATCTTTGTTGGCTGGCTACTGGTGTCTGAATGCTGAGCCATAGCAGCATATCATTAAGTTACAAAGCAGGGGGTGACAACACCTTACTGGCCTGAGTGATCCCAAGAACATTATAGGGGCATAGTCACTGCAGAAATTGCACCCCAATATCTGTGAACGGAGGTTCACGCTCCAACCACTTGCAATAACAGATTGTAACGGACTCAAAAGCAAGGGAGCAAAGTACAAGTTTATTATTTTCTTCTGTTTATTTTGGGTTAAGAGAAATAGAACAAAGAAAGGGGAAAATGAGCCAGTTAGAATCCTTGGACACAATGGATAAAAAGCATCTTGGGAGCTTATGTTAGAAATATGGTTTACCCCACAAGGGGAAATCAGCGGAGGATCTGAAAAACTCACTCATGAAGTATTTTGAGCAGAAGGAGAGAGAGGACGCAGGGCTGGGAAACCAGCCAGACTTTACTTCCCTACAGGAGAGGGCCACTCTGGTAGAGCTGACCAATTACCGGTCTGCAGAGACAAGGAGGCGTATGAGCACCAGGTGCAGATGGCAGAGCTCAGAATGCCAGAGAAGAAAGCCATCAAAGAGGCAGAGGAGCAGGCCCACCAGAGATGAATGAAGGCGATCCAGGCAGCCCAGGCCAAAGAGGAGACAGTGGAGTGGGCCCATTAGTGTGCTTTCCACTAACACTGGTCAAAATGTTCTAAACTGGGTGCCTCAAATTAAGCACCCAAATAGCTAACCTGATTTTTTCAGAGGGAGTGGTCTTCAAAAAGAGTTGGCATCTTCTGATTATTAGGTCAGTTACTTAGGTGTGTAAATATGGAATTAGGTAGCTAACTTTAGGCACTCACATTTGGAAACTTACACTGTACCTCTATACATGGTGTGTGTGTGTGTGTACATACGTACATGCCTTCAGAGAGATTGTATGCACAGATAAAAATATAAATATGTACAGTTCATGGAAAACACTGAGATTCAGTAGATATTCTCTCTATTTAATATTCTATTGTAGGATATTAATTGTATTAAACACATTTCACTGGCCAAAAATCATGTTGTGATAAGCATGATGACAACCTTAAAGAAAGTAATTTCTTCTCTGCAGGGAGCTCAAATTTGCCTACTCTCCCAATGGCTAATGTTAGCATTAACCAATGGAAGAACAGTAAAACCAGCAGGATAGTTGGTAGCAACAAAGAGGCTGCTTTGCATTCATGCAAGCACATTAACACTGGGAGTACAAAATGCTGAAACCAGGCAGTTATATTTTTATACAACTGATTAGCATTATGCTCTGATCTGTATTTAATCGGAAAGTCTATGCTGATGACAAAGAGAGAGTGCTTTGCACCACTGTTCTAGAGACTGTATTTTGGAAGCATCTTGGTCCATTATGAGTGTAATTATTCCTTAAGATACTAAGGAGAATTGTTCAGTTGATGCATGTCTTCAGCCTATTATATGCTCTTTGCGTAGGTCCAAATAATGGATGGATTTTTCAAAGTAAACTTTAAAATATGAATCTTCTCACCATGATGTATGCATTGTTAACTGAGAGCACATGCACCTTTGTGGTGTGTGATTGTACAATATATTTTGTATGTGTTTTTGCATGACAAGTGCTCTATAGATGGGCCTGTTCTATATTGCAAACTCTTGTCACAACACTGAAATTATTACTGTTTTTCTAAAGTTTGAAAGAACACCTATTGACAGAGGCTTTTTATGTTCAAATCAACACACTGAAGTATAATGTCTAATTCTTCATGCAGCTTGCAGTTTCCCAGCGTTTCCTTTTCACTTGCCAACACAGTTGCCCATCCAGTTGTACAACTGCATGTTTGTGTATGCAACACAGGTGCACCCTCCTGAAAATGTACTACATGTGTAAGATTATATAGTATGTTATGTTACCTTGCATTTGTTCCATCTCATTTATTCCATCATGAGTAAGGATATTAAAGGTGAAAGTCCATGCAGATATATATGTTCAAACAGATATAAATAATGATAAAATAAGTCACGGGGGTCTCTTCTGCTGCTGTCCCTGTACCCATGTAACACTCATTAAATTGTAAGAGTTGGACTCCTGTGTTTAGGAGCAAGATTTTGATAGAAATAAGCATTTTTGATTGTCCTATAATTTTGTAAAGCTACCTTTTTGTGTGAAGTTTCATATCGCTTAAAGATTCTTTTTCTGTTTTTTTTCCCCTTTCCCTGTAACAGATGTCATGTACCTCCCTCCTAAGATACTGACGAGTGTTGGTTCTAATGTTTCCTTTCATTGCCTCTATAATGATAAAAACAAGATGATTTTGTCGAAGAAGATTGTTTGGTGGCTGAATTTAGCAGAAGAAATCCCAGAGAGACAGTATACACTTGTGAATGATCGTGTTAGCAGAGTTACTCTTTTCAACTTGAGTGCAACAAAACCTAGAGGAAAATTCTTCTATAATGCATTATACTGTTGTAATCAAAACAGGGAATGTCATCATCGATATGCTGAATTATATGTAGTAGGTAAGATTCCGGATGACTTCACTTTTTTTATAAACTTCAGTATACTTGATATTTTCAAGTCAGAACATTTCAGTTTATGATTCCAAGAAGGTTTTTGCAGACAACAGTGATTTATAATGCGTAGTTTTGTCTCCTTAACAGTTGTATCTTTATTTGTATTAATATTTTTAATGTGTTTTAAATAGATGTCAATATCAATATCACATGTGAAACTGATGGGTACTTAACTAAAATGACTTGCAGATGGTCCGCAAACACAAATACATTGCTTGTGGGGAGTTCTTTACAGTTAAAATACTACAGGTGTGTATAGTTTTTAATGTATTATATTTGTTTGGAAACTGTTACTTTGGAAATATTAATGCAGTAATAGATGCTCCACAGAAGTGAATATAAAATCTGAGCCATTGTGGATCAAACTTTCACCTGGTCTTCCAGCTGGCTTCCAAAATGGAACCCACAGGTTCCAGCAAATCTCACACGTGTGCACAAATTAGGTCATAAGAGCTCAAAGTACCCAGTGTGGGTTGTATTTGCACATTATTCAGCACCTGCAAAACTTGTGGACACAATTTTGGAGGCCAACTTTGAAAATGTGGACAAAACATGTTCAAAACTAAAGCAGAAAATATTACTAAATAACTGTGCTATGAGAGTTTGGTTTGATTCCACAGGCAGTAGGGCTGAGTCCTGGCAGAGCAAACGAATATACCTTTTAAGCCTTCTGTTTTCTTTCAAACTCTGTTCCGGTTTTGCAATACAAATGCCCACCTTGCTTTGCCACAATGGATTTTGATTTGTATGGCTTTTCACAATGGGAAAATTTGCTTGAATCATAATTTGTATGACTGAGTCTAGTTGTTCATGTATATTAAATTACACCCAACTTTACACATACATGGTGATTAAATATATGACGGCAGAATTTGGCTCACTCCAAAAGAAAAAGATCTTGTTCAGAAAGAGGTTGTTACTTTACAGTTTTAACAGCTTTAGTGGCTGGAGCAGTTTTCAGTTTGCTACTAATATTCATGGTCTAATTTTCAGAAGGTTTGGCCTGGCCCTTGAGGCTTATATTTGAACTGGAAGGTACATGCAAGCTTAGGACCAAATTCTGATCTCCGCTATGCCAGTGAAGAAGCCAGATACTGGAATCTTCTTAGATGTTCTTTGGTGTAACAAATTTGGTCTCTTGCATAGAGACGTTTGGTCAATAGAATTCAAATCCCTGCTGCAGAGCTGGGGAAGCAAGGTTCTGTTCAGACCCAGTTTTCCTCTTGTTCCTGCGGTTTCCCCCTTATTTCCTAATTCAAAACAATTCTGACCATCCACACTAGGTAGGGCCTAAGAGGTGGGTTTCCTACTTGCAGAAGTGGAGACCATTTCACCATAGAAGTTAGAACAATGCTTCGTATATCCTAAACCCTTTCCCCTACATCAGCTTCTCCAGCCATTGGTTCTTCTCTGCAGTCATGGTTACTTTTTCCTGTCATCCCCTGGTACCAAATAATTTTAGAGAACGTCACATGTTTTTGTCTCTTCCTTAGGTCCCCAAAGCTTTCATTTTTGTCTGTCCTTTGGACAGAGTAGCAATGCTACTAGGGGAAAAATGTGTGGTATAGTTGATGCACCATTCATACCTATGTGCCAGGAGTGCCCTATGAAAAGGTCTCTCTCACATCGTCTAATAATTTTAAACACAAAAGATTCCTATAACTGCGCTAGTACTTGGATAAATAAAATGGAAAAACAAAACCTCCCTGAGCAGAAATCATTGGATTTATTCCCTACTGGACTAGATGGGATATGTGAGAATCCTTTTGGCAAAGAAGCTTAAATCAGCATTTACGGTCCTGCACACACTTAAGCCGCGATTCAGGAAAGCTTAAATGCTTTCTTGAATAGGGATGGATTTAAGTGAAGAGCTTTCCTGAATTGGGCCCCACAGTGTGAAGTGTGAGTGGTTCCACTGAACTCAACAGTATTTGTAGGATTGGACCATAAATACTAAGTGATGGGCACTATAGTGAAGCCTTTGATGGATGGAACAATAAACAGAACCCTTAGGATTTCATATGGAAACCTTTTCTGGGACTAGTTGTGACTAGTTGACTCCTGGGCTAAATGTTGCCTTGACTACCTGCTAGAGTCACTTATGTTGGAATAAATACCTTTTCATGCTCTTCCCCTTTCTTTCTCTCATCTTTCCATGTTGGTCTCAAACATGTCTGATAAATTTGCCTGAGAGAAATGGTGTTTCCTAATATCTATAATCTCGTTATAGGTTGATGCGTAGGTCAGGCATTGACACTAACACGGTGTATAAGTGCATGCCGGCTTTCTTGTTTGTTTGTTTGTTTGTTTGTTTGTTTTTGTTTTGATTCTGTTGAGGTTTTATTTAAAAAAAATATAAATCTAAATGAGAAGAAAACATTTTGTATGAGAATAACTAAAATAGAAAATAAATTTAAAAAAAATCTGACTAATGGCAATATTTCCAGGTTCTTTAAAACAACAGACAACTTTGTTATTTTCAACATTTGCCTGCAACATTGTGAACAAGAACACACAATATACCTGGCCAGCAATAAGCTAGAAACCTAAGTGAAATTGACCACTTTGTTTTCACTGCCCAAACTGAATGAAATGCCAGGTTTAAGCAGCCACCATAAATATTTAAGAATAAACTTTGATTTGAAAAATTCCTTCTGTTTTAATAATCTAAGGTAGTGATATTAGAAAGACTGTGAAGATAATTTAATATATAGAAATGGCTAGGTAGTGCTTATCAGTGTCCTTTTGGGGGTATACGAGGCCATCCTGAAAATTGGAGTCTAAAGGTTAGAGTTAAACATGCTGTATTTGCATCATTCCTGTTTTTTTGCTAGAAGCATGAATCTGTTGTGCTAGTTTCTATTTTCCTCACAATCACTGATGTAATTAAAATGTGGCAAATAAAATCCCATTCTACACTCAAGTGTGATGCCATATTTTGCCCTTTCACTGTTTGATGGGGCTGTTATTCCACCTTCCTCTACAAATCAGCACCGCCAACAAAAACAGCACACACCATCTAATAAAAATCCAGAATGATGGGGTAAATCTTCAGAACAGAATGTAGCGATTTAATATGCATTCGTTTTATTGACATTAACAGGAGAAATAACTAAATGTACCTCTTAGAGTCCAATTAAATAACCAGTTACATCTCTAGTGGGTAGCTCAAAAAGCCTGAGCTGCACAGGCCTGGATCCAAATTCTAGTATCTTAGGGAAAATTTGAAAACATTCCTCTTTTTCATTAGCCACATTAGCATTTTGCACCACCCCCACACCCAGTTCCCACTCTGTGATTCATCTGAATCTGATTGCTAGGTATGGATGCTGGCAGCCTGTCAGGATTTATTTTAACACTACCCTATCGGGTAGGTTTCTAAAGGGGATTTCATTCTCATGGAGCTCCAGCCATGTGTGTCCAGTTAGGCAGAATCGCCCATCACACATCAATCTGCCCTTTGGGAGCCAGACCCTCAGCAGGTACAAATCAGCATACGCTCATTGAAGTCCATGGAACTATATTCATTTGCACCAGCTGAGGATCTGAACCAGGATGTTTACCTCTAACACATACTCCTCAAGTTTTCTGCCATCAGCGTGTCCACTTCCTGGCTCTTTTCTTACGGCTTGTTTAACTTTTAAGCTCAACCGAATTAAGGCCACATTAATTCTGACTGAGAAGGTCTATACATGGGTTTAATGGAGTTTAACAAATCCACTTTAAATTCACACCTGTAGTTAATTTGGATAAACTTTTCTGTGTGTCCCCATGTAGACAAGCCCTTAGCTGTTTTCTCTTGTTGCACTATGTCCCCAGGAGGTCTTCCAGTGGGGAGAGGTGGTTGTTTGGTTCCCACCTCCCAACAGTCCCTCTGCTCCATTCCCCACTCCTTTTATGTATTGCAGGCCGAGGGAACAGGGCTCCAATAGAAGAAGTGGAGTGGACCTGGTGGATTGGAGTTACATGATCAACACCTTTGCACCACAGGCAGGAGAGGCAGAAGGGACAGGAAGAGAAAAGAGATGGGAAGTACAGAAGAGGAGGGAAAGGGAAGGTATAGGACAAGAGATCTAAAAAGGAGTGAATGAGGGAAATACAGAGATGGAAGGAAGTGAAAGAGAATGGGAAAGTTAGGAGGGGTCTAGAGGAAGGGGAAATGGATGGAGAAGGAAAGGAAAAGGACATAACTAAGAAGGAAGGGAGGGGTAAAGGTACAAGGGGTGTGGAAGAGGGAACCAACGAGGGAAAAATTCTGTCAGACATTTCAGGTGTTAGTATTCTACTTTTTGTGGGTCTTTAAGCCACCGTGCAGCATCAAAAGGTTGAATAGTGTGGTCTAATGCACCTTATACATGGCAATGAAGAGCCATATTTTGATATTCTGTATTGTCCCAATGGCCATTCCAGTTAGTGCTTTTGCTATGTCCTAAATTCACCTCCACATTCTCGATTGTCTTTACTAGAGTAGGAGAAGAACTTACTTCCCTTCCTACAGTTGAACAGGTAGTTGGGACATAGAAGGAAATCTTCTGTATAAGTGTGTCTTACATACTTGGTGTCAGAAATCAACAAGACAGTTGGCTGTAGAAGGGCTCTAATGGGGCACAGAATCACGGGGTTGTATTCTGAAAAACGATAACTGAGTAAGCACTGACCACCACACTGGCTGGAGAAGCTCTCTCTCCCTTATTTTATTTCTTTATTTTAACAAATGTTAAGTTCTTATAAAGTGCTCAATTGATAGCTCTGGAAACGGAAGTCCTCCATGTATCCAAAGAGACTTGGCTAGGGTGATCCATGCATTTGTGATCTCTGGGCTTTATTATTCCAACTCGTATCTAGGAGAAAAGCCACACTCCTGAGAAAAGATCTCAGTGGTATCAAATGCAGCTGCCTATATGCTTAGCAATACTAGTTTCTGTGAACAGGTCGTTGCTCTCTGTACTGTTTCCCCATTCAACAGAGAGTCCAGGTCAAGATGTTTTGTCCTGATAGCTAGGGCCCTACCAAGTTCACAGTCCATTTTGGTCAATTTCATGGTCATAGGATTTTAAAAATTGTAAATTTCATGATTTCAGCTATTTAAACCTGAAATTTCACAGTGTTGTAATTGTAGGGGTCCTGACCCAAAAAGGAATTGTGGCGGGGTTGTGGTACTGCGACCCTTACTTCTGCACTGCTGCCTGCAGAACTGGGCCCTCAGTCAGCAGCCGCCATTCTCTGGCCACCCATCTCTGAAGGCAGCAGTGCAGAAGTAAGGAAGGCATGGTATAGTATTGCCACCCTTGCTTCTGTGCTGCTGCTGGCAGGGTGCTGCCTTCAGAGCTGGGTGACAACAAGCAGACACCGCTCTCTGGCCTCCCAGCTCTGAAGGCAGTGTAGAAGTAATAGTGGCAATACTGTGACCCCCCCTAAAATAACCTTGTGACCCCCCCCCCCGGCAACTCCCTTTTGGGTCAAGAACCCTAATTTGAGAAACACTGGTCTCCCCCATGAAATCTGTATACTATACGATAAAAGTACACAAAAGACCAGATTTCACAGGAGAAGACCAGATTTCACGGTCCATGATGTGTTTTTCATGGTCATGAATTTGGTATGGCCCTATTGATAGTCAAAGCTCTCTGTGCGATTGGCCCTAGCTATTAAAGAGGTTGGCTCTTTTTTTATGATCATGACCTCCCACCACAGCTACATTCCACTGGCCCAATGAAACTGTCATTCACTAGGGAGAGGCTCTTGAGTGCAGGCAACAGAACTGCCACAGGCGCTGGAACTAGACAATGAAGTTCATTGTCACGGGAGGAGAGAGAGCCCATGCACACTCAGAACTAAATGTGCAAATCCTATTTTGACTCAACTTTATCTCAGTAATTCCATCACTTCTCCCGCCCCCTCCCAGCACACGTGTGCGCACACACTCACCCCCCCTAGGAACTCTCTATGCCATTTCTTCTGGAGGCTGGGAAGGAAGGAGGAAAGAGATTGTTCATGGTGCTTCAGTTTTTAAAGACATGGGAAGTGGTCAGAGTCTACAGAAATGGGAGGAGGGAGTCCTATAAATCCCTACATCAAGTTAAAAAAAAAAAAAAAAGTGTAAACTCCTAACACTACAGTGCCAGCATTCTCAACTGTGCTCTGGAGGAAATACTTCTGGAGCTCAGAAGGTAATTCATTATCCACGGGGCCTTTCAGGGCCTGATCCAAATCCCACTGACTTCAATGGAAGGACTCCTATTGACTTTAGTGAGCCTTGGATCAGGCCCAAACTCCTTTACCTCTCTGCCCACACTACCCAAAAAGTTGCCAGTTAATGAGTGGCAAATGTGTAGGTGATCAAGTGCTGTGAAAATCCTGTCTTCTAGGTCAGCAACTTATTTTACATAGGCCACAACAACAGCCATCGGATAACTGCTTTCAGTCAGGCGTGGGCTGGGTTGGAAGTGGTAAACTAGAGGAAAAATCTTTGGTATCTCATTACCATATTGCCTTGAGCCACGCAGTGCAATTTTAATTAAACCAAGCAAACCCTCAAACGCTAAGAATAATTATAATAGTTCTAATTTTGTAAGCATGGCTAGAACACCAAGAGGATAAAATATTTTTTCCTGTGTTTAATTGAAAGTATCATTTCCTTTTTATGTTTCAATGTTACTTTGAAAAGGGTGATCCTCTGTTGTAATTTTGGAGAGGGGAAGGGAAGTGCGCAGTTTATAAAGAAATGTTGTTATGACTTTGGCTTAAAACATGGCATGAGAAGTTCAAGATTTCCAATCAATATTATTTCTAAGCCTCAGCATGACAGCGTTTTCTTAACTTTTCTTTGGAGTTTTATTCATAACAGAAACAGCTCTTTGTTGAAAATTATTAATTGAATGTTTTCATCTTTTTTTAAGGAATAGTATCTATTGTTCTGACTTTCCAAGTATTCCTCCAAAGTCGGAGGTAAAAGAATGCCATTTACAGAGGAATCATTATTACGAGTGTACATTTCAGCCTATTTTTCTTTTATCTGGATATACCATGTGGATAGAGATAAAGCACCAACTAGGAACACTTGAATCCCCACCAACCTGTGTCATTCCAGCAGATGTGGGTATGTCAAAAGATTTATTTAATATCTTTTTCTTCCAGTAGTGGTCTTGGACAGCAATGTCTATATGCTGTAGGTGGAGGTGTTCTTCGTGACCTTTTGGATAGCTCAGATTCTGGAAGGAGCTGCAAGGTCCTGATTGTAAGACCACTGAAGTCAACGAGACCCTTTCCATTGACTTCAGTGGGCTTTGGATTAGGCCTTATCTTCGCACAATACGTTTTCAGCTGAAAGAACCAGTGTTTACTTGTTTATCAATTTGTGGCTATTGCAGAGACATTTACAAGAAAGGTTGGATTTAAAAAAAGGTTGTTAGTTTTTGTTTTTGTGGGGGTTTTTTTAATTCATGGCACACAAAAAAGTGCATTTTCAATTATTAGAGGTACGGGAAGGAAGGAATCATCTCCGACCTTACCTTGAAGTCCCTCCATAGCTCTGCCTCTCCCTGTGTGCTTGCTCTTATCTGATTGTGTTGTCCCTATCCTCTGCTGTGCCAGTGATGTCAGTCTTGTTTGTCTGTTACCTTCTGCTACAAATGTCTCTGCACTTTCTTCCATGCTGCCTTTAAGCATGGAACTGCCTGCCTGAATTGGTCCATAAAGGTTATTGACTACTTCTTCAAACCCTCCTCCAGACACCCCTCTGCTGTGATGTTTACAAGAAATTACCCAGGCACGGATGTCTACATTTTGTGGCTGCCCGGGGTAGCTGATGTCCTTTAAATAAATAAAAAGATAAAAATAAAAAAATACAAAGAAAATGAAGTTTAGCTGGAGCCACAAGGAATCACCGAGCAGTTGGCTATTACTTCTGTAACCATAATTCTTATTTCTCCTTCCCTCCTTTTGTTTGTCAGACTCACTTGTTGCACCTTGTCTCAAATTACATTGAAAGCTTTTGGGGTCAGAGATTGTCTCTTATTGTGCTTGTAGAAGGACGAGCACTGTGGGACTAAAATCCTGACTGGGGCCTCTAGGCGTAGTACAAACGAAAATAATAATGCTAACCTGAAAGAGAATTGATCACCTAGTTTCACTCACAGGCTGAAGATGTTCATTGCACAGTGTTTCTTCTGATGTATATTTCTAAACAGACCCCAACTAATATTTCAGGATTAGTACTAAGGAGAGGGAATAATTACAAATCCACTTAGAAATGGTGTGGTAAACTCATGTTGGAGTGACTTCAGGGACCATGGGTGAGTTGGGCCCCACGGATTTGAAAGTTTGACTTTCACTCAAATGTTACAGGGTTCACGTTTGCTTAGAAGAGGCTTTAAAAAAGGAGCAGAAATAGAAAAGAGGAGAGAGACTACTGAAAAAATAAACTATAAATACTATACACAGAGGCACTCATTCACCTCAGTATAGCTTTTGGGGGAGAGTACGAATGTATCCCTGCACAGAGTTCCATTCACTAGAATAACTTGTTTTAATTGTGAATTTCCCTTACAAAACACTTGGGTTTAAATTTAAGGATAAAAGTTTCACACACAAGAACTAGTTTTGCTAAGCCAGGGCCTGATCCAGATCCCTCTGAAGTCACTGGGAGTTATATTAGGCCCCTAAACAATGCCTCAAGAGGCTTATAAAACCTCAAACCTTTCCCCCCATCCCTAATTATGTGCTACCTACTCCTTTAACAACTGATCTATCCCTAAATACCTGTTGAAACTACCTGTTGAATAGGGTTTTATTCCTGTTTTAATATCTATGCTGTGCATCTGTATATTTTCAGATCTTCTCTTAATTCTTTGCTATGAAGGTTAATAATTCAGGTGCTCCAAAAAAGTTTGCACTCAAAAGTGATACTGGGGAACTGAGCTTTTCGACAGTTCTGCTTTGGGGGCTCCAGTTTTGGCATGTGAGAAGAAACTGGCAGTGAAAACCGATGTTTTGTGATTGACTTCTTTCTGATTGCCCGGCCAGACTGACATAAGAACCATAAAGAGTCTGTGCCTTAAATTTCTCCTAGCCTTGAATTAAAAAAACCACCAAAACAGCAAATTAACCCCCACCAATGAATAAACATTTCTGTGAAGGCCTTGTGGCCCATATTATTACCTTGAACATTTCATTGTACAGTTGAGGTCCTAGACTCCCTGGTAGATTAGATTGTTGATCCAGCAAAACATTTAAACACATGTAACTTTAAGCATGTGTGTGTTCCCATTAAAACCAATGGGATTCTTCATGTACTAAAGTGCTTTTGCTATTTCAGGGCCTTCCTAAGGTTTCCCCATAGCGGCTTTGCAGCAAGCGGTATCTCTTAAGTGGATTTTTTTGATACAGGTGTAGACTGCAGGTTTAGCTAGGGTGACCAGATGTCCTGATTTTATAGGGATAGTCCCAATTTTTGGGTCTTTTTCTTATATAAGCTCCTATTACCCCCCGTCCTGATTTTGCACATTTGCTGTCTGGTCACCCTAGGTTCAACAAACTTTCTTCTGTAACACTAACAGAATACTTTGCTTAAACTTGTCTTGAGGCTACAGGCCAAACCAATGTCTGCTTGGAGTTTTCAGGAATGGTGCCTTGCAAAGTCCAAAGAGAAGGTTTACAGTTTGGACTCATCTAAGGCCTTGGCTACACTCGCGGATTCACAGCGCTGCCGCGGCAGCGCTGTGAAGCGCGAGTGTAGTCGTGCCGCCAGCGCTGCGAGAGCTCTCTCGCAGCGCTGCAAGTACTCCACCTCTCCGAGGGGAATAGCTTGCAGCGCTGCGAGGGAGAGTGCAGCGCTGCAGGCGCTGATTACACTGGTGCTTTACAGCGCTGCACTCGCTGCGCTCAGGGGGGGTGTTTTTTCACACCCCTGAGCGCAGCAAGTGCAGCGCTGTGAATTGCCAGTGTAGCCAAGGCCTAAGTCTTAAGCCCCATGTAGGTTTTCCAAAGGACAAAAGAAAAAGAGTTTTGCAGGGGCAAATTTGTGCTTCACAAAATTTCTGCCCAAATATTTTTCACACAGTATATGAAAGCAGAACTAGCATTTTCCCAACCATCTCTAGTCAATATTTGGAACAAGCACTTCTCTCTTTTTTCCAACTAGACTGCTAAAGCACAGCAAGAATAGAACAGAGTAAAATATTATGTTATGGGAGCATTAGACCAAATCCACACAGATAGTAAGACTTCAGCATAAATTAGACCAAATCTTCCATTGCGAGCTAAAATTTAAATGGAGGGAACAATGACCAAAGGAATTGCCCAAGGAAAAACCCCAATACATTATGGCCATACCTCTTCCCTAAGGGGTTTTGGGACGTAGAAATGTGTTTTACATTTTGCTTTTTGTACTTAGTTTTCCCAAGCACTGCAGAGAGCAACGAGTTAACGAATGATAATACAGTGACAGTGTGGGCTAACAATGTGGCCATTTTTGGAGTTCACAAATAGTTTTGAGCATTCAAACATATTTAAATGAGTGCAGTTCAAGGAGGTGGTCCTTTGTGGTTCAAAAACACTATTCACTCTTTTCATCCTGTTTTGACAAATGTGTTTGCAGATTCTGTTGAAGTTGACGTTAGCAACACTGACATATTGTAATCCTGGCCTTCGGTGCTGTTTCTCAGATATGCATGTACCGTTGCACATAGTGGAGTATGCGGGGCTGTGTTGGTCCTGTACTTGTATTGCCTATACAGCATGCCAAAAGAATCTTGCACTTGCCAATGCAGCAGCTGCAAGTTACTAAAGTAATGTAAGTTCTTAGTGGGATCTAACAGATCAAATATCCATTAGTTTTCAGGCAGAGGAGAGTACTTCTAGTATACACATTGTACATTGAGGCGTGCTGGCAAATGAAGGCTTTCAGATATACTTGGCCTGAAGAGTTTTTAAAAGTCTGAGTTACACACTGATCACTCTAAACACAGTGGAGATAAGATAAAGCTGTTGAGCTACAGTGAGTGAAGCACGCTCTGCACCGTACTACTAACAAAGTGGTCATTCTAGTTCTCCTTACCCTGTTGTTTTCTTCAGCTTTTTTTCTTGCTTTTTAGTAGGGTTGCTCAAAGAACTTTGAACAAAACATTCTCTTGTTGCAAAATGGGGCTTTGTTGAAATCGAAATTTTCCATAGGAAAAGAGCAATTTTGGCAGAGGTTTCCATTTGGAAAATCAAAACATTGAATTTCAAGTTGACTTCATATTAGTTTCTGCTTTTGCCTGAGCCACTGCGGTGCATCATGGGAGTTGTAATTCTGGGTTACTCATGCCCCCATTTTCCCCTTTGGGCCCCCAGTCCTTAGCCCTACTTCATCTTCCATGATGCCCCACTGCAAGCTCCCTGTAGTAGAGTCTCCAGGAGGTAGCATGGCACCTGAAATGGATGCAGACACCAATGTTGACTTGTCCCCACATGAAACAATGATAAACCAAAATGAAATGTTTTGACATTTCTGAATTGAAATTTTTCTGAATTTTTCATTCTGTGGAAAGTTTTGATATTTCAACTTTTTGTCCTGATTTGTGGCAATATCCTAGGGACAGATATTCAATTTGTCAATTACAATTTAGTTACATCTGTAGTGAATGAGTAAGCGAACCTGTATGGTGTACTAGATGTTAAACTGAGAAGATTTTGATTTGATAAGCCAGAGAAAATCTGGAATAACCCCTGATATCAGAGAAGAATTTGCATTGCTGTAGCTAAGATCACGATGCAGTCCAATGTAGAGGGGGAAAATAGAATATTAAGTACCATTGGCTTCAATTAGAAATTTCAGAGTCTACATTTCAGTGCCTTTTTCTCTTCAATTTTCTAGTGAAGCCGTTTCCTCCCTCTAACGTTAAGGCAGAAATCACCAAGAATGTTGGGCTGCTGAATGTGAGCTGGACAAACCCAGCATTTCCGAACAGCGATCTTAAGTTTCAGATTCGGTACTCTGTGAACAGGGAAGAAATATTATGGGAGGTACAATTATACTTAATACAAAATAATGTTTTCATCCTTGCAGTGTTTGTGCATGCAAAGTCCATGTCAATCAACCAATGTATGTTGAATTCATTTTATATGATAAAGTATTTTAGTTTGCATTAGAATTTATTTTCTGTGGCAAAATTATATTAGTGAGCTGTCTTTCATTGGACTCAGTGGCAGGAGGTCTGAATTTACCAGTTCGAGAAGTTAAGATCTCAGTCAGATGCCTAGAAAACTGTGTGGTGTTCCGATTCTAAGTATTTTTAATTCTTTTGCAGATATTTGAGGTTTCAAATGCACCAACAAGATCAGTCATGATAAAGGTACTGGACCTTTGTGTTGTATATATTGTTCAGGTGCGCTGCAGTGGACTAGATGGATTAGGTTACTGGAGTGATTGGAGTAAACCAGCGTATACCATTGTACAGGATATTCAAGGTGCGTGTAGTTTATAAATACACTCTGAAGATTATAGTTTTATGCATGTGTGACATTGTTCTCCTTCTTAAAATGGATGTAATTTTGCAGCTCCCCTGAGAGGTCCTGAATTTTGGAGAGTTATTAATGAAGATCCCATAAGGAAGCAGAAAAATGTTACTTTAGTTTGGAAGGTATGAAGAATTGTATTTCAGCTTCTGTCTCTCACTGTCTCTGTTTCTCACTCATGATATGGATGATGCCACAGTTTGATGGCTTTGTGGGATGCATGATTCAAAAGTGTTGGTGGAGTTATTGGAGGTGGGCATCGAGCAAGCACGTGCGGTCCTGAATGACAGACTCAAACATTCATTATTCATGGTCCTTTTATAGACAGAATAGTTAGGACACAGCTTCATTAATTTTACCACCTCTCACTCAGCAGCGCTGTCAGGTAGTAGAGGTTCCTAAAAAACATTGGTGGCCATACTGCAATATAATCAGAATACAGTTCTTATCTCTTTTCCTCCCATATCTTTCTCTCTTCTCCTTACTTCTGTCTGCAGTTCTCTCTCCCTTTTCCTTATACACTGAAATCTTTTCTACCATGAGCTGGCAGAGCTGTTTTTCTTCCCTACTCACCAACAAGACATAGTATTCTATTAATAGGACAGAATCCTTCCCTCTGCTGTGGTTGCTCTGGATGGTTATGAGGTCACAGTGACTCTCCGTTCACTCACTCAGTCAGCAGTCGTTTTCATTCAGCAGCAGGGCAGGATTCCAGATTTACAGTTCAACAGAACACTTGGTGGTGTCCCAGCTAACTGCCCTGGTTGTCACACCAGAGGCCCATCTTGGGTGAATAGGATCTGACCCTACCCTAAGCGCAGTTACCTGGGGCAATCAGTAGCACAGGCTGGATGGGGTATGTGCTGCTCGTATTCGTTCATCACCCACACAGCCCATATGCACATAATCCCCACCTCTCAAAGCAAACAAGTCCTTTTGCTCTGCTAAAGAATCACTGCATGGCCAGCTCCTCTTCCCAGCCTCTCAGCACCCAGGATAGGAAGGACAGTATTTTATCCAGAGAGTAAAGCACTCACCCTCCTTCCTGTTGGGACAAATCTTGCCACCTGGGCTGCACTGAATCGCAGCAGTTTGGAGGAATAGAAGCTCCAATATCATATGTATAAATCAAATCATGATGTCTTAAGACTTGACCAGGCAATACACTATAAAATATAATTGCAAAGATGTACTGTTCATTTATTTTAAAAAGTTGTTTGTTTTTTTTTGGTAAATATTGCACTTGAGTCTGATGCTTGGCTACATGTGCCAAAAAACCAAAGGCTTCAGCTGGCTACCTGCAGGGGTCAGGAAGGGATCCCCAGTCCCCTCATTTCCCCCCTCACTCCCATGTATTCTGGTGTGATGTATTTTGTCTCCTTCCTCTGAAGCATCTAGATGGCCACAGTTGGAGATGGGACCATGGACAGGGTAGGCCAGAGCTCTGAGATGACACTGAGAATTCTCTCTTTCCAAGGCTTGGCTGGTTGGTTCTTGCTCATATGCTCAGAGTCTAACTGATCACCATGTGTGGCATCAGGAAGGAATTTCCCCCAGGTCAGATTGGCAGTAACCTTGGGGATTTTCACCTTCCTCTGCAGCATGTGGTTCGCTTTCCAGGATTATCTGGGTATACCTCACTTATTCATTTCCCTGCCATTGCAGGACCCTCGGGCATTGTTGCACCTCAGTCCCTCCTATTCTTTGCCTGTGGCACAGAATCTAGTCTCCTTTGGGCTTATTTTGGTTGTGAGGCCCTTCTGGCCTTAAACTCTATGACTTGGAGTCTTTAAAAACAACGAATGCAAGTTATATTGAAAGATGTTAGTCTCCATTTGCCAGATTCTCAGAAAAGGAGGCCCAAGGTCTGTGTGCAGAATTGTTCTAGCACCTGTAAACCATCCCCTGTACAATTGCTATGACTCTACATGCAAACTGTGTAATTGCACATGCAAATGATTAGTTAGGTGATTGACTGACTACCCTTATTTGCACATGTAGTCATGGTAACTGTGCCTGCAGCCTCGCATGCATTATTGCATCTGGTCTTGAGCCTCCTTTACAGAAAAAACGTCCCCAATTTAGGATCATGGCAATTCCTTCTGGCTCTGCATCCTTTAAAAATAATAAGATAAAACAATGAGTTACCAGAGCAAATTAAAGGTTTGCATTTCCTCGATCACACTTGTCTTAGGAGCTATGGTAAGTAGAGATGTCAGGCGTCAGTGATTATGGAAAAACTTTAGCCTGTTTAAATGGACAGCAATATTTTAGGTATAAGGAAAGTAGTCTCACTGATGGGTATCATTTAGGGTCCTGCTCTCTCAGAACTAGAAGGCTGTTCTCTACTGCCCAGTGAAAATCAAACCCAGCCAGCTAAAATATACTGATGTTTCCTGCAGCCATTGATGAAGAATTACTCATTATGCAGTGTGTGCGGATATATTGTAAAGCATCACACTTCAGAAAACATCACTTGGACTGAATATGTCACCAATGGCACTACCTACACATATCCATGGACGGAGGATGCAGACACCATTACAATTCTAGCTGTTAACTCAGTTGGAGCTTCCTCAATGAATTTTAATTTAACTCTGTCACAGCAAATGAGCACAGGTAAGAATAACAGGTTAGTAATAACACTGATGCATTCAGAAGATGTTTAACATTCGGAATGCCTACTGTGCCTTTTGGCAGTTTTCTTTTAACAAAGAAATCTTTATTAACAAGGAAAATGTACATCTTATGATGACTTTCTCTGCTATTATAGGAATGAAAAGCTTGAAACGCTTTTTAACAGAACTGAAATTTCCCAATATTTTGTTTCGGCAATGCCAAAACATTCCCACTGCGGGAACGTTTTGGTGGTTCTGAAATTTATGCATCCCAGGACCCCTGGCTGCTCAGCTCGGGGACTGCTTGGCTCCCTTGGCTGCCAACTGCCTCGCCAGCTGGGGATTCATTTTCCCTGGCAGCCTGCTGTGTGAGTGTGGGGGACCCAGAGAACTGGATAGCCTGGCAGCCTACCCTGTGGACTGCAGGGGAACTGGAGATCCCAGGAAATTGAGCAGCTTGACGTGCCCCAGCTTTCTGAGAACCCGCGGCAGATGAGCAGTGGGGGAACTAGGGAGCTAGGTGGGCTGGCAGGAAACCAGGCTCGCCAGCCGGCCTGCTTCTTCTGTCAAGACTTTTGATGAAATCAACGTATTCCTGTGGAACATTTTCAGGGCCGGCTCTAGGTTTTTTGCCGCCCCAAGCAAAAAAAATTTTGGCTGCCCCCCGTCCCAGCCCTGGGCTCCTCACTGCACCCCCCTGCCACCCCAACCCTGGGCTCTCCCCCACCACCCGCACCCCCTGCCCTGGCTCTCCCCCCCCGACCCGCACCCCCCTGCCGCCCCAGTCCTGGGCTCTCACCCCCCCACCTGCACCCCCCTGCCGCCCCAGCCCTGGGCTCCCCCTACCCCCCCACCATTGCCTCCCACACACACCTCCTGCCGCCCCAGCCCTGGGCTCTCCTTCCCTCCCCCCCCCCCCCCCGCCCTGCACCCTCCTTCCGCCGCAGCCCTGGGTCACTGGTAACTCGCTCCCAGGGCGGGTCATTCAGCAGGAATTTTGGGTGTGCACAGAACACAGACAGGATTGGTTCCCATATGGTTACAGAACTGCAGTAAAGTGGAACAATTTTCAGCTTGTGTGATTGGAGGATATCTGGATGCATATTATAAGACTGTCCTACATAAATGAGGAAAAGTTGAGGTGCCTTTATTATTCTTTTGTTCCACTCTTTCTTTCTATGGGGAATTTGCCAATGCAATATCACTGTCTTCCTTTTAAACAAACAAACAAACAAACAAAAGGCAATGGCTGTTGAAAATAGCAATTCCAGTCCTAATAACCACTGGGAAGCATTTCTTGCTCAATTTTATCCTACTTTTTCTACAGCAAGTTACAGTGGATCAGTATATTTGATTTGGGAGAAATGAAGTAACAGCCGCCCAAACTGAGCTTGAGCACTCCTGAATTTTGAGGTGTTCAAATCTGGAAGGCAGGTGCTGGGGGGGAGGGGGCTGTGGCTCCGCAGGGGAGCACGGCAGCATGTATGCAGCAGCGTGTCTGGCGCTGCGCGAAGCCAGACATGCTGGTCTGAGTGGCACGGTAAGGGGGCTGGGGGGTTGGAGAAGGGGTAAGGGGTTCCGGGGGGGCAGT
Source organism: Emys orbicularis (assembly GCF_028017835.1). Lineage (NCBI taxonomy): Eukaryota > Metazoa > Chordata > Testudines > Emydidae > Emys > Emys orbicularis. Next base: position 19,283,470 of record NC_088690.1, read on the forward strand.
CAAGGGACAGGGAGAAGGGGGGATTAGATGGGTCAGGGGTTCGGGGGGCGGCAGTCAGGGGACAGGCAGCAATTGGATAGGCATGGGAGTCCCAGGGGTTTGTCAGGGGACAGGTAGGGGGTGGGGTCCTAGGGAGGAAGTTGGGGGGGTCTCAGGAGGGGGCAGTTGGGGACAAGGAGAAGGGAGGCTTAGATAGGGAGTGGGGTCCCGGGAGGGGGCAGTTGGGGACAAGGACCAGTGGGACTTAGATAGGGGGTGGGATCCTGGGGGGCAGTTGGGGCAGGGGTCCCCGGAGGGGGTGATCAGGGAGCAGGGGGGGTTGGATGGGTTGGGGTTTCTGTGGGGGGCAGTCGGAGGGAGTGGATGGTGGCAGGGTGGGGCTACCCTCCCTCCCCGTGGAGTGTCCTATTTTTTGAATGTTAAAATATGGAATCCCTACTCACAGTGCAGCTCTCCATTCACTGCAGCATGAGGTCTCAGCTTCCTCACTCCCTCCCCCTCTTTCCTGTTGGTAGTGGCCAAGGGAATGCTGGGAAATGTAGTTCTTTCCCTGCTCCAGGGCTGGCTCTATAGGCAGGGAGCTAACCAAGGAACTACAGCTCCCAGGGCCCCCTGTTGGTTCTCAGCTCCCAGGCTGGATCCCTGCCGCCCCTGCAAATGGGCTGCCTCAAGCATGTGCTTGCTTTGCTGGTGCCTAGAGCCGCCCCTGAACATTTTGATTTCCATTGACTCAGCATTTTCTGACAGCTCACTTACTCATTATTGACTTTACACTTCATAGGAGCACCCTCTTTGTTGATTCACCCAGACTCTGCCTTGTTAGGCGGTAGTCTGTATTTAAATGTTGTGGGAAGCATTACTGCAACCTATAGGCAGAGCTGAAATTTTGTAAAATAGTAGTTAAAGGCATGTGCTTTTTATGGGTCAAAGTCTGGTTGATGGTGTGCATGAACATACCTCAGAAAGGCTGCAACTAGCAGCAGGAGCTCGAGATGGAAATTGGCCACGTAGGTTCTTATCCCTGTTCCATAGAAGAGTGTAACAGCACTTGAGCCATAGATTTATGCTCTGTTTTGCTAGCTACATTTTGATGGTTTTTAGCTATTACGGTATGTCTCAACTAAGGGGTGAAGGTTTGAAAGATTGAGGTAAGAACCAGGAATATTGCTCAAAACAGGAATATTGCTTAAGGAGAGAACTCGATGCGAAATGTGGTGGGAACACAACCCACAGATTTGATCCATTTAACACCTGGAACCAGATACTCAGGGCTTGTCTACACGGTGGGCTAATGTGCTCTACAGGGGTGTGATTTCTCAAGTGCACTAACAATTTTCACATTAATCGGTCCATGTAGACGCTGCTGGTGTGCTTTAATGTAGTGCTGTTTCAAACAGAACTACGTTAAAACACACTAGGGTACCTTCAGTGTGCACTGGCAGAATCTGAAAGGACCAATTAATGTGCAACATGTTGGTGTGCTTTAGAAATCACACCTCTGTAGAGCGCATTACCCCACCGTGAAGACAAGTCCTGTGCTGGTGTAAAACAATGTCACTTCATTGACTTAAGTGGAGATGCAAAAATAAACAACAAAGAACCTAAACCATTATAGTCTTTTTCTTGGGATCTGAGATGCAGCACGTGTAACCCAACTCTGATTTGGTATAGCTGATCTCATTTTAATCATGCTTTTTACTGTTTTATCAGTGAATATCGTGCAGTCACTCAGTGCTTATCCAGTAAACAGCAGTTGTGTAATTCTGACCTGGACACTTTCACCTCAAATGTATGTGATAACGTCTTTTGTTATCGAATGGAAAAACCTTAATGAGGAAGAACAAATGAAATGGATACAAGTTGCTCCAAATATTAGCAAATACTATATTTATGGTGAGTTTGTACTTGAAAATAAACACACATGGTATTTTTTACCTGTGTTACAGTGTGGTGAAAGGTTGTACTTTCTGGGTACGTGAATCCAGCCTCTTTGTGGTATCCTTCTCTTTTTTAATGAAAGAATAGTTTGAGTGTTAAAGATTGCTCTTGGCTGTACTGGATCTTACTTGTCAGTTGAGGGTCAACTATAGAGCTAATGAGCGGGGCTGATACAGAATTGCTGACTGGTCCTTATTGCTGTTAAAAACCCAGGCCCTGGTCCTGCATCACCTTGTGTCACATAGGCATTGGTCCACAAGGCCATGCACACCTTAGTCGCTGCACACAAAGGCACTACAGCCTAGTCAGTTCAGATCTGCGCAAATCTCCATATAGTATACTCTGGGCCTGACCCTCCTTTCATTTGCACCTGCTTTATGCTGATATAACTGCCTTGATCTGAATGGAGTTGCTCCTGATTTACATCCATTTAAGTATCATCATTACCATATTGAACTTGGGAAAAAGTATGCTTCATCTTTGTTACATCCTGTATATGTGTGGGTTTGTATTTGGCTAGTGAGGAAGTGATAAAGAGGAAAGCTCAGTTATATATGTTATGCTAACACCAATATATGCTGAATGTATGTTAAATATAAATATTACATATATCTACTATTTATCCAGATTTTACTAAAGCTTTGTGGCTTTAATATTTATAACCTTTTCATCAAAAGCTAATAATTCCATAAGAAGAAATTGCTAATATATCCAAAATAGATTGTTGGGTCTACATTTGAATCCAAAATTATAAGGTTTAAACTAGAGGAAATAGCTGTTTTTTTCCTGTGGGCTTGCCTTGAGCCTCTGTTGCATGAGATCAAAGCCTCTCTAGAGGCTAGTATTTTATAGTCTTACTAAATTGGAATTTAAATCAAAAGCCTGATTTCTTCTTTCCAGATCATTTTATTCTTATTGAGAAGTACCAGTTTAGCCTGTACCCAATATCCCCTGAAGGAGTAGGCAACCCCAAAACGACTGATGAATTCATCAAAGGTGACCAATATGATCTTAATTATTTTTTATTAAGCAGCAGCTGGTTAGTAAAAGTTCCATTTGGATATGATATGGACTCTTGCTCATGTTTTTTATGAGAAACATCAAGAAAACAGTGGTGAAAACACAGTGATTGAAGTATAACTGACACTAGTCACGTTGGTATAAATTGGCATAGCTTAGTTGAAGTCAGTGGAGTACCCCCACCAACTTCTCCTGGCACTGTCTGTACATTTAATTTAATACCATAATGCATTTCAAGATTTCACCCACATTTTCAAAAGGGACAGTGTTCTGCAGGGAAGGGGCATATGTTGGGACAGTCCCAAGGGGTTTCTGAGGTCCTGTATTCCCATGGTTCTTCTGTGTATGGGCTACTCCCTTTGCTTTGTTTGCCGTGGTGATGATTCTGAGTAACAGGGGAACAATGGACAATCCCACAGAGACATGGGAGCCACTGAGTTTTTAGAGTAATTTCACCTCCTATGTATTTGTCCACACGTCAGGAGTGACACAGTACAACTTACTTAAGGGCATGTATAACCTACTAATGTACAGTCGAGTAATTTGTTTCCGATTTGTATGCATACTGATCATTATCTAAATGGTTCTATTTATAGATATTTTTAATTGCAATAAAGTTAGGACCGATGACTGGAAAAATATTGCAAATAGTGTGAAACAGATTCCTTTCGTTTTCAGATAGGAGTGAAAAACGGAATGATGCAGGCCTCTATGTGATTCTACCAATAGTTATTTCATCCTTCGTTTTGTTGCTTGGAACTTTGCTGATCTCGCAACAAAGGCATGTTGTTTATTTTCACATATGATTCCCTAAATGTGCTTATAAGAAGATACTGCAGCTTAAAAAGTGTGTGCCTATAGAAACACTCATACCTAGTTAGCTTTTGGCACCATTTATATATTTGAGATGTACATTATCTGAAAGACAGCATAGTCTAGTGTGATGGTTCTCAAACGTATTTGATTGCGCCCCCCTTCTTTGTGTCTGCAGTAGTTTATCCCCCCGCACTAGACAAGTAGATATATCGATAAAAAATAATCAACATGCAACTCTCACTACATATTAAAAACTATAAGGCATTGATTCAAACAGAGCCATTTAAGTATAGAGTAATGTCACCTTTAAGTGAGATCCTGCTTACTGGCATCACACCGTTGTTACTAGTGTGATGGGTGTGCCTGTTTTTTGAAGCAGAGCAATTCCATGAATTGCACGAATGAGCCAGTAACCCATTGTAATAAAAGCAAAACTGCGATCGTGGTCGATGCTTACAATTAAATGTGCATGCCGCATCGTAGCAAACGGATTAACGTACAGATGGCAACGACTTTGTATACATTTGCTAGGCAAGCTTAGCAGAAATCCGTCACAATGCAGAGTGCCATCAAGAGTCAAATGCACAGCACCGTCTGCGGACTGATATGTCTGGAGGAATCAGCTTTGTTAGTTATTCATTGCTGTGGGTAAAATGAGCGCAGCAAGCTTCCCCCTCACCCCAAAGCTCCTCATGCCTCCCCCCCCAATACAACCCCCAATTTGAGAACCTCTGGTTTAGTGGATTGAACACAACACTGGGAACTAGAAATTTCTGAATGCCCATCAGGGCCGGCTCCAGCATTTCTGCCGCCCCAAGCAAAAAAAAAAAAAAAAAAAAAAAAGCCGCGATTGGCGGCAGCAGTTCAGTGGCAGGTCCTTCGCTCCTAGAGGGAGTGAGGGACCTGCCGCCCCCGAATTGCCGCACGTGCCGCCCCTCTCCCTTGGCCGCCCCAAGCACCTGCTTGTTAAGCTGGTGCCTGGAGACAGCCCTGATGCCCATGTTCAGTACCTTTGAAAATCAGGCCATTACCCGTCTCTGCTTATGTTCTTGTACTACCCTGATAGTGAGCAGTTGTATATTTCTGTCTTGAGCACTGCCATATACAATGTGTATATTCAGCACTAAATCAATACTTTGTCTAAACATTTCAGAATGAAGAAACTGTTCTGGGAGGATGTTCCAAACCCCAAGAACTGCTCCTGGGCACAAGGAGTTAATTTTCAAAAGGTATGGGGTTTCCATAGTGATACGTTTTTTTAATATGGTTTATGTGTTTCACACTCTTACATTCAGTTTAAAGTGTTAAACTGTTAAGAATTATCCAAATAATCAAACACAAGATCTTGAAGCCACTGAGAGTGGCAAAATGCAGTTTTCTTCAGCTGTAGAAAGCTGACAGTTGGATGTGGGCTAGAACCTCGGATCAAGACCTATTTTGAAATTCATGGGCAATCTTAGGGTATGTTTACACTCTGTGTAACCCAGTGTTTCCAAGCCTGTACTTGAGCATCCACACGGCATTGTAAACTTGGGCTTACAGTTGCTGGACCCAGGTCTCACAGCCATGTTAATGCATTCACACTGCTTTATGCGGACCTTCTGTCTCTGGTCTGCGGCATGAGCTGCGTCCACACTGCAAAAAGATAGGGCTTGGACTCGAGTCAGAGCAGGACTTGGGCTCTGACCCACTCCTCCAGCAGCGTGCCAGGACACAGGTCCTGTATGTTTGCTGACCTGAGTCAAACTGATTTTTGTGTGGATGGAAGTGGGGGCTAGGACTCAAAGTTGAGTCAAAGTCCAGGCTTAGTGTGAAGTAGAGCTAAATCCTGCCACCAGATGATTAGTTGTATGACACCCTTTGAAGTTGGGGGGCGGGGAGGGCACATGTGCATACCCAGGGCCAAATTCTTTGCTGGTGCAAACCGGCTCAGCTACAGTTGTGCTGTGCCAATTTACAGACTTAAATGGACATGCACCAGTTCAGACTAGCTGAGAATTTGTCCCTCAGTTCCAGAATTTGACACTTATTCTGTAATCATTGAGACAGTAACTTAAAAATTCAGGATTATTATTTCAAAAAGAAAATGCATCTAATGGACCCACGACTGTTTAGATTTTTTTCAAATATTTAATTTTCATTCCCAGTGAAGTTTTCTTTTCTCATCTTTTATTTTATTTCATTTCATTTAAACAGAGAATGGACATTCTTTGAAGTCTAATCATGATCACTTCCTGCTGAACCATTGTGCCAGCTCCCAGACTTCATATACAGAATTGTTACAAGATTTTTCTGTTTACATTCAGAAGACAGGAAACACAGATACAATACATGATGATTGATTTAAAGATAGTCCTGGAAATAGTTTTGTTCAAAACTTAAGATGCCCATGCAAAATCAGGGACAGTTGCCATATTGCAGCCTAGAGCAGGGTTTGCTACACATGTAGGCAAAAATCTTGCTTTAAATCACATTTTTAACCTTTGTTTAGTGACCTGTTTATTAAGGCTCTGACTTGCAAAGGGCTGAACACTTTCATCTCCTAGACTTCAATAAGAGTTGAGAATGCCCAGCACCTATGAGGATGGAGCCATAGAAGCAGAAATATCAGAATGGTCTGAGATTCAGCTAGTTAAGTGCAAGACTTGCCCAGTTATCAACTTAAAATATTTTTTTAACAGAGTTATTGGTTGTTTACCCAAGAACTAGCCTGATTCTGATGCTGAACAGCTTTGGGAATTTCCACTGACTTCAGGCATGTTGAGGAGGCCAAACCCAGCATCTGGATGTGCACAGCACTCCCATTAAGGTCAATGGGAGCTGATCACATGCATCTGAGTGCAGAATTTAGTCCAAAGAATTTGCAGAAATAATTTAGAGTGTTCATTCTGCCTTAGTTTTCTCTGACAAGGACCATTGTCCATGTTATGTTGTGTAGACAGGTACTTCACTCACTATCATTTAAACACATAGCTATTCCCACAGCCACTTTAATAACAGTGTCTGACATTAGGGGTGTGTGTGTGTGTGTGTGTGTGTGTGTGTCTGTGTGTATGTGTGTGTGTGTGTACACAAATCTGTTGTTACCCTTAGTATGGCAACTTCTGCTTAGTGTAATCTCCATTTAGCATCATTTCCTGTTTGTAGCTAACCTATTACTTATTATATTAAAGTCTTTTCTTTCTTTTTTGTTTAAAGTGTTGCTGTATTGTTAGAATGCAAAGAATATCATTTAATATTAAACAAAGTTCATTGAAATATATAATATAGGGTCTGGTCCAAAGCTCCCTGAAGTCAGTGAGACTCTTTCCATTAGATACATGGAGTGGTGGACCAGCACCACAGTGCTGCTATACTGACAGCAATGGAGAAAATGCTTTACAGTTTTGAAAAGTATCAAATATGGCTGTAGGGCTTTGAACAAAGATTTGTGCATTGCTAGAGGAAGTGTGTGAGTTGCACAGAGACCTTTTTATTTACTTAATTAACTTAGCTATATATAGAAAGGGAAACTTATCACCACAGGCACCAATAACTCGCATGTTGGATCAGGGACTGTGGGCCTGATTCTCCTCTCACGCTGGTGTAAATCAGGAGTAAGTCCATTAAGATCAGTGAAGTTAGACTAATTTACAAACAGCCAAAGGAGAGTAAAGGATTTATACTCCTATGACATTATTCCGTATTCTTATGTCCCATTGGGTTCCTAGCTAAGGAGAAAGAAGTTATGCATGTGAATATAAAGTGTATTGTGCTGAATGGGAAATTGAAGGGTCATGTGACCTTTGACAGCTTGTACTGCAATACAGTCTATATATTTAATGCATGCTTCCTTCGTACACTTTATTAATCTCAGTGAAAAATGGGTCACTTGGGTATGTCTACAATGCAATAAAAGACTCATGGCATGGCTGCAGCTGGCCCGGGTCAGCTCACTTGGGCTTGCAGGGCTTGGGCTGTGGGGCTAAAAATTGCAGTTTAGGCATTTGGGCAAAGGCTGGAGCCCGGGCTCTGAAACCTTGCAATGCAGGGGCGTCTCAGAGCCCAGGATGCAGCTTGAGCCTGACTGTCTACACTGCAACTTTTAGCCCTGCAGACCATGCCCTGTGAACCAGTCAATTCACCAGACTCTGAAACTCGTTATTTTTATTGCAGTGTAGATGTAACCATACTGATGAGCACCGTTGTGCATCTCTGATTCCATGTGCATCCAAGGCCAGGGTCTATACTCCTTTGAAAATAGAAGGAATTTATGCAGCTGGGGCTAGATTCTTCCCTCATTTATGTGAATGCAATTTCCAGTGGGAAAAACGAAGTGCAGAACTTGTACTATAACTCTCATTAGCTTTGATACCCATTGCCTGAATAAAACTTCCACATATCAGCACTAGAAACCTCTAACGTCCTTATGTCTGAAGCCATGTGTAACTCTTATTTTCTTTTGATACGTCTGTCAGAATACAAGATTAACTAGATTCAATAATTGGTTACTAATGTGTGTATTTAATATAGTATGTTCTGTGATTGATACTGCAAGGCTGTATTTATGGAGTATTAGTTTAACAAAATATTATCATTTTTAATCATTAATGCAGTACGGCATAGGATGGGTAAATCCTGCGTCTGTACTGCAATCTTGCAAAATGTACACGTGCTTAATGTTAAGATCATGGGTGATCCCACTGAGTTTCCAGTGAAATGACTCTTGTACTTAAGGATAAGGATGTGAATAAGTGTTTGCAGGATTGGGTCATAGGGTCTAATCCTGCAGACCTTACTTATCTAAAGCTCCAAATGATTTCCAAGGGAGATATGGCTGAGTAATGACTACGGCACTATCCCTGAAAAGATGTATGCACATGTTTAACTTTACATAGTGTGAGTAGTCCCATTGACCTCAATTATTATTCCCAGTGAGTAAAATTAAGCAGGACCTAAGGACTGCAGGATTGTGAGGGGAGCATATTTTGTTGTCTCCTTGTGTCTGGCAAATGAGTGTGAATTAAATTTTACTCTGTGCCACTTGAGGCCATGAGTATTCCCTTTTGGTTTCATAGAATTATGTTAACTGCTATAAGATATTTTTGCACAAATCATATGACACACATGTTGAGAACATATTTTACAGTGATATTTACACATGTTACTCTGTCATTATTTACATTATATTATGGTATTGCATCTTTCTCAGGAGATTGTATATTCATTGTATTTGTATATTCATCTAATATATTTTACTTAGTGACATGTTTGATTCAGCAGAAAGTGACATTTACTAATTGAAATATCTATTTTAAAAAGTGGTATTTGATCATTTAATTTTTGATATTTGATAAAAAGTGATAGGCAGTATTCTTAATGTGATCCTGTAGAACTCATATCCAGAGTTATGCTCATGCTTCAGGGCCTAAGTCAACCTCTAGTTAATGGTGGTCAGTAAGAAACGTGTTTGCCGAGAGGTCCACAGCTGCCTACTGTGGGGTTTCTGCTCTGAAGTATCTTATACTGGCCACTGTTGATGAGAGAATACTGGACTAGATGGACCATTGGTCTGATTCATTACAACAGTTCCTACATTCCTACCTGGATTCATAGGTGATCTGCCTTAGGGAAGGATAAATTTCAGCAAGGGACATTCAATATGAATTAAAGACATTTCTTGGTATATGCATTGTAGCAACTGTCTGCAGCTCATTTCAGTAATCAGTTTGCTAATTTTAAATGTCATATTCACAGTACTTTTGAAGTCCATGGGAGTTCTGAGCATGCAAGCAATGCAGAAGCTATCCCAAATCAACATTTAGGCTACAATTCAGCAAGGTACCAAAGCAAGTGTTGACATTTAAATATGTGAGTAGTTTAAAAACATGCTTAAATACCTTGCTAAATCAGGGCCTTAAATGCTATGGTGATGGCTATTCTAGGTTAAACAAACACCCACTAGCCTAAGATAGATAAAATTGTACCATACCTTCTTATAATGTACACCGGTCTAAGCATTATGAAATATTCCTCGTTACTTTGGAAGGTTTCCTGCTGTGATATAATATCTGTATGGTTTATTAACATAAATACAATCTGTTGTTTTTAACTAATTGTTTTTCATTTGTCTTAATTAAACTCATCAGTGGGTATACACTTTAAAGTGAACTTTTCTTAGCAGTAAATAGGAAAGCCAGTTTCCTATTATCAATTTATACTGCGGTATATTTGAAATGTTTATATATATTTCCCATCCTTTATGATGTAGGATAGGAGGCATTTCCCTAAAATAAGTGTGTGTGTGTGTGTGTAAATTTCAAACATGCAGACCTTACTTACAGGTGAAGAGCCTAAAAAAATTATTGGATGGTAGGATTTGACTCTAGATAGTACAGTATAATCATAACAGGCATAGTCATTTCAGTTTTGAAAATTATTTTGATTCATTTCTAATATGCCAAATTGTTCATGCAATTGAAATAAAATGCCAAAAATTCCTGTAGCATATAAGGCTTTATCCTGCAAAGCACTAAAGTACTAGCTTAATTTTAAGGACATGAATAGTGCCATTGAAATTAATGGAGTTTGCTGAATTAAGCCAGAATGCTCAGCACCTTCCAGGATCAGCCCTTCCCTGCACACATAAGACACAGGCATGTGCTTGCTTTCTTTATCCCCAATTCCCCCCTTCGATACCCTGCCACATAGCAGACTTAGGTTTTGTTTGTTTTTCATCAATGTACTTTTTATATTAAAATATGCTAGTTTTCATCTGTGGCTCTTAAGTACAGTAACTTCATATTGAAATAAAGCTATTCAATGATAGATGAGCATTAAAATATGTCTTTTCTTCTAGCCTGAAACTTTTGAGCATCTTTTTATCAAGCATCCTGAAGCAATATCATTTGGGCCTCTTCTTCTGGAGCCAGAAATAGTTTTGGAAGACATCAATGTTGCTAAAGCACTGAAAAGTGAAGACAAGCAAGATTTATTAGCAGTTGATTCAATGTTCACAACGATTCAAGACTCTGAGCATGACTCGGCTTGTTCTAGCAGCCATTTCAGTAACAGCCTTTTTGAGAGTTCCCATGATGACAAAGTCAGTGAAGGAATTACGAGACAGTCCAATGTTAAGTATGCTACAATTATCAGTAACTGCAAATCAAGTGGGCTTTATGAAGAGCAAAATAATCTAAGTGGTTCATTTAATGGATGCTTCCTAGGTGAAGATTCCTTAGTTACAGATCCTTTCTCTAGATCATGGGAGGTGGGAAATCAGGCATTTCTAATATTACCTGATCAACATCCGAGCCAAGCTAGCAAAACTATATCCCTTTCTGTTGTTTCTTCTGAGGGCTTTTCAGAACCTTCAGACCATGATGACACTTTCAGTGATGGAGACAGTCCTGAGAGGAGCCTTTATTACTTAGGGCTAACATCAATTAAAAAAAATGAAAATGATATTTTTTTAACAGAAAATTCTAGAGTGATGTGTCATCTTCACACAAATGGTTTATTCAAAGACATGGGGTTTCTTCAGGATACTTCTTCCGATTTAAATCCCTTTATCAAAAATAGCCTTAAATATGAAAACTCTGTTAAAACTTTTGTACCATACATGCCACAATTTCAGGCCACCACCATTAAACTACAAGAGACAACAGAGACCAAAACTTAAGTCATCACAGCATAGTCCCATATTTCTACCTGATTGCTACTGTTAGTATTTTTTTTTAGAAGGGCCAATATCTTCCCCACCCACCCCACAGGAAACTCTCAAGAATAGTGAACATGTAATGCCCACATTTTGAAGTTGGATGCCGCTCCTACATTTGACTGACATAAATCAGCACTTTGGCTCCACAGAATTCCACGTATTGGCCTAATTTAAAAACCTCAGATTAGGGCTTTCAGTTCCTCATTTCGTTGTTTCAAGTATTTGGTACTTAATTAGCTATTTGTGGTGCCTACTCTACATGTTTCTCTGACCGTGTCCTGTTGCAGACACTCAAATGAGAAAATTGGTCTTGAAAGGTCTTATGACAAGGATTGCAAAGGTGGCATTTTATTTAAACTTATCGTTGTTAGGCCAGATCCTAGTCTAAGGCCTTTCTTGGCACAGGCTTTTGGCAGCTTTATAGCAGTCCTGGACCACTGGTGATTCCATCAAATGTGCATGGCTACCAAGCCCCTCCCTTTCTGGGAGAGGAGAGCCCATTGCAACTGAGGAACTGGGTGATGGCACTGAAGAAGAAGTGCCTGCCCAACACCACACCGCAGCAGACAGCAGTCCCAGCACACAGTGCCAAAGGACCCATCTGGCAATGGAACCACAACTCTCAGTAGAGGTAAGGATGCAGGCAGAGGCCAAACACCTCTAAAAAAGCTCTTTGAGAAGGCAGTGTTTTCTCTTCCCCAACTTCCACCTGCTGCAGCAGCGAAGGGTTCAGGGTTATTGCAGGCCTAGGGCTGGAGTAGCCCATGCTTCCCCAGCTGAAGGGGGAAAATGAAAGCAGGCTGCACATAGGGAGCATGGCGTGCTTGATCTCTCCCCATTGCATGAGCAGCTCTGTAGTGCCTAAATGCAAAGGTGGAAAAAGTCCTCTTGAGGACAGTTCTGCACAGCAATGGTCTGTCCAAAGTAGAAGCCACTTGTTCAGCTAACTGGTGTGGCCAGGCTTTCATAGTGGGGAGGAGCGCACATGCGTGCGCTGTAATGGCCTGAGGCGTCTTGCTGGAAAATGTTTTCAGCACATACGCAGACCCCCAGAGCAGCCAAGCAAAAAAAAAGGGGGGGGGGGGAGGGGAGCGGAGAATCAGTCACCTAAAACAAACAAAAGGTGGAGCAGCAGCTGTACAATGCCCCCAGGCAGTTAGCAGCTTGTGCAACTGCCCTGTTTGCTCGCCTCTAGAACTGGCCCTGTGTGTACGCACACCTGTTTGTACAGCGTTCACCACTTAGGAGTGCAGCACCCATCCCATTTATATATGTTCATATAGTATAAGGAGAGATTATCTTCATCTCAGGCTGATGTGATGAGAGCTCCTTCTCCAGTTTAAATACCTTTATGTCTAAAACAATGCTCCTATAGAAACCAATGCATCCATTAGCTAAACTCATTTGTGCCGGGTAGTGTCATACACAAAGCCCCAACATATTTATGATGGGTAACAGTGAGTATACACTGTTCGTTCAGGTGGAATCTACATTAAATTAAATACGTAAAAAAGAAGACCGAGCTTGTAGCAATTATTACCTTAAAAAAAAGTACTTGACATCCTTCAAGTAAATCCTTGAAAGTGAGATGTTTATCAATATAGGGGGAGGGTTAGGCCTGGCTTCCCTTACACTGTCTCTTTTAAATAAAAATGAAGGCATCTACTACTGGGAGTCGATAGTTACAGGGAAATTATATCTGTCAATCAAGGGAAAGTGTGTTAAGTAGTACAACAGTGTATAAAGCATCGCCAAAAATAAGAGAATGTTTCAGTAGCTAGAGATATACATTTAGTGCAGTAAGATAACAGGAGTCAGACTTCTTGTGGAAGGCTTTATAGCCTCCCCATTTTTGTGGGTTTTTGCCTCGGCAAAATAGTGCACCCGGAAATAAAATGGGCACATTTTTGGAGGCCCCTTTTGAAAATGAGGCTTTAGTAGTGAAGGTACCACAATAAAGTACCATTTTTTCAGTCCCATTTCATGAGAGCACATTATAGAAAATGTTAAGAAGCTAGTGTGGTCAAATGGCAAACTGGTAATGATTGGGAGCCAAAGGGTCTTTCCTATATTTTTAATCCTATTGGGATTAAGATTCTCTGTATGAGCTCAGGCAAGTCACTTCACCTCTTTATGTCTCAATGAACCCAGCTGAAAAACTGGGTAAGAAGTAGGGTCTCTGAGGAAACCGGATGTTGCGTCTCACCTAAATTTTCTATGATAAATTACAAAACAAAATAAAAATCCAAACCTATTCTTAAACCAAATATGTATTTTCTACTCTATAATGACTAATTATTTTTATATTGAGAATTTTTCAATTAATTATTTTGAAGAACTTCTAAGCAGTATTCAGATATGTAAGGGTATTAAGTTTAGATATTATTCAAAAATTTAATCTACCCAAAAGCAACATAAGTGATTTAAAAACAACAACAACAAAAACTTTGAGCTGTGTAGTAGAACTTTATTTAACCAGGAACAATAGGAAATGCTATAGAGTAAAAGGGCTCTGAGCAAATTTTTTACGTTTTCAAAGGTAACTACTGATTTTGGGGGTTTCTATTTCTAGATGCCTGACATGACACTTTAAAGGGTTCTGATGTTCACAGGTTGGGGTGCTTTGTGCTTTCTGAAAATCAAGTATCTCAGATTGAGCACCCAAAATCACTAGTCACTTGAGAATTTAGGCAATCAAAGGCCTGTTGCAAAGACCACTGAAGTCAATGGAAAGACTGCTATTGATTGCAGTGGGCTTTTGGTCTGGCTCATTGACATGCCATAAGGATTGAATCTTCTATGTGGTGTTAGACACTGGAATTTAAAGATAACATTAGTAAAATAAATTAAAAGCTCTTACTAACATCCATGTAAATATATCAATCGCCAGCTGCCCAGTTAGACAACACATGAAGAATGAAATTCATCCCTTCCTGCACAAATATCTCACCACATGGAATTTGTGTGGACAATTTTCCAAGAGGGATGGCATTCCATCACTTGAGTGGCAAGCAAACCTAGGTATTGTAATGCAGCCCTTCTGACGGCTATTCCTGGAAATCCTGGATCTTCCTTCATCACTTCTGAAGGCCCCAGGCAGTGAAATTGGTATGGTTCTGCTATGCAGAGGGAGCCCAGCATCGGTTCTACATGCATCCCAGAGTACGGTGGAGCCCAGCTCTGTGGGGACTCCCTATGTGTACCTGTGCAGCAGGATTTGAGGATGAGGGAAGGGAGGAGCAGTCGCAGGACTGGCAGAGCCACAAGTCTTTGTTTCCTGTTAATCCAGATGCCGAAATGTTCTGAGCTGCTGCACCCTCAGCAGTGGATTAACTGCTACAGAGCAACTGTATCACCCACTCCATGGCATGGAGGAAGGATCCTTTCCCACCCCAAAAGAATTCCCTGCCACAAGCCGGGCTGCTCTGACTTGGTGCTGGAGGCAGAAGGGATTCAGTTCATTACGAAGACTGAAATAACAGACATTTGAAAAGATGGCGTATCTCATTGAGTTTCATTTTGTTTTAAACTCTGGGTATTGTGCAAAATTTTCATATTACCAAAACTAGCGGATAGCATTTGAAGTAAATGAAGAGATCACTGCAGTTTTGCAAATCCTGATGTTGATCACTGCTATGAGGCCTTGATCCAGCAAAACGCTTAAGCGCAGGTGTAGCTTTACGCATGTGAGTAATCCCATTGACTTCAAAGAGGCTAATACGAGCTGAGATGTCTACCACTGATCTTGTTTGGATCACTACGAAATAACATGTCTAAGTGTCACTGCAATGAAAAGTTCCAGTGTGGAAGCATCACATGTGCCATCTTGCCCTTCTCTCTACAGCCTCCTTAATTTCCCTCCCTGCAATGCCTCTAAACTCAGAAACACTGTGCCTTACCATTTATACGTTGTTTGGCTAATCCTGCCATCCAATGGCCAGTGTGCTCAAATTGAAGTGCAGGCTTGGAAGCATTTGGGGGGCCTGATTTTTCAGAAGCGGAGAGCGCCCACAGCTCCAGTTGAAGTCATTAGGTGTTTCAAATACTTAGCGCCTCTGAAAATCCAGCCCTTAGTCTGGTGTGCCTTTTTATGGTCCCAGCCATCTTCCCCCTACCCAACCATGCATAACAACTGGTCATCCTTTAAAAACTAATTGCTTCAGTATTTGCAAGAATTCTGTACGACTAGTGAAAGGAATACTGCAAATTCTGAGGGTGCCTCTGTTTAATTAAGGGAGGAAAGGCGAGCTGGTATGGGCAGTCGCTGTACAATTTATACAATTTTTAATCCCTTATTTTGTGTGTTGAATGTTTAATCCCTTCTTTTGCTAAAACAACCTCCAAACCACCTCTAAATTCCTATATTTTTGATAGCTCAAAAGTGACTCTTTCCCTGACCTTGTGGAGTAAAGCAGAAGAAATCTCTACCATCCCATTTTACTACATCTTTAGCATCATCTGTAGAAAACATTAAATCCCACTCTTTATCTCTACACTCTTCTGTAAAAAGGCAACACCTGCATATCCTGGATCCACCATCTGCTCCCCTCTGTCTCTGTGCTCCTTTAATCCCCTGTAATTATTGCTGCTAAGGCGAGTGGGGTGTGCCATGCCTTTCTTTGACAGTGAGGATTAAGAGCTGGCAGCAGTTATGTAATTCTTTTCTTGAAATTACTCTTAATGAGTCTCCTTCAATCTTTCCTCATTCTGTTGTACTTTAACAGAAATTGGATATCTGGCATGTCACCTCAGATAATTGTTTTTAAATTCACCCTTTCTACATTAACCAACAGCCTCACAACATTTAACATGCCTGCAGTTGGCAATGTATTCATTTTAAGAGTGACCAAAATCATTAGTGTCTATTAATTATAAGGATGGACAAGTAGATTTTATGCATAAGCAGATACAGTTACAAAGTAATTTTGGAAGGATGATTCACCACATTAGCTCAGAATTCAGAGAGCTGTAAAGGGAATGGCATAGAAATTCAATGGAGAGCCTACTGCTATTGTTTTCTTTGATGGTTTGTTTGTTTGTTTTTGCTTGATTGTCTGTGTTACACTCTGTACAGGAATTCTGGCCCAGTCAGCTGAATGATCACACATACTTAGCACACATGATCACACATACTGTGAATCGGCAACTGGTAAATCCATCTAGAGGTCAATTGTAAATTTCAAATAGCTATTTGTTCTTGATCTCAGGGTGGACGTTTGGCCATCAGAGATTTGAGGCCAGATTCACCTCTGTAAGTGAGCACAATTCCACTGAACAGTGGAGTTGCACCTGCTTATGCCAGTAGTGAATTTGGACCTTGATCTTCTAAGTGCACATCTTGTGGCCCATACTCTAAATGCTGTGTTGAAATCATATTTGCAAGCATGGTTGTTTTGAGGGGGGAGGGTGTTTCTGGATCTCATTTGCATGTGCAACAATGGAACTTAAATACCCTACAAATATACATATATCTTAACATGGGTTCAGCAGCTGGGATAGGGACATATAGGAAACTGAAATCCTGTATTGGTTGCATTGGGCCAAATCTCCCGCCATGTTTAAGTTTAAGGAGTAGCTGAAGTAACACCACACAGACTAGTATAAAACGGCTCTGTATTGAGCCAACCGTGGCCTAGTCCATGAGGAGAGGTGGAGGGAATCAGAATCACAGAAATATAAGGCAGGAAGGGACCTCAAGAAGTCAAGTCCAGCCCCCTGCACTCAGGCAGGACGTAGTAAACTTAGACCATCCCTGACTGGTGTTTGTCCAACCTATTCCTATAAACCTCCAATGACAGGGATTCCACAGCCTCCCTTGGAAGCCTATTCCAGTGCTTAACTACCCTTATAGTTAGGAAGTTTTTCCTATATCTAACCTAAATCTCCCTTGCTGCAGATTAAGCCCCATTACTTCTTGTCCTAACTTCAGTGGACATGGAGAACAATTGATCACCATCCTCTTTATAACAGCCCTTAACATATTTGAAGACTCATCACATCACCCATCAGTGGGAGGATATGTCCCCACCCAGATGTGAGGGGCCATGAAACTGACTGACATGGAAAAGAGACAAAATGCTATAGCAAATGTGTTTCCTGCTCCATATTTCTCCTCCTGAGCAGAACTTCATGGAGTCTGACCCCTCTAGCCTAGGGAAGTTACTGCAGGCCAAGGATAATAGGAAGATGGGGAGAAAGAGGTGGTCAGGAAGAGGGAGACAGCCATCATCCTGTGGGGAACTGGGTGAATGGAACCGGGAAGGAGGGTGGCTGAGGGAAAGAGTTCTTCTTTTCTGCCTTCTTCAACTTGATAACCTCCATCTTCATTCGTTGGATGATAGTATCCCTCAGTCACCATATATGGATCTTGGGTAAGTGGACTCCTGAACTCCACCCCAGTAAAGAGATGGCTTAGCACTTAGGCAGCCATCTATATTCGGAGGTAAAAAAGAGTCCTCTCAGGATGAGTGGAAAAATCATGGCCGTGGAGCACAGGTGTGCTGCAGAGATCCTGAGGGCACTATACCATAGATGTACCATAGGCTATGACTTGGCCCAGAAAAAGTACAGCATGGGTACTGGCAGTAAAATACTTTCCTATCAATATACCTCAAATTTTGCTAAGAATAATTCACTTTTAAGTCCCTTCATTTGCCAATGCTGAGACTGTCAGTAAGATTGCAAATTCTGTAGAGTGATTTTTGTGGTATGGTTATTTATCCATCAGGAAAACATATCAGTTTAAACTGCCTAGCAAACAACTAGGAGGAACATATATGACTTCTGAAGTAAATAACTATAAATCCTAGAACTAAAGGCTTGCAAATTAATTTTGAATAGCATTCAAGAGTATAGACCAGTTATGTTAAAAATATATTAATTAATCAAATGTGGTGTTATTACTGTTACGGGTCATTTGCACTTAAAGATTAGATGTGCATTTTATTTTTTTCTTGCAATTGATGTTATAAGTAACAATAATTGTTTAAAGTAACAGGAAATTGCTTTTTCATGTATTCTGTATATTTGTGGCTTATTAGTCTGTTCAGTTTGAGTCATTGTTTTGTCTAATTATCCTTGACTTTGAATGTATGCAATAGAATGTTGGGGGGGGGGGGATTCCTTGCCAAAGCTGTGAATTAAATTTTTTATGTGGCTTTCACTTTTGGAATATTTTCAGTTATTTAAGTAATTATTTCTCGCTTCTCAGAATGTAACTTTAAACAGTGCTTTATAACAATAGCAGAGTAATTTTGTATTTATTTTTGTGAATAAAATGTTTATTGTTGAAGTTATATTTAAATACTTGTGTGCTTCCATACTTGTATAGTATCTCTGCTTAGCTTTTGGAACCAACAATTTCCAAGGGACAATCAACGTATTCCATTCCATTTCCCTTTGCTGCTTGAGCACTGATGGTATTATTTAAATGGAAGAGAAGAGCCTTTAGAATTTTACTTTCACAGCTTACGCATCTCCCTTAACCTTGAAAATGACAGAGGTCCTGTATTATATATAACACTACCAGAGTATAATCTAATCCAGTGGCTGTGGATCACTTCTTAATATATCCTCTCATGGACACCCAATCTTGAATCCTGTACTTCTTCTGTGGTAACTATACTGCTTGGTTATATAGAGAACGTCACTAGATGGCAGAATTAAGGAAATAAGATTTAAAGAAACAAAACAAAACCCTACCTGGCTTTATTACGCTGGGTGAGGATGTTTGGTTACATCCTCTTATTTCGCATCTTCTGCTTTTAATTTCCTTTACCTGGGTGCAGGGTTTTACCAAATCTGTCATTGCCTTCTGCTCCCACTACTCCAATCTCTCCAGGTCATTTTGCTGCTTGGTTCTAGCCTCCACTGTGTTTGCCACCTTTCCAAGTTTTGCGCCATCCACCCATTTGGTCAGGGATGAATTTACACCAAAAGACCCAAAATCAGCTGTACTGGATGCAGAGAGCTGCTTGGATTTGTTTGATTTACCTCAGTTGCTCAAAATATTTTCCAGAAACCTTTTAAAGAGCCCTGAACAAGTCTACATCCAGCAGGAAGCAGCACTAGGTGAAGACCAACGTGTGCTTTCCCCAAGTTAGAGAAGCACCTGGGAGTGCTCCATGAGATAGCAGTGGTCCATGGACTGCAGTTTAAGAATTTTGGCTGTAATCATATGCTCCCTGCAATGAAATCACCACATATTTTCCCCTAGATGTAATATGAGACTCAGCACACATAGCTGTAGGATTATCAAAATGGGCTTGTTTGCAGCAACGGGGTAATATATTCTGCAATTCTTTAGTCCTTAAACCCCACTCATAATTAGTCACCTCCCTAAAGGCTTGACTCAGATCAATACGTTTTGATTTCAGTGATGCAGAGCTGAAGAACTTGGCCTCTTGCCCAACTGGCTGATTCAGTAAGAAATGTGATGAAGTGAGGATGGACATTGAGAAATAGAAACATTCTTTTCTCTGAGTCACAGATGGAGAAAAGTCCAGAATCAAGCAGAGGTGACTACTCCAACATATGTCCATGTTTTATTCTCGAATGGTGCTAGTGATCTTTATGTTCTGACCACAAAAACTACCCTTCTCTGTACAGGATTTTTCAAGAGAAAAGTTATTCTTCATTCCTCCTTTTGAGAGATTATCATATGGCTGCCATGTTTAGTCCACAGATGAAGTTCAAATTAGAAATTCCTTTATAGACCACTCAGGGCCAAATGGTGGCCATCCCAGGTGACACAGGGAACCCACTCTCACCTAGCGTACAGCCAACATTCTACGGTTCACTGTCCTTAATCATGCCTAAAGGACATGGCCAGATGAGGTGAGGAGTGGCCATGGATCCAATGCTGCTCCTTTGGTAAACTGTGGAGACCAATGCTATGGGGAGTATAGGCTGTATCTTTTTAAAAAAGTGTAGTACCTATTCTGAATATACCCCTACAGCACCTTGGAAACATTTTTTCGTGCTTTTGCCTTATGTAGGCACTACGGTTCCAACCACCACTGCTCAGTTTTTCACCCCCTTGCCCGTCCAGTTGTGTCTTTGGCTAGAACAGAAGCAGTATTTCTGCAGGGAAAAGCTTCATATTTTTGTTTAAGCAGCTTGCTAAGGTCACAGGGGTTCAATGGTTGCAGTTGGGAATAGAGCCCACGTGTCTTGATTCCCAGTCCCCTGATGTAAACAATACAAGAGAAGTATGTGGATAAATACCTCTTTATGCACCTCTTTCTTGACTATTACAATCAAATAAGACCTCTCTCCCTCAGGCGGGTTCCTGTATTCCTGTGGGTCCTTTTAAGAGAAGGCCAATTTACAAATACTGTTTTCAGTTCACATGTGCTACTCCACTCAAGTCAAAGAGGTTACGTGTGTGTATTTGAGAGCCAAACTTGGCGTCATATGTACAATACATGCAGTATTCCTTAGGCACCAAGGAGGTCAAAGATGCTGGTGGCATGATAGCTGTAACCTAGAGTAGGTTTGCTTTGCCTTTTTGGCATTTCTCTTTTCATTTGAAAGTCTATTATAATTATTCTATAATAAGACATTGTAAGGTTTTTTAATGTAATCTAACAAATGCATTTGTTTGGACAAAAACTGAGCTATTTTTTCCTTTTCTCACATAGTAACACAAGTATGGGAGTTTAGTGCAATTATAGATAAACATGGCTAAACAAAATTACCCCCTGAGGGCTCATAATGGACCCTATGCATCTACTGAAGGGTCACTTAGGTGAACCTTAAACCTACACTCTTATTCATCTTGCCTTGTAACTGAAAACAAGCAGAAAATATACAGGAGAGAATGTTTATAGCTCCAGTTAATCATTTTTCTGACAAGTTTCTCCTATGTGTGTTTTATTATATTGCCATCTAGTGGCTGCTTAATTCACTCTGTAGTGCACACAGTTGTGTGTGAAAGAAGAAACCCCCATAGAGACAGTGTGAAGTATTTCACAGTTTGCAAAGCGAAACGTTTCTTTTTGCTCATGAAGGGGAGGAGGACATTCTGTACAGTCATCTTTCCTTCCAGTGCTGTGAATCTCCGTACAAGACTTGTGCACTGCTTAATTCAAACTTACTGCTTGACTGCAGTTAAAGCAGTAATTACGCTGGTTACAGTGGTGAAAGTCCAGTACCTGGCTTGACCAGAATTACTCCACTGAGTAAATGAGATCACCAGTCTGGCCCAGTATGCTCAGTAGCTAATGATGCCCAGGGACGCACATAACTAAGAGCGATTGTCATTGGGCTGAAACGTCATGTGCTAAGGAAATTATACACACCTCTTTATCCAATTCTGTTTTTAAAAAGATATGCACATTTTTGGAAGTGTAGGAAAGCCTTTGTGTTCAAAGCAAGGAGGAAAGAAGAACATGAGTCATACCAAACTTTAAAATGTTATTGTATTGAAAGTTTGCTGTGGACAACATTTTCCCAGCCTTTGCTTGTGGAGGAGGCAAAACCCCTCTTCCTGGGCCTATCTCTAATATAACCATCTCCAATTGAGGAGTATGTTAGCTGACTTCAACGGGTATATGAAAAGGAGTTGTCATCTGTGTGCCCAGGTGAGAGCAGTGGGAAGTGGAGGAGAGATGGGGGCCAAACCCACCTTCCCACCTCCCCTAAGTATGGAGGATTCTCCCAGGCCATCCTCCCACAGTGGAAGCTCAGTCGCTTCACTCATTTGTGAGCAATGTCACTAGAGATGCTTCTCAGGCCTTTGCAGCTACATGCCAGGAGAATGGACAAGATGGTCTTATTAGCGTTCTCCATCTCTAACTTCTGCGGTCCGTATATTTCCCTTGCATATAAAGGTGAGTGGGATGAGAACACTTACCTGAAAACTTGCGCCGCAGCCAGGACTGAGTAGCATCACCACGTCCTCAGTGCAGATAGGTGATGCTGCAGGGGAGCAGCTGAATATGAAAACATGGACCCACAGGTTGTAAAGGACTGAACCCCGCTGAGTCTCCCTCCGTGCTGCTCTTCTTCATCGGCCAGCCAGCAGCTCAGCCAGCTTGGGTTGCTATTGTGCTCCAGGCCATAGCTGCTCTTTGTGAACACTCTGGCTGGACTCATGAAATGCTGAGGGATGCTAAGGCTGCAGTGATTATTTCCTCTCTCTAACTCTGTATCCAGGCCTGCATGTGTGGAGCAAAGTGTCACGCTGAATGACTGTTTGTTTCAGTTACCTGGCCCCGCAGGGGAGCTTGTGCAGGGGAGAACATAGTGCAGGAGAGACAGTTGCCTATGCACAAAGTCTGGGTGGTTAACGTGGGTTTGCTTACGTTGCGCAGGGCAGTTCTGCTTATAGGCACATGTTTCTATGGAGGAGAGGAGAGGTAGGCTGGGTAAAGTGATGAACTGCATCATTCTAGACACTCAGTGGTAAATATTAAGAGTGTTACCTTTAGAGGGGTGCCTGAACAAGAACCCTGGCTCCTAGGACTCCTAAATGTGAGCAATGTTTGGACTTGAACTTCACAGATCAGACCTCCTGCTTAGTTGTCACATCAATACACTACCGTTGTTGAAAACTCCATGAGTGGGTGCAGAAGAGTACTGGTCTGACCTTTCAGAGGACAAAAAGCACCTTGAGATCATGTTCTAAGAACAACTTCAAAGTCTCCCATTTATTTTGGTGAAAAAGCTGGACCATTTTTTGAGCACCCAGTCTCACACTGTATTAGTCATTTGTTTGTCATCCACTCTCATACACGGTACAATGGAAAAGGATTGGAATCTACACCAACCCAGCCTCCTCTGCATCAACTGCTGCTGTATTCTCCCACATCAGAAAACATCTCCTCAGAAAAGCTTGATTGGCTTGACTCAGAAACCTGCTATTAATTTCTTCAGCAAATGGTTTGTGGGGGAGGGAGGAGGAAAAGGTGTGTGTGTGCGGGGGAGGGAAGTAGAAATCCTCTACTGGTAAAAGAAGAAAAATCAGGGTTAATACAAGATGATAGTGTCTTTAGGCTGAAAATTAGAAACCCAAAGCCAGTGAGATTGTTCCATGCTGCTAAATTGACCACTACGGTTCTGTGGATGATGGTGACAAGACTAAATGCTGGATTTCCACTCCCCCTTCCATAGGACAAGATTGAAGAGCTAAAGAGATGCTCAGTCAGTGAATGGAATCAGAAAAGACAAATTAATCACCAATGCCAGACCATTGTAATCTCATTATTTTGTGGCTGGCTGAATCCATCTAATACAATTTCCTCCCTCCACCACCATGCTCTGTGCTAGCTAGGGAGGGTATTTTTCTCTTCCTTTCCTCTTCCCCTCTCTCTCGGCTGCCTGAAGGCAAGAGAGTCTCTTGGTCTCCCTTGTGCACATGCCTTATAAAACAGTCTTTAATTACATGACCACATACTATTTTTTTCTGCAGGACCCCAGGTTTATTCAGTGCACTGGGCAGATCTGCTGTGGGGAGAAATCAGGATTGTGTAGGACCCCTGCCTTGTTTGTTGAGGAAGTTGGAAGGTTTATACCTACTGTGGTACCTTGGGCCTGGTCTACACTAACCCCCAACTTCGAACTAAGGTACGCAACTTCAGCTACGTGAATAACTTACCGCGGTTCAGACGCGGTCCACACGCGGCAGGCAGGCTCCCCGTCGACTCCGCGGTACTCCTCTCGCCGAGCTGGAGTACCGCAGTCGACTGCGAGCGCTTCCGGGATCGATTTATCGCGTCCAGACCAGACGCGATAAATCGAACCCGGAACTTCGATTCCCAGCCGCCGAACTAGCGGCTGGGTGTAGACAAGGCCTTGGAAACAGCAGGCTGAGGCCCAACCAAAGCTAAAGGCCTGCCCGTTCAACTACAGAGGAGGAAGCACCAGGCCACAAATGACTACTTGGGACAACGAATGGGGGGGGAGGGGGCGGAACCCACCAACAAGGAATAGGAGTTAAGGTCAAAGGTTAAAAATCAGGGATCCAAAAGGGGACATCGAGCAGAGGACCCCTCACCGTGCCCACTGCTCTTCAAAGGTGTGTAAGGAGTCAGTGGACACCATCCAGAGGAACTCTACCCAAGGTGTGACTGGAGAAATGATCGGCAATAAGCCTCCACAGACAGAGCTCCCTCACCCCTCCTCACCCTGGAGCTTCCTCCTCCAGGTCTGGGGGATGGCTTTCTTGGCCATTGCTAGAAGGACATTGATGAAGCGGTCTCATGACTTCATGGGGCCATGGATAGGGTGTGCAAGGATAAACAAGGGAGGGGGGAAAGTGCAGCCAGAAGCTCAGTAAGAAGTTCTGGAGGAGCTGGAAGCAGGGCTGTAACCTGACACACACTATGCAGACGTGATGGCTGAGTGCCACAAGGTCCACCCAGGCCCTCTGGCTGTAGGCCAGGAGGTCTTAGAGTCCGGTGACATGAGCCAGGGCTATGCTCTTGCCGCAGAAGGGACAGGCATTGGGGGATTCCATGACTGTGCCACATTCACACCCATGCTCATGCCTCCATGAAGGAGCCTCCAGCAGTCCATGGAACCAGAGTGGAGTACAGGCTGGCCCACTGGGACTCCCCACCATCCACAGGTGGCAGCAGCTCCTGCCACTTGGTGTGTGGTGGGCCATGAGGGGGTGGAAGTGGATAGTAAGAAGCACACTTGCGGTTTGGAAATGGACCAGCTGGATGGTATTTAGCCCACTCAGGTGGCATGTTAAGGGCAGGCAGGGAAGTTTGTGGGGCAGGGACTTCTGATGACAGGCTCTGGAGGGCCAAGGGTCAGGGATGGGCACGAAGCGTCCTCCTGCAGGACACGCTCAAGAGACGTAGGGGGTCAAGGCTGCCCTCACCTCCTGGAGAACAAACAAGGGGCATGCAGGGTCAGCAACCCCATGCACTGGCTGAATGCCACAGGGTCCACCCAGGCCCTCTGACTGTACTCCAGGAGGTCTCCATCTCGTCACATGAGCCAGGGCCATCCTCTAGTGCAAGGGGCAGACAAACTACGGCCCACGGGCCACATCCAGCCCATCAGACCATTTAATCCGACCCTCAGCTCCCGCCGGGGAGTGGGGTTGGGGTTTGCCCCACTCCGGCGCTCCAGCTGCGGAGCGGGTAGACTGGGACAGTTACCTCCTGTGTCTTAGATATGACAATCCTGTTAATACCCCAGAATTATATTGGCCTTTTTCCACAACTCGATCACATTGTTGTCTCATATTCAATTTGTGATGCACTATAACTCCCCGTCCTTTTTAGCAGTACTACTGCCTAGCCAGTTATTTCCCATTTTGTAGTTGTGCATTAGATTTTCCCTTTGTAAGTGAAGTACTCTGCACTTCTCTTTATCTTGATTTCAGACCAGTTTTCTAATTTGTTAAAGTTATTTTGAATTCTAATCCTGTCCTCCAAAGTGCTTGCAACCCCTCCCAGCTTGGTGTCAGCTGCAAATTTTATAGGCATACTCTCTCCACTCCATTATCCAAATCATTAATGAAATTATTGACTAGTACCAGACCCGAGAACGACTCCTGTTGGACCCCACTAGATATCCCTCCGTTTGATTGAAAACTATTAATAACTACTCTTTGAGTATGGTCTTTCAACCAGTTGTGCACCCACCTTCTGGTAATTTAATCTAGACCACATTTCCCTAGTTATCTTATGAGAACATTGTCTGGAATGTTGTCAAAAGCCTTATTAAAAATCAAGATATATCACGTCTACTGCTTCCCTCTTGTAATGTGGTTCACTCATTGTTGGGACACCTCCTTGTGGCCATGCCTGGGGATTAGCTCCTTTCAGGCCAGATTCCCCACACACATATTCTGACAGTTACTCATGCCATAGCCGCCTTAGCTTTCCAGGACTCACAGTATTCCCTCTAAATAACTCAGCCCTCCTCTGAGGTCACCTCCCTTTCCAGGTATTCAAATGCCGAATGGATCTGCTCTCCACATGCCATGCCAGACAGTCTTCCAGTCCAAGGCCAGGTCCTGTACCACTTTCTCAGTAGCTGGTAGGAGAACCTGGGCCTGCCCACTACTCTAGGTTTTAACCCAGGGACCCTATGCCCAGCAACAATGATTTGTTCAAGCTCCTACCATGTTGCTGTTGCCCTGGGCTCTTCCTTACCTCTCTTCTTCTTTATTTTCTAGCCCTCCTCTGGGTTTACCACTGGAGCTTCCTTGGCTCCTTGGGGCTAGTTCACCCCTCTTGGCTTCTTACCACAGTCTGTAGTCCAAGGCAGGATCCCAGAACCTACTCTCCCTCTAAAACTCCTCCTTGTACCAGGCTAAATCCTCTCCACCCTAGGGGGTGATTGTGGAGCTCCCAGCTACCCTTTTCCCCAACCACCAACTTCCTCTCTTTATAGGCCTATCCCAGCTCCTCCCCCAAGCAGGTTTCATCAACCATTAGGCCTTATCAGTCCCTGGCTTTGCTCCAATTGGCCAATTTTACCTGTTCAGACATTGTGTGGGGTGGACACCCTAGCACAACCCCAATCCTCTAGGCCAGTAACCCTATCAAAAAAGATAATTAGGTTGGTTTGGCATGATTTGTTCTTGACAAATCCATGCTGGCTATTCCTTATAATCCTATTATACCCTAAGTACTTACAAATTGATTGTTTAATAATTTGTTCTAGTATCTTTCTGAGTATCTAAGTGAGGCTGACTGGTCTATAATTCCCTGGGTCCTCTTTGTTCCCCTTTTTAAAGATAGACATGATGTTTGCCCTTCTCCAGTCCTCTGGGACCTCACCTGTCCTCCAGGAGTTCTCAAACATAATTGCTAATGGTTCTGAGATTGCTTCAGCTAGGTCCTGAAGTACCCTAGGATGATTTTCATCAGGCCCTGCTGACCTGAATACCTCTATCATATCTAAATATACTTTAAAGAGACTCCTCTTTTCTCCTTTTAGATACCTTGTTAGGTATAACTCATTTTGCGCCTTAGCCTCTCTGATTTTGTCCCTACATGGTTTTGCTATTCTTTTGTACTCCTCCTTAGCAATGTGTTCATGTTTCCACTGTTTGTAGGATTCCTTTTTGATTTTCAGGTCATTAAAGAGCTCCTGATGGAGCCATATTGGCCTCTTACTATTCTTCCTATCTTTCCTTCACATCGGGATAGTTTGCAGTTGTGCCTTTAATAGTGTCTGCTTGAGAAAACACCAGCTCTCCTCCACTCCTTTATCCCCTGAGATTTTCTTCCCGGGGACCTTACCTACCACTTTGCTAAAGTCTGCTTTTTTGAAGTCCAATGCCCTTATTCTGCTACTCTCAGGCCTTCCTTTCCTAAGAATCATGAAATCTATCATTTCATGATCACTGTCACCCATATTGCCTGCCACCTTCAGATTCGCTACCAATTCTTCACTTTTGGTCTGATTCAAGTCCAAAATGGCTGTCCCCCTGCTTACTTCCTCCACTTTCTGAAACAAAAAGTTGTCCCCAGTATATTCCAAGAACTTATTGAAAATGTTGTGTTTTGCCAGATGACTTTTCCAACAGATGTCTGGGTAGTTTAAGTCCCCCATTACTACCTCTTCTTGTGTTTTGGATATTTCTGTTAGTTGTTCTAGAAATGCTTCCTCTTCCTGATCTGGTGGGGTACAGTAGACCCCTATCATGACATCACCTCTATTTTTTTAATCCCTTTTATCTTTACCCAGAGACTTTCATCTGGCCTGCCTCTCACCTCCTTCTGGATCTCTGAACAAGTGTATATATTCCTCATGTATAATGCAAAACCTCCGCCCTTTTTATCCTGCCTCTCCTTCCCAAACAAGCTATACACTGCTGCACTAATATTCCAACCATGAGACTTATCCCACCAAGTCTCTGTGATGCCAGGTAAGTCATAATTCAGCTTATGTACTAATACTTCCAGTTCTTCATATTTATTCCCCATACTCCTTGCATATTCCTCCACTGATTTCCCTCGTTGCTCCTATGCAGGGCCGGTGCAAGGAAGTTTTGCGCCCTAGGTGAAACTTCCACCTTGCGCCCCCCCAGCCCTGTGGCAGCTCCCCGCCCCGCCCCTGCCCTGAGGCGCCCCCCCCGCGGTAGCTCCCTCCCCCCCGGGGAGCTGTGCGGCAGCTCCCCACCCCAGCTCACCTCTGCTCCCCCTCCTCCCCAAGAACACCGCCCCCGCTCTAATTCTCCTCCCAGGCTTGCGGCACCAAACAGCTGATTGGTGCCGCAAGCCTGGGAGGCGGGAGAAGTGGAGCAGCGACGGCGTGCTCGGGGAGGGGGCGGAGCAGAGGTGAGCTGGGGTGGGAAGCCCTGCGGCAGCTCCCCCCCCCCGCCCTGAGGCATCCCCGTGGCAGCTCCCCACCCCCCCGGCCTGGGGAGCCGTGCGGCACCTCCCCATCCCAGCTCACCTCTGCTCCGCCTCCTCCCCGAGCACGCTGCCCCTGCTCTAATTCTCCTCCCAGGCTTGTGGCGCCAAACAGCTGATTGGCGCTGCAAGCCTGGGAGGCGGGAGAAGTGGAGCAGCGACCGCGCGCTCGGGGAGGAATGCTGTAAAAAAAAAATTGGGGGCACTGCTTTTTGGTGCCCCCAAATCTTGGCACCCTAGGCAACCGCCTAGTTCACCTTAATGGTAGCACCGGCCCTGCTCCTATGACCCTATTGTAATTTTCCACGTCCCTCTCAACATCTAGCCCTGTGTTAAGGACATCTCTTTTATGCTTGCCTAATATTGGGCTTTTGTCACCTGCTCCCTTTGAACCTACTCTAAAGCCCGCCTCACTAGATTGGCGATTCAATAGGTGCAAAGATTCTCTTCCCCTTCTGGGTCACGTGGACCCCATCTCTTTCCAGCAGATCTTCTTCCTGGAACCAGCATCCCATAGTCAGGGCTGGCTCCAGGCACCAGCTTAACAAGCAGGTGCTTGGGGCGGCCAAGGGAGAGGGGCGGCACCTGCGGCAATTCGGGGGCGGCAGGTCCCTCACTCCCTCTAGGAGCGATCGCGGCTTTTTTTTTTTTTTTTTTTTTTGTTGCTTGGGGCGGCAGAAATGCTGGAGCCAGCCCTGCCCATAGTCAAGGAAGCTGAAGGCCTCTTTTCTTTCAAGGTACTTTCTCTTTCTTTCAAGATATTTTCCCAGAATCAAAGTACATGATGGCCAGCAGGTGGCATCATGGAGTAGAAAAGAAATAAAGAAATAATGCTTCCTTGTTAAACTTGCATAGATTTTAGCTGGTTTATCTGTAATTTAAAGAATCACACAACTGATTTATTTCATTTTCAGGGCTAACTTCCCATAAGAATCAGACAAGAAAAGGCACAAACTTCAGATATTTTTGCTAGGCAATCACAGCTCCTTCCCTGAGAAATGGACTTTGAATTTCTGTTGCAAATAATAGTAAGATCTATTCTACATGATTAAATCTTAGCATTCTTAGTGATTAAATCAATGTTCCATGCACATCTATGTAACCAGGGCCAGTTTTGAGTGCGGGCAAGCAGGGCGGCCAACCTGGGTGCCAGCGTCCAGAGGGTGCCTGTTGTGAAGCAGAGAAACTGCCAGCCAGCACAGCAGGGGTTAAACAAAGCCTTTGGGCCAGCGAGCCCCACCCCTCTATACCTGCAGCCAATCCCAGGTCTGGAGGGGGGATAAAAGAAGAGAGCCTGGCTCACTTCAGGGCTGATTGGTGGAGAGGCAGGAGCTAGCAGTCTCCTTGCCTGAAGGGACAGAGGACTGGCCTGCCAGCCAGGGCAGCCACCTGGAAGTAAGCACTGGTTTCCTAGCCAAGGGAGTCTATGAAGGACCCCTCAGCATGGGAGGTACCTGACTGAGCAAGCCCCAGAGACATTATGGGGCTTGCCCTCACCAGCTTGTGGCTGCCTCACCCGAGGGAGACTGGGACTGCAGCAAGGTGCTGTCTGGACCCCAAAGGGAGTCTTGTGGAAAGCAAGCTACCTGGTAGATTGGACTAGAGGGAACATGCCCTAAACTGAATGGACTGGTAGGAAGTAGCCCAGGGCAGTGGATTCTGACTCCCTGCCGGGAGGGACACCAACCCCCCTGTTCAGGGGTTGCCATACATAGGGCCCGGGCTGAGGCCTGTTGGAGAGGGGCTGAGTACCTGGCAATCTAACCCCTAGGCTGCTCAGCCACCCAAACCCCATTACAGTGCCACACTGCTGGATGGGCTGGATGTTTTGTTCCACTGATTGGCTGTGGGTTTGTTGGTTGCTTGCGAGGGAGGCGCTGGCAAAAATGTTTTCTGCCCTGGCTGGGAGAATGGCTAGCGCTGTTCCTGTACGTAACTCATTTTATTTAAGAAAAGTACTGCTCTTTACAAGACATACTGATAGCGCATGGCCAACAGATAAGCTACAAGACCCTAGAGCCTAACCAGTATGCTGACAAGAGAACAAATACTGCTCTGAGTAAAAGAGAGCAATAGTTACACTGATTGCTGCTGTCAGAATCTTTTTTCAAAATTTCTGAATAAGTGTTTTAAAGACAAAGTCGCTTATCAAATAAGTTGAAGACTAGGCAGAAAGGGGACAAATGAGAAGTCTGCTAATTTTAGAATGGTTAATAACTGGTATTATTAATCATATTTATTATGTGTAATGCAGTGATGCCTAGGAGGCCCAATCATGGACCAAGACCCCACTGTGCTAGGTGCTGTACAAACACAGAACAAGACAGAAGGTCCCTGCTCCAAGGGGCTTATGCTCTAAGTAACCTATCTCCCATTAGTTACATTAATTGCTTTAAAATTTAAAAAAATCTTTTGATACTTTTGCTGATTGTATTAATAGGAGTCTATGAGTACTTTAGTTACATTAGTTACATTAATTGCTTTAAAATTTAAAAAAATCTTTTGATACTTTTGCTGATTGTATTAATAGGAGTCTATGAGTACTTTAGTTACATTAGTTACATTAATTGCTTTAAAATTTAAAAAAATCTTTTGATACTTTTGCTGATTGTATTAATAGGAGTCTATGAGTACTTAGGCCTGGGGCTAGAAGACCTAAACCTGAGTTTTGCTGTTCTGCTCCTGAACTCCAATCCAGGGACTCTTATGTACAAGGAGAACCTTGAAACACTCCATGGGCCTGATCCAAAAGTCAATGGAAATATTCCCCGTGACTTCAGTAGGCTTTCGAGCAGGCTCTATATGCATATTATTTTGTAAAAATATACAGTTCAAGAATGTACTTCTCGAATATTAAAAATATAGCTAAGCAAGTGGAACATTAGCTACTGATGCTTCCGTTTAAATGATTCCCATTACAGGACATCCTATTTAAACTGAGGACACTATTCCAATAAGATTTGGGAAAAGGAAACCCTCCTCATATGGGAATTTCAGAAGTATCCTCTGAGGTTGAAAGGGAAAAATAATTTTCCAGTCCTCTTTCTACTGGACATGCGAATGGGCGTTCATTCGGTCAAGTCTTGTAAGAACTGCATACTCACTGATGTGAGTGTCAATTGTTCTATACAATAATAAGAACATTTTGTTTACAGCACTTGATCCATATGCTGGAAGCTATAGTTTTCAAAAACTCCGTTGCAGCATTTTTTCACAATAGAACTGCACATTAGGAAGACCAAAAGAATATGCAAAAATGATTTTCTTTCAAGGTGAGTCCAAGTGGAAATATGCAACATGCTGGATAGTGGGAAATTGTCTGGTTTTGGCAGGTGTCATTCTGTTAAGTCACTTTTTTAAGGATAATTAATTGTCTGTGTGAGACTCCAATTGAGTACTACCCATCAGAAGCTTCTCATGCCAGAGCTGTCATCAGGAAAGCAGAGAATAGGATTGAGAAACTCATTGGAAAATCAGTTTTGACGGTTTATGGAATAATGCTGTCCCCTACTGGAATGGGGTGAATAGAAAAACAAATGAGGAAAAGAAGAGGAGACAAAGGCTTTGTGGGTGACTTTAGTTGTGGCGAAAGATATAAAATGGCCAGCTTTGGAGAATGGGGTCTCCTGATTATCTGTAGAACAGGTATTACTTACACACTGACAATTGCCAGTGTGTATCTATCTTCATTTTCAATGTGCCCATAATTGTAGCATCTTTTCCCTCAATTCTTAATCACAATAATGCCCTATGTGGCTCTGCTCGATACTGGAGGGGTCACTTGTGAATGCAAATGAGCAGTTTGTTTTCTACATCTAGTTCATTTTCTGTACTTTTGGGTCCGATTTTTCAAAAATCTCAGTGGGAGTCTTTACCTGTGCATTGAACGAATTTGATCTTGTGTCAGACATGGAACCTCCTGATACTACCGAGCTGCTTTTCAGAGGAGAAACTCACTTAAAATTGAAACTGGCCATTTGTCAGTTTATGCACGCTTGTGTGAAGAATGGATGTGACCAGAGAGCAAGTGTGGACTGTTACTGTTGCCAAATCAAAGCTGGCAAGCTAGCAGTGAGAAATGTATGTAGAAATGGGCAGGAGACATGGTGCAGTTTGGAACTGTTTGAAGGAAACATTTCAAGTTACTCTAAGCACTTCAAGGTTGGCACAGATCTGGGCCAGAACAATACTGGCAATGAAATGGTTAGCTGGGCCTCTGCCTGCCTGATGATGTGTCAGGAGAATGTTCTAGATACATGATGCTGTTCTTTACAGAATAGTTTGCAATCGCTTTCATGAAAATGCTTACAGAAGAGGTCTAGTTTGTAGGTGACTGTGACTTTTTAATGATCTGAGCCTGGACTGTCCCCTCTCTTTTGGAATTAAGAGAACCCATCTTGAGTGGTTCTCACCTGGAGATGTGGATTAGTGAGCAGAAGTGCCACCTCTTCTTCTTTATTGTGCCCATTCCCAGTTACCCAGTGATAGCTCTTCCAGCTGGAATGCCTGGGAGGAGAGAATGTTTGTTTGTAAAGTTGGGAGCTGGAGAAGAGAAGCCAGTCCTCATGTCACTCTCCCCTCCCAAAGACAGTGGCTAACATGACTAAATTAATGTTGCTTTGGCATTAATGGTGACGTCAGACCAATCTTCCTCTGAGAGGTGAA
This sequence comes from Emys orbicularis, assembly GCF_028017835.1. Classification (NCBI taxonomy): domain Eukaryota; kingdom Metazoa; phylum Chordata; order Testudines; family Emydidae; genus Emys; species Emys orbicularis. The sequence continues at coordinate 19,316,935 of NC_088690.1, forward strand.
GATCTGACAGAACTCTGCGAGGTGAACTTGTTGAATTCCCACTGAAACAGTAAGATTTGGAGCTCTCAGATGCTCATTGTTTTATCTGAATAGACAAATTACTTCATAAAATCACCTCTAAATGTGGGGGAAATATTGTAGATTTGATTTTTTTTTGCTTGTTTTCCTGTTCTTCACATCATTAGGACTTTGAAATGTGCTATCATACAGATACAAGCTGCATTTTATTTGCATGTCACAGTAATGTTGGGCTTCTTTTGACCTTTTTCTTATTGGCTGGATTTAAAAAATATATGTTGAATTAGAGGCTGTTCTGACCATGTTAATTTGTAACAGACTGCTCTCAAAACCACTTAGCTAGCTTGCAGAAGCAGCTGCTCTGACAATGTTGCATTAGCAGGGTTATAACTGCATTAGCCTTTACAGAGATCTAAATTCAATACATCTAAAGAGATATGTTAATGTAGATGCTTCTTTGAGACACTGCACATGGTGCTAGTCCAGGAGAACAAGAAAGTGAAAGTGACCAGAAACACAAAACAGTATCGGGTCACTGTCCATGATGGGTGAAATGCCCCAAGTGCTACAGAATCTGTAGCACTAGTATAAATGAAAGCATAATTTGTCCTGTAATTTTTAATTTGACAGTGCAGCATTTAAAACTCTCTCTCCAGTAAAGATGTGTACTAGATTATGCTCCCAATTATTTCATTACTGTCCGTCATAAAATAGCTGGACACATAGAATAGTCTATCTGCACTTCACTGTACTAGTACTTAATCTAAGGGAAAACACTGGTGTTTAAGAGAGCAGAATGTTTTTGTTGCACAATGTTTTATGTTGGCAAAACAAATACTTACGATTGTGCCTGAGACCCAAAATTCAGATGGTCATTTGAATCTGTTCTTTCCCACAGTTCAGGGGTGGTTGGGGAGTTGGTTGTGCTTATCTCTGTAAATAGCTGCTGTTTGTGTCTGAACTCTTTTTGTAATCATCTGTTTTTCTTCCTGAATTACTTGTGTGATTCAGGACAAAGAGGAGTGGCTGCCTCCACACCTAATTCGGGCACTGCCCCTGAGCCTGTCCATTTAATCAGCCAATGCCTGACAAGATGTGTCCTGGTAGACACAGGGCCGGCTCTGGCTTTTTTGCCGCCCCAGGCAAAAAAGCCGCCGCCGCCGCCCCCCCCCCCCCCGCGGGGGGGGGGGCGGAGCGGCGAGCCCCGGCGGGGGCTCCGCTCTCCCGCCGGGGGGAGGGGGGGCGGAGCCCCGGGGCGAGGGTGGCGAGTCCCGGCGGGGGCTCCGCTCTCCCCCTGGCGGCCAGAGCGCAGGGCGGCGAGCCCCAGCAGGGGCTCGCCGCTCTCCCCCCGGCAGCCGGGGGGAGGGCGCGGGGGGGAGGGCGGCCAGAGCGCCGGGGGGAGGGCGGCGAGCCCGGCTGTGGCCCCGCTCTCCCCGGCGGCCCGAGCGCCGCGCCGCCCCCCTCCAGGTGCTGCCCCAAGCACCAGCTTGGTTGCCTGGTGCCTGGAGCCGGCCCTGGGTAGACACTTACCATATTGCAACATTTTACAGTCATCAGATTGCCTATTCATTGCACTCATTGTCTGTTATAAGGTACCTGTCTGAACCTCTGTAGTTAAGAACAATTATATTCCCTCTTTCTGATGGGATCTAATATGAGTCAGGATGAAAACTGGCAGGGTTTTTTTGGTTCTTTTCAAAATCTGCTTTACATTTTGTTGGCCAGTTATAGTGAGAGACAGACGTTTTTTGCCAACTTGAGATGCTTTTTCACACCTCTAACAAAACACTAGGCTTGGGTTTTAATAGGATACTTTCAGGGTATGTTTTACAGTGTTATTTTTTTAAATAGTTGATTGTGCCAAATTCATCTTTGGTGTAACTTCACTGAATAAATTAATTTGACCCACTGTTTGCTGTAATTCTTTAGAAGCTTAATAGTGAATTCCCTATCCAAACAAAATTAAACCATATGAATGCAAGTTGAAGGCCTGATCCTGCCAACACTTATGCATGTGAGTAACTTTATTCACATAAGTATTTCACAGGCTTCAGGAGACCACTCATGTGAATAAAGCTACGCCTATAGGGCCATTCAATATCTTAAAAATAAGTGTAACAAGATATTGTCACACTAAAATCAATGCACTAAACCAATAACTAAATATACCCTCCTTACCTATGTTACTAATAACAGACGTCATCATTAAAAGAGAAAAACAATTAAAAATCTGTTTTACTTTTCACCATGAACATGAACCCAAACAAGAATATATTAGCAAATGTGTCACAACACCTTCAACTGTCCCAGTGACTATGCATTATGGATGTGGGGTTCTCTTTTGGCTGATCAATCCACTCCAAATAATGCTATGAGCTACTGATATAGATATATATATATAGATATAGATATATATAGATATATATTTCATCAGCATAAACTGGATTTTTACTCTCCCAGTATGCTGGGTGAAACCACCTTGAAGCTGATGGGCATAAGTGACACCCTTCATTTAGGACAAATGTAAAAAAATAATCAAGCTCCTTTATGGAATTAGGTAGCTGAAACAAAAGGAGCCACCACTCAAAACAGGGCAGGTTTGAGTAGAAACCTAATCATGTGGCCTAACAGGTTTCTTTGGAGACTAATATAACAAATACACGCGGCTGTGGCTTTGACTGGTGAATCTGTGTGCGTTTGTGTGAGAAGAAGCAAAAATATAGAAGGACTAAAGAGGCTCCAGACACAGCTAGAGAAGCCCTGGTAGCATGACCCTGAGCAAAAAAGCTAGAGGAGAGAGAGCATTTGGGTTGCATACTGGCAGAAAGAGGCTTGGAACTGTGAGCAAACAAACTATCTTGTGGTGTTGATTTGATCTGTGTTCAGGGAAACAACACTTTGTACATTTTTTGTAAATAAAGTTATTGCATCTCAGAAATACCTGACTCCATCAATTTCTCCTCCAAATGGAAACAACTTGCTAGACCCTGAAAATTGAGTAACCTAGGTCAAAAAAGAATAACAATATTATCACTTAACCAACATGGAATATGTAATATTAACCAGGACTGTGGAATCCCTAATGGAGGATCACGTATACAAAATAAGTAGCTTCAAAAGAACTCAACTATATTATCATTGAGGGCAAAAATTAGTCTCTTAGGGCCAAATTCTGCCCTAAATGACATCTGTGCAAGTGCAAAGTCTTAAATGGAGAGTGTAAGTGAGGGATTTAGCATTTAATATTGCTTCAAAGTACAGCTATCTGTCTGTTTAATATAAAACAATAATATTCAATGAAATTAAGTGGCATTTGCTAGATGACTGATGCATATTAAAATGAAATGTTTCCTAATGGATAAAGATGCCTTGAATGCCAGGGCATTGTTGTTTGTACACGTACTCATTAATAATAAAATCAGTTCATATAAATTAAGATTAATTTGATTTATTTTGATCCTTTAGTAAAATACAGGGACCTGGTGCCCTGGCTCTTTTGTGAGAGAGATATTAGACATATTGTTAAAACCAATTTTTCCCCCCACAAAATCTACCAACATCTAGCCAATAGACCAGCTTTTCCACCCACAGCTTTATAAACTGGGCTACAAGCTCACATACAGAGAACCAGCTCTTGGTTTTAGGCTACTAGCCAGCTGAGTTCCTCACCCCCATATTGAGGATTAGCATAATTCACCAGCATCTTTCTCAACCAGTATGTCAGCTGTGACCCTGCTTACTCTTTGTCCCTCTCACGGATTTTTGTATCCATATTAAGCATGGATGAGGCAGCTTTCTGAATCTGATGGTCTTGTCAGCTAACGACACGAGGTAGCTGAGGGGCAGGCACTGAGAGTGTCAGCAAGAGTGCTCATGAGGAGAAGCTATGCACACTTAGTGCACAATGTAAACAAATAATAAGGCGGTGGAGGAATTACCAAACATTCTGGCTAAATGACAAAAATCTGGTCCTTTGTAAGTATGCTGCCTCTGAGAAACAGTCTCTATTCTATCTCCAATCACCTGATCATGCCTCCCAAAAAAGGCTAGATATAGGTCAGAGAAGAATGGGACAAGGATTCAGATCTATGGGGTAAAACTCCCACTGACTTCAGAGTGCACAAGATCAACACCTTTGTACACATTCAGTATTCTATTCTTACTGCTGGCTTATAGGCTCCTGTAGAAAGAGCAGATAGGTGGAGGAGCAAGACAATATTTAAATCTTTAATAAAAAATCTTGCCACAAGAACAAAGAGTTGCCCACACCATAAAGGTGCCTTCTAAACTAATGAACTATTAAAAAAACCCAAACATTCAAATATTCCAAAATAGTGCATAAAATAATGCAAAAAAATCACTCAACTCTCCTGTTGAGGCCTGTTTGTACTTTGAACATCACTTTGAAGCTTCCCTAGTATGACAGTCCCGCTTAGAAACTGAAAAGTGTTTATTTATCAAACAACCCTGTTACATTAAAAAAAATCAAACCGTGAAAAGTCATGCAAACCCCCCCCTAAAACAAAAAACACTGGCATATTCAGTTGCTGTTGCTCTATTATTAATAATTTGTTTTATCATAGTGCCTGGGAGCCTCAGTCGTGGACCAGGACCCCATTGTGCTAGGTGATGTACAACACAGAACAAAAAGACAGCCCCTGCCCCAAAGAGTTTATAAGCTAAATATAAAACAAGAAATAACAGATGGATTATAGGCAGCCTGATGGTCTGTGTTGGTCAGCCTGACAAGCAGTGGTGTCTGCACACCAGCAGCTTAACCATTGTCAAGTTTTTGCAGGTATCACAGCAAAGGGGAGTTTGAAGGAGGATCATGCACTGGTTTTGGGGATGTTTATGGGGTGCTCCTTCCAAGTGAGAGGGGCAGCATAGGAGAAGCTACAAAGCAGCTTGTTTGACAATGTAACAAGTAAGCGATGGTGGCAATGGCATCATGGGCTAATCAGAGGGAGGAGCTGACCTTTTTGACACTGAATGAAAGATGATATGTAGGATGGGGATAGGCTATGAAGGGCTGCGAAGAGAAGACAAGTAACTTATGTTTGATACAATAGAGAGGAAGCCAGTGGAAAGATACAAAGAGAGGAGTGACCTGATCAGAGCAATGGGCTAGGACAGTGGTTCTCAACCAGGGTACGTGTACCCTGCAGGCACTCAAAGGTCTTCTAGGGGGTACATCAACGCAGTTAGATATTTGCCTAGTTTTATAACAGGTTACCTAAAAACACTAGCAGTCAGTACAAAGTAAAATTTCATATCGATGATGACTTGTTTATACTGCTCTAAATACTATACACTGAAATGTATTACAATATTTATATTCCAATTGATTTAATTTATGGTAAAAATGAGAAAGTAAGCAATTTTTCAGTAATAATGTATTGTGACACTTTTGTATTTTATGTCTGATTTTGTAAACAAGGAGTTTTTAAGAGAGGTGAAACTTGGGGTACACAAGACAAATCAGACTCCTGACAGGGGTACAAGATGTTTAGAGCCTGGATGAGCATAACTGTGTGGATGGATAGGACAGGTTGTATCTTAGAGATATTATGCAGAATCGGCAAGACTTAGACATAGCCTGGGTATGAGGCCCAAGAGAAAGGTACAAGTCTAAGATGACCTCCAGGTTATGGGCCTGAGTGACAGGCAGGATTGAGGAGTTACACATGTGAATGCATCTCTTTTCCTTAGCCACACCACTTCTCCACTCCCCTTCATGATCACATATAATCTCTCTGGCAAATACAGCCATTTGTATTCTTTCTTTTTATTTGCATTTCTATTTTAATAGACTCAAATTCTAGGTATCTTTGCCACAAGTTCATAATACAATGACTCAAAATAAAACAATCAGATAACCCACCACCATAAATTTCAGTCACTAACAGAACTCCAGTGGTGACATTCTGGCCTCATGGAAGTCAGTACCAAAACTTCCTTTGACTTCAACAGGGCCAGGATTTCACCCCAGATGTCCTTTGTTGGTCAATATTTCCAGGTTGCCCAGTTTCAAGTGAATTTCATTTTAAGTTTGTGGGTTCTTGCAGACCTCAAACCCTGGGTTTCTGAAACCATGCAGACCAAAACTGGTAGATTCTGCATTGCCCTATAGAACAGCTGGGGTAACCATATCAAACTGCATTTCCTTTTAAAAAAAATTAATATACTCTCATGTATTCATTTTTATTAAAAAGCAAGACCTCCATATGGTGCTGCTACCTTTGTGCAGCACGCAGCAGAGGCAAAAATATTATTCCTCGTTTGATGCTTGTTCCTGCTTGGTTAAAAACATCCTTATCTTCCTCTGACTCCTCATGTTCTCTCTGGGGGGAAAAAATCCCAACAACTTTGCATAAATTAAAGGTGCCAATAGCTGAAATGAAACAACCAGCTCGTTCACCGCTATAAAACTGAGCTCCCAGCAAAAGGAAAGTGCTTGTGTACATTCAGCTTTTGTAAGGGTGGGAGTGGGGAAACAGCTGCCTTTTTTTTTTTTTTTTTTACGTGTGACCTACCTTATTCTTTCTCCCTGAAAGCCCTGAAAATATCCCGTTTCCTTTCCCTCCACCTCCTCGACAAAAATGTGTAAGATGTTAGCACTCTTGATTTTTCTAACTACTCCCACATATTTTATGTCATAGCTTTCCTCTCCCAGTGAACTCCAGACGTTCTCTCCATACCACATATCTCTTTTCTAACTTACCCCAGTCTTTCTTTTATCTCTCCCACCTACCCACACCAACATCCATGGGTCTGGAAATTTTACCAAATACCTATGAGCCAGAGGACTAAACCCACGAGATCCAAATAGAGATGAATGATGAGGGGGAGCCCCTTTTCAGAGGGAATGCCCAAGTGAGACCAGTCAACCCCACCACTCCAAGACAGCTACAAGGAAAGGAACAGAATTCCTACCAGAGGCTGTCCTATGTGCTGCCACTTTTCGCGTCAGCTAGTAGGTGACTGATAAGTTTGAATTCTCCCACCTGACTGCTGAAATGGAGAAGGAACATCCTTTCTCTCACCTCTCCCATCCCAGAGCCTCTTGGATGCTTTGAGGATGGTTGGACTGTTAGACAATTTTCCATCAAATTGTTTGATGGAAAATTGGGGTCTCAACTACATTAATTTTTGTGATGAAAAATTATCTTCCCACAGAATTTTGATTTTTTTTTTTCATTGAAAAACCGAACACAGAATCACTGAAATATTTCAGCCCAAAACTGTCATCAGAACTCTGAAATATTTTAATTTGGAAATGCCACCATGGTGCCATATGCGAGTTGTAATTTGGTTGCCTCAAGACCCTCTTCTCTTCTCTGGACTGGGCTAGCTGGCTAGACTAAATCTCCCATGAACCATGGCTGTGGACTCCCATGATGCATCACCCCCACTATCAAAGAGGGAAGACCAAGGAGCATCCTAATCTGACCAGGAAGCCTGGCCTATAGAAGAGAATGGGAGCTTGAGCCATAGGACTACAACTCCCAAGAGGCACTGCAGCATCACTTCCAAATTAAAATATGTTGTTGTTTAGCCAAAATATTTCTTTTCAAATTTCTTTCAAAAATTGAAATTTTCCACAGCACCCTCTCACCTCCCCATTTTTCACTAACTTTAGATGGTGGGGACTCTCCCATACTTTACACACACACACCCCAGCCTCATGGCTGCTGCCAGACATTTGTGCATGCTAGTTTGTGTGGGGTTTCTCAGACACCAGACAGTGGTTTGTTGTTGTAGAGTTGCTCAGAAGAACTAAACCAATGAATATTTTAAAAATTGCAGTATATTTTTTAAGGTATTATTTTAGTAAGTGTTCTGCAATTTATTTAATAAAAATACAATTATATTTTATTATAAACCAAACTAAATTCCACTAGTCCAAATAAATGAACCCATTTGGTGGTGGAGTTGCCTTGAATGTTATGATCATACTTATTTGCATATTCGCTTATATGCATGATTTGGAAATCCACAGCAGGTCTCCTAATTCATTAGTGAAAATGAAAAGATTCTGATGTATTGCTTCTGATTGAACTTTTTGAGAGGATGGGAGGCATGTCCTGTACGTTACTAAAACGGATCTTTTAATATGTTTCTCTGAAATGGATGCCATCCTCTTGTCCCTCTCACCTTTCTGCACAGCCTAATTTGTATTCTATCACAGCTCCCAAAATCAAAGACAGCAGTTGTACTACTTCCTGCACCAAAGGTGGAAAGTAAGCGTCATCCCCCTATCATGGGAGTATAGAGAGCATTTGCTATACCCCATTTAATTGCACTGTACTCCTATACATGGACTTCATCAACATATTTCAGCTGCACTGTGATGGATGGATATAGATGGGAGACCACATGCTCTCCATTGGCCTCCCTCCACTTCTTCCTTTCTTTTTCTCTCCTTACTGTCCTTCCCCATTCATGCCGTATGACTCCGTTGCCTTCTATTAATCCAGGGATTCTCAAACAGGGAGGTTATTACATGGGGGTCATGAGCTGTCAGCTTCCACCCCAAACACTGCATCAACTCCAGGATTTATAATAGTGTTAAATATTTAAAAATGTGTTTTTAATTTATAAAGGGGGGGGGGGTCACACTCAGAGGCTTTCTGTGTGAAAGGGATTACCAGTCCAAAAGTTTGAGAACTACTGCATTAACCTCACCTTTATTCAGGGGACAGAGGGCTAACAAGACCATTTTTCTGCCATGGGCTCTTTCTCCATCTTGAATTGAAGGAGATCTGGTAGGAGAGAGGATTGTCTCTGCTTCTGCCTGCCTCTCCTCTTACCTGGTGGTGAGGGGTCTCCTTCTTCCAATCTCTCCAAGGTGGGAAGGGGAATCTTGTAAGAGGCCAGACTGCAAGGTGGAAGAGCCAAATAAGGGGACACGTCTTTTCCCATGAAGTTCTGCTGCTGCTCCACCTGCTGGCGGGAAGGGTGGGAGCCCAAGAAACTGCACAGTCAGGAATCAGCTTCTCTATTGATCCCACCTCCAATTCTCCAATATGGTGCAAGCTCATTTAATTAGCCAGTAAAGAGGGGGAGCGCTGGGGAGGTGAGTTGTCCCAACCCAGAGAGAGAGAGAAAAGCTCTTCCTCTTTTTTTTATCAGAGAAGTGGGGGCTGTTCTTTTACTCATTTCCTCTTATTTTCAACACTGCTAATACTAACTTCATTCAAAAAACAAATTTTCTTTGCTACTTTTCTATTTTAATAGAAGACACATATAATCATTGCCGTGTTTTGACAGTGCTTTAATGTAATCAGTTGTTCTGTTCTATTCTGCACAGGTTCTTACACCATGCTCATCACCATGGTATATCAGCTCCTTCCAGTAGCGCCTTAAACAACGTGACTAATATCTGTCACAAGTTTGTTCTCTCATCCTCTCCCTGGGGGAAGGAGTACATGTGGTAGGGTGTCTTGTTTTGGCAGTGGGTTTTTTAATATACATGTTGCTATGTATTTATGGTAGAGAAAGCAAGGTCAAAGAAATGTGCCTTGCACTTGGAGCAGTAAGTGGTGAGGTTTGTGATGGTCCTTAGTTCCTGTGGGGAGTTCATTCCACATTCTCAGATTGCCCCCTGAGAAAATACTGTCTCCTGCACAAGCTTTAATCTTATTATAGGGAGTTCCATTGAGCCAGAGAAGCTCAACTGACTGTGGTCAGTTGTTGACCACAGTCTTCATCCCAGAGCTTTAGAGAATATTTTAGGTAACCTGGGCTCAGGCCCTAGAACACCTTGAGGAAAGACCTTGAACTCCATTTGATATTGTATAGGAAGTCAGCATAAAGAGTGGAGGACATTTTCCATGCATTCACAGTAGCCATTGTTGCCGAAGAAACGTGTTGCGGTGTTTTATTCTAGTTGGAATTTCCTAAGGGCTGAAGGCTTCATGCCCAGGTATATCATATTGCCATAGTCCATCTGAGAGGTGACGAAGATGTGAATAACTGAGGCCAGGTCATCATCCACCAGGATGAGATGGAGATTCTTAGCAACTGGAGATGGTCGAAACCGTTACTCATGGATGCTAGTACGTGCAAGTTTAGCACTGATGAGGAATCCAGGAGCATGCCTAAACTATGGACTGAACTGATCGATCGCAGTGTGTTTCTTTGATCAAAGGAGACTGCACCATACTGAGAACTCTTCAAATGCTGTCCTCTGCCCACCAACATCACCTCTGTCTTCCTCAGATTCAACTTCAGCCAATTGTTCTTTATCCGTGAGCTGATCTTATCCAAACACTAGCCCGCCTTGGTGGTAATTGTATGTGGTGAAGGATAGGTAGAGCGCTGTGTCCTTTGTTTATTGCTGGCACTTGAGTCTGTTGTCTGACCAGTTTATCAAGTGGCTGCATATAGATGCTGGAAAGGACCAGAGAGAGAACTGATCCTTGTGAGACTCTGCAAGTGGGGGGAGTCTAGTGGTGGAGGTGCAGCAGTGGTGAAAGCAGAAATCATTTCTTGCCGGTACTGCATTCATGGGAGGGACACCATGACCGCACATGACCCTCCATGTGACTCCTCCATGCCAGCCCAGGGCCCCCACACTCTCGCCATCCCCTCTGACACGCTACTTTGTATATACTCTGATAAACTCAGGACAGACAGCTGCAAGGAGGGAGTAGAAAACAGTCGCAGAAGGTTAAAAGGCCCTCCTCCCTATCAACTGAGGAGGGGTGACTACAGGTCAATCAGGTTCACCTGAGATCAATTAGGATCAGCTGGGAGGGGGTTACCTGAGGGTCAATTAGGATCAGCTGATTCCAACTAAGGGCTGCCTGAGACCTTTTTAAACCCTCCCCTGTTGGGAGAAGTGGTGGGGGAGAGAGAAGGAGTCAAGCTGCAAGCAGGTTAGGAGCAGCAAGACAGCGAGCCTCACCAGGAGGGGAGGCTGCATTCCCTCCCATAAGGGAGAAAAACAAGCCCAAAAGACTGGCTGACAGAAGGAACGGACTGCCCCTGTGCAGTCAAGAGGGACTGTTTTACCCAAGCCCGTCTCGCCAAGGCTAAAAACAGCTGAGGCTGGTGAGACCGAGAATATGTCTTGCCACAATACAAATATCAACATGCTTAACTACTCAATTTCCCCCCCAAATATGTAGTATTTGGTCTGTTTATATGGAATATAGAAGTTGGGTGAGGAGCCATTTCAGCATATATATGACTTATTAAAAGTCAAATTTTAAATAGAACTGTATCCTAAACTGCTTTTATGGTATTGTACCTAAACATTGCATTTCAATGGGGGATTCAACTTCCTTTATAGGAACAGACTCCTGAAACTCTTACCAGTCCACAAAAGTGGTCCATAATCATGCAAATACTCCCATTGTCTTCAATGGGATTGATCAAATGATTAAGGATTTACAGGATTAGGTTCCAAGTTTGTAAATTGTTCTGGATGAAACTGACAATGCCTGAGCTGTCAGATCAGAAGGAGCTTCATTTGAATAAAGGTGGGCAGATGTGTGATAAGTCTTAGTACCGTTGCTAAGATGAGGAACATATTTTCAGCAAAGTTCTTGGCAGATTCCTGAGGCAGCTGGTTTAAGGCCATCAGTGTCCAGCATTATAATCTTCACTTATAGTTCTCTCACCCACAAAGCTGGAAAATGAGGCATTTGTTTTCTTTGTTTTGCTGTTCCAGTTAACAAAATGCATGTTAGACTAGTTTGGCTGTAAAGAAGAATTCTGTGTACACTGAGAACACCTGATTCCTGTAAGGCTGCAGAACTGGGCTGACATCCAAATCCAAACATCCTCTGGTCAGTGCAAGCAGAGACATTCCTCTAATGATTTGGACTTGATGTGATGCCGTATGAATGTCATGGATAATTCAGACCAATGGAGAGAAACAGAATCTAAAACACTGTTTAAACACCTTTCGTCCCCCACCACCTTTCCCCTCTTGAGGACTCCTGACCAAAGTAACAGCAGAATACATATGCTAACAAACTTAAACAAAGCCTTTGTTTAAGTTTGCTAGCAAATGTATTGTGCTGTTAAAGCCATTTAAAGAATGAATGCCCTCCCTAGCTGTGTTCTCCTCCTTTAAGGAGCAGAGCACAGCCCCCCCGCCAGAGTGGGGGCTAGCCCCAAGTCTTTCTGGTACCCCGTACCCACTAAAAATCTCTTGCTGATACTGCGCACTGGAGGGTAGTGCCCTACTTGCACTCCTGAGGTGCAGCTTTCCATCACTACTCAGAGGGTGCATCTCTCCAGGAATGATTCAAACCATTTCAGCACATTATTCTGGACTACTGCCACCTCTCTCAGATGAGAGAGTAGTATTTGATGGCTGACAGTGTCAAATGCTGCAGAGAGGTCTAGGAGGATGAGAATGGATGTCTGCCCTCTATCCTGTCCCCACAACCTCTGACTCAGACCAAAGATGGAATAGGCCAATCAGATATTGGAAATGAGGCCACCAGACCCATGCCCTGAGGCCAGGGCTGGCTCCAGCTTTTTTGCCGCCCCAAGAAGCGAAGGGAAAAAAAGAAAAGCCGATTGTGCTGCCACTGAAGTGCCGCCGACGAGTGAAGAGAGGGAGTGAAGGACCCGCCGCCGAAGACCTGGATGTGCTGCCCCTTTCTATTGACCGCCCCAGGTACCTGCTTCCTTTGCTGGTGCCTGGAGCTGGCCCTGCCTGAGGCAACATATGGTAAGGATGTAAGACCAGGCCTGTTGGGGTGAAAATGGGCATAGGGGGAGGAAAAGTTCCTGATTCACTTCCTTCAGGTACAAACCATGTGAAACTTGGCAGTTTTGCAAGGAGGTGCAGAGGTTCATTTGAACTTGAAACAGTGAGATTGTGTGACAGGGCATGATGAGCAGCACCCTGGTCACTGAAGTTGCCACAGCATGAAGAAGACTGCAGGTTCAGCTATGAGCAATCAAACCTTCTCTGTTGGGGGATTATAAGCACCTGGGTGGTAATCACTAGGCAAACAATGTAATTGGGAGGAACAGGAAGCAAGCCTCAGCAGGAAGTGAGCCTAGGCTGAAGAGTGAAGGCTGTGGGGATGTCGTCTCTATCTATAGGCCTGTATTGCACCATAGAGCCTTATAATGAATAAATACACACTTGATGAAAGGGTAACAACACGGTGTGTGTTTGTGATCTTGAGACCACATAAACTGGCGAGGCAGTGAAGAACACCGGGTCGTGATAGAAGAGCCCTGTGAAAGAGCCTGTGTGGATAGAAACCAAAATCAAGTTTGCTGAACTCCTTGTGAACTGATCCCAGAGTTTTCCACAGCTCTAGTTCAGTGTATTTTAGTGTATGGTCACTAGTTAGCAGACACCAAATCTTGCCTCACTGATCAACTCCTCAATAAAAGAAGGAGTCTGGAGCTACTTGCTACCTGTGCTGGCTAGGGGACACAGCTCAGTTACAGACCTCTCAGCTAAGAGATGATTAGGAGATGGATGTGATAGGCTGTCTCCTCTTGCTTACGCTAGTCTAAAATTGATGTAACTTCAATTAGCTTACTCCTGACTTACACCAGTGTAGGTGAGAGGAAACTCAAGTTTGATACATGTACACATATTTTAAAGTGGCAAACACCCAGGATAGAGCAGAGTTATTTAGAGTGGCACACAAAAGGGTAACTAGGATCAATGGAATGAAATTAAGAAAGGAAAAAAGCAGGCTAAAAACATCGACAGATGTCAGGAGTACTCTCCCAAGACAAATGTCTTCCTTGGACTTTTAAAACGTCATTATATAGCACTAGAAAATGTACTGTAGGGATCAGACCTTCCCTGGCAGGGAACTGAATAACCACTTCTAGGATAAGAGTATAAAATGCATTTAAGCTGTTTTAAATGACATTATAGAATAATACTTTCCCATAGGCTGTCATTCTTCCAGACACCTGCATGAAAGCTGTCCTAACAAAAAGATGATTCTGTATCTGAAATTATCATCTGAATCATAACTTAACAAAATGACACACCGTTACCCCATATGCGGAAATTAGTTTGACTTTTTCAAGAGGATAAAGGGGATAAATGCAACTTTTATTGATCAGTAGCAAGCAATATATTTTTCTTCTGGTAAAAAGTACTTTTAAAGTATTTTATGTAAATCTAGTTATTTAATTTGGGAATTTACTCCCCAAATTTACTTTTTCCCCTCTCTATGGCAACATGGTTTAGGAACTTTTTTATCAATATTGTTCTTATAGGTAGATCTTTATACAGCACCACCTAATCAGGAGATGGCTTAACTACCATGTAAATCTGAAGGATGGGGCTTTATGGGATGGTGTTTGAGTAAGAATTAACAAATAGCAGCCTTGTGTTCACCTTTCAATGTACAAATACAGCATTATTGCTAATCATAAGCGTCAAAAAATCATAAATCTACCTTCCCCCACCAAAAATCAATCAATCATGAGATTTAAAAACAAAACATTTTGAGTTCTCTTTATTTGCCTTCTAGTTTTCGATCCTTTCAGACAGAGCTAGGTCATGTTTTCAAGCTTTTCTCCTCAACGATGAAGATTAGGAACATACTTTTCTTTTAAAATGAGAGCTCAAATTCTCACATAATTACATTACTGCAAGAGCTGGGGTCTTTAGGAAAATATCAAATAACTCAAGAGTTGGTAACATTGTTCAGATGAGCCAGAAAATCCTCCTATTGGCAGAAAAGCTACATGAAACGAATCCTTCACTCCTCTGTGGATTGAATTTGGTCTGGCCAAGTAGCAAGATGAGGGGAATGATGGCAAACTTTTTGTCCAGGGTTGGATGTGAGAAGTTAGGCATCCATTAATTCATTTCAGCATGGCTGGGCTATCCCACATCAACTTAACAACATTCCACCCATATGACTTCTTTAGACTGACAGTGAACCTCTAGGAAATGAAGCTGTTAAAACATACAGCTGACTGGCAGTTTTAGTTCTTTACTTGGGTATTCTTCACTTCATGTTCTACACTGCCATGTTCAATAGAGGTGCAGTGTTAGTACTGCCAACCCCAAGTGTTAAAAAACTATGAGTCAGCCCCAGAACAATGAGCTTTTAAAAATAAATTCTGGGTCCTTTTTATTTGTCATTTCTATTTTAACCACTGGGTGTACAATGGGGATCAGATTTTTATGATTTTCTTTGCAACGGTGAGGCCTATAAACTTTCTCTTAAAAATTAAAGCTGAGATTCCAACATGCTGACTTGACTGCAGTAGTTGGGGCTTAAAAAAAAACCACCAACTAGAGACTTGCAATAAAATCAGGAGAGTTGCAACACTGTAAACGGCTGCTGTGCTTCACTGCAGAGGTGGCTGCATTTCAAGGTGACTGAAGTGCTTACTTTGTAGAGCCGCTTAAACACTTTGGGATGCCACAGGAGGAAAGTTACCGACTAAAGAGGCTAACACTATTGAACGGTGCCCTTATTTCTTTGGCCAGCCCCGGCCTAGAGAAGTGGGGCTGGCAGCTGAACACGACGCTTCTCACCGCAGGGCCTGCAGGCGCGGAGGAAGCATCGCGGCTATGGGGGTCAGGCTGTGTCCCCATCACGGGGCACCCTTCTCTGGGAGGAAACAACCAGGGGATGAGTCCTCCGCACAGGGAGCAGGAGGGGGGGCGTCAAGGCAGGTGTAGGCCTACGGATCGGCTCCAATCCCAGTCACCAGGGCGGCTCCTGCTTCCACTCTTACCCCGGCTCCCCGGGCGTCTCTTTCTCTCTGCTCCCCAGAAGCCGGGGCTCCCGGGCCGCTGCTATCCCCCGCCACCGGCCCCGGGCAGCTCCTTTCCCCTCCCCTCCCCCACCCAGCTTGCCCTGGGTGCCCCTCTTCCTCCCACCCCCCTCAGGGAATGGGGGCCCGCGGTGTGGCGGGAGCCCCAGAGCGGGGCCCGCCGGGGCGCTGCGCGCGTCAGGCTGGCGCGGCCTGGGCTGCCCGCGGCGCGCTGACAGGTGGCGGCCCTCCGATTCCCAGCGCAGGCGAAGCCGCCGCTCCATGCAAATGCTCCATTGTCATTGCCGGGGCGCCAGCGGCTGGGCAGAGCTCCGCGTAGCGCCGACGAGCCCGGCGGTGGCAGTGGCGGTGGCAGGGCTTGGCGAGGAAACGGGCGGCTGCCTCGGCTCAGCCTCCACGCTCAGCCCCAGCGGGGGGCCCGGAGAGCGCGTGCACCCCCCCTCCCCAGGAGAACAAAAGAGCCTCGCGCGGCGGCCCGGCGGAGGAAGAGGACGCGGGTGCGTTGGCAAAGGTAAGCGCTTCCCACAGCTCGGGCGCCCGCTGGTCCGCGCTCCCCTCGTGCGCTGGCGGCTGGAGAGGGCGGCAGCCCGCAGAGCTGAGCCGCCCCGGTGCCCCTCTCCCTTCCCCAGCCTCTGCCAGCGGGGGAACGGTCGGAGCTGCCCTGGGCTGGGGCTTTATGCAAAGCGGGACCCCGGCGGGGAGAGAGGGACAAAGCCATAGGGACACTGTGCCCCGAGGAGAGATCAGGGCTACAGGGAAATGTAGAGCTGCACTAATGGCTTCAAATACAAATAGTGATTGATTGGCTCCAACTATGCGGTATTGGAGAGGGAGAGGAGTATGTGGCAAGCAGGGACGTGCAGTGCTCCCTAGCTGAGTATCTCCATCCATCCCAGGATGGTCCTGCCAAGACTGACAGTGTGAATACAGACACACCAAGAGGCACGTTCAGGAACTTTTAGAAGGAAGGGTGTCTCTCGCTCTTCTTACAATTGAGATGTTGAGATTAGCCTGCCTGGGTCACTCGCTCTCAGAGCACAGGTGAGCCAAGGTAGCCTTTGTGATCGCCTCATGAATTTTTAAGTCCCCAAGAAACCCATTCCAAACCTGGCAGTAAAAAAGAAGCTTTGAAGCAAATTCATGGGAAGTGGAGATGCAGGTGTGCATAATTGAGAGTTATTTTTAAAGGTAAAACGAAGATTATTTAAATAATGTTAGTGGTGTTGCTTTTAAATTATAGTTCAGAAGGAGGTGAAGTGATTGAGAATTATGCTGCTTGTTTGAGTTAGGTTGTAAAACAAAAAGATGGTTACATTTTATGTATTCTATATTCTGTGCTGTCTTAATAGGTCTTCAGCGCATTTCTTGCCCGTTGGTTGATTTAGTTTCACAAGAAATCCTGGTTGTAATGGCTTACCCATTTATTTATTTCACTGGTTTGAATAACTTTTGTGATTGGGGTTTTTTTTTTTCAGTTACTTTTTCCAGTTCTATCTGAAATGTATTTATTTTTAATGCAATTACAATGGAAAAATACATATTCTTTCAGTTTGTGTTTATGTTGTGATTATTTTTTGTTTGTTTACTTGATTTATCATTCTTTTTAATTTGTTGTTAGTACGTACCTAAGAAAATAGGAGTTGATATGCTAGAGCAGGCCATTGGCCCATTTAGTCCAGTGTTCTATTTCCTGCAGTACCTATGCTTAATGTTTGAGACCCACTGAAACCCACTCACTGTGCGTCTAGTCAATAATGCAATGTGATATTGAAGTATTGGAGGTGTAGCTCCTGTAACTTTTTGATCAAGCTAAATCGGATTATAGCATTTTTGTGGTACATTTTTTCATTTGTTTTACTGCTGTGCATCATATTCATTAACGTGTGGTTTGAGTCCATTTGTTTTTCTAAAGCTACCTTTTTTCAGTTCAGTGCCATATAGGAGATGTGAGTTTAGGAGTGGTTTGGGGATTTAACATTCCTGTGTTATGGAGAAGATACTTCGGGGTGTATTTGTGTTAATAAGAGATGTAGTTTAGTTCTGTGTGCAACAGGTACCTTCAGAACCATGAAGCATTAGTTACCATGATAGCAGAGATGGTTGCCTTCTTGATGTGAAGGCTGAGACATGATAAATCAGCCTAGATAGGCAACGAGATACTAAAATTCTTGTAATTAATTGCAACTACTGAAGGGAGAAGTTGCTTTGTGTGGTGTACACCATCTGCTGCAATGTAAAATATTTCAAGAGGCCACCCGCACTGAAGAGAAATCCCTTTGCTATATTCGTGTTTTCTCTTAACTAGAGCTGTCATAATTCTTTGTTTCATTTTTCAAAATTTTACTAACATGCAAGAAAAGCAGTAATACAGAATTAAGGTGTGAATTTTAGAGAATGTTGTCACTTTACTGCTGTCATTCAGTCAAGGTTAGTGTAGAGGGATTTGCATATCAAATTAGAATTGCACTTTTATGTCATGTTTTGCATTCATAATGAAATAAGACATGCACTGTGCTGATTTGACACACTCTAATTTATTTTTTTCTCCACTGTCATCTCCAGATATGGTAGCTAAATTGTAAATAAGTGACTAGTTCATAATAAATCATCTAGATTGTAAACTCCTTTGGGTAGAGACCAAGCCTTCCCTTTGGTTTTTTTCTGTAGCACCAAGTATACCGTCTGCACTAAACAAGCCATTCATAGCAATTACCTGCCTTTTTCCCTTGTCATCTTATCTATTTTAATGTGCCTATTATAGGAATATCCAAGCACATCTATTTCTTTTTTTATTCCCATCTATTTCTTTTTTAGATTCTGGTGAGCCATTCTAACAGAATCCTTTTTGTTTCTATCTTGCTTAGACTTAGGCCTGAATTGAAATACTGAATCCATTCTCCCTTAGGCTCTTTTGCCTCCCAAAGAACACACTGGGAGAGGTTGAATCCACTCCAGTTACAGAAATTGTAGCTTAGACTTTTGTCTTTAGTGGGCTTAACTAGCAGACTAAATCCACCTCCCCTTGAATTTTGATGAAATTTGTAGCTTAGGCCCATCTCTGACTTTCTGTACCTGATTATCAGACCACAGTCAGTATCTGACCTCTTCTTTCTGTCTACACAGCAAAAACTCTCATCCAATTTTTGTATTTTCTTGCAATGATTACTGCAACCTCTTTCTCACTGGGCGCTCTGACACCGATGTTTGTGCTCCCCTCCCGCTCTAACCTTCCTTAATCAATACAAAACTCAGCTACTAAGATCATCTACCTAACCAGTTGATCTGATCATGTCCAGGTCAACTTTGAATCTTTCTGCTGCTTCCCCCTCACCACCACATCAGGTATCTACAAAGCTCTACGTAACTCTACCTTTCCCTGCTTATCTGACTATTTCTTTTCATGTTGCTCCTTATACCTGCCGTATCTCCATTGATGCCAGTGTGTTTCCCAGTTTATTTTTTTCTGTCTCAACCACCTTTGCATGTTCTTTCATGCCACCACCCCTTATACATGGAACACCCTTCCCTACCCATTCAGCATTCAAATCCCTGATCAAGAGTCCTACTTCTCTACCAGGAAGCCTGTAATAAGTTAGCCAACAAATAATTGCCAGGTATACTTAGAAGTATGTAACACTGCAAAGTAAATGTTTGCAGGATTAGTGATTAAATCAGTAGAGATATTGGAATAAGTATGACAATGAAATTAATGTAGATTTAACAAAATGAAGTATATTGTAAGCAAACATTTATTTAACTAAATTATCAAATAACACCTTATATTACAAAAGCAAGAGAATATTAATCTAATTTATTTGTCGTTGTTCATGATGTTTCCTTTTTTGTTTATTGCTCAGTTTAGACCAATATAATTTTAGTGAGTTTCATAGTCACTTTCAGTGATTGGGGGTGAGGCACTGCAGGGGAAGAAGTTAAAACAGTTTATTATATAAGCATAATTGAATTAAACATTATGAAAATATTTCTATTGATCTTATAAAGATTGTTTTTACAAAAGAATAATCTTTTGACCAAATTGAAGCTGACAGTATCCCTTTAGCTCTGCTCCCTATACACATGTGCAAAGATAGGATTTGATTTTCTGTTCCGTTACATCAATTTTATGGTGGTAAAACTCCCCTGACTTTCATTTACTCACAGGCTTTAAGTATATGATCACATACTATTTCTCAAATTATGCAATAATATGATATAAACTATTTTTGTTACTGCTTTAGACAGAAGAAGAATAAATAAGAGGGCATGTGGTAAAAGTATACATAATGAATGGTATGGAGAGGGAGATCAGGAACTCCTTATTCCTCGTATATCATAATACACTATGACTATAACAGCAATTACTGGTGTCCATGGATACTGACTATACCCTTTTGTAACCCAGACCCATGTCAGACACTGGAACAAGGAAACAGAGATCTATTCCTTTCCAGTACTTCTGTATGTCACACCTTTTATTTTAAGTAAAATGAATCTCTTACAACAATGGAGCAATTGAAGTAACCTGAATCTCTTCGACCGCAAGAGAGCTGGAGGAGGTGACTGCAGTGCTTTAAGTTTCCTAGAAGCAAGTAGTGTTCAAGATAAATGGGAGAAGGCTAAATCCTTCACCATACTGCATATGGCAGGCTGCAAGGCACTGAATGATTTATAGTACATTTCAGTGAGAGAATGGGGAGTGCAAACTGTTAGGTGAAGTCACTCAAGAATACTTTGATTCAGGCAAGAATGTTGCTTGCGAAAGCCACATTTTCTTTAGAAGTAACCAACAGGCCAATGAAAAGGACCTTAATTTAAGGAGGAGTAAATGCCAGATGAAGCTGAATGCAAATAGTTATGTAAAACTCGTATTCAGTGACCTTGGGAGTTAGAAAGGTAGAGGCAATTGTACAAAAGGAAAATCCCTCAACCAATGAGGGCTTACAGAGATTCATTGGCACGTTAAAATAGCTAGGCAAATTCATGCCTGATTTGTCACAATTAAGTGCTCCTCCCCTTGCCCCCGAATGCTTCTTGAGAACAACACAGAATGGCCTGAGATGAGACATGAGAAAAGTTTCTGGAAATTTTAAAACAACAAACAAACAAAATCATAGATGCACCAGCACAGAAATATTTTACGATTTAACAATGACCCTAAAATCTCAGTTGCACAAGCTTAAATTCACTGGGGGCTTTCCTTCTGTGAGATGGTCACCCAGTGAGGTATGCTTCCAAAGCATTGACTAAACATAACACATTGCAATCAAAAAAATTCTGGCAATTGATTTTGATTGAGCGGTTTCATGAAGATATTTCTAGTCAGAAATTGGCTGAGAAAGAAATAGACCATATACCACTGGAATAAATATTACAAAAAAGATTCCGATTATTGCAGAAGAAGCATAAGTACTTGTTAAATGTGAAAGATAGGTCTGTTAAGGAGCTTCTTGCAATAGGCATGCTTTCAAGAGTGCCTATAAATAGTGAAAACAGGAGCTTCAGGAAGAGAGGAATCTGAAGTAAATAACACTCAAGTATTATCCATTGCTGAAACTAAATTTTAGAAGCTCAAATGAGAGAAACAAAATGATCGAGAGCTCAAGAGAATAATCCTACATGGATGTTCAAAAGAAAAAGCAAAAACGTGGCATTATGTACAAAGAGAATCATGTCATAACAACACATGGCATGATTAGGAATTCTAAGCATAATCCACAGTACCCATGTGTGTATTGAAAAGTATAGAACAGAGCCCAAAATTATCTATTCTGGCCAGGAATAAGGGCGGCCATGGGGGCCACGGGGAGGCATTCATGTGTGAAATATTCAGTCAGTACAGGAATCTGCAAAAAGACCACTGAAATGGCATGAAATTCATTATTCGTCTTTTTTGTCCAGTGTTTCCTGGTTTCGTTTCAGTTTCTCATATAAGAATGGTTACCAATATCAGGGAGTGCCTCTCTCCTGGGGGACTTAAGAAGAGAGCTGCAGACTCATTCCATTGTCCCCACCCTTGGTACCATGGAAGCTTTTGTTTTGGAGCTCCTTGGAGTTTTAGAGAGATGGCTGAGAGCTGTGGGAGGAGGTAGAGCAGAAGACCAACTACCCGTAGCATCATCCTCCCCTACTAACCCTGAGAACTTTCATTAGGAACTCCTGTTAAGACCTCTCCCCAAGGATCTGTTACCATGGAGTTGGGACCAGACAACAGGGCATCATATAGAAGGCAGTCCTCTATAGGGGCTTCTTTGCATTCACGGTTCTCATCCTTCCCCACAGATTTCTGGAATCTCATAGGGTAGGAAGACCTCTTCCCCTTAGAAGTCCTAAAACCTTCTCCCATTTGAGGTGAAACTCTGTACAAGTGAATATAGCTGAGGTGTTGTTTTTTCCCCCCTGCTCCCTTTGTCCCCTTCCAGTCCAGTTTTTGGACTATTTTATTTATGTCCATTCTTAAATCAGAAGAAGCCTCTGAAATGAGAATTCCTAGTCCCTGCTTCCTCACAGTGAATTCTGAGCATGTGATTAGGAAAGGCTAGTTGAACCCCCTCCAGCTACAGCTCATTAACGGAGGAGAAACGTTTGAAAGAAACCGGATCACTGCAGGTCTGATATTTTCCCAGAGCTATTTGAAGTCTCAGTAACCTTTTTCTTATTCTGTGTTTTCAATTTGCTGTTGGCATAAGCAGAATGTTTTGATGTCCCTGAAATCAGGCCGTAGAATCAAGTCTTTAATGGCATATGTTATTGGCCTACTAAGATTTTACCTCTGTTGTGGCTGAAAGGAGTCAGTGTGTTGGTGATATTTTTATTCATTCATTCATTTATTCATAAATATTTATATTTTAATTCATTTATTTAAATAATTCCTTTGGGTCCTGGGACAATTTTTTAGACAGTGTGTGTGGGTCACAACCCAAACAAATCAAATATTGGAATCGAACATTCCTCTAAAGCTTTTTTCACAACTATAATAATGAGTCATCCAATGGAATTTAAAGGAAATAAAATTTAAAAGCTATTTAAAAATATTTGTTTACACAGAGCATACTTTCCCACTGGAACTTATGGACATGTACGCAGGATAAACATTTTATTTTATTTCAGTGAATATAAACTATCTTGTTTCAGACTATAGGCAAATCACTACCTGACTGAGGGTAGGAAGAAACTTCCCTTATGGAGAAGTTCCCTAATTGTCCGTTATGGGATTTCTTGTATCTTCTGAAGAAGCATCTGATATTAATCACTGTCTGTATTCATCACTGCAATTCCAGAGTTCCGCTACATGCAGCACAAATTAAAAATATTGGATAATTAAACAAGCCATAATGTATATTTAATTTTAATTTAGACTAAAGTGGAGAGGTGTTTCAGTAAAAGAACGGATTTGGGCAGAAAACAAAATCCTACTTGCTTATAAATATAGCTTGTGAAGTCTTTTTTAATCTTTTGCAATGAAAGGCACTGTATTAGTATTGTTCCCTCTTTGTCCAGCGGTTAGCCTATATTCAGAGCTTTGCAGCTTGTGCCTGTTCGGAGGAGAAATTAATGATAGAATCAGGTATTTCTTGGGTGCAGTCCTGTTTCTTTACTAAGAATGTACACAAAGTCCTGTTTGTCTGAATACAGTAGGAATAAAAAAACAGGAGATACTTTCCATGTTCAAAATTCTTTGCTTCATTCTAGCCAGTACTCTGACTAAAAGAAGCTCTCTCTTGGCTTCCTCCCAAGGCCACGCTAATCATGCTTTTCTCACTGTGTCCTGCTTTCAGGCTTCTCCCTTGGCTTTTGTGCTTCTCACACACAATCCCCATGTTTTCAATCTGCCCCAAGGGAAAGCTCTTCTGTCCACATAGCTCTGCTTCTGATCAGCCTTGCACATGGCCGAGTCCCTTCAGTGGTATCTTTTTTTTGTTTCAGCTATCTTCTTCCATTAAGGAGTTGAGCTGCTTAATTTAGATCAATGTCTTGCCAACTGGTAGCCACCGATGCCCAAGCCTAAAAAACCCATCGCAGCTCTGCCATCATCCTGATGACTCCCTGTATGACCCATCCCAGATATTGAATTGAATTATACAATCTTAACTATTTATGTAGTATCTGTCTGTCAGGATATTTCAAATCATTAGCCTAAATCTGATTTACTCCCATCCAAATCTTCTTGGAGTTTTTTCTCCCTGCCTAATTTCCTTTCACCCAACTGGGAGGGACTGCTTTCAACAGGCTTCTGACAAGCATCTGTTGTTTCTGTGGAGTTGCTGGCTGAGACAGCCTCTGCCCATTTTTGTTCTGATGAATTCATTACTGTCACAACTCACCCAGACTCCGCTTGCGCAGGTATAGCCTCTGTTTCTGGGGGAAGCCACATTGAAGTCCTGTCCTCTGATACTTCCGTAGATAGTCCTAATGGATAACTTTGGGTTTATTCCTGGAACTGAGCTGTATCCTATATTCTACTTCATTTATTTGTGTCAGCACTGTATAGGTCTCCTACTCTTCTTTCTTATAAGATTGTGGAACCAGAATATATAAAACTGTAATTCAACCCATCCTAATGTTCAGAAAAGACTTGGCCAGTCACAAGAAAAGAAATCAACATGCTCTGCACCATGGAAATGAAGATGTTGAGGTGGTCAAATAGTTGGACACTCCAGGATAGGAAATGAAATGAGGTTATGAGGGACCTAATGCAGGTTTCCCCAATCGAAGACAAGTTTGAGGGAGACAAGGCTACATTGATATGGACATGTCCAGTGGAAACCTGAGAGTTATATTGGTAGGATGGCCCTTGGTATGATCATGGATGGAAGATGCCCCAAGTAGGAGGCCAAAGACTCAATATATGGACTGGATATCAGTGGACCTTAGAGAGACTAATTTGCACAACAACCAGGTGTAAAATCCTGAGTTTGGAAGAAGGCTATAAAAGTCGCCAAACCTGACTAGGGAAGTGGAAAGAAAGAAGAGGGGGAGACCTCAAAGCAGATCTTTACTACTCCTATTTTTCCTTTGCTGGAAAGTACCACAGCATGTAACTGTTGTTATGGTTCCTGATCCTAAAGGTAAGACAACATGCTCACTGTAAACCAATTGCCTACAAAACATTCATCTCACCTGGGCCACATCCTTAACATATTTGTTGTTTAACTGCCCAGATCTAAACAAAAATTGTAGGGTTGAGCTGTATACAGTAGAACTTCCGAGTTACGGACACCTCGGGAATGGAGGTTGTTTGTAACTCAGAACAGAACATTATGGTTGTTCTTTCAAAAGTTTGCAACTGAACATTGACTTAATACAGGTTTGAAACTTTGCCATGCAGAAGAAAAGAGCTGCTTTTAATCGACTTAATTTAAATGAAACAAGCAAAGAAACAGTTTCCTTATCTTGACAAATATTTTTTAACACACTCTCTTTTTTTTTTTTTTTTTTTTTTTTGGGGTAGTTTACATTTAAGACAATACTGTACTGTACTTGTTTTGTCTCTGCTGCTGCCTAATTGTATACTTCTAGTTCCAAAGGGGGTGTGTGGGGTTCACCAGTCAGTTTGTAACTCTGAGGTTCTACTGTACCTCCAAGCTTTGCCCCTTCAGCTTGGTATCCTTTCCCCTCTTTCTCCCCCTTCTCCCCCCCGCCCAAACTGGGTGAAGGACTTTCACTGCGCTCTTGAGATGCTCTGTCCTGGCCAACTTTATATTTATAACATTCCTTTTATTGTGGCCAGTTTTGGGTTTTTTTTTTTTTTAATAGCACTAACATTTAACAAAACCGCTTCCCTTAGTTTTTGCATTATTGCCAATTTCTCTTGTTTTACAAAACCAGTGAACACTTTTTCTAATAATTCAAAACAGTCATGAACCAGATCAGAATCCCCTGTTCCAACATACATACTAGGCTCAGAGCTGTACTTACAGGGCTCATGGTGATCAGCTTCCATCTTCCCCAGTAGCTGTTTTCTATTCTGGTGCACTGCTGCAAGGAAAGATTCAAATTCCATAGCCTCTCTGAGGGCCTCTGTTTGCTGAACGTGATCTGGAAGTCCAAGTCCAGCTGTATAAATTGCTTCATTGCCAATTTATCATGGAGGTCTTCATTGCTATCTGGATATACCAGGTCCTTTGCCAATTCAGTTGGAATCTCTCTTCCCTCCCCCAGCTCTCAGCTGTGCCCTGGCCAGCTCAGATTGATGTCTAGCTCCAAAATGCTATCAAGGGCTCGTACCAGGTCTGGATAACTCAGTCCCTTTTTCTGGGGTAAGTTCTGCAGCACCATCAGAGCTGGTCCACTCAAGCTGGATGCTAGAAACTTGTCTTTCTGCTCATCTTCCCCACCATTTCCTTTGGGCTATGGTATTGAACTGAGCCAAATAAATCTCCCAGGGAGTTTTCCCCTCAAAAATACTAGACTTTTGCATTGTTTGAACTGCGACAGCCTAGCCTCTCCCCTATGTGAATTATAGACACGGTAGAAAACTGAATACATAGGACAGTCATACCCAAGTCCTGTGGCTGTCCTAATTCCATATCCACTGTAGTCTTTGTCCCTTAACTTTTCTTCTGTAGCTGACTTTTTTTTTTCTTCATGGTCCTTAAGTCCTTGCTGCAGCTCATCTCTGTTAACAAGTTCCAAGTTGGCCAAAGCTTTCATGGCTGCCCCTATTTTGTGGGAAACCTTCTGGTCCGTGTCAGTCAGGTTGTTGTTCACCTCATTGTCTCATAAGTCCAGAATTGGCTTTCCAGTCTTTCTGGATGCTTTGTAGCTGCTACCCCAACAAAGATTTTTATCTTCAAAAAGAAGTCTCCAGGACTTGTTTTAGGCCTTGTTTAAATTTCTTTTGCCAGTCTTTAATTTCTGGAAGCGTCTCTATTATTTGTTCCAGCTTGATTCAACTGGAATATCAGGTCACAGTTTGTCTGTGGAAACTCTATCCCATTACTAAACACCAGCCTTCTCCCTTTTGGCCCAAGCAGTTAGCCAAAATTTGGGGTCTTGAGGGCTCTTTCCATTAAGAGGAGAAATTGATGTTAAAAATCAGGTATGTCTTAGGTACAATACTGTTTGTTTACAAAGAATGTACACAAAGTCCTGTTTCCCTGAATACAGTAGGAGCAAACAGGATCCTTACTCACAATTCCCAACTTATTTCTAGCTAGCACTCTGCCAAAAAGAATCTCTCTCTCTCTCTCTGCTTCTTCACAGGGCTGTTCTTCTTGTCCCCTGCTTTCACAGACAGCCTCTATTTGTGATCAGCTCCCAAGGAAATCCACTCTGCCTCATAGCTCACCTTTTGATTGGCCTGGCATGTAATTTGGTCCCTTAGGTGGTGTGTTCTATTGTTTCAGCTATCCATAAAGGAGCTTAATTGCCCCTGATATTTATCCTGAATGAAGGGATGCCCACTGGCTTCAATGAGATGCATGCTTGCCTGCAGATTAAAGAGAAGCCTGGGGGTAGCCACCAGCACCTTTTCAGCATAACAGTATAAGCTATCACTATTAGTGTCCTGGAGCTGGAAGCTCTAGTCTACATCATAGATAAGCTGTTTTGGGGCCAGGCATTACCTTTGTCAAATCTGGGTCCTACTCTTCTTGCACTAGATCCACTGGACAACAGTTTCTCAGAACTCTTGTTACTGCTTGTGTTTGAACCAATTGAGTTTTCTGCATTAAGAGCTGGAACAATTTTTAGGGCTGCTATGTATCTGGCTGAGGGAGGATTCCTTGGCAGAGGCAATGCAGGAGACAGCTATAAGATTACCTCTGAAGGATCCCTTTAAAGTCCTGGAGTAGGTGGCATGTCAGGGGCAGGGCTGGGGTCTGGTAGGGTATGTCAAGGGCGGAGCTGCGGTCTGTAGTGCTGCAGTCTATAGGGCAGTTAAGAAAGGCTGCCCTAAGTTACTCTGGTCCTGTGAGTCGTCTAAGTAACACCAGGGGCCTCTCCAGCCCCCAGAGCAGCCCAGAATTGCAAAGGTGCTGTTCAGTGACAAATGCTCCTGTCAAGGTTCCCTCCCCACTCTGAACTTTAGGGTACAGATGTGAGGACCTGCATGAAAGCCCCCTAAACTTAATTACCAGCTTAGGTTAACAGTAAGCTGCCACCACCAAATCTTAGGGGAGAGCCACTTGGAACTCTGCCTTTCCCTCAAATATTTCCCAAGTCTCTAACCCCCCCTTTCCTGGGCAGATTTGAGACTAATTCCTCCCCCCCCAAGTCCTTACCCCCCTTTTCCTGGGTAGGCTTGAGAGTATACCCTCACCAATTAGTCCTGGTGAACACAGATCCAAAAACTTTAGATCTTCAAACAATGAAAAATCAATCAGGTTCTTAAAAGAAGAATTTTTAATTACAGAAAAAGGTAAAAATCATCTCTGTAAAATCAGGATGGAAAATAACTTTACAGGGTAATCAGATTCAAAGAGCCCAGAGGAACCCCCTCTAGCCTTAGGTTCAAAGTTACAGGAAACAGAGGTAAACCCTCTAGCAAAAGGAACATTTACAAGTTGAGAAATCAAAGCTAAAACTAACACGCCTTGCCTGGCTGTTACTTACAAGTTTGAAATATGAGAGACTTGTGCAGAAAGATTTGGAGAACATGGGTTGATGTCCGGTCCCTCTTAGTCCCAAGAGTGAACAACCCCCAAAACAAAGAGCACAAACAAAAGCCTTCCCCCACCCCAAGCTTTGAAAGTATCTTGTTCCCTTATTGGTCCTTTGGGTCAGGTGTCAGCCAGGTTATCTGAGCTTCTTAACCCTTTACAGGTAAAAGGATTTTGGTGTCTCTGGCCAGGAGGGATTTTATAGTATTGTACACAGGAGGGTGTTACCCTTCCCTTTATAGTTATGACAGCTCCAATATAGGTTTAAACAGTTTCGTGTATCCTTTATTTTGTATGTTTTAAGACATACAAAAATAGATACGGCAAAAAAAGTAATTGATCAAGTTACGTCTTCTGACGACAAGATGACTTTTTTTCAAATCTCTGGTCTCTGCTGTGTTCTTCTGTTCTTCTCCACTTCCCTGTTGTCAATCACCTATTTTTTATCCTCTGTTCTATAACTTTATGTGGACTCAGTTACCTTATCAATGTACCTATGCCTTCTGAACCCCTGTCTAAAACATTTTTATGCATAAATCACAATAAGTAACCTAAACAATACATTTTTGCTCATCCTGCTAAAAATTACTTCTGTTGTCTATTCTTTGCTATCAATCCCACTGGCTCCATCCAGTAGGTTTTATCTTATTGGTGTGTTTTTGTGGCCTTGGGTGTTTGCTTGTAAGCTTGTATTGAGGCAGGCTATGGGGGGACACCTGAAGTTAACAATTCCCTCATGACCCTCTCTGTTTCACCCTGCTATTTACACAGACTAAGGTTTTAGAAACTAAGACATAGAAACTAGATTTCACACAATCTTGAAGCTATTTCTGCTAGTTCTGAAATGCCACTTCAGCAGAGACACATACAAAATGCAAAAACTCCTTTATATTCCCCCCCCTCTAGTTTATATACTTGACTAACACAAATCATTATACAGTTGCTTAAAGCAACTTTAGTGCCCATCTCTCTCTGAGCTGCGAGTTCTGTGTTGTGTCTCTTACAGTATGTCTGCATGGGGATAAAAGACCCACGGCACAGCTGTAGCTGGCCCAGGTCAGCTGACTCGGGCTTGTGGGCTCAGGCTATGGGACTGAAAAATTTCTGTGGCTGGCACCCAAGCTCTGGGACCCTGCACCCTCACAGCATCCCAGAGATCGGGTTCCGGTCCAAGCCCAAAGATCTACATGGCACTTTTTCAACCCTGGTGCCCAAGACCAGTGAGCCCAAGTCAGCTGACCCAGGCCAGTGGTGGTTTTTTTTTATCCCCATGTAGATATACCCTCAGAGTCACAACATAGTCTATCACCCCTATTATTTCCATTTTAAATGTATATATGTTAGTATCCTTTTGGTGACCGTTTCCTGGGTTAGTCTATAGTTCCGCAGCACATGACAAATTCTCATTCTTTAAGGCACACCTCCCACTTTATTACTGTCACACATAAAGCAGGGATCTGCTGATGAAAGCTAATGAGACTGAGGAGACCAGCCCCTCCCCCCCACAGGTGCCTAGAGGGTATTGTATTTTGGGAGCAAACAAATTACCCAAAAATTAATGCTGTTGAGAAATGCAGTCATATTGCAAGATATACCATTTATTCTTTAGGACAGTCTTGTGTGGTCGCAACCATATTTTGAAAATCCTTGGAAGATTTAAAAAAAAAAAGATATTGGTTGGAGTTGTATAACAAATGAATTTTGGAAAAACAGTACTTTGAGCCTTTGTATTCAGCACAGATACTAGCAATTTGAAACAAATATTCTGAGTGACTTAATTTCTGTTGTTGCTAATTTTAGGGTTAATGAATACTGCTACTCAATGATTATATTATAGTGCACATTTTTTGCACAGTAAGTATGAACGGTTCATTAGTAATGTTGTTCCCATCACTCTACTGATTTATGTTATCCTCAGTAGAAGATTTTATCTTCTGTAGGAGGTTTATGGTGTCTTTTAGGATCAGATTTTTGGAATTTCTGCAAAGGAAAGTCAAAGGAGCCCCCTCTATGCACCTGTGGAGGTAAAACTTACTCTGAATGAAGTATGGCTCTGCCTCTGCTGCACCTCTGCACTAGGCTAGTTGTGGTGGATGGGAAGAGATTTTGTTGTAGGAAGGACAATCTCTCCATGGGCTCCTACAGGAGCATGCTGTTGCCTGTGTGGGCCAGCAGCTGCAAGCTCGCCTTTTTAAAAGTAAGTAGCAGTGGGACAAATTTTTGAAAGAGACTTGTATCAAAATTACATTGTGATTTTTTATTTTTAGTAACAAGTTAGGTACTTAAGGATTTTTAAAACCTCTATTCCAAACTGTTGAACCAATCAGCTTCTCCATTTAGGCACAAATCCGCTCCAAAGGCCAAGTAACTCAGTTGAGTGCTGGGAAATATCTGCATGAGGGTGGGATAGGGGAAGGAATCCTCCCTCTTTCCATCAAGGCCCTGCAATAAGAGAAATAGACTGGTAGAATTTCTTTGGTGGCTTTTGCAAAGGAGGAGCAACTGGAGCATCCTTACTGTAGAAGACACGACAGCCTGTTAGCAGGCTCATCCAGAGAAACCTGGAGCCCTTGTACATCATATTTGCTGCCCCTCTCTTTATTAGAATTTAGAAAAGTTAACACACCTATTCTCTGAGCTCTCGAATGCATGGGGATTTATGTGGGTAACATTTTCATGTCGGAGTGAGATGTGACCGCAGATGCTTTTGAAAGGAGATGAGGGCTCAGGGCTCCAGTACAGTTGTCCCCTCTTCCTTCCCCCACCCCCATCCCCCAATCAGACCTGCCTGCTAGCCCTTCCAGGTGTGGTCCATGCAGAGCTGGCCGTTATTTCTTTGGCAAGGGGTGCACACATCCTGTACAGCCAGCCCCTGAGTTCTAAACCTTTTGTGGTCCACATCCCACAGAATTATATTGTGGCCTAACATATCCCAGGAATGCTTGTAGAGATAAAGGATTATGGGATTTCGATGACAGACTAATCATATGGGTTGCATATCTAACAATGGGGGAGGTTGGTGCTGCTGATTTGCTGCTCTGTAGTGGAGGTCTCTTCCCATCACAACACTGCTTTTAGTCCCCTTCATTGGGAGGGAGCTAGCAGGTGTCTTTTCCCTCCTCCACCTAGTCCCCCATATTGAGGAACCAGAACTTCCTTCTTGGTGTGCAGCCATCAGGAAGGAAGCTGGCCTCTGGCTTCCCCCATCATCTTAGGCCTGGTCTACACTACGAGGTTAGGTCGCCTTTAGCCACGTTAAATCGAATTAAGCCTGGACACGTTTACACGACGAAGCCCTTTCTTTCGACTTAAAGGGCCCTTTAAACCGGTTTCTTTACACCACCTCCGACGAGGGGATTAGCGATAAAATCGGCCTTAGGGGGTCGGAATTGGGTTAGTGTGGACGGAATTCGACGTTATTGGCCTCCGGGAGCTATCCCACAGTGCTTCATTGTGACCGCTCTGGACAGCACTCTCAACTCAGATGCACTGGCCAGGTAGACAGGAAAAGCCCCGCGAACGTTTGAATTTCATTTCCTGTTTGCTCAGCGTGGAGAGCACAGGTGACCATGCAGAGCTCATCAGCATAGGTAACCGTGATGGAGTCCCAGTCCCAGGATCGCAAAAGAGCTCCAGCCTGGACCGAACGGGAGGTACGGGATCTGCTCGCCATCTGGGGAGATGAATCAGTGCTGGCCGAACTCCGAAGCAGTAAAAGAAATGGCAAAATATTAGAAAAGGTCTCCAAGGCCATGAAGGACAGAGGCCATAACAGGGACGCACAGCAGTGCCGCGTGAAAATTAAGGAGCTAAGGCAAGCCTACCACAAATCCAGAGAAGCAAACGGAAGGTCCGGGGCTGAGCCGCAAACATGCCGCTTCTACGCGGAGCTGCATGCCATTCTAGGGGGTGCAGCCACCACTACCCCAAGCGTGTGCTATGAGTCCCTCACTGGAGAAAAACACAGGGAAGCGGGTTCGGCGGACGAGGAAGATGAGGATGGAGAGAACATAGATAGCTCACAGCAGCAAGGAAGCGGAGAAACCGGTTTCCCCAACAGCCAGGATATGTTTATCACCCTGGACCTGGAACCAGTAACCCCCGAACTCACCCAAGACCCTGTGGGCACACAGGGGACCTCTGGTGAGTGTACCTTTGTAAATATTACACATGGTTTAAAAACAAACGTGTTTAATGATTAATGATTAATTTGCCCTGGCAATCGCGGCCAGTACAGCTACTGGAAAAGTCTGTTAACGTGTATGGGGATGGAGCGGAAATCCTCCAGGGACATCTCCAGAAAGCTCTCCTTCATGTACTCCCAAAGCCTTTGCAAAAGGTTTCTGGGGAGGGCTGCCTTATCCCGTCCGCCATGGTAGGACACTTTACCACGCCAGGCCAGTAGCAGGTAGTCTGGAATCATTGCATAACAAAGCATGGCAGCGTATGGTCCCGGTGTTTGCTGGCATGCAGACAACATCCATTCCTTATCGCTCTTTGTTATCCTCAGGAGAGTGATATCATTCGCGGTCACCTGGTTGAAATGGGGCGATTTCATTAAGGGGACATTCAGAGGTGCCCCTTCCTGCTCTGCTGAACAGAAATATTCCCCGCTGTTAACCACGTGGTGGGGGGGAAGGGTGAAGTGACCATCCCAGAGAATTGGGTGTGTGGGGGAGGGGAGTTAGTTGGGTTTGTGCTGCATGTTAAACCTGAAACCGCAGCCCCTCCTTTTACATTGCAAACCCATTTTAAATGGCCAACCCAACGGGTGCTTGGTATGGTTAATGAGAGCAGTACTGTTTTAAACCATCCCCACTTGTTAACAAGGTTAAAAAAGCCAAAAGACTGTGTCTTACCATGGCTGCCTGCAAGCTGAAATCTGTGGCCTGGCACTGCGTGAGTGATCTCTCACACCAAACCGGCAGGCCCTCAATATAAGAGGAAAAATGCGACCTTGTAACGAAAGCACATGTGCTGTGTGATGTGAACAGCAAAATCTAACGTGAAAGAGTGTACCCATTGTTCTCTAAAATGTATCTTTTTTTAACCACCTCTCCCTTCTCCTCCACCAGCTGCAAATGTTTCACCTTCACAGAGGCTAGTGAATATTCAAAGAAGGAAGCGAAGGACGCGTGACGAAATGTTCACTGAACTACAGACTGCCTCCCACGCTGACAGAGCACAGCAGAATGCGTGGAGGCAGTCAATGACTGATCTTAAAAAAGCCCAATATGAGCGAGAGGAAAGGTGGCGTGCTGAATCGCGGGCTGAAGAGGAGAGGTTGCGTGCTGAAACGCGGGCTGAAGAGGAGAAGTGGCGTCAGCTTGTACTCAGAAAGCAAGAGTCGATGCTCCGGCTGCTGGAGCATCAAACTGATGTGCTCCTGCGTATGGTTGAGCTGCAGGAAAGGCAGCAGGAGCAGAGACCGCCGCTACAGCCCCTCTGTAACCAACAGCCCTCCTCCCCAAGTCCCATTGCCTCCTCACCCAGACGCCCAAGAACACGGTGGGGGGGCCTCCGGCCACCCAATCACTCCACCCTAGATGATTTCCACAGCAATAAGTTTTAAAGTTTTAAAGTTTTAAAGTGCAGTGTGTCCTTTTCCTTCCCTCCTCCCCCACCCATCCCGGGCTACCTTTGCAATTATCCCCCTAGTTGTGTGCTGAATTAATAAAGAATGCATGAATGTGAAGTAACAATGACTTTATTGCCTCTGCAAGTGGTGCTTGAAGAGGGTAGGGTAGGGGAGGGTGGGGTGCTTGGTTTACAGGGAAGTAGAGTTAACCGGGTGGGTGGGGGGTTGGCGATTTCATCAAGGAGAAACAAACAGAAGTTTCACACCGTAGCCTGGCCAGTCACAAAACTAGTTTTCAAAGCTTCTCTGATGCGCACCGCGCCCTGCTGTGCTGCTCTAACCGACCTGGTGTCTGGCTGCGCGTAATCAGCGGCCAGGCGATTTGCCTCTACCTCCCACCCCGCCATAAATGTCTCCCCCTTACTCTCACAGATATTGTGGAGCGCACAGCAAGCAGCAATAACAATGGGGATATTCTTTTCGCTAAGGTCTGAGCGAGTCAGTAAGCTGCGCCAGCGCGCTTTTAAACGCCCAAATGCACATTCCATCACCATTCGGCACTTGCTCAGCCTGTAGTTGAACAGGTCCTGACTCCTGTCCAGGCTGCCTGTGTACGGCTTCATGAGCCATGGCATTAAGGGGTAGGCTGGGTCCCCAAGGATCACGATAGGCATTTCAACATCCCCAACGGTTATTTTCTGGTCCGGGAAGAAAGTCCCTTCCTCCAGCTTTCGAAACAGAACAGAGTGCCTGAAGACGCGAGCATCATGTACCCTTCCCGGCCAGCCCACGTTGATGTCGGTGAAACATCCCTTGTGATCCACCAGGGCTTGCAGCAGCATTGAAAAGTACCCCTTGCGGTTTATGTACTCGGTGGCTTGGTGCGCCGGTGCCAAGATAGGGATATGGGTTCCGTCTATCGCCCCACCACAGTTTGGGAATCCCATTGCAGCAAAGCCATCCACTATGTCCTGCACGTTTCCCAGAGTCACTACCCTTGATATCACCAGGTCTCTCATTGCCCTGGCAACTTGGATCACAGCAGCCCCCACAGTAGATTTGCCCACTCCAAATTGATTCCCGACTGACCGGTAGCTGTCTGGCGTTGCAAGCTTCCACAGGGCTATCGCCACTCGCTTCTCAACTGTGAGGGCTGCTCTCATCCTGGTATTCTGGCGCTTCAGGGCAGGGGAAAGCAAGTCACAAAGTTCCATGAAAGTGCCCTTACGCATGCGAAAGTTTCGCAGCCACTGGGCATCGTCCCAGACCTGCAACACGATGCGGTCCCACCAGTCGGTGCTTGTTTCCCGGGCCCAGAATCGGCGTTCCACGGCATGAACCTGCCCCAGTAACACCATGATTTCCACATTGCTGGGGCCTGTGCCTTGTGAGAGGTCCATGTCAATTTCCTCATCACTATCGTCGCCGCGCTGCAATCGCCTCCTCCTCAGCTGGTCCTGGTTTTGCTTTGGCATGTCCAGGCTCTGCATATACTCCAGGACAATGCACGTGGTGTTCATAGTGCTCATAATTGCCGCGGTGATTTGAGCGGGATCCATGATCCCAGTGATAGCTATGGCGTCTGGTCTGAAAAAAGGCGCGAAACTAGTATCTAAAGACCAGGGGAAGAAGGGAGGGAGGGAGGGGCGAGTGACGACATGGCGTACAGGTACAGGGAATTAAAATCAAGAAAGGTGGCTGTGCATCAGGGAGAAATACAAACAACTGTCACACAGAATGCACCCCCCAGAGATTGAACTCCTAAGCCTGGGTTTAGCGGGCCGTTGATTTGACGGAGGGAGGGGGGAAGGAAATGAATACAGAACAAATCTATTTTTTTACATCTTAAGACGACAGTGCAGCATGACTGATAGCCCTCGGCATTTTCTGGGTGCTTGGCAGCAAATACTGGGCGCGTACCAGTATGATGATGATGGATACCAATCATAATATACTATTTATTGCCAAAAGGCAAGGGGTTGCTGCTGTGTAGCAATGTAACCCTACGTGTGCCAGCCACATCTCTGCCAGCACCCAGATCGCCCTCGGCCTTTTCTGGGTGCTTAGCAGACAATACTTGGCAGACAATAGTATACTACGACTGGTAGCCATCATTGTCCAACGAGGACGGTTAAAGGCAAGGGGTTGCTGCTGTGTAGCAATGTAGCCCCACGTGTGCCAGCCATATGTCTGCCAGCACCCAGATCGCCCTCGGCCTCTTCTGGGTGCTCAGCAGACAATACTTGGCAGAAAATAATATACTATGACTGATATCCATGATTGTCCGACGAGGACGGTTACCAGTCGTAATAAACCATCTACTGCCAAAAGGCAAGGGGCTGGTGCAATGCAGCCCTACGGCTGCCAGCCCCACAGCTACCAGCATCCCGATCGCCGATGAAGGCTACCACTCATGCTGCACCGTCTACCGCCAAAAGGCAGTTATCTGCTGCTGCTGTGTAGCAATGCAGTCCCACGTCTGCCGGCACCCAGAAGACATATGGTGACGGTGAGCTGAGCTGAGCGGGCTCCATGCTTGGCGTGGTATGTTGTCTGCACAGGTAACCCAGGTAAAAAGGCGCGAATCTATTGTCTGCCGTTGCTGTGACGGCGGGGGAGGGGCCTGACGCAATGTACCCAGAACCCCCCGTGGCACTGTTTTGCATCATTCGGGCATTGCGATCTCAACCCATAATTCCAATGGACGCCGGAGACTGCG
Organism: Emys orbicularis; assembly: GCF_028017835.1. Lineage (NCBI taxonomy): Eukaryota > Metazoa > Chordata > Testudines > Emydidae > Emys > Emys orbicularis. The sequence continues at coordinate 19,353,590 of NC_088690.1, forward strand.
GTAACTGTGGGATAGGTACCCATAGTGCAATGCGCCGGAAGTCGACGCTAGCCTCGGTACTGTGGACGCGGTCCGCCGACTTCATGCACTTAGAGCATTTTATGTGGGGACACACACAATCGGCTGCATACAACCGGTTTCTATAAAACCGGCTTCTATAAATCCGACCTAATTTTGTAGTGTAGACATAGCCTTAGGGTGCTGTTGTCTCTGTGCTGCTGGATGGCATTATCTCTAACCAGAGAGAGAAAGGGAAGTGAGCTAGAGCTACTGCAGCTCTTCTGAGCCTGGGACTGTTGATCTGTCCCTCCCTTGTGTTCCTCGCAATTTTTCAAAGTGGAGGTTTGCCTGTCTGCAATATTCTTGAGCCCTCCTTTACAACCTCTCTGGGAAATGCTGACCTATCCGTATCCTCACTCTTCCTCTCCCACATGCTCCTAAGAGTTCTGCTTCCAGAGGCCCTTCCTGGCCCACAGATGAAAGGACAGGATTTTCTCCTGTAGGATTTGGCTCCAGGCTCTTACCCAGTTCTTATCCTATCCTTATGCAGGAAAAATTGCCATTGCAGTTAATATGCATTTTGGTCAAGTAATGGAGTAAAATATGCACCAAGACCTCAGGATTTGACCTTTAGTTTCTTACTGTCATAATTTTCCAGCAAGAAGATTAGAAACCATCATGAGTAGAATTTTAATTGTCCCAACTACTATTTAACTTATGTTGGGAAAATAATTAAGAGCATTCACATAAAATTTTGGGTGGAATGTTAGTTTCTGACCTCCTTCAGGACACTTGCAGAACCTCTGAATCATTAATAACCTAGCTGGCCCTGCCAGACAAGTATAACTCTTAATAATCGTAATTAGACTTGTAGTCACATGCATTGAGGAGATTTCTCCCTATTTCAAATGTCTTACAAATGCCTTCTTGACCAGGTTGCAGCTGAAATGAAGGTGTATGCTTCACCGATTCAATTATAGAAATCTTTGTTAGGATTTAGAAATGTTCACTCCCTTATACACTCAGCTCTCAAAGAATAGGAATGTGTATGTTCTTATCTCAAGGCATGGGGATTTACGTGGGTAACATTTTCATGTCAGTGGGAGTTGAGTGCAGATGCTTTTGAAAAGAGATGAGAAAGTATCCCATAGTGTCTCCTCAAGAACATGATGATGTGAATTGACTACACCAGAGGTAATTAATAACACCAGGAATAAATCCATTAAGTTGTTATAGCAACTGAGATGCTTGCATTTAAAATGCATGGGCTGCAAGCTTCAGTCAGCTGTGCCGTGTGGAAGGGTACAAGTGAGCCTAAAGTAGGGGAGAGGCTCTGAAAACAGTGGAATGGGGAACAGTGACAACACTGCATGCCCTCCTCTTGTCACCCCATCACCTGCATATACGCCCAGGGAAGTTCTTATTTATGAACATTGCATGGTGATGTCGCTCTTCAAGTTTAGGAAAAAGTTGTCATGCTGGAGAGGGACAGACCCATGGACCAGCAGTTCGATGCACAATGTTTGCTATAAAATAGTGGTTTTCCAGGTGCAAATCTGCAAAGAAATTAATGCTTATCATTGCAGCATGTACTCCCACTCTGTGTCTCCTACCCACCTTGGAGCTGGTGGGTAGAGCTCAGTCAAGGTAAGCAGCCGTGGTAGCAGCTGCCAGACAGAGTGTTGACTTTCTGAACAAATGCCCCAGGAAGTGCAGTGATGGAGCTATGGATTCTTGCACTCTAGGACAATGGGACCACATCCTTGGCATCCTCCTCCAGGCAGGGAGCAGCTGTTGAGATTTCTGTAGCTTTCAAACCACAGAACTTTCAGGCTCTTTTTTTCTCGTCTTGTGTGCATTGTCAGAGGCACATGGTGGTTTTAGTTCTGTTTCCAGTTAAGAAAAAATTGATGCATAACTTTCTTCAACCAAGTTTCTTTTTAAAAAGATGTGTGTGCATTAGAAAGGCTGGGGTTGGTTTTTATTTATTTTTTAAATTATGTGCACCGAATATTTTTCAGGAAAACAAGACTGCAACTAGCATAGATCTCTCTCTCTCTCTCTCTCTTTCTCTCTCTCTCTCACACACACTCACACACACACACACACACACACAACTTTTTTGCCTATTGTATTTGTTGGATGTTGGTTAGCATTGCCATCTGGTAATTTGTAATTTGTAATTCTGGGTTCAGAATTTAGTCATTAACCTTTTGAAAGAGCGGTTTTGTGTGGTGATTTTCGTGATATAGCTTCCACATTTGGAACAACTAAGCGACAATGAATCAGTTAGTACCACAGCAACATGATATAAACCTTGGAGTAATAATTTACTATCCTCTTAGAATATTTCGACTGTGATTAACTGTTTGTTACATTTTGCTTGGCCGAAAGTATGAATTTTGAAAAGGTTTGTAACTTAATTTTATGTAAGAATTTGGTGATTTTGTTTTTTAAATTCTTAAACAAGTGAAAGTCTAATGGTACTAAAATTGTGCAAAGTGTGGACAATCATAGTATGAGCTCTTCAGAGTGCATTTTAAAACTCTGGCTTGATTATCAGCTTTCCTAATCTTGTGCCATCTCTAGCTAAATTGCCAGGGTTGTGTAATATTCTCCCAATATAAACAAGTGTTCATTGTGAACAAAATTGAGACTATCCAAATACTTTAATTTGTTATCCAAATTTCACATTTCAACCATTAGCAATTAAAGGCTAGTATGATGACCCGTTGCTCCATCTATCCAACAGAAATACTTATTACTCTCATGGAAAATAAGTCCACATACACTAATCTGCACAGAAATTATGGATGAGTGTACAACTGCGTTAGGGGCCACAAGGAAATTTTTTGAATATCTGTTACTGGTGCAAAGTGGAATTCTTTGACTAATATAGTGCTGGTAATGAATAAAATTAAAGTGATACACTAATGCCCAATTTTTTTCTGCATTATACTTACATTGTAAGATTGAAGTTGTTGACATCTTCCTTTGGGTATCCAGAGAGTAATCCTTTGTTGTAAAACCCAACTAGTTAATGAATATAATTGTTGTATCACTGAAACACACCTGCTGTTCAGCTTTTCACCAAGGTAATCATGAAAGGCAGGAATTCCAAAACATCTCCTTATTGTCTTGTGGTGTATGATTACCTATAGTCTCTGCAGAATGGTAATATAACACATTTTCAGAATCTATATGTGATACAATTGCTCTTTTTAATAAAAAAAAAAAAAATTTTTTTTTTTTTTTGGCCTAACATTATCTTTTGACTCATTTGGCCTCTTTCTTGGATATGCTTACATGTGGTCAGTAGCAATTAGTTACATTCAACTACATTTATTCTTCATGTATTAGGAAAAATGTGGTGGTGTATTTTAGTGTACTGTGGAATTATCAGATTCTTTTTACTTTAAGGTTTCTAAATCTTTTGTTTTTAAGAAAGATTCTTTTCAAATATTCTTTTCCTTCTGAGGGTACCTGGGTCAGGCTTCCTTGGTGTATGCCTCCATAATGAGTCCCGCTGTGATCTATGGATTATTTACATGTTGTTGTTTTTTTGCACCCTGTGGCTGGTGGGTTCTTTTTTCCACAGTCTCCAATACAACATCATGTGTAGTCATTAAGAATTTAACCCTTTTATTTTATAAACTTACAGACTTCAGAAAATATAGATCTAAATTTTCAAAAGTTACTAGTGATTTTAAGTGCCTCAATTTTGGGGGAGAAGGGCGCAACTTTTAGAATATTTAGAAATTCCAAGTATGTTTTAGTACTGGCAGCATGAGACCTCCAGAATATGTCACACAAATTGAAGTACCCCATTATCATGCATCTTTTTTTTCTACACATTATAGGTAAGTGCTTAAGGAGACAGTCATTGTGTTCCCTAGTGTGATTTGGTGGTCTGTAGCAGACACCAACTTGTGCCCATCTTGCGCTTTATCTGTTAGGGCATTGATCTGTAAGCCTTCAAGATCATTTTCTTCAGTGTTAACAGGCAATGCAATTTTTGACATAGAGTGCCACTCCTCCCATTTTGCCCACTTGATCCTTCCTAAATAGATTATAATAACCATTGATTTTAACCTTACAATCAGGGCAATCATCCCACTAGGTTTTAGTAGTACTAACTACATCAAATTTATGCTCATGGATGAGCAATTCCAGTTCCTCTGGTATGTTGCGCAGGCTCCTAGCACTGGTGTATAGGCAACTAAAGAATTGCTTCTCTTCAAGTCCTTTAGTTCCTTGATTAATTTTGTTCTCAACATCTTTATTTTGTGCTGAGTGATCATAACTTCCTTGGGTTTATCCTCCCCTTTTGTTATTAGTTTACCCAGCTTGAGTAAGTTTACCTGAGAAGATTGGGTCCCCCCCCTCCTACTGAAGTAGAGGAGTTCCAAACTATACAGCCCCCTAGAAGGTGGGACTGATGGTCCACAAAACTAAAACCCTCCATCCTGCACCAGTTACCTAGCCAGTGGTTCACTTCCTGTCTGTCTCTGCTTGTGGGACAGGAAGAATCTTTGAGAAGATCACTTGGACATTTTTCTTCAGCATGCTTCGGAGTTCCCTGAAGTCATCAACTATCTGTGAGATATCCTGTGGCACAGTGTTTTTAATGCTGATATGAACCATCAGCAGTGCATCCTTTCACATCAACTTCAAAACCAGTCTTAGAGTGATGGCTCATGTCTTCACTCTGGGAAGGCAGCACACCATGTGCCTGTCTTTTGCAGAATGCTCTTATGATTCTCCTGAGTATTGAATCTCCACAAAGATAGTCTGTTTTCCTTGGATGCTTGGAGAACTCTTTGTGCACAAGCTTGATTTTCTTACAGTTGGGCTGAGCTGCCATCGACAGGTGTACATCTCTCCATTTCTTTGGCTGGATCTTGAGAAGTCTCTTCTTCAGTTTACATGTTGAGGACCTGATATCTTTTGTAAACTTTTGTAAATCTTCTGTGAAATTCTTCCTTGTCCTTTTCTCTCTCATGGCCACCTTGTCTTTCTCCAGCGGTGTAGGATGCCACCTTCACCTCTTGCCTCTGGTCATTATGAATTGCCAGGCCTCTCCTCTGACTTCTTCTCTCTCTGACTCCTTTATTGCCAGCTCCTTTCTTCCTTGAACTGGTGTTTCCTGAACCTGGCTGTCTAGGAACTCCTCAGCCTCTCCGATTCTCAGTAGCATCTCCTCTTGCCCTCTAGTCCAAGAATTTTCTCCAGTACAGCCACCAACTTGCACTACATGCACAAGAAGTCCCTTCTGGCTTCAGGCAGGCCTATCTTTTGCCTGTGTGTGTGTGTGTGTGTGTGTGTGTGTGTATTAGCTTGTAATTCAGTTAAAACAATCTTCTGCCTGACATAGGGCTATTTATAGATTCCTAAAATTATTTATATACGTTGCTTTCAGAAACTGAGGTTAAGATTTTCAAAACTGCCTGGGACATTCAGATGCACCACTTCCATTAGTTTCAATGGGAGTTGTGTGGCTAAAGCCTCCAGTTGCTTTTAATCGTTATAAAAATTAGTGGGTTTGAGGATTTTTCCATTCTACAAAGGGGTGTCTGAGTGTGTGTGGCATGAGGAGAATGTTTCCATGGCAATTACAGTAATTGCTCAAGCATGCAATGAAGTAATAGTCCCCATACACAGATGACATGGAACTTGAGACTTTTGGAGAAGCCTGAGTGTACTCTCATTCTCTTACTCCTCAGTCCCTATCCCCACACTTTTGGTGCAATGGACAGTGTTTCTGTTGCGTGCCTGGGCTCTATCTTGCATCTGTTGAAAACAATGGAAGTTTCCTCACTGACATCATGCCATCAGCAAGATCAGGCCTCCTATGTGTAAAGGGTTACTTTTCTATTGCATACCTATGAGGCGCACAGACCATTCAAAATTCTCCAATTCCTTTACTTTTCCCTCCTTTTGAAATCTGGCATTTCAGTTGCCCAGAAGAAAATTCTACTTCCCTGCTCAGGCAAAGATACACATTCCTCTGCCTGAACGGCAGTGCATCAGAGAAACAAACGGAGAAGCTTACAAAAATATTGTGCCACCTTTGTAATTCATAGCATTTGTAGGCTGATGTCTCCTGGGATAAAGAGATCACTTTATTTCTGCCACATGCTGCTGTTTTGACTTTTCTGTATTGGAACAAGCAGTGCCATATTTTCCCCCCAAAGGTAAGATTAGTATGAAGGATTACCATGGTGATAATTGCCTGAAAACAGAGTTTCTGTACAAAAGGTACAGCTACTAGAACTTCAGCATTTGAGGCCAATATCAATCCCTCTAAAAAGTTAATTCAAAATAATATATTTGCTTCATCATAACAAAGGTAAAGATGCTGCTTTTTTCTGTACCATCTTTAAATTTTAATAAAAAAATCAATATTACTTGATATCTGTCTCACTTTAGCAATGCCAAAGATCTTATTTGACATAATATATGTATTTAATTATAGCTGGCGCAGGTAGCAATACCTATAGTTAAGATTGCCTGACACATCCCATTATCAGACCCTGTTTTCAATTGCTTTTATAATTTTGCCAGACTTAAATCGCTTAGGCTGAAGTTTCCATACCAGGTGTCATCCCCAGGATGGATTTTTTTTTTTTTTTTTTTTTTTTTGAAAATTTCAGCAAAAGTTGTTCAGCCATTTCTGAGAATGAGGTTAAGGGGGAAATACCTTGTTTTGCCCATGCTAAAAGAAAATTCTTACTAATGTTTCTCAATGAAAAGGTTGTATCTCCATGCTTTGGAGCAAGTAATTGAAATTTGCCTTGGTGTCACAGATGTAGTTTTTGACATCCCTCTAAAAATCTGAGTTCACTCATACTCAGTAGATTTATTGGTGTTGGACAGTTACATTCTGTGAAGATTCCATCTGCACTGAGCATGCTCCAGTCTAGAGGGTAACAGGGCTGAGCAGGATTTTCCCAGCTATTGTTCTTCCTGGAAGATTGGGACAGCTGTGTCACTGGGGAGCTGAGAGCAAGGTCTCTCTCTTCCTCTACATCAACCTGTGGTCTCAGTTTCCCCCTTGCTGGCATGTATGCAGCAATGAGGAGATGGAGGAGACAACCAGGGGGAGACTGGGGCTGAGGAACTGGGGAAGGTGAGGAACTGGGTCTGAGAAGGTACCAGGGGAGGAGAGGCTAACCAAGGACAAAAGGGAGGGGTCAGTCTTGGTGGGGCAAGACCAGAAGGGTCTGTAACCAATAGAACACACTCCCCTGAGAACTTAGTATAGGATTCATGCCTCTCAGCCTCCCTCTTCTGTCAGTAAACAGCTGTGAAATTCACTGCCAAAATGTGCCTCCTCTTCTTCTAGTGGCAAGCCCACACAGAGGATTACAACCCATTGTTGCTTGTTGCTGTCAATTACTTTGTTAGCTCAAGTAGGAGCAGTCTGGATACTGTGGATCTGAAGGTTCTCACATGACTACCACCACATGGTTCACCAGCATAGATCCACCTGATGGAACCTGTGGGTTTTTTTTTTCCTCGGGTTACTCAGTTTTTTTTTTTTTTTTTTGGCAGAAGTTGGGAAGTGTATAGTGAAGGAGGCAGGGGAATGCAGGAAGATAAGTGATTGTCTTTTTGGTTAAGGCAATTGAATGACACCATGGAGGACTGGATTCTAACACTGCCTCTGCCATAAAGATGCTATATGATAGGCAAGTCATTTAAACCAAAATGTTTACTGGTGGTCATTAACTGGGCTCCTTATCCAATCTCCTCCCCTCCCCTTTTTATCTTAGCCTCCTAGCTAGTTCCAATGTCCTCTGAAGTCAGATTGGATGATCTAATGGCCCCTTCTGGCCTTTACAATCTATTAATCTATGAATCCTCTGTCACCCTCCCAGTTCTCAGTCTCCTTTTATCTAACTCCTGGTCCCAGTCTCCTTGCCCAGCATATATCCGAATCCCTGCAACCCCTGGTTCAGCTCCTGTGCCCTCTTAATTCAAATCAGGCAGTTTCCTCCTCCACACTGCCTGGACATTGAGAGAATAGGAAAGACAGCTTACATCCCTTCTGTTTGGTGCCTGGCCCCAGCATTTCCCGCAGCTGCCCAGAGCTGCAATTGCAGAGAAAGTCCTGTTCAGCTCCAGACTGGAGCATACTCAGTGCCAAAGTAATCTTTGGAGATTTAGCTGTGACGCTCTATCAAGTTTCTACTAAATATATGTGAACTGCAATTTTTCAGAGTCTTCTAACTTGGCCAAATTTGGCCAAGATTTTCACAGGCACATTCCTGACACAAAGGCTGCCTCCCAACCATATTTCGAGTCTCTGCTCCAAAGTGTGCAGACACTAGAGCATGTCAAAGAAGTGGCAAAAACGATGTATCTTCACTAAGCTTGTTCTCTGAAATAACTGAACTGGCTGAAATTTAAAACAAACAAACAAACAACAAAATAAAAAAATCCCAAGGCAAATTTCAGACTTAATGGTTAAATTTTTGCAGAGTTATAAGTAATGGGAAATGTTGAGCAACCTTAATAGATGGTTCTACCATCTCTGTCTATTATAACAGTTTTTTTGTTTTTTGAGAAAACTACAATGTTCCTATAAGTATTTTTTGGTTGAAATGACAGATACTGTCAAGCTTAAATCCAGAGTAATGTAAGTCTGTCTTTTGCTTGTAGTAAATAAAATGTCAGAATTTGAAGGGAAGATATTTATTAGTACTAAGAAAACCAGTAACACTGTTTTTGTCTAAAAGAGAGAGCACACGGTTCCTAAAGATTACACTTGCCTCATAATTACATGATCTTTCATTGGAGTTTGTCTGAGTAAGAAGTGCTGGCTCAGGCTCTGTCTAAAACTCTTGATATAACTTGCTCATTCAAAATAAAAAATGTAAGAATGTATTTGGAATGAAATGTTTTGATGGAGATGCTCTTTCCCATGGCTACTTGAGAACATCTCCAGTGTTAAGAATGGCAGAAGCAGCCAGCTTACTAAGATTTTTTTTCCAATGAAAATAATATACAATTTTTATATTTGACTAAAGATTTCTTTTTTAATTAATTACATTCTGTCACTGTTTTCATTTTTCTGCTCTCTAGTACTGAGATTATTTTTTATTGACATTTAGATCGTGTGGCAGTATCATTGCAGCTGTTTTTAATTTCTGTATAACAGAGCTCTGATGATGGTGGTCATTGATCCAGCACTGTTTGCTGGCTTGCAAATGCAAGGTCACCTTAATTGCTTTTTCCTAGTTTCCTCTGTTTCTCTAATGATATGGGGTTTTAAGAAATAATCCCGTTTCCACTGCACATTGAAAACAAACCTCATATACTAATTATGGTGGTTATGATTCACAACCTCAGGGGATAGTGAGGATGTAAAATGGTACTTTCTGGAAAGAAGCATGTTGTACAAGCTGGTTTCTTAGGCCTTAGTCCTGCAAGGTGCTTGACACAAGCAGACCACCCGACTTTAAATGGGGCTTGGCGCTGCTGTAAAAGTACCATGGTGGAATCCACCATTCTCTCCCCTTCCCTCTTTCCCCATGGCAGGTGCCGTATGTACTCCTCATTTCTTCTTCCCTACCTTCCCCCCTTCGCTACCATGGCAGGGTCTCTTTGTGCCCCCCTCCTTTCCCACCTCTGTCACATGCCAGAGGCTCTGTATGCTTCTGATGGCCATCCTCCCCATACCGGGGGGCTCGGCCAATTTAAATAGTCTTTGCATACAGATGAGATAGGAAGCCCACGTGTACAAAATTTTGGACTTGTCAATTTTAGTGGCCCTTTAGGAATAAACAGACTGCTTCATAGCAACAGGTTTATTAGTATGCGATAATTAAGATAACTCTGGATTGTGATTTCAGCATTCTGCATCTACCCAATAACATCTCACTTTAGTACTCCAAAACCGAAGTGAGAGATTGTACAGTTTAAATCTTAGCTACTGTAGATTCCTGTAGGAAAAGGGAAATTTCTGACCGGCAGAATCTTCTAATGAATCACTTATCTTGCTAGTGGGAGTATTATCTGAAATGCTCTGAGTCACGAGTTTTGAAATGGAGTTGAAGCCTCCTGACAACCATCATCTCAGACAGCTTGTATCTCCTTGATTTCAAATGGAAGACAGTTATATTTTTGAAACCTCAGACTGTGACTACTCCTTAAAAAAACAACTGACAGACTATGAAGAGGGGTATGTTTTAAGATGTTCTCTTTCTTGGCTTTATATATCTATACCCTTGTACTTTTCTTTTGGATACCCTTGCACAAAAGTGTGCATAGCCGATTCCCTACTTTTATTCCCAGATCTGTCACTGATCTGCTGTGTGACCTTTGGGCAAGTCACTTAATATCTCTCTCTGCTTCAGTGTTCCCACTATAAAATGGAGCTAATTTGTAGAGAGCTGTGAGAGCTGTGGGTGAAAAGTGTTCTCAGCTTTTTGATACTATTTGGTGATCATATATAGACAGGTGTTGAGATGTGAGCTTAGAGCCCAAAGTGAAATGGCTGCAGAAACAATTTACCCACCACTGAAAGGTTTCAGAGTAGCAGCCGTGTTAGTCTGTATCCGCAAAAAGAACAGGAGTACTTGTGGCACCTTAGAGACTAACAAATTTATTAGAGCATAAGCCATCCGAAGAAGTGGGCTGTAGCCCACGAAAGCTTATGCTCTAATAAATTTGTTAGTCTCCACCACTGAAATGCAGCCACCTTTTGAATGAAAAACCAAGTATATTTTCCAGTTTATACTGAGTAGTTTTAAATGCATGGTTGTGTAAAGTGATGTTGAGGATTATGCCTGCATCTGTGTTAATAGCTACTTCTGTGTAGACTCATAGACTTTAATGTCAGAAGGGACCATTATGATCTTCTAGTCTGACCTCCTGCACAATGCAGGCCACAGAATCTCACCCATCCACTCCTGTAACAAACCCCTGACCTATGTCTGAGCTATTGAAGTCCTCAACTTGTGGTTTAAAGACTTCAAGGTGCAGAGAATCCTCCAGCAAGTGACCCGTGCCCCACGCTGCAGAGGAAGGCGAAAAACCCCCAGGGCCTCTGCCAATCTGCCCTGTAGGAAAATTCCTTCCCAACCCCAAATATGGCGATCAGTTAAACCCTGAGCATGTGGGCAAGACTCACCAGGCAGACACACAAGAAAGAATTCTCTTTGTAACTCAGATCCCACCCTATCTAGTGTCCCATCACAGGCCATTGGGCATATTTACCGCTAATAGTCAAAGATCAATTAATTGCCAAAATTAGGCTATCCTACCATCCCCTCCATAAATTTATCAAGCTTAGTCTTGAAGCCAAATATGTCTTTTGCCTCCACTGCTCCCCTTGGAAGGCTATATCCATCTGTGACCCTAAAAAACAAATCCAGAGTGTTCTATTAACAATAAGTGATGTGTCAGGCAGGCAGAATTGTAGGGAAATGATCCTTAGTGAGCATAAATAGATTTATAGAGCTTTTAGTCCACAGATCGTGCTCTGTCTGAGGTCATGGTGTACTTCTTAGCACTCATTTTACAACTATCAGTGAAATGTAGGGCTAGAAGTGTTCTCAAGAAGTCATCAAGTCCAGCCCCCCGCACTCTGGCTGTGTCTACACTAGAGAGCTTACAGTGGCGCAGCCATACCAATGCAGCTGCGCCGCTGTAAGATCTCTTGTGTAGCCCCTCTATGCCGAAGGGACAGAGCTCTCCTGTCAACATAATTAATCCACACTCAACGAGCGGCGGCAGCTACGTCAGCAGGAGAAGCTCTCCTTCCAACTTATGTGGAATATTCACACCCCTGAGCGACATAAATTTTTCTGACATAAGTGGTAGTGCAGACATAGCCTGAGGCAGAACCAAGTAAACATAGACCATCCCTGACAGATGTTTGTCCAACCTGTTTTTTTAAAAACTCCAGTCCCCCACTTGGAAGCCTATTCCAGAGCTTAACTGCTCTTCTATTTAGAACATTTTCCCTAATATCTACCCCAAATCTCCCTTGCTGCTGATTAAGTCCATTACTTCTTGTCCTACCTTCGGAAAATAATTGATCACCGTCCTCTTTATAACAGTACCTAACATAGCTGAAAACTGTTGAGATATGGAGATGTCCTTCCCTGAGTTCCCCCCCCCCTTCATGAGCACAAGACCGGATTTAGTCCTAAGGGCAACATGTAGTACCCCCTGTGTATGAAAGCAGGATTGGTCAACTATAGACCTCTCGTTCCTGGTGAGCAGAGGCAACAGGTGAGTGATGAGATGAAGAGTAGGAGCTGTTTGTCTTGAAACTGTGCGTTACTTGCCTTTCCTCTTTTTAGATATTTCTTACATCTTTTTCAAGTGGCGAGAAAGACAAAATACCACGTCTCTCAGTCAGTATTGAAGCAGTTTATTTAATTGGCCAATGGAACTGCATCAGTACCAGGAAGTAAAAGCTATTTATCACAGTTTTTGTATGCCTTGGACATAAAATCATAGAAGTGTAGGATTGGAAGGGATCTCAATAGGGTCATCTAGTGCAGTCCCCTGCACTCAAGGCAGGACTAAGTAATAACTAGACCATTGCTGACAGGTGTTTGTCTAACCTGCTCTTAAAAACCTCCAATGACTGAGATTCCACAACCTTTGTAGGGAATTTGATGAGATCATAAGGGTCTGAGCATGAGCAAAGGCCACTCTGACGTGGTATACCACCCTGCAGCTTCAATTAAAACTAGAGTTCTATTTTTCCATACATAAACGAAAGCCTTTCCTTTCCTTAATGTGCTTCTTGGTTTATTAGGTATATGGAACAGTACCAAGAAAGTGTCCCGGTGGTATAGCCCTTACTCAAGCAAAACTTCTATTGATTTCTGTGGGAGTTTTGCCTGAATGCAAGGAATGTAGGATTGAGTCAAAAAACATTCTTAAGGGTATGTACGTCCTTCCTTAGACTGAAAGGTTATCTGTGCTGACTTTACTAGCAGTGATGTTTTTGAGGGGTGCCCAAATTCTGAAAGTTATTTTAGTTTATAGGAATGTCTGTGGCACTAGTCACTATAATATCAGTGCACTTTCTAACTGCTTTGGATTTGCTTCTGCAGCCCTTATACAGTAAAATTCCCATTGACTTCAGTGGGCCTCTTTCAGGTATAGTGACTCCAAGGATGTGCTCCAAAAGTAGTCTTCTTCGGACACAAATTCCTGTGAATCTCCTCCAATTCTCATGTCATACTTTTACCTTTTCTTTTTGCCAGTTTTCTTTCTAAGTAAAGGAACATATCTTGTTCAAAGGAAGAAAAATTGGAAGTTTTAAGAACTCAGTTGTTGTTGAACAAACATTTTGGAACTATGGTAATTTTAGGGGGTGCTCTTTCTTGGTAAATGTATGTCTGGTTGTGCTGCCCTTCCACACAGGAATAGTACCTTGCTCTACAAATAGCGCTATTGTTTTAAAAAAATACCATCTGAAAACAATGGGACTACAGTAGACTAAGGCTTGGTCTACACTTACCCCCCAATTCGAACTAAGGTACGCAACTTCAGCTACGTGAATAACGTAGCTGAAGTTCGAAGTACCTTAGTTCGAACTTACCTCGGTCCACACGCGGCAGGCAGGCTCCCCCGTCGACGCCGCGGTTCCCCCGTCGACGCCGCGGTACTCCTCTCGTCTAGCTGGAGTACCTCAGTCGACGGCGATCACTTCCTGGTTCGACTTATCGCGTCCAGACAAGATGCGATAAGTCGAACCCAGAACTTCGATTCCCAGCCGCCGAACTAGCGGCTGGGTGTAGACATACCCTAAGATACTACTCCGCTTTAGCAAGCCTGACAGCGCTGGGCCCAAAAATAACAGGACTGTTTGCTTGGGTATCTATTCAGGAGATTGGGTCCTCCCACTGTACAGTAGAGAAAAATCCTGCCTAAACAGACAGAGTGCAAATACAACACTTTTGAAGAGTCTATGGTGCTACTATTATATAATGTGTGTCTGTGTGTGTGTGCGCGCGCACAAACATTATATAATAATTAGGAAAGGAAAAATACAATGCAAATACAGAGTGCAAATACAATGTCACTTTTTCTGTTTAAAAAAAAAAATAGTTTGAGTAAGTTTCTCCAAATGAAAGATTAAGTGATTGGCTTGAGCCAAGGGCTACATGAGCTGGCACGGAGCACGCTTCCTCACACAACTTGGCCAATGTAATTTAATCCTGTCTGACCTGGAACACTCGAATTGTTCCAGTCCATGGTGTTATCTGCAGAGACTAGCCAGGCTTGCTGAATTATGCAATTACTTTTTTTGTGATACTCACACATGTGGACTATGATGAGACTTCTAACAAACAAAGGCAGGTTATGAATGCAATGTATTTCCCATCCCACTGTTTTTTTTTTTAAATATTCCTAAATAAGCGTAGGTTTTCCTTTTTAGACACATAATTGATAACAGTGGCTTGCTCACTGTATGCTTTTTGGCTCCACATTGGAGAATGGGAAGCCTGTGCTAGTTAGTTGCACACAGAAGAAGAGAGTATAAATTGCCTGGTTTAATAGTATGCTTCTCTTTCCCAAATAATTCTCTTGGAAATCTTGATACAATGGTATGTAAGACTATTAAACTGCATCCTTTGTGTTTGTCAAAACTGATTTTTAAAAACATGATTTGCTTTTGACCAGGCGATCTGTTTTACAAATATAAGATTTAAAAAATCATTAACATATTGAAGAAAATGGAAAGTTTTGGGTTTTTTTGCAAGTTTCCTCCACCCAGATTATTTGTATCTGTGCCTGAAAGTCTCCTAGGTAAAACATGGTCATATTTTCCTAGCGGTAATACTGGAAAAAAAATTGCTTATGTGTTTCATTGTAGCTCTGCAGAGAAGATTAAGCCTACTGTCAGAAAGCAATGTAATATTATGTTCAAATTAGTATTGATTTTTCCCATCATAATTGAAGCAGGTGAAGACCAATGACAGTATAATTGTACCTTCTGCTAGAGATCAAAGAGTTAAGGGAATTCTGGGAATAGACTAACTTTGTTATTCTCAGTTTTAATAATTAGGTTGCCAGAGAAAAGATGAGTCTTTGCAATCCTGTTAACCTTTGTGAAATCACAGTAAGGAACCTCTTAATGGAAGTTAAGGCTGGGTGATAACAAAGATAATTTAACTAGTAATAATGTGAGCTGAGATGTTTCCCTTAAGTTCTCAATTTAGCTCTGCATTGTGCCCCATCATTTGACAGTTTTTTTTTCTTAATATGTGTCCTGCTGTTTATTTAAAACTCCATTTTGAAAGGAAGCATTGGATTAATCTACCAGTAGATGATGACAACTGTGTACAATTTTATTCCTTTGCACAAATGCCTGACTGCTTGAAACAACAGCTCTGGTATATAGACTCTTAGGCTGTCAATTATAATGTATAAGTTTTAAAGCAAGCTTGAAAAAGGATATATCAAAACAGTCAATACTCTAATTTGACAATTGTGAAGTATTATTAACCGTCCTGCAATTCCCACAAGAGTCTATTACAGCAATATTAAAATCAAGCCAATGCCCAGGGCGTCCTGCCTTTTCTGTTTCTTTAGACTATAAGCACTTTTGGATGGGGACTGTCCTTATGTTTGGCTTGAACAGTGCCATGCTCACCGACGGTGACCAAAATATAATTGTTGTTGTTTTATTATGCTGATGCTTTCAGCCATGAAACATTTGTTTTGCAAAAATCATAATGGAATAACATTTTGGTTGACGAGGTGGATTTCAATGGAGCTGACTTTAACACAAACAACAAAAGTGGTTGTAGATCTAATCAGAATGGGCAAAAAGGAATAGAAAGTGGCAATCAGTTTTTGCTGCCCTTCAAACATTCAAAATAGGGATTAGTATTATGGATTAGGAAATTCTTGCCCCTACATTTTCAAAGAATTGTGTGCATTTAGCTGGTCAAAGTCCTATCGAAGTCAATTACCGTGATACAGCTAAAATCCCATGGTACATCCCAGGCTTCAGTCCAGAAAAAACTAGCATTAATGGCAGGAAGATTTTATGGTCTTAGCCCAGCAGTTGCTTTCTGTTTGGGTTAGTGAGGAGAGGAGATGTGTGATTGAATGAATCCACTGTACAAGACATTGTCTTGTTTGTAACAATGTCAGAATATTTGGCCACATTAACGAAATGAAGATTTTTTTTTTTTTTTTAGTGGTTTGTAATCTATGCAAATACTTATGTATAGTGTACCTTTGTACACCATTACATCATTATTCGTTGCATATATATCTTTAGTGTTATAGCATTTACAAATATGCATTGTCAATAAATTGATAGCATAGCAGCAATATTGCATATACTGACACTATGCAGTGAGTGATCAGTGACTTCCATGCACTTAGTCACCACCTAAGCAATCTGTTTTAAAGGGCTAAATATGTTCACCTTTTTAATTTACTTTGTTGTTTAAAATAAAATACAGAAACTCTAAATAATGTATAAATAGCAATTGACACCTAGACAATTAATCCTTGACCAATGTAAATATGAGGCTATATTTGCCTTTAGTGCCCTGTATAACTCCCATTTCCTTCAATAGGATTCACACCTTTTGTGTCTGAGGGCAGAAATGGCCCCATAACTTTCACTTTTCAGACTGAAAATTACCCCCCATACTGTTATCTAGTTCACCATCTGAGGCCTGGTGATCATTAACAGAATTGGATGGTTTGAATGTGATCCCAGCTGACAAATGATGTAATTACATCTGTGATCGGATAATCTCCCTCATCCCAATCCTTTCCTTGATAAAGCTTCTCTATTCAGGTTTCTGGTTTTGTTTGTTTGTTTTTTAATCTCTGATCATCCACTCTAGCTTTTTGAACCAGTAAGCATGAGCAGTTTGTGCTACGATCAATATTGGTTCTTAACTGCATGACATGGTTCTTGGTTACTACTACTGGCAATTAAGGAAAGATTCTGTGTACTTTTCTAAACAGTTTTTTCCTGCTTTCTGTGAAAGTTTGGGGATGGGGTGAATTTAGGATATGAGAGCAGCCAGATTAACAGCCCTGATCACCAAAATCCTTTGTTAATCCACAGAACTAGTACAGCATGAGCAGCAAAAGCATAATCTTCCCTACCCTGCTTCACCAGGGTGTTTCACATTCAAAGTCTCCCCCACATGAGTCACTAGCAGGCTTTGTACACTGAGTCGGTGCTAAGGCCTGTGAAGTCCATGGTAATATAAGCAGTCAGTAGAGGTGTGATTCAGTGTCCTGGCTTTTCAGCATTTTCCTTGTAAAACATTAGCTGCTTTCACAGTACAGGGGAACAGGCAGCCTAACTCAGTTTTTTAAAAAAGGACACATCCTGCAAAATCTGGTTTACTTGAGAGGTCTGGCCCACTTAAACCAAAATGGGGCATGAGTCACAAATTCATGGCACAGTTCCAAAGTTCCAGAGTGACACCATCTGTTGCATTTGTCCCAGGTGATCTGTAAAACATACTGTCACCGTTCAGGGCTAGCTGCACCTCTCACTCTTCTGTGATCTCTCTCTAAGTGCACCCCCTCCAAGTTTTAGGACTCAAGCCTTCATCTCTCTGGGGTGGAATCCTGCAGTTCTCTAACTACAGCCCTCCTGTATACTAGTTGTGATTGCTCAGCAGACCTGACTGGACTTGGTACCTGCAGTTCTTCCCTTCAGGAGCGGTGACCAGCAGTGAATACTGTGGCCCAAACAGCTTTCTTAAAACAAAGTATGATTTAATATTAACAGTAGGAACACAACATAACAGGAAAAAAGGATTAAAACAACAAAAGACACACACACACACACACACACACACACACACACACACACACACACACACACACACACACACACACACAATTTTACCAAAAGTCTTTCCATCTTTCACGTGGGGACTATAACAGGGTGGCTTGCTTCTTTAAGGGCTAGAGATCTAGGGGCAGCCAACCCTAGTTACTAAATAGGCTCAGGTGAATGCCCTGTAAGAGCAGTAGGAAGCTGCATGGGGAGGATGCTCAGGAAGTTGTGGAGGAACTGCAGAAAGTGAGAGTCTGAGAGTGGTGGAGATGGTCCAGCTAGGAAGGGATTGGAGTCGCCTGCTAAAGCAGGGAAGGCCATGAGACGCCAGGAGAATTTTGAGACAGTACCTCAGGGAGCAGGGGCTGTGCCCAGGTTAAGGCTGGGGAGAAGACTTTCTTGTGTTTATTTTGAATTTTATGCCAATAAAACTAGACTCTGCGGTGGGGTATTACTGAACAGAGAAACCTTTTGTGAGTTAATGAGGAGCCTAAAGGGGGAAACCGAGGTAAGACACCTGCAGAGCAACCTCAGGCAACAAAGGGGTGTTTGGGAGGTGACTGGTCCAGGTACAGGGACCCTAGTAGGACTACCTTCCCAGATATCCCCAGTCTCTCAAGGTCTGTGAACAGTTTCTTCCCCTTAACCATCTGAATTCTTTAGGGGATTTCTGTGTCTTTAAACTCTAGTAAGTCCCCCCCCCATTCTCACCTGTGTGAGAAATTAATGGAGAAACCTGTTTAGGAAGTTTGGGGGTGTGGTGGGTAAAGGGGAATAGCCAGCTTATCATAGCATTGTTCTTCATGTGTTCACCCAGAGATGTAAATATTAGGAACCACCCTCTTTTCCTGGGCATGTTTTCCGACAAACCTGATTGTGAATTAACACAATATATGCATACAGCAACAAACACAGTAACCTGATCAGTATACTGCACTCATAAATTGTTACATTGTGAGCTAAACAAAAAGGGGCAAGTTGTGGTGTGTGCTGTGTGAGGCTATGGATGCCAGTCCACTAACTGTAGGACTGACAACCAAATTATTTTAATAGGCCACTGTACAAGAAAATCTGCAGACAATGATTCCATCACTACAAACCTCTTGAATCAATGAAACATATATGAAAGTATCAGTATCCTGTTACCCAAAGGGGACTAACCCACCTTTAGTGCTATAGCATTAAAATTTCATTTAGAATTGTGTGTGTGATGATTGCAATAGTAATAGCTAAAACTGATAAACTACAGAACACTCATGTTGGATAAATTGAGGTGGAGTGTTAGAAGACTTATTTAATTTTTTCCTTTCCTAATTATTATATAATGTTTGTGCGCGCGCACACACACAGACACACATTATATAATAGTAGCACCATAGACTTGCACAAGGCTTCACCCAGTGAAGAAAGACAAGCTTCCTTGCTTCTACAAGGATTTTTCATTTTAGGTACTGATTGAATCTTATGATCTAGATAAGGTGACCACCATATTTTATATTATTTATAGATAGTTTTAACACATTGCTTACTAACTCTCATTTAGTACCGGTTAGCAGCTTAGAGAACCTCTGAGATGATAGGGTTCTCTTTAGTTTACACTGTTACTGGGATACCTGTGAATGTGGGCAGCATTGCTTTCAGGTATTCTCTTTTACCCAGCATTAACTAGTCCACTGGGATAAATTCCTTTCTTCGGAAAATAGGAGAGCAAAATTATTCACTAATGGACAGGAACACATTCAAGTTTAATTAGCAAGCTTGTACAGGTCAGATGTTTTGGTTTGCTGGTGGATATAATCTGATTAAAAATTAAGATAAGGTATGATTAAGTTGTCAGAAATTAAGGTAAACCTCTTGTTTTCTTTAAAGCAGTTATGAGGCCCAGGTGTTTGGGTAACTAGCGTAAAAACACTGGAACATAATGATCCAGATTTGTACCCAGATTTTAATGTAGTCATCTAAAATGAAATCCACATCAAATGTAGGCTCTAAGTGTATAATATGATTTGCAGTCTGGATATAATATACTTCATGTTTAAAATTGGTAAAGAATTAGCAAGGAAAGCTGGTTTAGATTTAACAGTACTCTTAGAGGATCACAAAAGTGATCCACTAGTGGAGTGGGACTCTTCCCTACAGTATGTTTTCTAGTGCTTTGTCCACCCTAGTTTTAAAGGCTTATAGGAATCAGGGTTTCCTTAGGAGACTGTATCTTGGTCCTAAAGATCTTACTATCAATACAGTTCCCCCCCCCCATTTTTATCCTAATTGTTCCTTTTTTTAAAAACTGTCCTGCTTGTTACTATTTGTTGTGCCCCATCTACCACAATAGATAATTCTTCTTTTCTCTTCATGTTTACCACTATAAATTTTCATAAACTCTTAATGTGTCTTCACTTTAGTTATCTTTTAGCAAAGCTATAGTTATATCCATTGCTATTTTAAGCTTTCCTAATAAGTCCGTTCCTCTAGCCCTTTAATATTTGTTGTTTTCTGCAGTCTCATCAATTGGTCTAGAACTTTATGGTAATGATGTTCCCAGAACTGAACATACAGATGTAGTTGCACAAGAGTTATATATAGGGCTTGTCTTCATTACCGCACCAAATTGGTGTTGCTGCACTGACATCTTGGCACCGCTGTAGCGCATCTGGTGAAAACTCATTATGTTGACAGGAGAGCACTCTCCCATCGATGTAATTACTCCACCTCAACAAGAGGCAGAAGCTATGTTGGTGGCGGGAGAGCGTCTCCCACTGACATAGTGTAGGCACCACTTTAAGTTGATGTAAGGTATGTCGCTCGGGGTGGTTTTTAACATCCCGGAGTGACGTAACTTACATCGACTTAAGCGGTAGTGTAGACAAGCCCTGAGAGAGACTCATCGCCTTGGTGTGGGGCTTGATGCCTCTATGCATGCAACCCAATGGGATTTATCATCTTTGTTCCCATATTACACTGCATAGTCATGTCTAATTTTCTTTCAGCTATCACTTTAGATCTCTTTCAGTACTACTGCTTTTCAAGTTTATCTCCCAATAATTGAATATCTTGGTTTCTGATTATTTTTCTTCTGTTATGTTAGCTTGCATTTTCCCAAATGAAATTTTGGTTATTTCTGTCCTTAATTCCCTGGTTTGTCCTTATTCCAAGGGAATTAGGAATTAGGACAACCCAGAGAAATACAGACCAGCCGTGTTAACTTTAGTACCCAGAAAGATAATGGAGCAAATAATCAAGCAATCAATTTGCAAACACCTAGAAGATAATAAGCTGATAAGTAACAGTCAGCATGGATTTGTCAAGAACAAATCATGTCAAACCAACCTAATAGCTTTCTTTGACAGAGTAACAAGCCTTGTGGAAGGGGGGAGGCGGTAGATGTGACATATCTTGACTTTAGTAATGCTTTGGTTACTGTCTCGCATGACCTTTTCATAAAAAGAAAAATAGTGAAAGATAGCCTAGATGGAGCTACTATAAGGTGGATGCATAACTAGTTGGAAAGGAACAATCAATTGCACACATACAAAATGGGAAATGACCGCCTAGGAAGGAGTACCGTGGAAAGGGATCTGGGGGTTCTAAATTATGACAAGCTAAATATGAATCAATAGTGTAACACTGTTGCAAAAAAAGCAAACATTATTCTGGGATTTATCAGCAGGAGTTTTGTAAGCAAGACATGAGAAGTATTTCTACTCTATTCTGCTCTGATAAGACCTCAGCTGGAGTATTGTGTCCTGTTTTGTGTGCCACATTTCAGGAAAGATGTGGACAAATTGGAGAAAGTCCAGAGGAGAGCACCAAAAATGACTAAAGGTCTAGAAAACATGACCTATGTGAGAAGATTGGGTTTGTTTAGTCTGGAGAAGATAAGACTGGGGGGGAAGGCATAACAGTTTTCAAGTACATAAAAGGTTGTTACAAGGAGGAGGGAGAAAAATTGTTCTCCTTAAC
The DNA here is from genome assembly GCF_028017835.1 of Emys orbicularis. Lineage (NCBI taxonomy): Eukaryota > Metazoa > Chordata > Testudines > Emydidae > Emys > Emys orbicularis. The sequence continues at coordinate 19,375,350 of NC_088690.1, forward strand.
CTCTGAGGATAAGACAAGAAGCAGTGGGTTTAAACTGCAGCAAAGGAGGTTTAGGTTGGACATTAGGAAAAACTTCCTAACTGTCAGGGTAGTTAAGCACTGGAACAAATTGCCAGGGGGGTTATGGAATCTCTGTCATTGGAGGTTTTTAAGATCAGGTTAGGCAAACACTTGTCAGGAAAGGTCTAGTTGTTATTCAGTCCTGCCTTGTATGCAGAGGACTGGACTAGATGACCTATTGTGGTACCTTCCAGGCCTATGCTTCTATGATTCAAAACCTCTCCAGAGCCTTTGTCTTATTACTTTTGTCTTTAGTGATGTCTGGTGCTTTCACTCTTGATTTTTAAAAAACATTTTATATATAAGGATTATTTTTTTCAAATATATACAAGTGATACAGGAAGATGGGTTCCAACTCAAATTCTGCAAAGAAATTAAATTAAGGGAACTTCAAGAGACTGTCTAAATTAAATGAGCAGCCAGTTTAATAATTGTCCAAAGAACAAGATGGCTAGCATCCTTCCAAAGGAAATAATCATACAGAAGAGAATAAAAATCCTCACAGAAATATGATTTTTAAAAAAGTGAGCGTTTGTGTTTGAGATGTCCCTATAACAGATGAGAGGGATGGTATCTGCTAACATTTTAGCTACAGAGCCTTTTTCATGCTGTTGCAGTGATGTCTGTCTGACTCAGCTTATATAAGGGGGTCTCAATTATAAGTAAAGGTTGTGTTTTTTTATTTTTAAGTATTTCGGTTGGCCGGAAGAGAGAGTTAGCTCTTCTCTTCTTTTTTCTCTTTTTGTGATTTGATTATCTGTATAGGAAGGGTGTTAACCATCTTGTTGTTTTTATAAAGAAATTCAAATAAAAATGTGACGTGTTTGGCTTTGCCTAAGAGGGATTCCATCAACTGCACAGTCTGTTTAGAGGGTTTTTTCCACCTACTCCTTCCTTTCATTATTAGCTATTTCGTTTCCCCTTTTGCTGACATTTCAATCACTTCTCATTTTATCAGCACCGTATTGTAGCACTAGCCCTGCAGATGAGGCAGGAGTTAGTCTTCTTTTTTGACTGTAATGCCTGCTGCTAGCTGGAAATGAATGTGTTATTGAGAGCTTTATATGCCGTACCCTGCCTTTGTCACCTTGAGGAATGAGACACCTGGTCTGGCTCTTAACTGTGGGACATAATGTGCTCTAAAATGGGACATGGTACTAGCTTAGGGTGGTCTTTCTTTTAAGTCACAACATGCTATGATGCTCTATCAGTGGCCCTCTCAACAATTTAATTTCCATGGCAAAGACAGGGAGAGGTCGTGAGCACATGGTACAGCAATTTGTTTTACTTTTTGTCAGTGGCATACAGAAGAGTTGGGTAAGGTGTATGTGGTGCTTTTTGAAGGAAACTAAATGAGTAGTTTGAGCTTTTTTATTATAATGTAACACTGCTTGTAATAGAATTCAGGGATCTATATAGCGCAGAAATTTAGTTTTATATAATTTTCAATCCAAATATGTGGGAAATAAAATAAATCTACACAGAGACATTTCTATTTTTCTGCAGAATAGAAGCCTAATCTCTTACCTACTAGAATGATGGGGAGCCAAAAAGGAACCTAGATAGATAATCCGTGGAGATGTCACTTCCCCCCCCTCTTGTGAAAGCTTTCATTCAGGCTGAGAAGGCTGTAGCTCATTTCACTAAAATACCCATTAAATCTATATTTGTAGAAGCAATTAACTCTGACAGAAATGTTCAGTGTTTCCCTTGGCATTGCTTGGAGATGCATGTATCAGAATAAAATTGTTCTTCCTTATTGCATTTTTTCTGTAGAAAAGTCATTGAAGCAAATTCCCTAATTGTGTACACAGACTGATTTTTTGCATAACCCTAGGCGAGGTCATTGGTATCAGAGACTTTGCTGGAGGACCAGGTTGCCAGAACCTCAGTTGCAAGGATGGGCATAAAGAACGGGTACAAGGCCAAAACTGGAGAGTGCTGGCTAGAAAGAATGCATGACTAGTACAGGTGGAGGGTGTGGTGGTTTAGTGGTTTTGTAGACTGTGCGACCAAAGCAGCTTGTATGGGGCTTGAGTGGAAATTAAAGCTCTGTTCCCAGCAGAAATCCCATTTGACAGTAACAGAAAGACTGTCTGCCCTCCATGGAGGTAAATCGTCCTTGTGTTGCAGACAGCTTGTTTTGGCACAAGAAGATGTAATTTACAGCATCATCACTGCATTTGACTCACTATTTTATTGTGGCATCACAGGATGTTGTTAGGTTGTTAATGGGATATGGAGCCTTTCATCTCTAGGCTGCTCATTTAAACCCTGCCCATCTAAGTAGTGACATTGCAGTGCAGTTGAGAGGCAATCATCAGAATGCTCCAATTTTTGCCATTTTGTCAACACTTGTTCCACAGCTCTAACCCCTACCTCATCCTCATTTGCTTATGCTCAGCATGTATCTTGTGGGCTTCTGCCCCAGGATGGTCACACAGTACCTCTGCCCTCCTCCCTCTGCCCCCAGCTCTTAGGTGCCTTTTAAAAAGGTTATTTTGCTCTTCCCCTGTGCTGCTGCAGCAAAGAATATAGAACTAATACCTTGCAGCGCTGTGTGATGGTGCTTGTGCTCTTACAGATGAGGATGTCTGGCATGGATCTGAGGGATTTGAATGCTTTGGCTGATGATGAAGGGGTGTGTGTGTCTGTGTGTGATTTTTAAAACACACACACACACTCACACGTGTGTGTGTGTGTGTGTGTGTGTGTGTATATGTATGTGTGTAATATAAAACCCTAAAAAACATATATATAAAAAACCCTGAAGAGGTGTAGGTGTGAGAGAGAGAGATGTCTGAATCCCTACGGGAATTAAAGCAACTGGAAGCATGTGTAGTGCTTGTGTCACAGCTGGGACTGGTATCAGACCTAGCTACATTGCTGGCACCATATGTTATGTTCTTTGCAGGGTGATATACTCTAAAGGGAAAGGATATGCTGCAATGCTTTTTCTCATAAAATGAGCAGCAGCTGCATGAGCACCGAGTCCTTGTAGCATGGTAGGGTAGCTTTCTAGATCTCTCTGATCAAACACTTCTTGCTCGTTAACCCAAAGCATTCTCCTTAGAACGAGTTGGATTTTTTCTTATGCGTTATTTCTGTAAATGGTGTGGTGGTGGTGTAATCTAAATGGCATTTAATGTGAGCACAGTTGTTACACTGTGTTAAAATTTCTATAGCTGCCTCTGAACCAGGAAGGAATCTGTTTGAATTGTGAAGTAGTATCGTGCATTTTGAAATAGCCTGTGAATGCTGTCTGAACATGCATGTTACAAACACCTCATCCTCAGTGGTTTAATCCTAATTCATATGTGCATGATTTTGGTGGCTCTTGGCACACAGTTATGGCTTGATACTACATTCTTTTCATGTCTGAACTCCCCCTGACTTCAGTGTAGGATTGGAGCCTTAGTGTATTAAAGTTGAGCAGTATGGGTAGTACCTGAAAGCATTCACCATCTGAGGGCTGTTTGGTCTTGGTTAAATTCCTCTGGAGAGTTGTCTTCACCATAAAAGCCACCACCACAACTGGTATTACTTGACCCCTTTACTGGTAGTCTCAACAGAGAGGCCAGTTAGTGATTTGTCCTCTCACCCCAGAGTTAATCTTTCCAAGCCAGGGTAGAGACATATTGACAGTGTGCAAAAGCTTGCACTGCAGCTGTACCTGTTCTGTGAAAAACACCAAGGGTTTTCCTTTTCAGAGCTGTCCCTCTGGCACCTTTTCATGAGCACTCAGTTCATAGTAAGAAAGAGTAAGATTTTTAACACCTGGTGCCCTGGCCAAATTCCTAGGTGAGTGAATGATTATGTTCTGTCTTCCTCTGCAGTTTCATCTGGTTAGTTATTTTTCATTTCTTTTTCTAAATGCTGCTGTGTAGTGCTGCTTGCCCAAAGTGGCTGCAGTGTCTCACCCAAGAGAGGGCTACAGTATAGAAGTGGATGCATGCATGTATAATATTGAATAGAGCCTTTACATTTGTGAGAGTTACTGTATGAGTTAAAATATGAATACAAATATCTCCTCTTACTAGTTTTTGTAAGGGCCAGTTTACTCAAACCTGGGACCTTCTGTGACATACTTCTGAGTAAGGACTTGTTAAAAAACGAAGTAGGAACCACAGGATTTGGCCCTATATTTCTAAGGTTGTTACTAGGGCTGTCAATCACCGTTAACTCAAGTGATTAACTAAAAAAAATTAACTCGATTAAAAAAAATTAATCGTGATTAATCGCAGTTTTAATCACACGGTTAAACAATAATAGAATACCAGTTTAAATGTATTATAAATATATTTGGATGTTTTTCTACATTTTCAAATATAATGATTTCAATTACAACACAGAATACAAAGTGTCCAGGGCTGACTTTATATGATTACTTTTGATTACAAATATTTGCACTGTAAAAAAGATAAACAAAAGAAATAGTATTTTTCAATTAACTTCATACAAGTACTGTAGTGCAATCTCTTTATTGTGAAAGTGCAACTTATAAATGTAGATTTGTATCTGTTACATAACCACTCAAAATCAAAATAATGTAAAACTTTAGAGCCTACAAGTCTACTCAGTCCTACTTCTTTTTCAGCCTATCGCTAAGGCAAACAAGTTTGTTTACATTTACGGGAGATAATGCTGCCCGCTTCTTATTTACAATGTTACCTGAAAGTGAGACCAGGCGTTCTCATGGCACTGCTGTAGCCAGCGTTGCAAGGTATTCCAGTATACTAAACATTTGTATGCCCCTTCTTGCTTCAACCACCATTACAGAGGATATGCTTCTATGTTGATGCTGCTTGTTTAAAAAAAAAAGTGTTAATTAAATTTGTGACTCAACTCCTTGTATGTCTCCTGCTCTGTGGTTTTACCTGCATTCTGCCATATATTTCGTGTTACAGCAGCCTCAATTGACGACCCAGCACATATTGTTCAATTTAAGAACACTTTCAGTACAGATTTGACAAAACGCAAAGAAGGTACCAATGTGAGATTTCTAAAGATATCTACAGCACTCGACCCAAGGTTTAAGAATCTGAAGTGGCTTCCAAAATCTGAGAGAGACGAGGTGTGGAATACGCTGTCAGAAGAACCCAAACCACTAAAAAAGAAAATCAATCTTCTGTTGGTGGCATCTGACTCCGATGATGAAAATGAATGTGCAGAACCCATTATCAGCATGGAAGTGTTTACTGGAATACTTTGCAACCACGGCTACAACAGTGCCATGTGAACGCCTGGTCTCACTTTCAGGTGACGTTGTAAATAAGAAGAATATTTGTAATAAAAAATAATCCTATAAAGTGAGCACTGTACACTTTGTATTCTGTGTTGTAATTGAAATAAATATATTTGAAAATGTAGAAAAACATCCAAAAATATTTAAATAAATGGTATTCTATTGTTTAACAATGCAATTAAAACTGTGATTAATAGTGATAATTTTTTAATCTTGCAATTTATCATGATTAATTTTTTTAATTGTTTGACAGCCCTAGTTGTTACAAAGCTTATATTCCCAAACTCTGAGAACACTGATTTTTTAAAAAGAATTCTCATTACTAATTAAATTATTATTTTGCAAATGGAATGTTATACTTTTATGTAATTAGACACTTGGGATCCTTGTGCTTGGACTTCTGCTGCAAAGTGCTTTATGAAAACATGCTGTTAGCTGTTAGCTGTAAGCTGTAAGCTAGCTAACCATGTTATCAATCAACTACATAGCTTATTACTCAAGAATACAAAGGCTTCCCACTTTTTTCTTATAGGTTTACTGTCTGGGGAGAAATTGGATTGAACAAGAGTGGTTGGCACGAACAGGTGCATTTTTCATCTCTATAATGAAGAAAAGCAGAAGTGTCATGACGGTTACAGCAGATGACGTAAGTTTTTTAAAAAGTCAAGGTTTGTTCATTCCAGTATATTTTTTTCAGAACAGAACACACAGCCTGATTCTCCTTTCACATAGGCTGGCTTTACACTGGAGTTGCTCCTTGAGTTACTCCTAAATTATAGCAGTGTAAGTGAGAGGAGAGTAAGGTCCATTGATTAAAAAATAATAATGTAAACTCTTTTCTGTTGCTAATGCAGAGTGTGTGCTTGAACATTCTACTTCATTAGACTGTAAGAGAGAGAGATGGACCTGAGCCCAACCACAAACTTTGAGGAAGATCTGATCTGGATCCACACTTTGTGGATTTCCTGTAATTATATATTTATAAGCATTTTTACAGTACTCACTACTGTGGTTTCTTAACACCCCATGTGCTGATATATTAATCTATCACTCCTCTTGCCACAATAATCCTTTATTAATTACATTCCAGTTCTTATTCTCAGGAGAAATGCATCAATTTGTAATAATGGCAATGATAATCACAGCAGTAATTGCCTTGTTTATTACAGCTTGGGATCTTTAAAAATGGAAAATCATCTTCTCCCAGAGTATATGTAACAATGTTACATTTTCAATATCACTCCAGCACTTCTAATACCAGCAGCAGCCATTCTTTAATATTCTTCTAATGTAGTTTGTTTGGGTTTGTGTGTAGGTGTTATATATAATGGTTCATTAGCATTGTCCTTGAGATAGCCAATTCCCCAGCAAGTACTAATTGGAAAGGGTAATTTTAATATGTGTTTATTCTCTCTCTCTTATGTGTGTGTGTGTATATGTGTATATGTGTAAACACTATCTTCAGAGAGGGTAATTTTAGTGTATCTGTTGGGGAACTGGCTGCCGTTCAGACAATGCGAATAAGGTACAGAACCTTTCACCTGTAGGTCACTAGTTTGAATCAATGGATAAACGTTTCTATATAATGGATGTTTGGTACCCCCCCTATATAAGATGAGTTTGATAGGTCTCAGTTCCTGCTCCCACATCATAAATTCTCCACCATGCTGTACAGCTCTGCACTAATTGGCAACTCATTAAAGAGGCCAAGAACTGTATGAATCTTGGTGACTGAACTGCCTCTGCCACCCACAAAAGAATCTCCCCCTCCGCTCTATATCAGCCTGTTGACAGAGTAGTGTGTCTGAAGCTTGCCCTTCAGTGGCTCTGTCAGGTGCTGTCAAGCCAATGCCTTTTGTCAGGTAACTTCACCTGTATTCCCCCCTCTGTGGTTTACTCTGGGAGTACCCAATCTGGACTCCTGCCATCACTTGTCTCTAGGCGGGGACCCTTGTCCCTCTCCCCTCTGATGGGGGGGGGAGGGGGGGGTTTTGAAATCAGTGTGCCAAAAGGTCAATTCTGTGTTTTGCTTTTTCTCTGAGGGATAGGAACAGTGTATTGCCAGCTGTTACAAGTTATCACAGAACTTTCTAAGCAAGCACTGTTGTTCTTAATGTAAAAGCATTACAGAGAAAATGTATTAAAACAATAAAGAAATTTAAACAGCCAGTAAACATACCAGGAGTCACCCATCAGTCTTATGGGGCCCTAGTAGGCCTAAGTCTTTCCAACCCTTCTGCAAGAGTTGGGGGGGCCCCCTTGGACAAAAGATGCTGTCCATTTGCTGGATCATCAAGAAAGCCTTTGTCCCTAACAGTAGTGGAGTCAGATACCATACTATGTCCTCCTGCTCCACCTGGTCCATTTCAAAAGCATGTACATCCTCCTCTTAAAGCGAGGAAATAATATGGAGTCTGTGCCATCCAGCGGATAGGTACATGGGATCTGGCTCCACCTACCAGATGATGTTTTGCTGGTGCAGTTTTTCCATATTGAGCTGAAGTTGATAATCCTTCTCCTTCTCACTCATGCTGATGCTGCTTCTCCTGATCTGTACTCTTGCTCCTGAGCTGCAAGCACCTGGGCTTCCAGGTGCAATCTTTCCCTCTCCAGCCACAGATTCTCTTGCTCTAACTGTTTAGTCTCTCCATGATCCCAGTTGCAGTGGTGCATCTGATCTGGATGGAGCATGACTGCCGCATATGCCAGCTTCTTCCCAGCTTCCCTCCCCCTCAAGATTTCCCCTGCCTGCTGGACTCTCTGCCAATGGCTGGATGTTGCCTGGGATCCTGGAAGTTGCCTGGGAATTCCTTTTCTGGGCCTTGGTGTATAGCTGGTCAATGAGCTGTGCCTTTGGGCTCTTCAGGGTTGAACTGCCTTTTTCAGCATATCGCAGCCATTTGCCTCTTTTTCAGCTTTGCATAACTCATTTTCATTGCACTGTACCTTCCCCACCCAAAACGGAGACTTTTCACTGTGCTTTTCCCTTCTACGGTACTTGCTGTCACTGTTTTCGGCACTTTGACAGTTCCCCACTGTCCTAGATCGCATACCCCGACACCATCTGTGTGTCAGTTTCAGGGTTGACTGCACCTTTGACCCACCTGCCTGGTCTTCCTTGAGGGCATCTGCTTAAAGCTTAAGCTTCTCAGCCATCACTTCTCTTGGGATGGAGACCCATGTCTTTCTCCCTTCAGACTGGAGTTTAGGCTTGCACCTCACTGCGATATCCCAGCAGGTATGACCAGAGTTCAGCACCTGCGGTTTATTCTTTCTCCAGTGGCTATAACATTGTACACCAGTTACCAACCAACCTTATAAACCTACATTTATTTGTAGGACAAAAGCATTACAGAGAAAACATATATGAATGAAAGAACCTAAATATATGCTAAAAGCTTACCAGAGGTCACCTTCAGCCCTGACATAGGGCTTTAGTAGTTGTCAGTCTTTCAAACACAACAACTGGGTTTTCCCTGTTGGTCCCAAGTTCAACCAGACTCCCACTGCACAGTTCAGCTATTTCTTCATACAGCCTGGGCCTTTGATCTCCAGTATCCTGGAGCAAGTTAGGAAGTCAGTGACCCTCTCCTGAGGGCATAGTTTCAAAAGGCTGGGTTCTTGCATAACTGGGGTTGTGTAGTTTGCATTAACCACTCTCCAGGGATTCCCCAGGAAATCTACATAACAGTTATTATCCCAAGAGGCCATGCTTGTCTGGCACATTTCAACATAGTTGTTTTGAGTTTCTTACACTTCCCAGGTCTCACAACTATCACATCACCCCACCCCCAACAGAAGTGGGTATTAGCAAGTGTGGCTGTTTGGCACCCTCAGGGGGACCCACTGACTTAATTCCCGGACAAAGCATCAGTGACTGAGTTTGTATTCCCTTTAACATAAATTACTTCCACATCATAATCTTGGAGTACCAGGCTCCATCTTAGCAACTTGACATTCATCCGTTTCATTTGATGCAACCCGGTGAGTAGTGAGTGGTCTGTTTATACAGTGAAGTGTTGTCCAAAAAGATAAGGCTGAAATCTGCTGAGGGCCCATACCACTACAAAATATTATTTTTCAACTGTTGTGTAGTTTTACACTTGGGGGAGTGATTTCTTGCTCAGATACGCTGGGATGTCTCTTCCCTTTTCTTACGATTTGAATCAGCCCAGTCCTAAGCCCTGTATCAGAGATGTTTGTAAAAACCATAAATGGTTTGTCAAAGGCCGGGCTTATCAGAACTGGGTCTCAGGCTTCCTGCAGTTCACAGACAAAGGTAAGGCTGCCCTGATTCCCAGTGCCGCCCAGAGGATTCAGGGGGCCTGGGGCAAAGCAATTTTGGGGGCCCCTTCCATAAAAAAAAGTTGCAATACTATAGAATACTATATTCTCATGGGGGCCTGGGGCAAATTGCCCCACTTGCCCCCCCCCTCTGGGCGGCCCTGCTGATTTCCCCCTTCCCATCATTGAGTAACCCTTTCAAAGAGTCGTTATGGACATTGTGTGGCCCCTTAGCAAAGTTACCTGGAGAAGGAAAAAGTATATTCTGGTAGTAATAGGTTGTGTCTCCTGCTATCCAGAAGCAGTAGCTCTGAGGCAGACAAGGTGGCTGACACTTTGCTAAAAATATTTAACTGGGTGGGTTTTCCCCATGAGGTTTGAACTGATCAGAGTCAAACTTTGTCTGCCCTACATAAAGGGCTATGGAGAAATGTGAGGTTCAACACTTTTGGTCGTCTCCCTACCAACCCAGACTAACAGGCTGGTTGAGAGATTTAATGGAATCCTTGAAATGATGTTGAAAACGTTTGTGGACCAACGTGTCAGTGATTGGGATAAATGTTTACCTTACCTGTTGTTTGTTTGTTTGTTTGTTTGTCTGGGAGATTTGCCAGCAAACCCACTTAACACTTACTGTCCCAAAAGTCCATGTCTCAGTGGTACATTTCAGTATAGTCATTTGAACTCCTTATGCTTACCACATCTCACATCTGTCTCACATCTGTCATCAGCACTAAATCCACGCATCTCTTTTGTGGTTCTATAGAGAGCTGACCAGAAAATGGAATTCCCTTCTCACACTCACACTCACACTAAATCACATATTTGAAACTCTTTTTAAATCCCTTGTGGGGGCAAAAAATCAAAAACTCACACTATTTTCACAGGAAGGGATTCCCAGAAAAGTTCAATTTTGGGAGAATCAAAACAGAATTCTTGTGCTTGCTGGCTGTTGGATGGGCTCATTGGCTCTGCAGGAGTCTGGAAAAGCAGCTAGCTGGGGAGGTGGGCAGCCAGGAGCTAGCTGTCCAGGGAGTCAGCCAGGCGCGTAGCCACCGAGTAGCTCAGGGAGAGTGGACCGCCAGGATAGCTTGTTGAGCCAGTCAAGTGAGGAGCAGACCAGTCTGGTGAGCCTGGCAGCCCACCAGGTGGGGACCAGGGGAGGCTAGTCTGCCAGCTTGTTGCGCTGCTGGGAAGCAAGCAGGGGAGCCTGTCTGGCTGCCAGAAAACTGGGGACGCTCAGGAACCGTGAATTCCAGGAGACCACCTGCCTGCCCAGTTTCCATCAAAATTTTCATCCAGCCATAGTTATTTGCAAATCTCTCATTAAATTATCATAGGTGAAACTGCGTACAACTAGGCACCTATAAAAAGATGAATGTAGGAATCTAACTTTAGCCGCCCATTTAAAAATGAAATCTTGGCCATTTTGCTCTATTGTATTGAGCTAAATGCATTTTATAAAATAGGAATTCCATTTTAAATGTACACCCAACAATGAACCTTTATGGTTTGTAGAAGGAAGTATCTCTCTGTTTCGGTGACTTTTGCAGGATAAATTAACTGAGGCTTGATGTAAAGTTGGGGAGTTTAAATCTGTCTTTCTGGGGGAGAAAGGTATTATATTTCTGCAGGTTTTTTTTTTTTTAATTCTTAGAATATTCTCAACTAATTAATTTATGTATTATATTTATTCCCCAACTTTACATCAAACCTCTTACAGCATGTGAGTGAGGGTTTCAGGCTCCGGGACCCACATGCCTGTTGTTTTTATTTGTCCAAAGTTCAATTGACAAATGTCAGAAGGCAAGGCTGTATAGCTATCAATAAAACAATCCTAAGAAGTTCATCTTTCTTATATTAACTTTCTCCACAGAGGGAGGAACATTTGATCCAATCTATTTAAGCCGAACTTCATAGTCAAATACAAGTTGTAGATGTATTTTAATCATATCCTGTAAAGAAATTAACAGGAATAATATTTCAAATTCTCCTATCTTTATCCATGTGAATGCCATTCCTTAATCTGTTAAGAGTCCCATTGAGTTCAGATGGACTACTTGTGGAGTAAAGTACTACTCAAGGTGAAGGTGGCAGAATCTGACCTAAGTGTTTGAGAACATGAATAGGTTTAAATTTCTAGTTTTTAAAATATGATCTGAAACAAGCAGCAGGTGGCATTGGCTGAGATTGTGCATTTCATTTTTATCTTGACTTTGTTTTCTGAAATGGCTCCTAATTTATCAGTATAGTCAAGAAGTGCTGGGGTGATGGTACCTGGATTGCTCAGATATAACAGCATATTGCCTATATTGCATACATAACTAATTTACATTCTTGCTGAAGCATTTCTATTCAGTGTAACAGTCGGTTCTACCCTATTTTAGCTGCTCCTTTTCTCTGTGTTAGCAAGATAATTCTGAAACAAAATCTGAATCCTTCACATGCCATCAGAGGTCACTTAGGGCATTAACAACTCCAATTCCATAAAAAGCTTCCAGGAAGCCTCTTGTAGGGATGTCCTGTGTCACCCATTAGTGAGACTCATTATCTGTGATAAGATCAGTGAATTGTTCTTGGTTTTATTTTTTAAATTTACACCGTTGGGGAAGAGATCGGTGTATAACCAGGGCCCTACCAAATTCCATGAAAAATGCGTCATGGACCGTTAAATCTGGTTTCCCCCTGTGAAATCTGGTCTTTTGTGTGCTTTTCCCCTATGCTATACAGATTTCACAGGGGAGACCAGTGTTTCTCTAATTAGGGGTCCTGACCCAAAAGGGAGTTGCGGGGAGCGGTCACAAGGTTGTTTTAGGGAGGGGTTGCAGTATTGCCATCCTTACTTCTGCGCTGCCTTCAGAGCTGGGTGGCTGGAGACTGGTGGCAGTTGACAGGGGCTCCCGGCCAGAAGGCAGAGCTGCCACCAGCAACAGCGCAGAAGTAAGGGTGGCAATACCATACCATGCCATCCTTATTTTTGTGCTGCTGGTGGCAGCTCTGCCTTCAGAGCTGGGCTCCTGGCCAGCCACTGCTGCTCTCCAGCTGCTCAGCTGTGAAGGCACTGCTGCCGTCAGCAGCAGCGCAGAAGTAAGGGTAGCAGTACTGCAACGCCCCCTACAATAACCTTGTTTTGTTTTGGGTTAGGACCCCTACAATTACACCACTGTGAATTTTCAAATTTAAATAGCTGGAATCATGACATTTACGATTTTTAAAATTCTATGACCATGAAAGTGACCAAAATGGACTGTGAATTTGGTAGAGCCCTATGTATAACTGTACCAACACTTGTTTCTTTGGCGTCTTATAAAAGGCCTGTCTCTTTCTTTCACACACTTTAGTCTAAGGGCTGCCAGCATTATGAAGCTATCTCTTAAGAATAACTTGCCTTTTTCAATATATTGAATTTGAAGCACTATTAACTTTGAGTGCAAGTTTTGAAGGACGCATAACTGGGCGAGTAGGATATTGGAATATCACTTTCTAAAACACGTGATACAACTTCACAACTTTTAACTTTTAACTAGATTGTTAACCCTCTTGGATTCTACTCGATTTAAAATGTGTTGTATTGTCCTTTAGAAATAGCTGTACTGGCAGCCATCATCAGTGCTCCCAAAGGAATTAGCCAGGATGGGATCTGTTGCATCCTGAGACCAGTATGTTCATGGTAGATATTATGAGGTGATGAGTCATCCTTGGACTACAGCCTGAATAAGCCTCATGTGGGGATGAGTTATTCCTGTGTTGGGCTCCAGCCAATCCACAAGCTTGGGGCTGCTCTGGTGACTCTCGGAGCAGGTATGTAAGCTTCACAGGAGAAACAGCAGCCTATTCTGCTCAACGTCACTTCATGGCTTGGAACTCTGCTCTGCTTGATAGTGGTGACAGATTCCACTGGCCTCAGTCTGTTCCAGCCCCGCTATTGCTCTAGTCTTGTCTCTGGTCCTGCTCCAGCCTTGTTCTGGGTCCAGCCTACCTCCCAGCCCTACTGTTGTCTTCTTCCAGCCCTGCTCTTGACTCCTGGTTCCAGCTCTAACCCTTGGTTCTGACCACTGGGCACGACCACCGCTGCTCCAGCCACTAGACATAACCTTCCTTGCCTTGGTTTTGACAGATATACCACTTAACAAACAGACTGTCAAATTCTGCACCAATTTCAGCTCCTGGTGTAGCATTCTGTAAAGCACATTGCAGTCCTCTAATCTCAAGGTGACAGTTATAAGGGTGAGGGTATTGAGGTCCACATCTGAAACAAATGGTCAAAATATCCTAGGCTGTTGCAGATCAGGGGTGGGGAGAAACTGTCATGGCTATGGCTACTCTGATTTTTCTAACGATAGCTGGAAATTCAACTATATTGTTAACTTGAGTAACAAAAAGCAGGTCTGCACCTTCAGATGAAGGTGCAGATATAACCAATGCCATATTTCCATGTTGCTTCAACATTGCTCCAGACTTATGCAATTTGAGGATCAGCCTGTTTTCTCTCATCCTTACCCCATCTGAACCAGACACTGGTTGAGACAATTGACTGCGCTGGATGTTTGATAAAATGGAGGCATAGAGCATCCTGAAAACACCACAGACAATGTTTCGTCACTAAGTCTCAATGCCCTATCTAGATGTTAAACAAGAGGAGAGAGAAGATGGACCCAGCTTGAAAGTACACTCCAGGAGGAAGAGCAATTGCCCACTAACACCCTTCTGAGAGCAAGAATTGAACAGTCAAGAAAGGCATGTTAAGAACACTCTGTGTTTAGTATAAGTCAGAGTGCCTGGCAGGCTACAGTTATCATGAACATTGATTGTGCACACTGCTTCATAGAATCTTAAGAAGCTGATTATGCAGAAAATTAGATACTGGAAGCGATGGCTGGAAACTTTGAGATGATGTCTTGTGTATGGTGGCATATACTATCGATTATGTCTTTGGTAAAGCAATTCCTTCATTAAAACAATTCACGTTTTTGGCCAGGTGTGACTATGTGATTGCCTTTCACTTTAGATGTGAAGATTTCAGAGAACAATTAGCTACCACAGACTTTGTTTATAGTGCATGTCTTTGCCTTCTGAACTGGAAATTGAAAAATCTTAGTGGAACTTACTGGCATGGTGAAAACCGAGTCTCTTGCAGGCCAAGTACAGTCAGTTTCTGCATACAGGGGAATAGCATCATCTGACTTGTTTTCCTCAAAGTTTATAAGAAGTAGAGATGGATGTGAACCAAAGTCTTAGCTCTAAATACTCCTAAACATTGGAAAGGTTCAAAATGTGAACCTATATTCTACGTTTTGCAGTTGGTTCCATTTATGATGTATTGAATCAAAACCTCAGGTCAGGATGCCCTGGAACTTTCGAGGTGTTCCAGATTTTGAGCCAGATCTGAACTGTAAGGTTCAGGCTGATCTCTAACACAGAAGTACTTCTGGCTCAGCTGTGGGAGGAATGGGAGCTAGCTTCCAGGACTGGTGATGTTTTGGAATAAAACCAGTAGAAATTTGAGAACAAAACTACTTGGCTGATCAGACACTTCCCTTTAGGACTGTCCACATCATTTAAGGTTCCTCAGCTGGGTATTTGTCCCAAGTAGTAGATCTTGGATGATTCAGACTATATCATAGCACCAACTCTGAGGTCTCTATCTTCACCAGTTGGTATGAATAGGGCAAAACCTGATGAGCTGTGATGATTCACAGAAAAGGGAGCTAACAGGTAATTCATGAATTTGTGTTGTGTGAGAGAGAAGTGGTATTTTGGATGAACACTAAATGGACTATTCATAGGAAAAGTTTAAATTTTGAAAGTTTGCCATGTAATGTGGGCTATTCAGCTGGGGATCATTCCTGCTTAACTTCAGCTTGCAGAACTGGAGGATTGATTCCAATTTGTAAATATTATGAAATTCACAGCGGCGAATTTGCAAACGATCACAAAACTTTGTAATATGGCAGTAGTAAAATTTTTCCAGAAGCTAAGAATAAAGATTTCTTTTGTGAGTAGTTCAGCTCCCCCAAATACTAAATATTTATGAAAGTAAATTAATTGCTGATATTCTTTCTTTGTGAAAAAATGTATTTGCATAACTTAAATTACTTTTCTTTTTTTTCCAGATTGCTAAAGATTACTTAGAATGTGGCCTGAGCAAGTCTTATAGTACATCTAGTAATATGCTCGGCATAGATCTCTGGAGAGGAAGAAGGTGTTGCTCATGTAATTTGCAGTTACCACCACTGTCCCACAGACAAAGTGAAAGAGCTAAGACACCTGACAGAGACATCCTCGCTAGACCAACAACTTTGCCTTTGCTGACGCCACCGAGTATTGCCATCACCACTTACCAGGACAGGTAAATTGTTTCAGATTCTTAAAATTCTGCTGGTTTTTTTTTTTTTTTTTTTGAACGAGCCCTCAAGATATTACTCAATAAATGGGCGGGGGAGGGATATAGTGGTTAAAATACTAAAGTCAGCATTTACCAACCAGTATCACATTATGGTATCTCAAGTAGATTAGGAAATAACTACAGTACCACAGTGTGGAATTTTGACTTTGTAGTGGTGAACACTGTAAGAAGTTAACTGATGAAATTACTAACTTGTATTACACTCTGTGGTCTGAACAAATGTAAAAATTTTCGTTTGGTTAAAAATTAAAGGAGTAGTTCAAAATGCTTATAAATATGTAAGTGCAAAATTGTCTGATGTGTGTTAGAAATGACCTACAGAAGTTATTCATGGAAGCAGTAGGATCTTTCTGGTTTTGAGGTATCTTAAGAGACTTTGAAATCCAACATTAGTGAACTTGTCAATAGAACATAAAATTAAAGTCATCCTGAGTCCAAGCTTCTTACCTTTATAGCCTTCTGTCTATTTTTTTAACCTAACTTATAATTCAGGTTTCCTTTCTATTTCTTCCTATAAGCTCAGTATGATGTGATTTAGAATCTAGTCATGTGATGGGAAGGTGGGGGTGGGGGAGGCATATCATTCTGGAAACTAGGTATGCCAGTTATAAATTAATGCTTTATTACTTGTGTAACTGACAAAATCTCTGTTGGGAGGTAGATATCAAACTAAGTAGGTGTCTCTACTTAGCTAGAACCAGGCTTGAGATTGAAAGGATGTGCTCTAACTCCTTGGTAAGGTGGAGGAATAATGTATGAGAACATCCCAGGACAGCTGTCAAAGCCTCACACGAAGGAGGATTGTGGTCTCAAGTCTCATAGCTGCTCCCTAATGATATTCAGGAAAGGAAGACTGACCATTGGAGATGTCCATAATGAGCTGTATAGATATACTAGCGATGTGTCAGGAGTCTGGGTCAGTCATGAAATCGATGTGGTTTTAAGTTAGTTTTATTTGGGTCTAAGGAGCCAGCTGAGCTTCTTACATACAGATTTATTTCTGACCTCTGTTTACTTTCTGTTTTCCTTTTTTTTGTTTTTTATATTGCTCATTTACCCACTGAGTTCCAGTCTGGGGGAGTACCCTGTACCCTGCAATATTCACATACATATTAAAAATTAGTAACACTAACTTAAAACATAGATGGGTTATAAATGTTGATGTCTGATGAAAACTGTTGGCCTACTCTGGAGTGTATATTATAGCTTTCAGGTTTGCAAAAGTGTGAGTCAAGGAGGATTATAGAATCTAAGCCTTACATGGAGCTGCAGGGGATGTTTCTCTGCTCTACCTTACAAATTGAACGATCAATGATTCATTTACCCATTATTGCAACTCCACTTCCGTTATAAAGCCCTCTTTCAACATGCTCGTACTTTCTCAAAAATGTTTATCAAACTTTCTGTACTTGGTCTCAGCCAAAGGGTGAAGGGTTGTTAATTCTCCAACCACCACACTATATACACACGAAATATTTTGTTTTCAAATGCAAAATCTCTGGGTCTTGTGGAAGATCCTCAAAGGCAACACTGAAAATGTAAATAACTTATAGGTTTTGATAAATCTTATGTTGGTAAACCAATGATTTAGTCGGTAGAAATATAAAAGAATAAATCCCAGCACTGTGTGGTTTACAAATTTATTTGAAAGGCATTGAAACCACAGGCATAATTTCCCATGATTCTTAATGCACTCTGCTGTAGCACCTCCTCTCTCCTTTATCCAACCTCCTTTCATCTGTACAACTTATTATTACTCTAGGAAAGAGGAAATATACTTTGATTTCACAGCATATACATTCTATGCTGTCTAGTACTTGAAGCCTTTTCAACGTAGAATCAGAGTAAGATGCATAAATCATACTGGATCGAACTCAGGCTCTGCCGTTAGTTGGTGGAGCTCACATAGTAGTCAATGGGATGTTGCACCTTATGTCAGGGCTGAATTTCACCAATTCAGCTTAAATAAGAGTGGGCAAAAAAAAGATTACTAGTGCTACGACAACCAGAATGATAAGTACCTGGAGCTAAATAATGGTGCCTGTCTGTCACGTTCTTCTCATCTAAGCCTTGTTGTCTTAACTTAGTTCACTAACGTACTGCATTAGCGAATGCCTTTGAATATAATCACTTTTAATGTTGTTGTGTGTTTCTTATTAAAATTTAGAACAACACATTATTTTCTGGAGCAATGCAATGCAGCCTTTTGTTTTCAAAATTTAAAGTAAGTATTAACTAGTAAGGAACAACCCTTGCAGTCACAGGTGGTGTTATTAATTATCTTTAATAATTTGTCACTTAGCACAGTGTTCTAAATTCTATAGAAATATAAAAAACACCGTCCCTGCCCTAAAGAGCTTGTAATCTAAAAAAAGACAAGAAAGAAAGATGAAGAATGGCGGAATGGGTACAGTCTGCAAGCAAAATGGTCAAGCTCATGGTTAAGGCTGCAATTTTGGAAAATTTTAGTAGATTTCATGGCAGAGGTGCGGGGATGAAATAAGTTGCAGAAAAGTCACCAAATAACATAGTTTTTGCTACATCAGAATGCACACGAGTATAGTGGGGGTGCTGAAAGGTGAGTTTGAAGGGCAGCAGTTGGAGAACGAACCCAGCCAGCTCAATGCTCTGGGCATTGCAGCCTGTAACATGGAGTTGCAGTGTCACTCAGATTTGGCCCATCCACCCCTCTGCCTCCATCTGCAGAGGGGTGGATGGGCCAAACCCGAGTGGTGTTGCAACCTAGTGCACAGGGTCGCAGCTGTTAGTTGAGGAAGAAACTACCCTGCATTAAACCTAGAGATGGAACTGATTTCTGAATCATAACTTTTTCAGAGTTCAGGTATGTTTTGGATCCAGGGTTTTGCGTCAGCGCATTGTAGATTTTGAGTTCCAGCTGCAGAGTTCATATTTGGATCTGAACTTTCTCAAAGTGTGGATCTAGGTCTAAACTTCATGAAGTTCAGAGTTGTTCAGAACTGGAGTTTCAATTTGGGTTCATCTCTAATAATCCTATTTAGAGCAATCCCTAAGCATGCTCAGTGCAGTTACCCAACATCTTTTCTCAAAGCCCAGTTGCCATTCTGAACATGGAGTTACTCTCCAAACTGAGGAGTGGTAATACAGGAGCAATACAGAATGGAATTGGGTGTTCCAAGGAATTTTCGCTCAAGAATCGCAGTTGGTTGAGTAATAACGGGACAAAGTTACTAAAACCAGCTTTCTGATTTCTGATGGATTGAGCCTGTTGACTGTGAAGGTGTTGATTTCCCCTTTTTAGCATTTTTAGATTGTCCCGTATGATGCATTTATAACAACGTATAACTTTGTTCGAAAGAGAGAATGGGGAGACTATTCATATGTGTTGTTTTTAAGAATGAATTAATCTTGGGCTCAGAGCACTGTTAATAGATGATTTAAGACCAAGAAAAATATAAAGAATTATCATTAGTTCCTGATCAGTTCTCTTTACAACACAAGGGGGCGTTGCTGCACCTTTCTTCTAATACAGTAAAATCGATGTATGCACTTTATCTGTGTGGTATCATAACATCTGCTTTTCTTCTAGAACGATAAGCCTATAGAAAAAGTTAGTAATTAGCATTGACGTGCCAATAATTAAAAAAAAAGGTCTCTTCTAATAGGTGACAGAAAAATCGCTGGCTTCTTATTTCCAACTTGTATTTTAAATACTCTTTTAGAGTCCTAAGAGAAACATTGGTGCTGCTGCATTTAGATGTTAATGTTCATGATTCAGAACTCTGATTCCCAACAAGCAACTATTGTTTCAGGAGAACCTTTCCTCCTCTCACCTTTTTAGAGCTAGGCCCCAGCTTTATGTATAATGACAGGTTCGATGTTCACATTTTTTTTTTCCATTTTCTGACCGGGTTCTAATCATTGGTGTTCTGTTAGTAGTTCTGTGGTCTTGATTGCCTCATATAGTATAGTGTGGAGTCCCAGTGTAATATATCTCAGGCTTCCATTGTGAGCCCTAGCCCTTCAGAGAGCTTAAGTGAAAATTCCGAAGCCACAGGCAGAAATTCAAAATTCAGCCCTTCCTCTGCACAAGTGTTTTCACAATGTTAAGGCTAGGGGTCTAATAAGCCTAAGCTCTTCAGGGTCTCAGTCCTAGGAGGTAGGAAAGAAGCAATCTTTCTCTTTGAGGAAATTCTCAAACTTGAGTTCACAGTCTGGTTCAATGACTGGAATAAGGCAGCTCAGGCTAGGTCTACGCTACGGGGGGGGCTCGACCTAAGATACGCAACTTCAGCTACGTGAATAGCGTAGCTGAAGTTGCGTATTTTAGGTCGACTTACCTGGCTGTGAGGACGGCGGCGAGTCGACCGCTGCTGCGCCGCCGTCGATTCCACTTCCGCCTCTTGCCGCGGTGGATTTCCGGAGTCGACGACCGAGCCATCAGGGATCGATTTTATCACGTCTTCACTAGACGCGATAAGTCGATCCCCAATAGATCGATTGCTACCCGCCGATCCGGCGAGTAGTGAAGACGTGCCCTCCGTTTTTGGGAGACTGGATGTGCGACAGCAGGAGTGTTTTATCAGTCCACACCTTCCATTTGTCAGGGGTGGCTAATCCAGTTTATATCCCATGAAATATTATGATTATGGGCCCATAGACTCCAGAAATTGTTTGCCAAGTTTATTCACTAAACTTAGCTTCAGTACTCAGACATCTTTTGTGTCTTCATAATCCTCAAAAGAATAAGGTGAGCAGATTTGCTATGACTTACTCAATATGGTTAGAGTTACCTTTACACAATAGTGAGTTGGTTGATGCTGTGGCAAAGGAGTTTATGAAATGGAGTACTCAAAATGAAACTCTGCTTAGAAATGTAAACCTAGAGGACCTTGGTCAAAGGACATCATATGGGTTTGCTGTAGATGATAGTTAAAGGCAATGGAAGGATAGAGTACACGCTCTTTTGTCTGGATGAGTAGGGGAGCTGGCTTCAAGGACATTGAGTATAATAAAACCTAGTTGAGGTTGCAGAGTAATTGGACAAAAAGAGGGTAAATGCCTGAACTAACCTGTGGTTAGTATTAAGAACACTGAATTCTGTGCACTTCAGGACTCGTACTTTAGATTAAGGATTTTCTCAGATAAAAAATAAGAACGGCCATACCAAGACCAATGGTTCATCTAGCCCAGTATCCTGTCTTCCGACAGTGGCCAATGCCAGATGCTTCAGAGGGAATGAACAGAACAGGCAATTGTCGAGTGATCCATCCCCTGTCATCCACTCCCAGCTTCTGGCAATCAGAGGCTAGGGACACGCAGAGCATGGAGTTGCATACCTGACCATCTTGGCTAATAGCCATTGTTGGACCTGTCCTCCATGAACTTATCTAGTTCTTTTTTGAACCCCATTATAGTTTTGGCCTTCACAACATCCCCTGGCAATGAGGTTCACAGGTTGACTGTGTATTGTGTGAAGAAATATTTCCTTCTGTTTGTTTTAAACTTGCTGCCCATTAATTCCATTGGATGACTCCTGGTTCTTGTGTTATGTGAAGGAGTAAATAACACTCTTATTCATTTTCTCCACACCGTAAAAGTATACATTTCAGGCAGGGGACAGGAACAGAGAGGGTATGTCTTCACTGGAGAGTTAAGTTGGGCTCCTACTTTTGGGTTGCCTCTAATACCTCTTCTGTCCACACATGCAAAAACATCTCACCTGGGTTTAATGGTGCTTTGAACGTGGGCTAGCTGGCTCACCTTGGGTTGTCAGCTAAAGCCCAAGTGAGGCTTTAATTCAGACTGGTAACCTGCCCATTTTGCAGTCAGGATGCCGGCTAAATCACTTGCGTGCTGATAATCCTCCTGTGCCTTCCCACAATTTCCCCTGTGAGCCCAGAGGGACAGACAAGGTCCCCACGATTCACTAGGAAAGAATCCTATAGCCCCTCAGCTTAACACAGCACAAACAACCATGGATATGTCCCCAGAAGTCCTAGTGCACCATCAGTGAGGACACAGTAACTTGGGTATAGCTTTTATAGTGTGGCTGCTCACACCAGAGCTCCTATCACCCAATTTCACTCTGCACTGAAGACATACCCTTCAGTGTGCTGAAAGCAAGTGTGCAACACCAAGGATCAGTGTGTGCTTGGCACACCTCTTCGCTTTAATGAGGTGTCTGATTGTCTTTGAATCAAAGGCTGTCCTGATTGGACCTTTCTGCACAGCGGTGGAATATGCAGGAGAAAGTGGAAGTAGGGATTAATGGCGATCCACAAAGAGGGGAGAGAGGAGTTTTTTATAGGTAGGTTTTGGACAGGCTGATTAACAGTGAGATGGAGTTTGCAAAGGAGGATTGTACCTTTTTGTGGGGCAAAGCATATCGACAAAGAGGAACCAAAATAATAGAGAGCCAGTTGAGGAAGCTGATCAAAGGAGCACTACAATTAAAGGGACACACTCAAATAATTTTAGACTCCGATTTAGAAAGAAATAGTCCAAAGACTAAACAGAGGGTATTTCTTATCTATGCTGCCAGTACTAATATTTAAAGATCCATTTGACTTAAAACAGCTCTTACTAGGTGAGTGTATAGACTTGTACATTGGAGACATTTTGCAGAGTAGACAAATCAATAAGACCTGTTCAGAAACTACTATACCTGGATTTTGTGTAATCCATATCTGTACTTGTAAAAACAACAAGAGTGTTATGGGACAGCTCATTATTAGGTGGTGGGCTTATGACACGAAAGGTGAGTCAGTCAGTCTTAATAAAGATGTTTTCACTTCATTTGCTTATTATTCATTGTAACTAGTCATATTTTTTGTAGTGACTGTTAAGTTATGACAAATATCTTCCTGGTGATCTCATAGGCATGATAGTTCACTTTTGGTACTAATGCATATACTTTATTGCTCTGATTATCTAGCACAGGCCTGCACAACTCGTAAAGCGGCGAGGGCCATATTACTCCAAAGAAAACAGCTGAGGGCCGAAACCCCCCGGCCCCGCGGAAACCCCCCCCCCCCCCAGCACCGCCCAGCCCCGCGGAAACAAACTCTCCTTCCCCAGCACCGCCCCGCCAAAACAGCTAAGGTTTGGGGGGGGAGGGTGTGTGATACTTTATTAAGAATTTTTCAATTAAATCAAACAATTTTTTAAATTATTTTAAATTTTTTTATTAATCATGGAAAAATTAAAAACATCTGTTCCGTTGAAAGAAAACATTTGTACTTTTCATAATTACCTTGCAAATTTAATGAGAAATATTACATCTCTTTTCGGCAACAAGCTTGTCGCATTTGGGGGTCATATTTGAAGTGGATATTTTCATAATGTCTTCCAAATGGTCGTCAGTCAGAGAAGAACGTTGCTTGTTTTTATTCATGTTCATGATGGAAAATGTTTGTTCACATATGTAAGTGCGTCCAAAAATGCTGAACGTTTTCAGTTCAACTTCATTGTCCAGACTTTTGTAGAAGTCCCGCAAGCTGCTTTCTCTGTGCTTATTTCGGTAAACTGCTGAACACTGAAGTTCAATAACCTCCAACTGCAAATCTAGTAGCACTTCCTCTGGATCCACAGAAAAGGGATCTTCAATCAGCTTCAACTGGACGTCTTCTTCTTTAGACAAAGTAAGTCTTCTGTCAAATTCTTCAATCAAAAGAATGATGTGCTTTGCGTATTTTTCTCCTAACTCGGCGTGTTTGTGCTGAGGGATACTCTGTGCACAAGTTGGAAAGTGACACATTTCACCTTTTGACAGCTGACTTCTGAAAAGTTTCAATTTCATTTTGAAAGCTTTCACTGCTGCACACGTTTGAAATATAAGTTGATTTTTTCCCTGAAGTTGAATGTTGAGATCATTCAGGTGTGCTGTAATATCACAAAAGAAAGAGATCTTGATTCCAGGACTCATTTTCAAGCTCTGGGAATTTTATTGGCCCATTTTCTAGGAATTTTGCTACCTCCTCTTTCAAAGCAACAAAACGCTGGAGCACTCTTCCTCGACTCAACCACCTCACTTCTGTATGGTAGATTAAGTCATTGCACTCGGTGTCTACCCCTTCAAGAAAGGCTCGAAATGTCCTATGTTTTAGTCCTCTAGAACGGATGTAGTTTACAATGGAAACTACCACTGACATTACATGCTAAAATTTTAAGACTTTGCTACACAAAACCTGCTGATGCATAATGAAGTGATGTTTGGTTATTTCTCTCCCGATAAATTCTTCAAGAAGAGTAACTGCTCCAACATTTTTTTGGCACATAGCTGGAGCACCATCAGTACAAATGGCCACCAAGTTTGTGAAATCTAATCCCGACTTATCATTCGTGCACTTTATCACTTCACTGGAGATTTCTTTTCCGGTTGTGCGACCCGTCATGGAGCACATGCCAGCAAGTTCTTCAGTAATTTCAAAGTTTTTTATCAATACCTCTAATAAAAATAAGAAGTTGGGCGGTGTCTTTTAAATCGGTGCTTTCATCCATAGCTAGGGAGTAAAAGCAGAATTCACTGACTCTCTGCTTTAACTGATCACTTAAATTGGTAGAAATGTCAGCTATTCTTCTCCGTACAGTCATGCGTGATAGACTGACATTCTCAAATATTCCCCTCTTTTCTGGACATAACTCAGATACAGCAATCAACATACACTTTTTTAATAACTCGCCTTCTGTCAAGCATTTCCCAGCAGCAGCAATTTCCTTAGAAATTTTAAAGCTTACTTTAGTAACTGTATCGTTCTCAGTGCTCACTTTCTTGAAAATTTGCTGTTCTCTACTAAGGTTTTTCGCTAAACTGGCTGCTTTAATTATTTTTTCATTTGGGCTCAATTTGGCGAGATTGGGATGCTTAGTTTCAAAGTGCCACCGAAGGTTGTATTCTTTCGGAACGGCTAACGTTTCGCGACACACGAGGCACAGTATTTTGTCTTTGGAAATAGTATATAAGTATTTATTCGTCCATTCAGTGTTGAAAACTCTGTGCTCTGATTCTATTTTTCTCTTTTTCTTTTCACTCATGGTATCCATTATGAAGCTCAAGATTTTGTTGAATAAATTCACACACAAGGGAAACACTCACAGTCACACACAAAGAGAAGAGATATCTCACGGCGCATGGCACACTAGCAAGGCACTGACGGTGTGTGGAAGCCTGTAGGTCCAGGGGTCACTATATTACTGCACACAGCAGTCAATCAATGCAGTTGTAGATAAATCTCTGCATTATGCATTTTTGTATAACTTTTATATGACTTTGTATTGAACCTTGGCACTATGTTATAGCGGGCTCCTAAGATAGTATAATTAAGGTAAAAGAAAAATTTCTTCTGTGCAAATTTTTGAAGCAGAGTTCAAATTTGTGTGCCATGAGGCAAATGCGCCCAAGTGAGTAAAATGCTTATACATTTTAAAATTTTTAATTTGCAATTTGTGTCAATTTATATGGGTTTTCAGATAGACATCATAAGTAAAAAAAGAAAAACAAAAGTTTGTGTTTTAAATTGAAAATTTTCCTAAAAAATATCAATAAATGATTATCAGCCAAGAATAAGATATGTAATTACAAATGCATTTTAATTTCCTTATTGGTCGAAATGTCAAAGACGGCTAAACTAACCTTACTGTTTTTCCCTGTGATCTTTTTCATTTGCCCATTCAATATAAACTCTGTCCAGATCTATCAGTCCTCAATCCAGCTGGTAACTCTTAATACACATCAGCACCCCACATAGAACCCCCCACTCGCTAGTTTCCCAATACACACAGATTTCTCCTCCCTCCCTCCCAGTGCCCTTCCCCACAGCCCCACCACCACAACTAAACAATGCCCCACACAGACCCCCAGTGCCCTGACACACACAGATCTCCCTCACTGCCCAGCACCCCCCAACAGGCCCCCGCTGCCTAGCACCCCAAAACACACAAACCTCCCCCACTGCCCAGCGCCCTCCACACCCTCACAGCCCAGCACCCCCCGCACATCTCCCAGACACTCACTCCACCACACCCTTCCCCCTTCCCTGGCCGCACTCACCAGCCCTGCTGGGAGGTCTCTGGCTCCTAGGATGAGAGCGGCAAGGGGAGCCTCCAGTGGTGAGCGGGAGCCGGTTTGCACCGGTTCGCGGGAACCAGTTGTTAAATTTAGAAGCCCTTTTAGAACCAGTTGTCCTGCGCGGGACAACCGGTTCTAAAAGGGCTTCTAAATTTAACAACCGGTAAGTTGAAGTGACCAGGACCGTAGCTGGGGGGGAGCAGAGGGAGCGGCTGCTCCCCCTAAGCACATTATCCAAAAGTGGCGCCTTAGGAGCCGACCCCATGGGTGCTCCAGCTCTCCGCCCGGCTCCCCGGCCCCAGCTCACCTGCGCTCCGCCTCCGCCTCTGAACACTCTGCCCCGCTTCTCCCCCTCCCGCTTCCCGCGAATCAGCTGTTCGCGCGGGAAGCCTGGGAGGGCAGAGAAGCAAGCGGTGGCTTCGCGCTCAAGCCTAGGGAGACGGAGCGGAGGTGAGCTGGGGTGGGGGGAGCCGCCCGCGCCACAGCAGGTAACCCGGGCGGAGGGGCGCGGAGGGGAACCGCTCCCCGCCCCAGCTCACCTCTGCTCCGCCTCCCTGGGCCTGAGCGCGAAGCCGCCGCTTGCTTCTCAGCCCTCCCAGGCTTCCTGCGCGAACAGCTGATTCGCGGGAAGCAGGGGGGCTGCAAGCTCAGCCTGACCCGGTGCTCCAGGCACTGCACGGTGGCGGCGTGGCCCGGCTCCAGCCGAGCGGCGTGGCTGTAGCGCCGCCAGCCACCTCCAGGTAGCGCGGTAAGGGAGCAGGGAGGGGGTGTTGGATAGAGGGCAGGGGAGTTCAGGGGGGTGGTGGGGGGGTGGATAGGGGTCGGGGCGGTCAGATGGAAGGGAACAAGGGGCAAGGGTCCCGGGGGGCAGTCAGGAAGGAGCAGGGGTTGGATGGGGCGGTGGGAGGCAGTCAGGGGCAGGGGTTCCAAGGATGGTCAGGGGACAGGGAGAAGGGGTGGTTGGATAGGGAATCAGCAGAGGAGTTGCATGGGGCGGCGGAGGGCAGTCAGGGGACAGGGAAAAGGGGGTGGATGGGGCAGGGGTCCCGGGGGGGGGGATATCAAGGAACGCGGGGGGTTGGATGGGGCAGGAGTCCCGGGGGGGGGGGCAAAAAGCACTCAGGACGGGGGCGGTGGCTGAGCCCCGTGTCCCTACTGGGGGGGGAGGGGAGGGACGAGGGCTCCGTGCCCGTGTCCCGCTTGGGGCAGTGGGGAGGGGCAGCGGCGTGCGAGGGCTCCGTGTCCTGCTTGAGGCCTGGGGGGTGCGGCGCCGTGCACGGGCTCCATGTCCCGCTTGGGGCGGGGGGTGGAGGCGCGGCAGTGCGCGAGGGCTCCATCCCCGTGTCCCGCTTGGGGCGGGGGGTGGGCCGGCAGCGCGCGAGGGCTCCCTGCCCGTGTCCCGCTTGGGGCAGGGGGGCCGGTTTCGCGCGCCGCGGCCGCTCGGGATCTCCCTCCCCCCCCCCCCCGGTTTGAGAGCCTGGGAGGGAGGGGGAGACCCCGAGCGGCCGCGGCGCGCGAAACAGCTGATTCGCGCGCCGCTGCTCCCCCTCCCTCCCAGGTTTGAGAGTGAGCCCCCGCGGGCCGCACAGTGAGCCCCCGCGGGCCGTATGTTGTGCAGGCCTGGTCTATTATGAGCATATTTCTGAGAAAAGATCACACTATTAGCATTAAATATAATATAGACTGAATATATTCGGTGGGATAAAGATTCTGTAAAGCCATTTAAACTGTAGTTAAAAAGATCTGTTGAAATATGTATGGCATTAATGGCCCAATCCTGTTAAATCCTCAGTTGCTTCATGGAAGTTGAAGGAAAATCACTTCAGTGGGAGTTGATGGGTTTCAGCAGTTCACAAGATTGAATTCTTACTTGAGCCAGTGATTCTTGCTATTCCTTATCAGTCAAAGAAAGCTGCAAATTTCTTATCAGGATTTAAAGCTCTTTCGAACTTTCTGGTTTTATACAGGCTTTTACCAAAATCTTAATGAATTGGCAAAATTAAGTGGTTCCGTGTGTGTGTATCTGTATGCTATTGTTACTCATCCAGCAATGACACTTTCTCCTGCTTCGGTCACTCTGAAGCTTCTAACTTGTAAGTATTTTTATCACTTCGGCTGAGGTCAAGATCCAGAGACAATACGTTAAGGGTCTGATCCTATATTCCATGTTCATCCCAAACGCCCACTGAAGTCAGTGGGAATTTGCAGTGTACCAGGAGTACAGGATTAAAAGAAAAAAATACATTGATAAATCTTAATGCCATTTGCAGTGTCAAGAAATCCATTGATTGTAGTACTTTAAATTGTTCTCCAGGTGATGACAGCAGACAGTAAGTTATGTGCATCGGTAAAATAAGCCAATAGGATGTTGGACGGCAGAGACTAGTAAGACCACACATTCAGAAGAATACTGCATTCAGTTCTAGACATCTCCATACCAGGAAGAACCTGATAAATTAGAATTCATTCCTGGACGAATGGAGGAAGCTAAAATTACAAAGAGGCTAGAGGTATTGATCTGTGAAGAAAGATTAAAAGGCCTAATTATGTATAGCCAGTCTGGAGAACTAAGCAGGAGGTGTGTGTCAATCATAACTGTGTACAAATAATTGAGGAGGAGAAGAATTGTTTATGGAAGTATAAAGCTATAACTAGGACTAATGGGGTACAATAAAGAGCAGAAAAATGTATGCTGACTTTTTGGGGGGAAATGTTTCTAATGGTTCTATCTGTTTAAACTGGAATAACCTCCTCGAGAAACGGTGGGCATCCCACTGTTTAGATAATTTCAAACTGAACTGTACAAGAACTAGAGAATATATTTAAAGAGTAATCTTATAATGGCTGGGGGAATAGGCTAGTTGATCTAATAGGTGCTCTGATATTATGGTGATAGATGCCACTATAAGAACCCCCCAAAAAGATGATTTTTTGAATGTCTATGATTTTTATCTATGTATTTACAGCGTTTAAAATATTTAAATGTAAATGCCTATAGACTTTACATAAACATCTAGTTTTTCCTTGTAATTATGATATCATTAGCTGCTGTAGAGCTTTAATTTGTCTGTACATAAGACTTCTGATAACACAAGTTTAATCATTCTGATTAAATACAGATCTTGTACTTCAAAAGCCTGTGCTGCAGTTCTTTGGGGCATGCACTCATCTTAAAAAAGGAGGTCAAGTATATTCTTTGTAACATCTAATGCACTCTATGGGGAAAATGGTTTTTAATTACAATGCACTGTTTCTGGACAATATAAATGATAGTTTAGCTTTGAAAAGAGAATTACTGTGATTACCACAAGTCTCCTTGACAACAAGCTAGATGTAGAGAATATTGAATTGTTTTAGAGCTGGATACAGACTTAAAGGGTTTCATCTGTGCAGTGATTGCTTTGTTCTTTTGTGGAAATCATTTTGAAATACTATCTAACACCTTTAGGGACTGCCCTTTCATACTGAACATTGAAATTAATAGGAGTTGCAGTAGGTCAGATCCCCTCAGGATCAGGCCCTTTGATTTTTCTTTTGCTAGACCCTCTAATAGAGATCACTAGATGTTTTCATTCCCTCCTACTAACCTGGTAGATGTATCCAATGAACTATGAAAATATGAAAACAAAATTTTAAAGGTTGAAAATGCTGCAGAAGCCTTTGGGTAAGATAAGACTTCTTTAGACACAAGGCTAGCCTTTAAGTTTTTCATCTCTAGAAAGCATGCAATAATTTTGTTTTATATGTAATCTTTGTTTCCATTATCCTTACTCGCTGTTTCTTGAATCTTTGGTAATAAACTTATCTTTGTTTTCACTATAAATATATCTAACTGCTGTGATACTAAGCAAGGTGCTGATCCTGAATTGAATCCTACAAACTGATGTGTACACTGTTACCTGGAGGACAGCAGACCCCTGGTGTTTCTGTGAGTGTTCAGTGGATAAGGAACGGAACACTATGAGTGAAAGCTTCAAAGGGGTTTGGGAACTGGGCTGCACCTATTGTTAACAGCAACAATAACACCTATTTGTTAAAGCAAAGTAAGGGCTAGCGTAGCCCAGAGGAGAGAGTGTGGGTGGCCAACAGGCCGGTGGTGTTGGGAACTGACTCCCAGCTCAGCAGAAACAAGTCTCCCTGGAGGCAGGGGGTAACAAGGTGACTCACAGTCCTGGGTATCTTGAGAACCTACCTTTCTCTTCTTACAGTTCTGTCTTATTCTTTACCCACCTTCTAACTTGTAGAACAAATGAGTCAGGGGCTCATACAGATCACAGCCTCATTAGCTACACAGTCCTGATTCATTCCTTGGGCACTGAATGAAGGATGGGAAATAGTGATTTTTAATGCTTCTGTCATGGGCAAGCTGCACTTTGGACCCCTTTCTGTCCCTCTCGAGTGCACCCCTCAAGTAACAGGCCTGGCATCCTGCCCCTCTCTCTGTATGAGGCTATGTAGTTCTACCGCTCTTAAACTGGATCTTTGGGCTTCAGCCCCCTGTTTTTCAATTGTTAATTAAACAGGCCCAACTAGGTTTGATCCCTGTCAGCCCTTTTCCTCTGGGTACCAGTGAGCTGATTAAAGTGATTCAGAAACAGCTTCTTCAAAACAAAGCAGAATTTATTCATTCACTCAAAGTTTTATATAGCACACAAAGTAAAGGGTTAAAACAGGGTCCTATATGCATATTTCCTCTTACCTGCACCTAAATCTTTCCTAGCAAGAATTTAAAGTTTCCCTCACCTCCTTCTCTGACCTGGAACTCTGTCTCTTTCTTTCTGTGCAGCACTCTCAGCGTGCTGACAACTCACTCAACCCTTCCTGCCAAGGCGAGCATCTTCAAGGTTTCAGTATACCCTTTGATCCTAGGTTTTGTTCTAGAAGAATACACTTGGTGAGAGTGGCTGGACCCAGGCAGGGGCTATTCCTCTATTAATAGTTTTCCCATTGTTTTGCACCTCCCATTTCCTTTGGGGAGCTGGCTGAGGGTACAAGAAGACATATATCCCTAGAGGGTGGGAGTGTGAATTCATTCAAATGTACATTATATTCCCCACTGTGTCAGCAGTCACATGGTTAGCCTGCTGCACCGGGGGGAGGCTGCCAGAAAGTTAATCTGCTGTTGCACAGCGCCAATTTCCAGACAGTTGGCCACTGGGCAGTTTACCCAGTTGTGTCCTGGCCCTTGGCAGGTATAGCCCCTCAGATCCCTGATACCTTTCCTCAGGGGCCAGCTTGGAGCAGTAACTCCCCACTGCTTGGGTTTTCTCATTTCCCTTCTCTGGTGAGCACCCTTATGTCCCTCCGTCTGAGTCTCAGGCTTAGGCCTTGGGCTTTTTCTCAGAATCAGCCTCACTATCAACAAGCTCATCTGCCTGTGATACACAGATCTTGGGTTTCTGATCACTTATCCACATTCTTAGACATGGGAGGACACCTCATACAATTTTTCTGAACCAATGAGTTCATACAAAACATCTAGGTTAGTGATCCCCAAATCTTTTCCTCCATCTGGTTTGCCACCTCCATATACATTGCATCTTTGTGCTTTTGCACCCCACCCCCCAAATCTTTTTGTGCAAACCCCAGACGTCAATTTAAGGAGCAGAGCTTTCTTATTCCCCAGGTCTGCTCAGTGTATTTGGCTGTATGTCTCTTTGGCTTTTGCCCTAGTAAGGGATCAGAAAATTGAGCTGCTTTGCGGGAGGGGAACCTGATTCAAATCACAACCATTCTCAATGGTAATGGGGTAAGCATCAGTATCCTCTCACACCTTAAATGGGTGCAACAATCTAGCATCTGTGCACCCAGCAGAATTGGCATTTAGTTTACCGGGTCATTAGGCCTTTTGTTCCTCAATTTCTCAACTCATGCTTGTGTTCATCTGTCCCGATCAGCAAGCATCTCTCTTTCAAACTGAAGTTTCTCCATTTCCAGCTGCAGTTTTTGCCACTCCAACTCTTGACTTGAGGAAATCAGCATGAATAGTGTCTGATTGCTGATCCACCTGCTGCGTACTTTCCAGTTGTGGTCTACACCTGCCCCTGGGAACTTGGCCTCCTCAAATTCCTCCAGACCTGCTGGGTCTCACTGGCCTCTGTCTCCATCATCCTCTGGTCCCTTTTCTGGTGATCTGGTGGGTCCTCTCAAGTCCTTACCCTGTGCTGGGTTACCATTCCTTCTCTGATTGTCAGCAAACAGCAGCTCAACCAAGTTTGACTTTTAAAGTTTTTTTGGATCTTTTCCACTTTCTCCACAAATCTCTTTTAATTGCTTTTTAGGGAGTTGTATATAACTCATTTTCTTTACCTGTCCTTTCCTTCTCTCTTCCCCAAAAGGACATAAACCACTTTCCCTATTGCTTTACTTCTGGCAATACTTATCTTTGCTGCTGTCACTTACTGCAAACCACGCTGTCATGGTTGCAGGACAAGATGCACTTTAGACCTATTCAGTTCTTCTTGAGTGCACCCATCAGGCGTCACAAGTCTGTGCGGTTTTACCCCGAGTGAGCTGCAGGAAGCCAGGCCGGTCACCTGAGAGGTGCATTTGAGAGGAACTAAAAGGTGTTTAAAGCGCAGCTTACCCTTTAACCATAACAACCTGAAAAATTTCATGGGACAAGCAAAAGGCACATCCTTGACCCCAGGGCTTTTCCTCTGCTGAATTTCAATGGCATGCTGCAAACAAAGATAGTATTGTAGCTTCTCATAAAAAGATCACAAGGAATCATTTATAATGAAAAGTATTAGACAACCTAAGTATAGGGGTGACTGCTAGCTCACCCTATAAATAGTAATTCTATATCTATAGAGAAGCTTCTAGGAGTTAACTGTATACTATCTGTGAGTTGTCATTCACTTTTTTTTTTTTTTTTTTGGTAAACTAAAAATATACAGAAGTGTTTTGATTGCCTATATTTAGCCTTCATCTGTTGTGATCACAATTTTTAAAGCTTTTGGATCTTTTACTTGGCTGGAATATTTTCTTGTTTTATGATGGCTGTAAGCCTATATAGAATAATTATGGTTTATAATGGCTGTATAGATCATATAGAATAATTCTAAGTCAAAAATCTATTGTTTGCATTAACCATCAGTTGTGGTTTGGGATTCTTAAATTGCTGTTTGATATACAGTATATTTTATACTTGCTCTTGGAATTTTATATGTTCTTCTTGGTTTGTTTTTGTTTGAGTGTTATAATATAAATCTGCTTATTTGTTCAACAGTAGTGGAACTCCTTTTCCTTTTGTGTGTGTTGCAAGCAGAGCCCATTAAATTTACTGAAAATGATCCTGAAGTTTGGTATTGTAAGATTTGCTTGAAAACACTGAAGGTTGAACACAGAGGCGGCTGCAGGCACACAAAGGAAAGAAGTTTTAATGATTCAATTAAAGCTGTATATCTCCAGCGAAATGGAAATGGGACAGCTTGAACTGTATCTAGAACTGGAAGAGATGCGTCAGCACCAATTAGCAAAAAGAAAATGAACCTATTGAAAAATCCTAACGTTCAAATTTCATCCTCATAGCCTTCTCTAAAATAGAGAATATAGAAAATGCAGGTAAGTTGAATCAGAGAAGAATTTGAAACAACTAAAAATTAAGTTGAAACCTTTTGCTGAGGGTAACAGATTTAATCTGAGCGTTTTGTTGGTAGTTACATAATCACAAGAGAATTTTCTTTTTTACATGGAGCTTGAATCAAAGCAGCCTTCTAGTGGCTAAGCTGGGCTGACCATAGAGTACGTTGCTATTCAATATATTATGTACACAAACACACACTAACACATGTACAAAATGCTAAAAGAACATTATTAAGGATGCAAAGTCAAGCATTCAAGTTAGGAAACAACAGAATTAAGGTTGCCTATGCAACATTAATTTGGTTCCCTTGTGCATACGCATTATAATTCAATCTTTCATTACGTGATCACTTATTATCTTTCCCACAGGCCCCCTGTCTCATTCGGTGCACAGCATGGAGTTGCTGTGGGGATAAATCGGGGTTGTGTAGTGAAGGAGACTGGTGTCTTGCTTCATTTGTTGCATAAGTTAGAAGGTGTATAGTGAATGAGGTAGGCGACTACAGGAAGAGAAAGGACGGTCTCATGGTTAATGTTGTTGAATGCTGCCCTGGAAAACTGGATTCTGTCCCAGCCTCTGCCACAGAGTTCCTATGTGCAATAGCCCCTCATCTCAAAGGGATATTGGGAAAATAAATTCATCAATGTTTGTGATGCACTATGATATGGTAATGATGAGCCTATGAGGAAATTAGTAATTCTGTCTTCAGAGCAGGGTTTAATTGTGTGCCATAAATAAGGCATGGGGCCACACATTTAATGACAAGGAGAAAGCAATACTATTATTATACATTTATTATTTGCATTACCATAACACTTAGGAGCCACAGTCATGGACCAGGACCCCATTGCGTTAGAAGCTATATAGATCACCAAGATTGCACCTACCCCAGAGAGCTGACACTCTAAGTATAAAACAAGAGATGACAGATGGCTACAGATTGACTGACTGGAAGAGAACAAGGAACCAATGAGACAGTAATGATCAGCATGACAGGCAGTAGTTTCATAGAATCATAGAACTGGAAGGGAGCTCGAGAGGTCATTTAGTCCAGTCCCCTGCACTCAAGGCAGGACTAAGTATTATCTAGACCATCTGACAGGTGTTTGTCCAACTGCTCTTAAAAATCCCCAATGATGGAGATTCCACAACCTCCCTAGGCAATTTATTCCGGTGCTTAACCACCCTGACAGTTAGGAAGTTTTTCCTAATGTCCAACCTAAACCGCCCTGGCTGCAATTTAAGCCCATTGCTTCTTGTCCTATCCTCAGAGGTTAAGAAGAACAATTTTTCTCCCTCTTTGTAACAACCTTTTATGTACTTGAAAACTGTTATCATGTCCCCTCTCAGTCTTCTCTTCTCCAGACTAAACAAACCCAATTTTTTCAATCTTCCCTCATAGGTCATGTTTTCTAGACCTTTAATCATTTTTGTTGCTCTTCTCTGGACTTTCTCCAATTTGCCCATATCTTTCCTGAGATGTGGTGCCCAGAACTGGACACAGTACTCCAGTTGAGGCCTAATCAGCGCGGAGTAGAGCAGAAGAATTACTTCTTGTGTCTTGCTTACAATACAGTCTTTCCTATGCAGTGGGATAGTTTGCTCTTGTGCCCTTAATAATGTCTCTTTGAAAAACTGCCAGCTGTCTTCAATTGTTTTTCCCCTTAGACTTGCTTCCCATGGGATTTTACCTAACTCCTCCCTGAGTTTGCTGAAGTCTGCCTTCTTGAAATCCATTGTCTTTATTGTGTTGTTCTCCCTCCTACCATTTCTTAGAATCATAAACTCTATCATTTCATGATCACTTTCACCCAAGTTGTCTTCTACCTTCAAATTCTCAACCAGTTCCTCCCTATTTGTCAAAATCAAATCTAGAACATCCTGTCCCCTAGTTGCTGTCTCTACCGTCTGAAATAAAAAATTGTCTCCAATACATTCCAAGAACTTGTTGGATAATCTGTGGATAATTCTGCATACCAACAGCCTAGCCATTGTAGGCTACATGGAAAAAGAGAGATTTGAAGAAGGATAATGAATTACTTTTGTGGATGTTGATGGGGAACTTCTCCCAGGCATGAGCGGCAGTATGAAGGTGCTTGATTTGAAAATGTAACAAGGGGGCGATGGAGGCTGGCAACATGGACTGATCAGAGTTGATAGGTAGGAAGGGGATGGGTCACGAAGAGCCTAGAAAGTTAAGGCAGGGCTGCAAACAGAGGGATGGTGCGGTCAAAGCAATGGGCTAGGAAGATGATCTTTTGCAGCTGTATTCTGAATGACATGAGGGGGCAGGTTGGCATTTGCCAAGGCCAGAAAAAAAGGATGTTGCAGTAATCGAGAGACAAGATGATGAGAATATAGATGAGAGTTTTGAAAATATTTAATAGCAAGCTGTTCATTAAGTGAGCACCATCTATTCTGTGCACTAAATGAGGCAGTTGTCCTCTGGAAAAAATAGTGTTTCATAATACAAACACACAAAGGGTTCCACAGGCAGCCTTAATTCTGGCATTTCCTGAATCAGTTTCCTCCTACACACTGCCTGAGTGCCAACAGAGGGCAGTTACGGGGAACACAGGGTTGAGAGAGAGAGGTGCACAGCCTCAGCCTGGCACAGAGCAACTGTGAGCAGCCATTCCAGGGACAATGTGTCTTCACCCCTTTAGCCCTGGGCTGGAGGGAACAAGCACAGTTGTTCTGTGTGGGTGCTGCATGCACAGTGCAGTCACTTACAGTAGCTGTAAGAGGATGGAGCATGTGCAGTCCAGGACCTGCTCTGTGAGGATGGTGCAGGCAGAGTCTGGTCAGCACTAGGAGCTGTGAGAGGCTCGAGTATGCTCAGCAAGGGCAGAATCATCAGTAATTTTAGCTGTTAAACTTTAGCAAATCTCTACTAACCATGTGCAAACTGCAATTTTTCAAATAATTTGGCCAAATTCGGATGGATTTTCACGAGGATGGCAAAAAGGCACATCTCTGACACACAGGCTGTTCCGCTGCCACATGTCAGGATTGTACTCCAAAGTATGGGGTTGCTAGAACTTTCCAACAAAAAAGATCACCAGATTTTTTTTAACGTTGAAAAACTTTTTTCCCCCAGCCCCATTCCCAGAAATGGCTGAACCATTTTGGCTGAAATTAAACAAACAAAAAACCAGCCTGAGGCAGATACCCAGTATGGAACATTTCAGCCCCAATGTTTAAAGTTCAGTAAAGTTTAAGTAACTGAAAATAGGGCCTTATAATGGGAAGTGTCAGACAACCTTATAATAGGCTACCAGACCAGCTACAATTTTGTATTAAATTACAAATTGTGGCCCAGCTTGTGCTGCTGTGAAAGGGAGGACAGTGGTTGGAAAGTACTCCTTTGTGGATAGTCATATCATGTGTAGTAGAGAAGGAAAAGATATAGCCTGCACAGAACTGCTACCCTTGTCTCCCCCAAACCCCTACATTGGCAGCCAGGCGGTGGTAGAGAATGGTAGAGTCTTGGCTCTACCCATCTGACATGGTAGCTACCGCCCCAGGGACTGACCATACATTCGCATCAGGTCTATATCTGGTGCAGGGTCCTTTCCGCCTCAGAGCAAAGGGGAGCCTAGAAAGCAGATGCTGACTCAAATTCATAATCTGCCTTTTGCTGTGCTCCAGGGACAGCACAACAATGTGCTGACCCTTAGTTAAAGACTCATGACAAAGCCATGATTTACACCTCTTCATAGGCAACAAACAGTTTAGACGTGCTTATATAATAGATCCAAATACACATTATTTCTGAGTTGCAAAAAGAATATTGTAGTGAAAAATATATGTAATTAAAAGGACACCATGAACTTAAAATTTAGCCCCAAATATGTATACTTGGAAAGAAGAAATTTCTATAAAAATCTAACACAATAAAAATGTTACTGTGCATTAAAAAAGACATTGTTTATAAACAAATAACCATGTACCTGCAGTATTTGTAACCTGAACATTACAGAATTGAGAATCTGAAAGTGAAACAGATTTCATTGAGTTTTCATTTTCTAAACTGAGATGTGTTCACTTTTAATAGACTTAGGTGATGTCACCAACATAGGTAAATGAAGGTCTGTTTACAACTTGCGCCATTTAAGTTGTTCCTAAAATCTTCTCAAGGCTGAGAGGCACCTCAAGGTGGAGGCTGTATTAACTTTTGGACTGATTTTTCCCACTCTTTGTTTGCCAGTGGGGATGTTGCACAAGCACCAAAATACTGAGAGATTGGCTATTCTTAGTGCAGTTCCATACTGGAGATTTCCAAGACCCAAGAGATTTGTCTCTGCCTATTGGAACCAGATTTCAGAATATTTTAAGATTCACCCATTGCTAGTTATTATTGACTTAAATAGGAATTTTCTCTGCATAAGTCATGCCCGGTGGACCAATTTCTGTTCCAGTTGTAATTTATAATTACAAAAGGTAGGGATAGTAGAAGAGTGTATGAATGATTTGATGAAGTGGATGCTTGAATCAATTATATGTGATTACCCTTTATCAGTGAGGATATATTTTTATCCTGCTTATGTTTAGTGTTGGGTTTATACCATGTCATTTTCTCTCTATTTATACAAAAATTACAGATATTGAAATGTATTTAAAATTCATATTTAAGCATTTAGTATTCCTATAATTTTTACCAGAAGATTATATACATAGACCACACTAGCTGCAGCCAGTGTGACTGGGTAATATAATAGTGGCTGCAATAAGTGAACCTTTTATCTCTGGTATGCTGGTTCAAAACTACCCCTAGTTAGTAGTGAACAAATGTTCTATTGTATGGTTGTTTAGAGACTGCCAGAATCGGTGATCAGTGGTCTCAGTTCAGTTCTGCAGGATCAGAGTCCCTATCATAAAGTTACCATTGCAACTAGCAGTAATTACAAACCTGGTTGACCATCTAAGTGCAGATACCAAAAAATGGATAGAACTGGCATCCTGGGTTACAGGTGAAAGACAGAAAGGCCAGTCTGTCTAGGCAATAACTTTCTGGGGTTTTGTTGGTCCTGACTCTCTCTATCTGCTTCTCAAACTCTCCATGTATGAAATGTGTAATATTGCAAAACATTCTTATGTGTTGCACTGGAATCTCCAGTCTCAGAAGTGATCACATGGGTTTTGGTCTGTGAAGAGTAAATTTGCTTATTGATCTCTGTAATAGAGGGCCAGGTGGTGTAATGAGCAGTACACCCAGTATCGCCTCTCAGCAGGAAGGCCTTTCAATCAAGTTCCTCACCTGAGGATGAGTTTAGCTTCACCTGAGGATGAGTTTAGCTTCACCTCAGGTTTGCAGTGTCCTTGCCCTCTAACAGAAGGGGAATGACACTGGAATGTGGCTTATGACACTCTTGCAGCAGGGGCAATTGTTAGGGGAGCCTGGGCCCTCTCATTCCACCAGGTTCTGACCCAGGGCCCTAAAGGAGTCAACAATATGTGGTACCCTGGGGTGCCCTCAGTGTGACCCTCTCTGGATCACTTCCTACCATCCATCTCTTCCCATGGCTCCAGTTCCACTATAAGATAACAAAAAAGAAAAGCCCCAGCTGGGCTCAAGCACGCACTCCTATTTCTCACAGGGAGGTGTCTTCAGCACCCTTTTCCGGGAGCTCTCAGGGTAGGTCTGTCTTCATGCCCCTGACTGAGCTGAGTTACTCTCTTTTAAGCTTCCTCTCTAATTGGACCATGCTCTGCAGGTTGGGAGGGGTGGGCTACCTGGGCCCAGTATTGTCCTTTAACTCCTTTGGGCCCAGTGTGGAGTTTGTACATCCCATCACAATCTCATTAATAAAATATACATTTTTAGTTCTGTATTCATAAGCAGCCCACATCACATCCTGACAACTGTGATGACGCGCAATGAATAACAGAGCAGGCTGTTAAAAAGTCTTTAATAAATATTCTAAACCAAGTAGAGTCAAACTTGCCTGAGGAAATTCCCAGCATGAATAGAGTGAGTACCGTATGTACTTGATCATAAGCTGGTTCGTTTATAAGCCGACACCCCCAAGATGGATAAGTAAAAATGGAAAATTTTTCTGACCCGTTCATAAGCCGACCCTATAATTCAGGGGTCAGCAAACTTTGGCTTCCGGGCCATCAGGATAAGCTGTTGGTGGGCCGAGATGGTTTGTTTACCTCGACCGTCTGCAGGCACGGAGGTAAACCTAAGTAAACAAAGTGTCCCGGCCCGCCAGCAGCTTACCCTGACAGGCCGGACAGCAACTGGTGGGGAATTTTTGGGAGGGGAGAAGCTGGGGGGCCAGGGGAGTAACTCCTGTGACCACCCCACACATGACCCCACCCCTAGCCCGGGACCCCCACACTCTCCCCATCCCATCCCTTCCCACCTTATCTGGGGAGGGCCAGGGGAGGATGTCTCTGGCCTGGCTGGAGCTGCTCTAGCAGGCTGGGCAGCGCGGCCGCAGCCTGCTCCGGTGGGCTAGACCGGGCGGCGTGGCTGCAGCATGTTCCAGTGGGCTGGGCCGGGCGGCACAACCGCAGCGTGCTCCAGTGCCCAAGTGGCGTGGCCACAGCCTGCTCTGGGGGACAGGGCTGAGCGGCACGGCTGCAGCCTGCCAGCCCCGGAGCTGCAGCTGCTTCGGAGGCTGGGGGGAGAGCAGCGTGGCCAGAAGCGGAGAGACTCTGGCCCCGCCTCTTCCTTTCTGTCTCTGCTGGCTGTGCTGCCTCTCCTTGCTCCCTCTGTTGGGGGGCGGGGCTGTGTCCCACCTCTCCCTCTCTATATCTGTTCATAAGCCGACCCCCTTGTCTGGTGCTTCCCCTTTTTACTAAAAAAATTCGGCTTATGAACGAGTATACCGTACTTCATGCCTTTATATACAGTTTTTTAAAAACCCCTGCACATTTATTTCTATACAAGTTTGCTGCTACCAGAAGAAAACATCCTAAATGCCTGTAAGAAAAAAATAACAACTTGGTACTTTTTATAGCATCATTAAAAATTTATTTTCCTTTGCAATTTGGGCACTAAAAATTGCAGAATGCAGAAAAAATGTGGCTACCTATCTATGGCACCCTGTCACCATGGTATCGAAATAAATTGCAGGGGTGACAAATTGCGGCTTGTGAGCCACGTGCGGCTCTTTTACCATTAAAGTGAGTCTCGTGGAGCCCCCTCGCATGTCCCCCATTCTCCACCTACCAGACTGGGGGGAGCTTGGGACTTCTGCCTTGCAGAGGGGTGGTGGGGTAGAGCCTTCTGCCTAGCAGAGGTCTTGGGGCTTCAGCAGAAGTTGGTCTGAAGCCCCAAGCCCTGGCAGGCACGCCCTGGCTCTTGAACTTCTGAAGATTGTCGCATGCGGCTTGGAGGGTCAGCAAGTTTGGCCACCTCTGATATATTGCATAATTTGTAACAGCAAATGGACCATGGTTACCATTACTTTTCTGTGACTTCACTGTATTCTTAACTTGGGTAGTTTTGATAGGAAAGAACACCTACAACCAGCGTTCTCTTTAAGAGCTCTAAACTTCAGGCTGGCCACATTAAGGTGGTAACCGTTATGAACACGTAGAGTAGCATACATACAAGTGAATGCTGTTGATGTGTTTTTTATTGAGGTAGAGTCATTTATCTATGGCTAGTATGAACCAAGTCTTCTGTGTCCTCTTGGTCTCCCTAGGAGGACGGGGCATTTCTGAAGAGTCAAAATATACAGAATACGAAATGCGTAACACAAATGATGCTCGTGTCTCTGAAAGGGGAAAAGCCAAAAATTAATATACAAGATCTTTAGCAGTTTAAACAGTCTATACCAAGAAAACTGAATATACTGTGATTAAATACCAAGAGTTCAGAACTACCACTGCTTAGAAGCTGGATAAATCCTGTTCAACAATTACATTTGGCTAACTTTACTGGAATATTTAAGATAAATTCAAGGACAATCTTTTCCAATAGCTTCTTGCTGCTTTCTTTTTTCACTTTGCCCCCTAGCTCTTTTTATTCTGCAAACCAAATTGACGCTGTGTGTTACGGCTCTGTGTTTTCTATGACCATTTACAATATCCCACAGTGGTCTCTTTTGATAGCTTTTGCAAAAAGTAGTTTTATTTGTCCAGTCATCAGATGCATTTCAGTCGTCCCTAACTCAATAGTAGAGCTATTGGCTGTATAATTTTAAACCACTAAATTAAAATAAAAATTTTAGCTTTCATCTTGGGCTAGTGGAAATTGCAGTGAATTGTAAAGAGTATGAGAAATTCTAATAGAAAAATCTATTTCTTTAGTGTGGGGAATCTGTCTTGCTAATGCTAAACCACACCACAGAGCAGACATGCATTTAATAATCAGAGATTTATTGCAGCTTGTTTTTAACCACCACTGTCTGGGAAATGTTCAGTAAAATGTAAGCAAAGCTATCAGACATGTTGCATATTTTTTAATGGAACTCTTCAGAGGCCACCTTCCCGAAGCTCTAGGCAGTGAAGCAGCAGATGTTGCAAACAAGCAGAAGGAGGAGAGTGTGTGAGATTTTTTTTTTCTTTAGCAGAATGAAAAAAGAAAACTGAAACAGTCTGTTCAAAAATTATTCCCATTTCCTAGTCCAAAAGATTGTTTGTTGGACATTGCTCAGAGTTCCATAAAAGAGCACACTATTGAGAGCTCTTTTTGTTGTCTACTGAGTCAGAGCTCTTCCTGGCTTATTCGAAATAATACCTTTGCTATTACAATTTTATTATTTTTGTACACTGGGGTTACATATGATTTAGGATGTCATTTACTATGCTGCAGAATGCCTTTTCCTTTACCATATTGTAGTAATGAATGGTTGAGCATCTTCATCTTGAGTCAGATTGACCCAATTCCTGTTGTTCAGGCCTAATATAAATAAAACAAGCGGTTCAAGAAAAAATAGTTGTTGGGATGGGGGAAGATGGGAAAGAAAAAATTATTTTGTAAAAATGGAGAAGACTGATAGAGTGATTTTAAAAATAAACACCTGAATATTTTTGATTGACTCATTTCTAGTTTGAAAATAAGGGCTTATTTGATCAGATTTGCTGCTTTTTCAGACAGAGCTAATGGTAAAATCAAGAGTAGAACAGAAAGAATTAACATCCTTGAATTCAAACGGGAGACTGATTGTGTTCCTGCTAAATATTTTGCCAACACTACTTATCAGTGGAATGCATTCAGCATGTCGCTTGGGCCTTCTAGAAAGGGGATATTATTTTTAAATTTCTACAGGGAATCCATTATGTTCATTAAAATAATTTTCATTTGTTGGCATATATTTCATAGGAACACTACAAAACTAGCATTGATGGCATTTAAAGTACAATTCTCCCCTGAAAAGTGACTGTATATCAATGTGAAGTTTAATATGTATTATGTCTTAGTGGTTTCCACATCACATGTGCTCAGTTTACAAATTAAAAGATTGTGGTTTTTCTCACTGCCAGTTCTGGAGAGTCAAACTAGATTCTTTCCTTCGCCACATCACTATTTATTAATAAAGGTTCTGGAGATGGTGATCTCCTCTCTGTGACACCTGTGCAACCCCTACTGTCATCACATGTTTGCACAAGTAAATAACTGGAATCAAGTAAACACTTCCGTGGATGCTGCATTAGAGGGAATGGAATCAAGCTTTCTCTCC
Organism: Emys orbicularis; assembly: GCF_028017835.1. NCBI lineage: Eukaryota > Metazoa > Chordata > Testudines > Emydidae > Emys > Emys orbicularis. Next base: position 19,418,622 of record NC_088690.1, read on the forward strand.
TTCCCAGAGCTAACAGGAGTAAAAAGCAGTTGGGACTTACATTGAGAGCAAGCACATATTAGTCTGCACACACATGGGGAGCTTATCTGTTGAGCAAAAATATGTCATTTTTCACAGTAATTCTTTTCAAGGTAGAACTGTATTTTAATATTCACTATATTACCTAAAAATAATATTTTAAAATTCTCAAGTTATTTAAGGGTATTGGAAAGGGCAGTCACTTATACTTTTCAAATAAAATGTTAAAATCTGATATTTAAACAGACTCCTTGATTGTAAAATTAAGTTTTATTTGTCTCTTTCTTTTTTTAATCACTAGTACCAGCAATCTGCAATTCCTTTGAAATACCCTCTAGTGAATTTGTTGACAGGTTAGCATTATCTTTTGGGACTCAGAGTATGTCGTGTGAAGAAAATATAGTTTTCCAACATCTGTTACATGAACATTTTTTTCTTACTTTTTTTTTTCTATGGCGTTGACTCATCCTTGCTAATGTCTCTGGGTGGAACAATGACCTAAGTGACAGAGTGAGGAGCTTCCTAATTATTTTGATCTAAATAATGTGTTTTCACAAAGTATTCCTTTTGGAAGAAGCACCCAATTACTCTGACACTGGCAGAAAGCATTGTGAAGAGAGTCAACCAACTACCTTTCCTCTCCCACAGCATACACGTCTTTCCACTTTTGTGCACTGGACTGGTATTTTATTTTATCCTGATACCAGGACTTTAAAATGTATAAATAATAGAATCTTTAGCAGGAAAAAGTGTTAATTGAAAGGTTAACAACCCATCCTTGTTGGCAGTTATGGATACCCTCAAAGTTTGGTTTCAGAGTGGTAGCCGTGTTAGTCTGTATCAGCAAAAAGGAGGAGGAGTACTTGTGGCACCTTAGAGACTAAGGGTATGTCTACACTACGAAATTAGGTCGAATTTATAGAAGCCGGTTTTATAGAAATCGGTTGTATACAGCCGATTGTGTGTGTCCCCACATAAAATGCTCTAAGTGCATTAAGTCGGCGGACCGCGTCCACAGTACCAAGGCTAGCGTCGACTTCCGGAGCGTTGCACTGTGGGTACCTATCCCACAGTTCCCGCAGTCTCCGCCGCCCATTGGAATTCTGGGTTGAGATCCCAATGCCTGAATGATGCAAAACAGTGTCGCGGGGGGTTCTGGGTACATGTCGTCAGGCACCTCCCCCTCCGTCAGAGCAACGGCAGACAATCGATTCGCGCCTTTTTACCTGGGTTACCTGTGCAGACAACATACCATGCCAAGCATGGAGCCCGCTCAGCTCAGCTCAGCATCACCATATGTCCTCTGGGTGCCGGCAGACGTGGTACTGCATTGCTACACAGCAGCAGCTAATTGCCTTTTGGCAGTAGATGGTGCAGTATGACTGGTAGCCTTCATCGGCGATCTGGGTGCTGGCAGACGTGGGGTTGGCAGGCGTGGGGCTGCATTGCACACAGCAGCAGCCCCATGTCTTTTGGTAGAAGATGGTATATTACGATTGGTATCCGTCGTTGTCGTACTGCAGTGGCTGTCAATCATGGGCACCTGGGCAGACATGCTCAGTCCTATTGAACTGTCTTGACGATGATGGCTATCAGTCGTAGTATGCTATTTTCTGCCAAGCACCCAGAAGATGCCGAGGGCTATCAGTCATGCTGCACTGTCGTCTGCCAGCTTAAGATGTAAAAAATAGATTTGTTCTGTATTCATTTGCTTCCCCCTCCCTCCGTGAAATCAACGGCCTGCTAAACCCAGGGTTTTGAGTTCAATCTTTGGGGGGGCCATTCTGGGTGACAGTTGTTTGTGTTTCTCCCTGATGCACAGCCACCTTTGTTGATTTTGATTCCCTGTACCTGTATGCCATGTTGTCACTCGCCCCTCCCTCCCTCTGTCCATCAGATACTAGTTTCGCGCCTTTTTTCAGACCAGACGCCATAGCACTGGGATCATGGAGCCCGCTCAGATCACCGCGGCAATTATGAGCACTATGAACACCACGCGCATTGTCCTGGAGTATATGCAGAGCCAGGACATGCCAAAGCAAAACCAGGACCAGCCGAGGAGGCGATTGCAGCGCGGTGATGAGAGTGATGAGGAAATTGACATGGACATAGACCTCTCACAAGGCACAGGCCCCAGCAATGTGCAAATCATGGTGTTACTGGGGCAGGTTCATGCTGTGGAACGCCGATTCTGGGCCCGGGAAACAAGCACAGACTGGTGGGACCGCATCATGTTGCAGGTGAGGGACGATTCCCAGTGGCTGCGAAACTTTTGCATGCGTAAGGGCACTTTCATGGAACTTTGTGACTTGCTTTCCCCTGCTCTGAAGCACCAGAATACCAAGATGAGAGCAGCCCTCACAGTTGAGAAGCGAGTGGCAATAGCCCTGTGGAAGCTTGCAACGCCAGACAGCTATCGGTCAGTCGGGAATCAATTTGGAGTGGGCAAATCTACTGTGGGGGCTGCTGTGATCCAAGTTGCCAGGGCAATCAAAGACCTGCTGATGGGAAACGTGCAGGCCATAGTGGATGGCTTTGCTGCAATGGGATTCCCAAACTGTGGTGGTGGGGTGATAGACGGAACCCATATCCCTATCTTGTCACCGGAGCACCAAGCCACCGAGTACATAAACCGCAAGGGGTACTTTTCAATGCTGCTGCAAGCCCTGGTGGATCACAAGGGACGTTTCACCAACATCAACGTGGGATGGCCGGGAAAGGTACATGATGCTCGCGTCTTCAGGCACTCTGGTCTGTTTCGAAAGCTGGAGGAAGGGACTTTCTTCCCGGACCAGAAAATAACCGTTGGGGATGTTGAAATGCCTATCGTGATCCTTGGGGACCCAGCCTACCCCTTAATGCCATGGCTCATGAAGCCGTACACAGGCAGCCTGGACAGTAGTCAGGACCTGTTCAACTACAGGCTGAGCAAGTGCCGAATGGTAGTGGAATGTGCATTTGGACATTTAAAAGCGCGCTGGCGCAGCTTACTGACTCGCTCAGACCTCAGCGAAAAGAATATCCCCATTGTTATTGCTGCTTGCTGTGTGCTCCACAATATCTGTGAGAGTAAGGGGGAGACATTTATGGCGGGGTGGGAGGTTGAGGCAAATCGCCTGGCCGCTGATTACGCACAGCCAGACACCAGTGCGGTTAGAAGAGCACAGCAGGGCGCGGTGCGCACCAGAGAAGCTTTGAAAACGAGTTTTGTGACTGGCCAGGCTACGGTGTGAAATTTCTGTTTGTTTCTCCTTGATGAACCCTCCGCCCCCCCCCCACACGGTTCACTCAACTTCCCTGTAAACCAACCACCTCACCCTCCCCTCCCCTCCCCCCTTCGAGCACCACTTGCAGAGGCAATAAAGTCATTGTTACTTCACATTCATGCATTCTTTATTAATTCATCACACAACTAGGGGGATAATTGCCAAGGTAGCCCGGGATGGGTGGGGGAGGAAGAAAGGAAAAGGACACACTGCAGTTTAAATCTTTAACTCTTATTGAAGGCCAGCCTTCTGATGCTCGGGCAATCATCTGGGGTGGAGTGACTGGGTGGCCGGAGGCCCCCCCACCGTGTTCTTGGGCGTCTGGGTGAGGAGGCTATGGAACTTGGGGAGGAGGGCTGTTGGTTACACAGGGGCTGTAGCAGCGGTCTCAGCTCCTTCTGCCTTTCCTGCAGCTCAACCATACGCTGGAGCATATCAGTTTGATGCTCCAGCAGCTGGAGCATTGACTCTTGCCTTCTGTCTGCAAGCTGACGCCACCTATCATCTTCAGCCCGCCACTTGCTCTGTTCATCCCGCGATTCAGCCCGCCACCTCTCCTCTCGTTCATATTGTGCTTTTCTGTAGTCTGACATTGACTGCCTCCACGCATTCTGCTGTGCTATGTCAGCGTGGGAGGACATCTGGAGCTCCGTGAACATATTATCCCGAGTCCGCCGTTTTCTCCTTCTAATCTTCACTAGCCTCTGTGAAGGAGAAACATTTGCAGCTGGTGGAGGAGAAGGGAGAGGTGGTTTTAAAAAAAAGACACATTTTAGAGAACAATGGGTACACTCTTTCACGTTAAATTTTGATGTTCACATTACACAGCACATGTGCTTTCGTTACAAGGTCGCATTTTTCCTCTTATATTGAGGGCCTGCCGGTTTGGTGTGAGAGATCACTCATGCAGTGCCAGGCAACAGATTTCGGCTTGCAGGCAGCCATGGTAAGCCACAGTCTTTTGGCTTTTTTAACCTTCTTAACATGTGGGAATGGTTTCAAACAGTAGCGCCCTCATTTCCCATACCAAGCACCCGTTGGGTTGGCCATTTAAAATGGGTTTGCAATGTAAAAGGAGGGGCTGCGGTTTCCGGGTTAACATGCAGCACAAACCCAACTAACCCCCCCCCCCCCCACACCCAATTCTCGGGGATGATCACTTCATCCCGCCCCCCCACCGCGTGGCTAACAGCGGGGAACATTTCTGTTCAGCAGAGCAGGAAGGGGCACCTCTGAATGTCCCCTTAATAAAATCGCCCCATTTCAACCAGGTGACCATGAATGATATCACTCTCCTGAGGATAACAAAGAGCGATAAGGAATGGATGTTGTCTGCATGCCAGCAAACACCGGGACCATATGCTGCCATGCTTTGTTATGCAATGATTCCAGACTACGTGCTACTGGCCTGGCGTGGTAAAGTGTCCTACCATGGCAGACGGGATAAGGCAGCCCTCCCCAGAAACCTTTTGCAAAGGCTTTGGGAGTACATGAAGGAGAGCTTTCTGGAGATGTCCCTGGAGGATTTCCGCTCCATCCCCATACAGGTTAACAGACTTTTCCAGTAGCTTTACTGGCCGCGATTGCCAGGGCAAATTAATCATTAATCATTAAACACGCTTGCTTTTAAACCATGTGTAATGTTTACAAAGGTACACTCACCAGAGGTCCCCTGTGTGCCCTCAGGGTCTGGGAGCACGCCTTGGGTGAGTTCGGGGGTTACTGGTTCCAGGTCCAGGGTGATAAACATATCCTGGCTGTTGGGGAAACCAGTTTCTCCGCTTCCTTGCTGCTGTGAGCTATCTACATTATCTTCATCCTCATCTTCCTCGTACCCTGAACCCGCTTCCCTGTGTGTTTCTCCAGTGAGGGAGTCATAGCACACGGTTGGGGTAGTGGTGGTTGCGCCCCCTAGCATGGCATGCAGCTCCGCGTAGAAGCGGCATGTTTGCGGCTCTGCCCCGGGCCTTCCGTTTGCCTCTCTGGCTTTGTGGTAGGCTTGCCTTAGCTCCTTAATTTTCATGCGGCACTGCTGTGCGTCCCTGTTATGGCCTCTGTCCTTTATGGCCTTGGAGACCTTTTCTAATATTTTGCCATTTCGTTTACTGCTACGGAGTTCAGCTAGCACTGATTCATCTCCCCATATGGCGAGCAGATCCCGTACCTCCCGTTCGGTCCATGATGGAGCTCTTTTGCGATCCTGGGACTCCATCACGGTTACCTGTGCTGATGAGCTCTGCGTGGTCACCTGTGCTCTCCACGCTGGGCAAACAGGAAATGAAATTCAAACGTTGGTGGGGCTTTTCCTGTCTACCTGGTCAGTGCATCTGAGTTGAGAGTGCTGTCCAGAGCGGTCACAATGAAGCACTGTGGGATAGCTCCCGGAGGCCAATAACGTCGAATTCCGTTCACACTACCCCAATTCCGACCCGCTAAGGCCGATTTTATTGCTAATCCCCTCGTCGGAGGTGGAGTAAAGAAACCGGTTTAAAGGGCCCTTTAAGTCGAAAGAAAGGGCTTCGTCGTGTGAACGTGTCCAGGCTTAATTCGATTTAACGCTGCTAAAGTCGACCTAAACTCGTAGTGTAGACCAGGCCTAACAAATTTATTTGGGCATAAGCTTTCGTGGGCTAAAACCCACTTCATCAGATACATGGAGTGTATTAGGTTTTTTCCCCCTCAACTCTAGGATTTTTTACTTTCTTTTATGTTTTGCAAGGAATTGTCCACACCAAAAGCTCAAAGTAAAAACCAATCTCCCCCATTGTAAACTGAATTACACCTTGTCTTTTCCTCCAAGTTCAGTTTTCATTCCTTTTCCTTTAATGTGTATTTGATTGAATTCGGTTGGCTTTGTAGCCCCTCTCTTCACTTTTATCATCAAGTTCTTTCAGCTGCCTGTTCTACAGGTCAATTAGCTATCAGTGTTTCACATCCCATGTATTTTGCTCATAAAAAGTAAAGGTTATTTTGTTTTGAAGAGTATTACAGGGCATTTTATGTGCTAGGATTCTGAATAGAGACATGATCATTCTGCTGGATCACCTCTAAATGAGTCTTATTAGTGCCAAATCAGGAGTATTAAAGGTTTTGGAGAGTCTGTCTTGTAGACAGAACTAGAGAGACAGCCAAGTTCAGGAGAAGACTCAGGCTGTTAGTTATTTCAAATTAACATTATTGGAAACACCATGTTCTAGGTAAGTTTGGCCAATAGCTATACCCGACCAGGCCAGGCTCTCCACCTCAAGAAGCACTTCATGGAAGTCGCCATGAGGCCTTAGTCCAACCCAGGCCAGGGAACCAATTCTGTATATTAGCCTGAGCAAGCCAGGAGTGCACCTCTGGCTACAGAGATTGAGTCGGGCTCCGATGGTACTGCCACTATGGACCCCATGACAGGGCCTAATTGGGAGGCAAGGAAGCGTGCAGTAAGTCTTCCTCCAAACCAAAGAAGGACAATGTGCCTTCCACGAGTTCCAGCCACAGAGAGACAGAACATTCCAAGGCACACAAGCACAACAAAAAATCACGCAGACCAGCGGATCCCCCGGTACTGAGCACTGTGTCCGCCCTCAATGTCTGCCTCCCTTAAGACAAGGGATCTTTGAGTTCTGGGGCAGTCCTCTGCTCCGGCACCGGCTCCAACTATGGAACAGATATCGTTATCACTGGGACGATTGGAGAAATCACTGGAACCACACGAGTGGCTCATCCTAGAGAACTGAGTTATCCACGGCTTCCTCTGCAAACTGCACTAGGAAGGTCTGATCTCCTATCCAGGACTTGGTGAAATCAGGTCACGCTTTGACTTATCTGCCTGTGGTTTACATCTTTCCACTGGCTCTGATGGTACCACCATTGGAACTGGGATCTGAGTTCTCGTCATTGGAGGATTCCAATGGAGCACAAAGGCCGCCCATTCCCTACGCCACTATGAGTACTCTAAAGGACTGCCAGCAGTGTGGCAGTACCCTCCTTTCCAGAAGCAGGGAAATTATTGGTTGCCCTTTCCATGGGGCCCTCCGCAACATCTGCCAGATCCATCTTGCTGCCTCTATCAGTGATCCTGGCCCCAAAACCCACCCTTGGAACCTGCCCATTCAGCCAGGGAGGCTTTGCCCTATCGCCGCTTAGGGCGCGCTCAAGCAGGCGCTCTAAACCGATTATGGAGGACAAACCGATGAGTCCAGTTGTGACAGTACCGCCAGAGCAAGAGCGTTTCCCATCATCCTCTCCAGATGCTTCAGTAACTTCAGCCTCCTCCTCACCTTCAGATGACTTTCAGCAATTAAAGAACTCCTGCAAAGGGTGGTGGATGAACTTCATATTCCACTGGAGGAAGTACAAGACGAATAGCACCAGCTCCTGGACATCCTTTATTCCTTGGTACCGAGCAGCATTGCTCTACCAATCAATGATGCCATTCTCCAACCTGTCCAAACAAGCACAACCCCCAAGGAGACAGAGAAGAGGGACTACGTACCAGCTAAGTGATCAGAGTTCCTTTTCTCACCCCTGCCCCCCCAATTCCCTGGTGTTGCAAGCAGCAACAAAGAACAGTCCAGGCAGCAACACCAGCGCACTAACCTGACAGATAAGGAGGGCAGATGCTTAGATGTTTTGGGACACAAGGTCTTCTCTTCAACATGCCTCTAATTTCAAACTATCAGGCCTTGTTAGCCAAATATTACTTCTTTAACTACAGTAAATTGAAGGACTTTACTGAAAAGCTGCCTCAGCTAGATTGAATATGTTTCCAGTATATCCTGGAGGAAGACAAGTTGGTGGCTAGAATGGTGCTACATTCAGCCGTGGATGCTGCGAATACCTCATCACACTCTTTGGCCACATGCATTGTCATACAGAGGGAATTATGGTTGCACTCATCAGGTTTTCCCAGAGAGGTGCAGAATACCATTGAGGACCTTCCTTTTGATGAATCGCACCTGTTTAATCAGAAGACCAACAATTCCCTCCACTCTTTCAAGGATTCCAGAGTCAGACTTCGATCCTGGGTATCAATACACCTGCACCCAAGCAGAAGTTCTACCACCTGCCACCTACATAGATTCAGGACTCCCCAGTTCTTCCACCAGAGGCCATAAGAACCTACTCGTAAGCTCCAATGATCTGGCTCCCTGTGTCTTCCTTCGCAATCTTCATCATCTCACATTCAAACCTCTCAGAAACGATATTTGAGTGCCGCTAGAGTGCTGTCAACCACCATGGAAATGCAACCTACCCACCTCCTTTGGGGGTCATCTAACACTCTCCTTACCTGCCTGGAGTGCAATAACAATGGACAAGTGGGTCCTGTATGTCATCCACTATTGCTATACAATAGAGTTCCCCACTCTACCTCTATCCATGTCCCCCGCCTCGATCCCTTTTCAGGGACCACTCTCATGATAATATCCTGGCCCTAGAAGTGGCTTTCTTACCGCAAAGGGGAGCTATAGAACATGTTCCTCTGAACTACCAGGGCACAGGGTTCTATTTGACTTACTTCCTGTACCCAAGAAGAAGGGAGGGTGGAGGCCAATCCTGGATCTCCATTGCCTCAACCACTTTATCCACAAGCCCAAGTTTTGTATGGCCACCTTAGCAGATCATACTGTCTCTAGAAAAAGACATGTGGTTTATGGCTCTCAATATACAGGACACCAATTTTTACATAGACATCCATCCAACCCACAGAAGATTCTTGGGGTTCACTGTGGGCCATCAGCATTTTCAGTACAGGGTCCTACCATTTGGACTCACTACTGCTCCTTGGGACTTCTCCAAAGTTTTCTCTGTCATAGAAGCCCACCTCCGTCACTTCCCCTATCTCAGTGACTGGCTTCTAGCAGCACAATCCAGAGACGAAGCTTGAATCTTGACTTCCATGTTGTTCAGACTCCTTTCATCCCTGGAAGTCAGCTTTAATGTTGAAAAATCAACTTTGATTCTCACACAGTTCCTAGACTTCATAGGGGCCTCCATCAACTCGGTCACAAGCTTACTTATTAAGGGATAGGTTCCAGACTCTGCAGGAACTCATCACCCAGGTGGTCAACAGTTCGTCTGTCCCAGTCAGGACTTCCTTATCTCTCCTTGGACACATGGCAGCCTGCACAGAGGTCACTGCCTTTGCTTGCCCCACCTTCGCTGTCTACAGATGTGGCTCCAGAGCGTGTACTCACCTACACAACATGCCATGGACCTTATGCTGACAATTCCCCTCCCCCGCACCCCATGCTCTCTTCCCTCCTGCGGCAGGTCTGGACAGGGATCCCCTTTCTCCCATCCTCCATGGACAGGATGGTTGTCACGGATGCATCCCTCACAGGATGGGGAGAGCACATGGGAGCCCACAAGATGCAAGGGACATGGACCCCTCGGGAATCCAGGATGCACATCAACTTTCTGGAACTCCAGGCGGTACGCGGAGCACATCAAGTGTTTCTACCTTTCATTTGCTCCCATCATGTTCTTATGTTGGACAACACCACCACCATTTATTACATCAACAAACAAGGTTGACTGCTCTATGTGCAGAAGTGGTCAGTCTATGGGACTGGTGCATTGCCCACAAGATCCTGTTGTCGGCAGCCTAGCTGCCGGGGAGTCACGAGTGGGGGCTTCACGACTCCATAATAAATGACATCTTCACCCAATGCAGGACTTAGGGTATGTCTACACCACGGGATTAATCCGAATTTACAGAATTCGATTTTTGGCAACTGATTGTATAAAGTCGAGTGCATGTGGCCACACTAAGCACATTAATTTGGCAGTGTGTGTCCATGTACCGAGGCTAGCATCGACTTCTGGAGCATTGCACTGTGGGTAGTTATCCCATAGCTATCCCATAGTTCCCGCAGTTTCCCCCGCCCATTGGAATTCTGGGTTGAGATCCCAATGCCTGATGGGGTAAAAAACATTGTCGCTGGTGGTTCTGGGTACAGCCTCATCCCTCCCTCCGTGAAAGCAACGGCAGACAACCGTTTCACACCTTTTTTCCTGGGTGAACTGTGCAGACGCCATACCATAGCATGGAGCCTGCTCAGCTCAAGACAGCAGTAATGAACATTGTAAACACCTCGCGCATTATCGTGCAGTTTATGCTGAACCAGAGCCTGGAAAACCAGGCGAGGAGGAGGCTGCAACTGCAGCGCGGTGACGAGAGTGATGAGGACATGGACATGGACACAGAATTCTCTCAAACCGTGGGCCCTGGTGCTTTGGAGATCATGCTGTTAATGGGGCAGGTTCTAGCTGTGGAACGTCGATTTTGGGCCCGGGAAACAAGCACACACTGGTGGGACCGCATAGTGTTACAGGTGTGGGACGATTCCCAGTGGCTGCGAAACTTTCGCATGCGTAAGGGCACTTTCATGGAACTTTGTGACTTGCTTTCCCCTGCCCTGAAGCGCCAGAATACCAAGATGAGAGCAGCCCTCACAGTTGAGAAGCGAGTGGCGATAGCCCTGTGGAAGCTTGCAACGCCAGACAGCTACCGGTCAGTCGGGAATCAATTTGGAGTGGGCAAATCTACTGTGGGGGCTGCTGTGATGCAAGTAGCCAAAGCAATCACTGAGCTGCTGCTGCTACCAAAGGTAGTGACTCTGGGAAATGTGCAGGTCATAGTGGATGGCTTTGCTGCAATGGGATTCCCTAACTGTGGTGGGGCGATAGATGGAACCCATATCCCTATCTTGGCACCGGAGCACCAGGGCAGCCAGTACATAAACCACAAGGGGTACTTTTCAATGGTGCTGAAAGCACTGGTGGATCACAAGGGACGTTTCACCAACATTAACGTGGGATGGCTGGGAAGGGTTCATGATGCTCACATCTTCAGAGTTCAGATTGCTGTCCAGAGCGGTCACAATGGTGCACTGTGGGATAGTTCCCGGAGGCCAATACCGTTGAATTGCGGCCACACTAACCCTAATTCGAAATGGCAATGTCGATTTCGGTGCTACTCCTCTCATCGGGGAGGAGTAGAGAAATCGATTTTAAGAGCCCTTTATGTCGAAGTAAATGGCTTCGTTGTGTGGACGGGTGCAGGGTTAATTCAATTTAACTCTGCTAAATTCCTCTACTTCCCCTAACCGCTTTCCCAGAACTGTTCATAGAACACAACGGCAGGATCAGACATCCCGATCCACTAACACTTCACCACTGAGCTTGTTATTTGAATGGGCATCTTTTCTAGAATGGGAGTGTTCATGGGCAGTACAAGACATCCTTTCCAGCAGCAGAAAATAGTTCATGAGGTGTTCCTATCAGGCCAAGTGGAAACGCTTTGCCTCTGGGGCCCATCAGAAAGTGCTTTTCCCAGAGGAAGTGGACATTCCCCTTCTTTTGGACTACCTCTTGTCCTTAAAGACATTGGGACTCGCGCTCAATTATCTCAAGGTCCACATAGCAACTATCAGCGCCTTCCACCTTCCCGTGGAAGGACACTCAGTATTTACACATCTGTTGACTACCAGGTTTTGGAAAGATCTTCTCAGGACTTCCTCACCCATACAACCTATCACCCCCCAATGGGACCTCAACTTTGTTCTATCAGTGTTAATGAAACCGCCCTTTGAGCCACTGGCTTCATGTCCCTCCTTTCCATGAATGTTGCCTTCCTAATGGCTATTACTTCAGCGAGAAGCCTAAGTGAACTTGGGGCCATGATGGGGCCCTTTCACCACATTCCATAAGGACAGACTCTCCCTGTGCCTGCACCCCAAGTTTCTACCAAAGATTGTATCCTGGTTTCATCTCAACCAGCCTATACACTTGCCTGCTTTCTTTTCAAAGCTTCACAACTCATCAAAGGAACAGCGCTTTCACTCCCTTGACATCCTCAGGACCTTGGCCTTCTACCTGCAGAGGATGAGACCAATCAGGAAGTCTCTTAGACTATAGCTGAGAGGATTAAAGGGCAGGCGATCTCCACAAAAAGGATTTCCAAGAGGAATTTGGGGTGCTTAATGCTCCGCTATCAGTTGTCAGGACTGCCTCCACTTCTTGGGATGAGAGCCCATTCCACAAGAGCCCAGGAATTGACTATGGCCACCCTCCACAATGTGCCACTTTCAGACATGTAGGACAGCTACGTTTTGGTGCAGGACTCTGTGACAGAAGCCTCATTCAGCACGACTGTTCTCCATTCAACCGTCCCATCCAAGGTACTGCTTGTTAATCACCCTCAGTGGAATACAATAGGGACCATCACTCTAAGAAGAAGAGGAGGTTACTTACCTGTAACTGGAGGTTCTTTGAGATGTGTGGTCCCTATCAGTATTCCACTTCCCGCCCTCCTTCCCCTCTGCTGTGGATCTGTTTGATTGGAGAAGTAGTCAGTCTGCCCCACCCTTCATCACTTCAGACAAAACCTTGAGGCGAAGCAAGAGTGCATGCACAGACCAACGGACGCTACTACTTCCAAATTGTCCAGCTCCGGATGCATGGCGCTCATGAGTAAAGTCTCAGTGGAATATAGATAAGGACAACACATCTCGAAGAACCTCCAGTTACAGGTAAGTAACCTCCTTATATTTATCTGTTCTGTGCTGCATGGTTTTCTTGCTGTGTGTTCTGAGCCACTGTATAATCCCCACTCTTTCTCCCTGCTTTTATATATTCTTATTAAAGGATTTTGCTTTTGTTCGGAAATATTAATTCTTCAAACTGCAACATATATTCTTTAAAATAAATGAGTTTTAGTGTTAGTCTCCATAGGTTGTTTTGCCTCATGATGTGTTAGAGAATATCCCTAAATTTTGCTTTGAACTCCAGATTAAGCATTTGCATGAATTTTATTAATCTGTTGGAATGATTCTTAGGTTTTCTTTTGTCTTTTATCTATCAATGCAGGCAAAGTGAAGAGTAATGTAACAGCCGATTTAACACCTGATGTTCTGAAAGGATTAAATGTTTCCCTTTATTCCACTGGGGTGGAGTCTAGAAACATAGTATCTCATTATCCCCTCTTTTAGAAGGGGAGCTGACAGGTCTTTTCTACCTTTGTGCTGGTGGAAAAGGATACAGAATAGCAGCAATTGAGGTAAGCTCTCTACTGTATTTCTGCTTTCTGGCCCATTCCCACTATGTGGACGTTGCCAGCAGCTTTTAGGCCTGAAGGAGAACTGTACTGAAGAGAGAGATTTAGTGATTTTGGAGGTTCCCCCCCCCTTTTGAGTTTATAACTTTTCATGTTATACACCTTTCCCCAACTTAAACCACCATGCTAATATTGGAAGAAAAGGTCTTAGGTCTGTACGCATCACAGTGAACATTACATAAGCATTAACCAAGCAGTGTTATTGATAATATTGCCAAGAAATGGTAATGAAGGCAAACAGGTAACAGTAATAGAATGGATTGAGCATAGACTGAAGGTTGGGAGACCTGGGTCCTTCTCCCAACCTGGCCATTGACTTGCTGTGAGACCTTGGGCAAGTCACTTAACTTCTGTTTCAATTTCCCCATCAGAAAAATGAAGCTAAATAAGACTTACCCACTTTTGTAAAATGCTTTGAGTTCTATAGATGAAAAGAGCTATGTAAGACCCTGAGGTTAGGATGGTGTGTTGTGTAATTGTTATGTTAGCAGCTTTATTCAACTCCTATTGAGAGGCCAGAATACTTCCTCGTAGGTCTGGCTTGATACGGGCTATCTTTCCCTTCTTCACTTTTCACACAATCTAGGAAATAACTTTTTATTCCTATTTAAAGGGCCATCTTCTCCTGCTTAAATATGGAGGATGTTCTTAGCTATTCCTCAGCCATTAGCATCCCATTCCAACTACCAACAACTCTAATTTACAGGAAGACAAGATAATCGTCTCTCTAAACTTCTTGCCTGGGTTCTGTTGCCTTTTATATGTAAAAGTTGGCCCTATCTACACCTAAAGCAAAGACAAACCAAAATGCCCAGAAATTATAGTACTACCATCCCACCCACTTTTTGCCTACCACCTTTCCAGAGTAATAACTGAGATTACAAGAAATAATTCTTCCACTCCATTCAGCACTAATAAGGCCTCAGCTGGAGTATTGTGTCCAGTTGTGGGCACCACACTTGGGAAAGATGTGGAGAAATTGGAGAGAGTCCAGAGGAGAGCAACAAAAACGATTAAAGGTCTAGAAAACATGACCTACAATGAAATATTGAAAAAAATGTGTTTGTTTAGTTCAGAGAAGAGAAGACTAAAGAGGCGGGGACAGGACAGTCTTCAGGTACATAAAAGGTTGTTATAAAGAGGAGGAGAATAAATTGTTCTTTCCCACTGAGAACAGGACAAGGGTTTAAATTGCAGCAAGGGAGATTTAGGTTAGATATTAGAAAAAACTTGCTAACTGCAAGGGTAGTTAAGCACTGGAACAAATTACCTAGGGAGGCTGTGGAATTTCCGTCATTGGAGGTTTTTAAGAACAGGTTAGACGAACACCTTTCAGGGATGGACTAGATCAGGGTTTTTCAAACTGGGGTCCGAGGAGCCCGTGGGTCCTCGAGGGTACTCCAGGGGGTCAGAGTCATGTCTGGGGTGCTGGCCCCACTAATCAACTCCTCCCCCTCCCTCCCAGTGCCTCCTGCATGCTACGGAACAGCTGTTCAGCGGCGTGCAGAAGGCGCTGGGAGGGTGGGAGGGGAGTGGGGACGGGTGTGCTCGGGGGAGGGGGCAGAAGGAGGCGGGGAAGAGGTGGGGTGGGGCCTTGGGCTGAGTGGGTAGCTTGGGGGGGTCCGCGAAAAATTTTAAATCCAAATGGGGGTCATCGGTTTGCTAAAGTTTGAGAACCACTGGACTAGATAATACTTAGTTCTGTCTCAGTGCAGGGGACTGGACTAGATGACCTATCAAGGTCCCTTCCAGTCCTATATTTCTATGATTATATTCTATAATTAAATTTCAGAATACTAGCTCATCTTAAAAAAAAATCCATAAAGAACATTCTTACTTTTAATTTAAATCTGAACTTTTATTTTAATTTCCTCCTGCTCCAGTGGAATTGACACACTTCTCAACCATCAGCATTAGCCATCTCCTTTCAGTCACCCTTTGCTGACCATCCCAGTGCTCTTAGTTATCTTTCAGATATGTGGGCTCACACTGCCATAAGGGTTTTTGTTTTGCTCCTACTCAGCCATTATAATAGCAATGAGAACTGCACCACAGTATGCTACTCCAACTGTAAGATACACATTCTTGAAGATTTTACCAAAGTTTCAGGTAATAATTAGCAGCTTTTGTCATTTTTTCCCCTGCTAGGTTGACACTTGCATTTTTTCCCTTCCCCACCTTTCCCTCTTGCAAATCATGCACTCATGCTAGCATTGGGTTGGTTCAGAAAAGTCATCAGGGACCCTTAGGATGTGTATAGAGGCTGCTTGGGAGCACGCAGATTAGCATGATCCACTGTAACTGTTAGAACCCTCTTTAAAATGTCATGAAAATCTGACACATACACAGTATAAGGAAGGGCTGAATAGAGTCCAGCTGTCAAAACAATATTGAGCCAATAAGCATGTCATGGGTGGAGCTACTGCAGTGTGGGTTACACAAATAATTCTGAATGAAGATATTTTTATGTTGGGCCTGAATAAACCAGGTTACACTGTTGTGTAATGTTTGTAAACAGCTTTATTTCTTAGTATATGCAGACAAAGCCAGTATTTTTTTCTTGATGAAGTATTTTATTAAAAGGCTTGATCGGGAGGGAGTTCTTATGAATTTTTCATGAGCTGGTATGTTCAGCTGAATGAATTCAGTGAGTGTCAGTGTGTAGCTTGCAGACAAGCCACATCCACAAGGAGGCTACTGACACAGAAAGCACTTTGGCGCATTTTCAGAGAGAAAGCTGGGCTGATAAAGCTCTGTCTGATAAAGCACTGACTTATCATTCTTCGATTTAGGTTGCTGTTGTTTTAGGCAGCTTTTCCATTCGGGACTCAGCCTTGTGAATGACTGGGCTAGGCTTTGTCAATCTATCAGCGTTTGAATCTGAAGCAATGTCTATGTGATGTGTTTTTTGTTATTTTTTCTGAATGGTGAAAGCTAACACAACATTCAAGCTATGACAGCAAAAGATTCTTCTAGGGAACTTGCTGCTCCAGAGTCAGATATTTACATAAAGACTTTCAAAGAACAAATGCATTTAGAACTTGAGCTTCCCAAACTGCCAGGGAACAGACCCACGTCTCCAAAAATTTCACCTCGCAGCTCTCCAAGGAACTCTCCATGCTTTTTCAGAAAGTTGCTGGTGAATAAAAGCATCCGTCAACGCCGTCGCTTCACAGTGGCACATACATGGTAAGATCTGTTTGATATCTATTCGTCTTTACAAGGCAGTGCATGTGAGGCTATGTTTTTAACGCTGAAAAATGAGCTGAGATCCATTCATAATACTTACTGCAAGTGTGAAATGAACAGAACAGAGGGCAGCTGAAATACTTACAATGCAGTGCCTGTACAATTGTCATTCAGCTTCTGTTCTCCAGAATACATGCAGCCTATAATGCATGCGTCTGTAGTTAATCTTCATTGAATAAAACAGGCACCCAGGAACTTTCATAGACATATTGTAGGCAAAGCATGTGAATTTCTTTCAGAGGAATCTTTGAAATGCTTTTTCTTTCGATATCAACTCTGATTGCAGGTAACAATAGGACATAGACTGGGTTGTTTTTTCTATGTTACTGTCAGGCTTAAATGCTGGTAAAGGCTATAACTTTACTGTGAGTGGCTTCTGACTATTTTTGTTTGGTAAAAATGCTGTGCCTTCTTTCAGCCTCCTTTTAAAAGAAGGTTGTAACTAAGAGTCAAATGTTTTAAATTGACCATTTTGGGGCAGTCAGCAATTTGCATGCTGTTACAGTTGATTTTGAGCTGAAGCTTATTACCACTTGGTGAAAGTATATAGGGAATTGCTGTATTAAGCCAGGTGAATCAAGTCATAAAGGATTAACAGAAGAAAGAGTGGTTCATATTTTCTCTCCTGAATTCATTGTGTGTGGTTTATGCTTTTTTTATACAAAACTTTTTTTTATATATAAACATACTGTAGTCAACTACCAGAGCCAAATCTCCAAACTTTTAATAACATGCATGTTTGTATAACACACTCGCACACAGCCACATTCATTAACTTCCCTTTCTATGAACTGAATCAGAGAAGGAAAGAGAGACCGAGGGAACCCCATATATATTTGTAAGGACCAGACATTTTAATATACCAAAAAATAATTTACCCTTTGTATGTTCCTCCTTTCATAATGTAGAATGTTGTTCTTAAAATGGTGCATTTGAGTTGTGTTGGATAAAGGTCAAAGCTGCATTTAAGCAAGAACTTTCTGAAATGAAGCATTAAACCTCCTTTGCCTTAGATATTTGTTTATAGCAAATTAGCAGTTGTAACAGTTGTTCTGGCTCTCGATCTGTAAGAAATTTTTAAGAAAAAACACTGATAGTACATACAGGAATACCAGAATACCAAATTTATTATGTAATTTTTTAATGCATTTGTAACATACAGTACATTTAAGATAGCCTTTTATTCTAATTTATAGTTCTGGAATGGTGCATCTCTTTTTATAAAAAATATTATGGCACCCAAACTGTTATAATAACTTTAGTATGGCCTTGAGCTTCATTTAGCCCTTTAATTTGTTACCAGCCAGTAGTGTCTAGGGCTGTATACATGAATTCCCTTGAATGTCCGTTATATCTTCTCATCATGGGAACAATGGGGTGTTAATTTCTCAATACATGCTGATGTGGGGCAAGGTGGAGGGGGAGAACATATACTGTGAAGAGTGGTACTTTTGTGGGGTTTGGGGGTGTAATCAGATTAAACTCATGATTAGACATATGAAAGGTTTAATTAAACCTGGCATATTTAATCATAATATGTTTTTAAAATATGGGGACAGATGGAAATTAAGAGTCTTCATTTGTCCGTACGTGTTAGGGTTTTTCCTATTCCAGATTTTTTTTAAAAAGGTAACAACACTTGTTGAATTTTGTGAGTTTTTACAATGTAATGGTGATGAGCATAATATACATTTTTTTTCTCATCTACTAAGATTGATATTAGAAATACAAGAAAACCACCTATCCCAGAATGTAATGTATTGTACGTTTTGAACATATATGTATGTATAACTCACCCCACCTAGCAAACAGTACATACTCTCAATTTTATTGAGCAGATTACAAAATGAGGGGAAACAACTGAAATTAAAGTGAACTATTGAATTTTTAGAGAACTTTTTTATTGGAATTTTTATGCAACTGTATTACATATACCTGGCAAATAGGGTGCTTTTAGTTTGTATATCTTGTTTGCTTTCTTTGTTTAGAATAAGTTTCCTCCCCTTCCTCTTCCCCCCACATCCTCAGAAGATCCGGAAGATCAATATACAGGGAAGATTGATATACAGCATTAAATATCTTGTAACCTATATCTTTCATAGTAGAAGGTCTAAAAATAATTTTATTCTCTAAGTATCTGATTCTGCCATCCTTATTCACACTGAGCAGTATTGTTGATGTCAGTGGCACTACTGTAGGAGTAAAGCCCTTTTCAGCATGAGAGAGTGGCAGAATTGGGCCCTCCTTGTACAAAAAAATACAAAAGATACTCTCTCTAGTACATGTTGCTGTTTCTAACAGAGTTTTATTTAAATATTTGTCCTCAAGACTTTAAATAGTTCTTTAATAATATTTATATGACCTGGGTCACTTCCCCTATCTCGTAATGCATAATCCCCAGCTGTGCTGTGTGGTGAGCCTTATCTTTTTAATGAACTGAAATGAACTGATTTTTCTAACGTGTTTTTGCAATGTTCTCCCTCATTTTGGCTAATATTTTTATTTCTTTCCGTTTATTTTACATGTTAATGTCATAGAGTGCAGGGGCCATATTATCTGAAAGCACAGTGTAGCTTTAGATATTTTTGATACGTCCATCTTTCTTTTAGATCAAATATGTACTAAATGAAGAAAATACAATGTGAGAGATAAATAAAGTGTACTGGGAAATGTATACTTTAATTACTTCTGTCAGACTGAGGATCCTTCCAGAGGTGAATATACCATAACTGAAATGGAAATATTTCTTTATATTTTAAAAATATACTGTATGGTAAATTATAAATCATATGCTGTCCTTAATTTTTGAAAATACAGCCTGTTTTGATTACAAAATAATTTCCAGTTCTGGAATTTAACAAGTCAATTAGTATGGTACGATAAAGTGATAGCTTTTGAATTTGTTCCAAGCCTAGTGAACAATTACTGATCTTTCTAATTATCTAAAGTTGTACAACCTACTGTAGGCATGTCAAAGCTTGCAGCATATGCCACATGTTGCCTTGCAAAATGAGCTCTGTCTACACTGGTGAAAGCAAATAGTAAAGACTTGTCTAGTGGCAACCCACTAGAATTGAAATGTTGCTTTTAAAAGCTCAACTCTGATGGACTGATTATGGCTGAGGATAACAGGCAGTTCACATAAAATTGTTTCTGTAGTCAAGTAAAAAGCCCCAAGTAGTTATAGTCTGCCCATTAGTTATAGGTTGACTTTCAGGTTGTCCATCTTAGGTACTTATGTGGATGGCCCCCATTATTGTTGTATCTGAGGGGAGCAGAATTGATGTGTGGTGACTGGGGGCAGAAATGATACCAGGGCTGGTGGGCCAGAATCAATTGCTGGGCAGGAGGATGGGCAGATTTTGGGGTGATAGCTCCTGCAGCAAGGCCAAAATCACCTTAATAAATTTGGGAGTGTTGGCAACAATGTTGTCACATACACACTGGGGGAAGACAGGGGGAGTTCAAAAATCTAAAGACAGACCAAATCACAATATATCTTTTTTTTTTTTAAAGGTGTTGTGATTTTTAAGGTCTGACTCATGATGTCTGAATCTTTTGAGGTTGTCAATACTGTTATCCTACCAAAACTCCTCTGAGGTAGGGCAGTACTGTTATCTCCATTTTAGAGATGGGAAACTGAGGCACAGGGAAGCTACATGAGTCGCCCAAGGTCACACAGGAAGTCTGTAACAAAGTGGGGAATTGAGCCTAGGTCTCCTGAGTCCCAGGCCAGTGCCCTAATCATTGGACCTTCTCCCAACCTATTGTATCCCATGAAGGCCAAGAGAGCGCCACCTAAAACCATAGGAAATGGTACTTATTCTATAATCAGGTGCCTCAAAATATTTTGCTGGTGTGACTCTTTGTGATGCAGCGAAAAGAGGGCAAGAAGAAAGCAAGATCAAGTCTAATTTTGATTTCTGTTGCATGGACAGTGGCCATGTTAGAACCCATGACCAAGGTTCACTTACCACTCATGCAGATGGTCATTGCTTTTGCTGGAGGAGCCTCATTATCGGGCAAGCTATCTGCACTTGTGTAAAACAATTTTTTTTAAATATCCCCTCTTTGAGAAGGCTGTAGGCACCAAGACTGAGTTAAAACAACATTGGTCTGGTCTACACTACAGATCTATATCAATGTAATTATGTCGCTCGGGGTGTGAAAAATCCACACCCTTAAGCGGCAGAGTTATACCGACCTAACCCCCGTGTAGACAGAGCTGTGTTGGTGGGAGGGCTTCTCCCGTCAACATAGCTACTGCCTCTTGGGAAGGTGGCTTAACTATGCTGATGGGAGAGCTCTCTCCTGTCGGCATGGAGTGTCTTCATTAAAGAGCTACAGTGATGCAGGTGCATTGGTGCAGCGGTACCAATGCAGCATTTTAGGTGTAGCTGTGCCCATTATAAAAACAACTTGGTTGCTGATACCTTACCCCTAAGGAGTCGAGTATGCTGAGGATGCAAATTTTCCCCTCCATCAGCCTCTCCTTCTTGACACCATGGCATGGGTCCTCAGTCCCCGCAAAGCTTCAGTGGAGAAGCTTTCATGGGATTCCATGGAGTGGAGGATGATGCTAGAGGGAGAATTTGCCTCACAGTTTCGAAACTTCTGGAGCAGGGAATATCTGCCATTATATTGACCTCTCCCTTTGCCTAGGGGAAAATTGGGACTATACTGGACTAGTATCTGAGCATAACCTGTCTCCCTGAAGCTCCAATACATTATGGCTTAAGGCTGTTGTTTCAAGCTTGCTATACAACAGTAGTAGAATATTGCCTCAGTTCTGTTAACTGCTGAGTGCCAAACTTGTTTGTTAGATCCATGTAGTCTGGTCCATATGCCTGTTTGCATTCTTCAGGGAGCAGTTGGCTGCTTCTTAGGCTTTTTTCAATCAAACTGGGGTGAGGAAGCTGCTGTTGCTTCCTCATTAGACTTTTCCCATTTCTCCTCTGAACTTTGGCTGACATGCAGGCACATTGCAGTGTTAAATTATCTATTGAGACAGGAAATACAGAGTGAGGGGGTGGAAAGATAATATTGTGTCAAAATTAAGAGAAAAAGGGATAAGAGGAGAAGGGTATCTTGCATATTATATATTCTTCATTCATGCCTCATAGATTCTAAGGCCAGAAGGGATCACTATGATTATATAGTCTAGCCTCCTGTATAACATAACATAGGGCTTCCTTGAATTAATTCCTGTTTGAACTGGAGCATATATTTTAGAAAAACATTCAGTCTTGACTTAAAAATTGCCGGGAATGGAGAAGCCACCATAACCCCTGATAAGTTGTTCTAGTGATTAATTACCATAACTGTTAATGTGCACCTTATTTCAAGTCTGAATTTGCCTAGCTTCAAATTCCAGCCATTGGATCATTTTACACCTTTTTCTGCAAGATTTAAGAGCCCATTATCAAATATTTGTTCCCCATGTAGGTAGTTACAGACTGTGATCAAGTCACCCCTGAACCTTCTCTTGGATAAGATAACTAGATTGAGCTCCTTGAGTTTTTCATTATAAGACTTGTTTTCTAATCCTTTAATCATTCTCATGGCTCTTCTGTGAACCCATTCCATTTGATCAACATCCTTCCTGAACTGAGGGCATCCTACAGTATCCCAGCAGTGGTCACACAAGTGCCAAATACAGAAGTAATATAACTTCTTTACTCCTACTTGATATATCCCTGTTTATCCATCTAAGGATCATATTGGTCCTTTTGGGGTCACATTGGAAGCTCATGTTTAGCTGATTATCCACCATGACCTCCAAGTCCTTTTCAGAATCACTGCTTCCCAGGATAGAATCCTCCATCCTGTAAATATGGCCTGCATTCTTTGTTCCTTGATGTATGAGTTCACAATTCGCCACACTGAAACACACATTATTTCCTTGTGCCCAGCTTACCAAGTTACACAGATCACTCTGTATCAGAGACTTGTCTGCTTCATTATTCATCAGTCCCACAGTATTTATATCATCTGCAAATTTTATCAGGGATGATTTTATGTTTTTCTCCAGGTCACTGATGAAAATATTCAAGTGCAGGGTAAAGAACTGATCCCCAAGGGACTCTATTAGAAACACACTTTCAATGAAGATTCCCTATGCATAGTTACATTTTGAGAGTAGTCAGTGAGCCAGTTTTTAATCCATTTTATGTGTGCCATGTTAATTTTGTATCATTCTAGTTTTTTAATTGAAATGTCATGCCATACCAAGTCAGTTGCCTTTCAGAAATCTATATTCCCTCACACATCTACCAGGAAGACTTTCTGGAGCAAAGACTACTTAAATAAATTGCAAGTTCCTAAGGGTATGAAGGTAGGAAGATGATTTCCCTCCCTCCTTCCTCTTCAGTAGCTCTGGTTTTAAGGGTCTATAAATAAGAAAAAATTAGCAGAAATGGGGATGGCAGTAAATCCCAAAACTCATTTTTTGCCTGTAGGTTTCCTAAGAACCCTGCTTATATCGATGGAGGCCTGAAGCGAGAGATTTCCTCCTGCCACTTAAGTGGGTAAAACACCCTGTCACAATTGAAGCAGACTATTTGCAAGTGTAAACACTTTGTAAAGTATTCTACAGCTATTAAAGAGACAAAGTGCAAAGCATAGAGCTCTGGGGTTCGTGATTTTGATGGGCATAAGTATTTCTCTGAAGTACACAGAGAGGTATCTATTCTTGCAGAAAAGCACAGGGATTTAAGTATGTATTTCTAGTATTTATGTATCTTCTACTCCCCAAGCTAATGAGAGTGGAATTCACTGGAAAAAAATCTAAATTTGAAAACTAGATTACTAATAGATGATGAAGTCTGATAACAATGCATGACACGTCTTAAAGAGCCTTTCATCTGAGGACCTCAATTTGATTTTAAAAATTCATTAATTAAGCTTCAATTCATCCCTGTGTGGTAAGTATGGTGGATGCATTTAAAACACTCCTTCCAGTCCTAGGGATATTAGTGGTTCTAGAGGCATTCCCCCATTTTAAGTATAGAGAATATTGCTGGAATTTATATCTCTAAATCAGAACAAACCTTTTAAGTGTGCAATAAATATTACCACTTTTACAGAGTTGTAAACGGAGACACAAAGATTAAGTGATTTACTGTGGACACATATTGACACAGTAGCTGAGCTGCTTTGAGAACCCATGAGTTCTGACTCCCAGTCGTATATTTAACCATTTAGATAACATGAAAAATGGTTTCTTAGAGAAGTTTTTGATTTTATTTGAAAGGAATTACTGACTGAGCAGGGGCGTGGGCAGGAATTTAAATTTGCCCGCTTTTGGAGGGGCACGTTAAACTCATGATGTTATGAGGAAATACAATACACCCTTACTATAATGAACCCATGGGGATCTGAGCCATTTGGCTGTTATAGCCATTATAGCAAAAGCGGGGTGGGGCAGCTCCTCCAGCTCCAGGGCTGTGGCAGGGACAGATTGATTCTCCAGCCCTGGGGATCTGGCGGTGGCAGAAAGATTCTCCAGCCTGCGGCCATGGCCAACACTGACAGAGAGCGAGTTCCTCTGGCCCCTGGGCCATGGCAGGAAGAGACAGTGAGCTCCCAGCCTCGGGGCCAGAGGAGCTCTGTGACCTTGCCGCAGCCTCGGGGTCAGAGGAGCTTTGTGACCCCACCCATTATTGGGGGTGGGCTGTGCCCCTGCTTGTGCCCTCCCCCCCCTTGTGCATGCCTCTGTGACTAAGGAACAGTTGAAATTAAATAAAATGCTTACACTATGTCACCAACTATTCTGTATGCTGGCCGCAGAATTATATATGGTGTCTCTCTCCAGTAAGTACAGTTTTTCTCATCCATTTGAGTTGGTTGCCAGTACAGACTGATAAAGTGCAGGGAATCTGTCACCATAATTTATGCAGTGTAGATTAGCTTTCAGTGCAGATCTGTAATTGTCAGTTCTCTGGTCCCTTTTTTGTACTTAATCTTTGTGCATTTTTTCATTTTCTGTGTGTCTGAGTAACAGCAGTTAACGCTGTAGACTGTTGTCTTTGATATACCTGTGGGTTTTTTTAAAGTAGATACTTGATGTGAAAGATGTTATATGAAACCGAATGGTTTTGTATTGTCTTGTCTGTAGTGAAAGATGTAAATTTTTCCCTATTGGAGTACTCTGATAATTTGTGATATAGTTGCAGTTCATGAACCAATCCAGCACAATATAATTCTATAATTATTAGGGTATGAGGGTGTTGCAATAATCAAGAGGAGAGGGATTAAGGATATGGATAGTGATTTCTGCAGAGGTGGATTGAGGCAGTGTCATGCACAGACAATGCTGCAGCGATGGTGATAGGCAGATTTGCAAACATGGGAGAATTGAAGGAGGAGGAGATTTCAGAGTCAGATATAATAACACCAAGATTACAGTCAAACTGAAGTTCAGTGTGGAGGAGTAGGTGAATGGTGTGTTGTTGGTTATGAAATGTGAATCAGTTCCTTGCATAGTTCAGTATGAGCCTGTTCTTGGTATGATATTATTTGAATAAGTGTTGGGAATCGTTGTCCAGAGTGAAGACGTGGAGCCATAGGGTGTATTACATGTTATAATACACTCCTGGCCCTTATAATGTACTCCTTTCTGCCCTACGGAAAATACAGAGTTTTATTAGTCAACAGACAATATTGCTTGAGTGTGTGGATTTCTATATTGATATCAATTCGAGTCAATATTTGATATAGAATTAGCTGTAGATAATTCTGCACTACAGGAATCATTGCCCATACATATAGTAAAGTCTATATGGAGTCTGGGGTGGCAGGAGGTGAAAATACCTTTTGGTAAAATATTGTCTTTTATATCTGCCCACATTCAATTTGTTAATATGAAATATTTTTTTTATTTTGCAGCAAAAATACGTAGAGATTGAATTTCCTCTTTCACTCATCTGATCAGATAAAATTCCCTACCTCTTCCCAATGAAAGAAAAAGCATTTTTCACTCGCTCAAGCTGTTTTGATCTCTCAACATTAAAAATAGTTATTGCTGTGGGGTGTAGGAGGTTTTAAATAATGATACATGAATATGCTGTGGGGGGAAACAGTGAATCTCTGTTGCTTGGTTTATTATAGTAAAGGAATTAACCTCTTTCATGCTGAACAATGTACTAGCCTCTTATGGTAAGTGCACTTGTATACTGTGGTGTGACTTAGTTGAGACAATTAGGTGTTTCATGCCAGAAGCTGTACAATTGAGGAGGATGAATAGAAAGAAGAGACTTGGCCATGAGGCTATAATTATTGGCTTTATTGAGAACTGAAAACATAGCTAATTACCAGGAAAACAAGAGGGAATTGCAGGGGAAGATAAGGCAGCTGGATGGGCAAGTGCAGAGCCAAGTTTGGCATTCTATAGGGAGGGATGAGAGAGGAGAGAAAGAAGTGGGAGGGGATGGTGTGAAGGAGACATCTTGAGGGATAAGAGATGGACCGCGGGAGTCATATTTTGATATATGGTTTGAATTAAGTAGGAGCTAGGAGAGGAGGTGGGGATTGAGAAGGAGACTGGAACAAGGAGAGCTTGTGCTACATAGAATCAAGCTGCCTACATAGAGCAGAGCTCAATTTGGCCCTCTGGTTCCAGTGTCACAGTGTTCATCCTGCTGCTCTTTCTCTAAGGCTTGGTCTACACTCACCCCCCAAATCGAACTAAGGTACGCAACTTCAGCTACGTGAATAACGTAGCTGAAGTTCGAAGTACCTTAGTTCGATCTTACCTCGGTCCACACGCGGCAGGCAGGCTCCCCCGTCGACTCCGCGGTACTCCTCTCGTCTAGCTGGAGTACCGCAGTCGACGGCGATCACTTCCTGGTTTGACTTATCGCGTCTTGTCTGGACGCGATAAGTCGAACCCAGAACTTCGATTGCCAGCCGCCGAACTAGCGGCTGGGTGTAGACATACCCTAAGCCAGTGAGTTCAAGCTTAACATGGACATTCCTACTGCAGCAGCCTCTATGGCAAATTTTTAATAATATGAAAGCAAAACTTGTGCAGAGCAGCTAATTGAGTTAACTGTGTGTGTGCAATTTTATCGGTTTGCCCTGAGTCAGACTGTATTCATGTGGAAGAGTAGAGTTCTATATGGACCTCTAGTATGTCCAGTGTGTATCATTCACTTCTTGCTATGATGTTAATTTCTTATCATGTGATTGTATAACCTGTATGGCACATCATGATGTGGTTCTTGGTAAGGAATGTTTTTATTCTTACGGAAACATATAGTGCATGTGTGTTTGTATATGTATATACATAATCTTTTTTTTTTTTATTCCAGCACATCTTTTATCTTGGTTGTGAAACCAACTTGTACAGTAACCTTTTTGGCCACAGTTTGATTTCTAACCTAGCCAGCAGACTAGATCTTGGAAGTGAGAAGTAAACACACTATATTATTTGAAATCATAGCTTCTGAGGGGGAAACATTTGTGGAAAAATCAGTATCTCTGTGATGGGATTCCCCCCGGGGTGGAGCCTGGGACTGTGGTACCGCTGTGCCCCCTGAACTCTCTCCAGCCTGGGCCATCTCTCACAATGCCTTGCTAGTGACCAACAGCAAACCCCTCCAGGTGCTGCTATCACTCAGCACAACAGCATGTGGAGCCCCACACCCAACTAGATTGCATGAATGCTCCCAAAGCCACTCATAAATAAGGCACCAGCCAAATCCCCCCAGCTCCCAGCACTGTACCCCAGGAATATACTGTCTTGCACTGCTCAAGATGGGCAGTGCAAATGTATTAATTGGTTTACCACTTCAACAGTGGAAAGTGGACATACACCAGCCTTTGTCAAACCTGAGCAGATTTGCTCACTTCATACAAACTCACTGGTAAAGATAAACAATTAAAGAAATGTATTGACTATAAAAGGTAGATTTTAAGTGATATTAAGTGATAGGCAAAAGGTCAGAGTTAGTTACCAAAAGAAATAAAATATAACCAAGCAGTCTAAACTCTCAACCCTATTAGACTGGGAAACAACTAGATTAAGCAGTCCCCCGCTGCCCCCCCAGATATTGCAGTCCTTAGTATACAGATTTCACCCTTGAAATCTGAGCCAATCTCCTCTGTTCGAGTCTTGTCTTCTTCTCAGTGTCTTAGTTGCTTGCAGCGTAGGTGGGGGCAGGAGAAGGGCCCAGCACATGGCCACTCTTTCTGTTTTATACCCTCAGTCCATGTGCTTGGAAAACACAAGTCCAGGCATTTCTGGGTGTATTGCTGAGTCTCCAGGCAAAGTTGAGCAGTTCCCCTAGTGTGGCCTCATGCAGATGAGTCATTGCATTGTAGCTTCCTTCCTGGACAATGGTTGTTGATGGGTTCATTGACACCCTGTCCAGGCGTTGGTTACTTTCCTTGCTGTTGCCTCTAGGGAGCTAATATCTGGCTGATTCCCCAACTTATAGCATGTTTTAGTGACCACCATACAACACAATTCTCATAACTTCATATGCATTAATGATACACATATTTGGATAGAGAAATGACTTTCAGCAGTTCATAACCTTTCCCCTGATACCTTACAAGGCATGCTTTTATATATAAGGTCACGATTATTTGAAATTGAGGAATATGGGGCTTCCAGGATGCTTTCCCAAGGTATAGAATGTCACAATCTCCTTTTTAGAAAAAAAGGAAAATAAAATCAATAGTAACCACCTCCCAATTTACAGACATTTCTACATTGATATAGTCAAAATGGGAATGAGTATGATATATAAAACCTAGGATATATACAAAGCTTTTATGATCTTGACACCTAGACTCACGGTAGTTTCTGTATGTACTTGGAATCTACTGTATGTGGCAGCTTTTAATGCTTATTCTCTGCCTTTATATTTTGGGGAAAGAGCCATTTTACACCACCCTGTATAACACAGAACAACTTCTTACACTGTTATTTCATTTCAAAAACGTTGAATGAGCCATTCGGACATTGTACTTTTGGAGGCAATCATTATATAATGATGGGCAATTTCTCTAGTAGGTTAGGTACAGACTTTTTTTTAGTAAAAATAATGCATAATTGCCTCTTTCACTTTGTTGGATTTATTCTTACTAACATAAGTATAGGACCCGAGTCTTTGGTGAGCTCGGCACCTCCTGGAGCACGTGGGCACCTTCGACTACTGCTAATGTCAGAGGTAAGGATGCTTGGCCCTGTTCAGGAAGCATTCAGCCCTGATAGGCTCAAGGCATATAGGCATTCAGCCCTGACAGGCATATCTTCAGTCTCGCTCTCCTTTCCTTAACACTATTCCAAGTCAGAGATTTGTGTAGAATTATTCGTTTATAGTAGCAATCAGGATCAAGAATCCATTATGCTGTACAAACACATAAGGATAGATGATCTTTGCTGCAAAGAGCTTACAATCTAAATGACAAGATACATAAAAGGTGGAAAGAGATATAATAGTCATTAAAATGACCAGGCTGCTGCTGATAGGCATGTGTCATATTAGCACCATTTCTTCTATATTTTATTATGAAGGAGTGGGGTGAGAGAGAATGGGAGCATGGGCAGAGCAAGAAGAACACTGAACAGGAGGGGGAGGACAGAGGGAAGGCTGGAGAAAACCATGGAGATCAGGGATTGTGAGGCTGGGAGTGGAGGAAGGGAAAGGGGTAAGAAGAGCTGGGTCAAACGGCTAGTGTTCAGATAGAAAGTAATGTCCAGAATCCATGGTGTAAAAAGCAGTCAGTTGACATTTCTCTCTGCGTATCTCACTGGTAACTGATGCAACCATCACCACTACCAAAATGTCAAAATGCCTATAGAAATTTGTTCTTGGACAAAGAGTGGCTGGATCAAGCTGAACCCAAGCAAGTCTGAGGTGTACTGGTCGGCAAAGGGAAACACGCTGAAGAATTGGCCAAGACATGAGCTGTGATGCACCATTTAAAGTGAGATGGGAGGCATAGATTTGCCTATTCCCACCTGAGCATCCTCTTCCCTTCTTAGGTTCCCCCACACCAGCAGCCTGACTTCCTCCCCCTTCAGCCAGACCATAAGTCCCGTACACCTACTACCTCTAAATTTTGTAAGTGGCATGGTGACCTGGTGTGTGGGGTTGCAGTGCCACTCAGATTTGGCTCAGCGGTCCCTCCATCATGACGGAGGGATGGCCATGCCAAATTTGAGCATGTGACATTGTGACTTGGCATATGGGGTTGCAGCGGCACACAAGGTTGCAGCTCCACTCAGATTCGGCCTAGCTGAAAAATAGTTGGCTCCCCCAGCTCTGCTGCCTATGGGCCAATACATTGTCTCCACCTCCCACTGATGGTGTACTGCCCCCATTGTCAAAGTTGTGTGAAGCCTTGGATGACCAGGAAGCATCACTTCCCAAAAATGACTTCTTTCACCTCCCACTTGCTAGGAAATTTGGCTCTTCTACCCAGGTGAGGACTGAGGACATGGCCATGCGTTAGTCATATCCAGTATGGATTATTGTAACTGCTTGCATATGGACCTGAATGTGAAGACAATACACAGGCTCCACCTGGTACAGAAGCCTTCTACATGGCTTAAGCTGCTGTGAGAACAGCAAGCCAGTCAACTTCCGCTGACAGTAAAAGGCCATGGTCCTAATTTTCAAAGCAATGAATGGAGCAAGCCCCTGCATGAAAGACTGAATTTTGATCTGTGAATCATGACTCCTCCAGTGCCGATCACAAAGCACGTGAGAGTTGGAATCGAAGTATTTTTGGTCAAGGGGATCCATCTTTGGAACAATCTTCCAGATGAGATCAGGTGAATCCAGAGTCTGACTATTTGTAGAACCTCTTTCTTTGGGAAAGCCTATCCACCATAAGTGGAAGAAACACACTTTATTTCCCCCTCAAAACCACCCCTCCATTTACAAGTAGAGTTTTAACCCTAAAAATGGAGAGGTGCCAGAGGCTCCATGAAATCTGCCAGGAACTTTGTGACTGGTTTGATGTGGTAGTCGTTCAGATACTACAGTGATGGGCTGGCGTATAAAACCCTAAGACTGATAGAAACTGTTGGTGTCCAGAGGATGTGAAAATCTTCAGGGCAGAGGGCCCTGGCTAGGCCCTCTCCTTGTTGCTGGGGTGTCCCTGCTGCTCCCACAATCCCACAGCCCAGTGATGGGCTGGCGTATAAAACCCTAAGACTGATAGAAACTGTTGGTGTCCAGGGGATGTGAAAATCTTCAGGGCAGAGGGCCCTGGCTAGGCCCTCTCCTTGTTGCTGGGGTGTCCCTGCTGCTCCCACAATCTTCCGCCAGTGACTAGTGGTTCTACTTTGCTTCCACCAGCAATGTGGAGCAGATTGTGTGCAGAACACCTGTCTTTCCCTTCTAGTACTCTAAAAGGCACAGCGTGGCTATCACTTTTCTGAATGTTTAGCATTTGTTATTCCAGGTCTAGATAACTAAAATGTAGTGGATTTTACTCATCTTGGCATGTACCGTTCTGTGGTATTCCCTCTACCCAAAACATCTAATGGCACCACTATCAGAGGATGCACTAACTGCAGCTGTCAGGGGAACAGAAACAGAAGCATTACCCACCATTGTGAATAGACTGAGCTAGCACAGTGCTTTCATAGTGTGTGTGTGTCATAAAATCAAGCTGTTCTTATACACTACAGATGGAGGCAGCCTCTTTGTTGCTGAATACCATATTCGTTATCAGGTATTAAGATTTAAACAGTTTTCATAAATGGCTGAATAATTGGGAATCCCTTGGCCCATATTTGAATTTCATACTCAAGTACATGATCTGCCAAGACCTTCCTACACACTGATATGTGGGTGATTATTCAAAGAGATTTCCAACTCATGAGCTTTACTGTATCTCATCACAAAATAGATACATTGGGGGTGAGAAGTCCTGTCTTTATATGTACAAAAAAACAGATAAGCTTTAACAGTCTATGTGAAGGGAACTAATAAGGCTGTATTTTCATAGGTATGCAGGCACTCGTATACATTCTTTAGCTATTCATTCCTACAGGATCTATGTTCTATTGGCCTAAATTTTCAGAAGTGCTAGTGTCATGGTTACAGGGCTAGCCTATCCTCCCTCTTATCTCCGAGTACATCCCTACAGCATCAGGTGTTTATTGGGTAAAAGCATAGCAGGGTGCATCACATTGGACCAGGTTAAGGTTACCAGACACCGAGATCCAAACTGGATCTTTTTCCTGTCGATCTCTACTGGGACAAAATGCGTTGTGGATACCCCCTTTGCATCTGTAATCACCACTTTAATCTGCCGCCCTGGTGGGGCAGTGTCCTGATGCCCCTCTGGCTGGACTGCCAGTATAGCCTGCAGTGGTGCATTGCCAGCCTCCTGCTGCATGAACCCTGGACAGTTTGACCACTTGTGCCTGGTCCCCTTAAAACACCTCTGTTCATTGGATTCTCTCTTGTTCCAATGGTTAACTACTCTCATTATTAAAAATGTACACCTTATTTCCAGTCTGAATTTGTCTAGCTTCAACTTCCAGCCAGTGGATCATGTTATACCTTTCTCGGCTACATTGAAGAGCCCATTATTAAATATTTGTTCCTCGTGTAGCTATTTATAGACTGCAATCAAGTCACCCCTTAACTTTCTCTTTGTTAAGCTAAGTAGCTTGAGCTGTTTGACTCACTGAAGGTGCTGAATGCTGCTGAATGGTAGGCAGTAATATGTCATTTCTTTTTGCTTTAAAAGACAAAAATAACGAGTGATGGACAATGTCCTTCCAAAAAGGAAGCCACTCAATATATATTTACAAGACAGGGATAACACGCACATGTGTGTAGATAAGAATAGTTTGAAAATCAGATATATTGTATAAATACATATAATCCTTTTGTTTGACATGAGAAGGGGAAGTAGAAAGAAGGAAAGGACAAGATGGTAAGTGAATGAATACTGAGAAGTTGAATAATTGAATGTGCGGCATCGGAGTATTAAACCACCCCACCTACTGTGAACAGTTTGATACCTCAAAATGTGTTCTATCCCCCACAGCTTCATACAAATAGACCTTCCCAAAATCTTTAGGAAGACCTTAGCCCTCCCCCATATGCAAAGTATAAAACAAAACTGGCATTACACCGATAATCATGAAAACTGCCCTCATAAGTAGAGGCAGTTTAGGTCCAAGTGCCATGTTATCGCACTATTACAGTGTATCCAAGAAAGTGACCCATTGTACTTTTTCTGTACCTCACAATAAATTGAGGTTACAGTATGCTGGATGTGGCACTATGTAGCTATTATCATTTGACATATAATTTGATTCCGTTTTTACTTTGTAATGAAATGCTATCGGTGCATTTTCACTAAATCGGTTACTGAAATATATTTTAAATAACATATATTTTTATTTTCCATCTTTCAATAAAGTACGTATACATCTAGTTTGGTGTCTAGAAACTATTAAAAAGTTTCTATGAGGATAATGGGGGATTTTGGTTATAAGCTTTACGGCTGATTCTGTTTTTACTTTGGTCAAACTCTGAGGTCATTACTCAAACTGGAAAGCAAGGACTGAATAAAACCAGTGTAAGAATTTCAGTATTTTGCCTTCCAGAACAGAACTATCTACAGTAGTATGTTTTATTACTATTTAAGTGTATTTGTATTGTTTAGGCTTCACATAATATTAATTATTAACAATATTCCACAATGTCTATGTAAGAATCATTTGTAGTACTTTGACTCAAAAAGGCCTCCAGGTGAGTTTGTGAAATGGATTTGTATTTTATGGTTGGATAAGATAACTTAGAATGTATTCAAAGGGTTTACATTAATTCATGGTAAGACACAAAGTGCAGCTTGGAAACATGATGAATTAAGGTCCTGGCTCTATTTATCTCAGTAATAACAGATGTGAGAGAAATCACAAATGGGGAATCCGAAGTATGTAATTAGAAAAAAGAATCTGGGTTAGCACACTCTTTTTATTGGAATATTCTTAATCTAGCAATGCAGTTTTCCATTAAATTGCATAAACTAACATCCTCCCACTAAATTGTCCAAAATATTATATTTTTATTATATTATAAAATATATATGTTTAAACTAATTCTCCAATATTCCAGTCTGGATTACTGAATGGCAAAAAAGGTTTTTATCGCACTGCTTTCTTAGTGCTTGGATTAATATCTGCTTTAAAATTAACCAAAATGGCAGCTATGTAGACATATAATCCCAAACCACTAATCTTTGTAAATGTGAATTATCTGGCACTGTGATCCATTGTTCATATGGGAAATAATGGTTCTTGCTGCAATTTCACTTCTGAACATGGCCCACGTTCCCATGCTAATACACTGATATTTGACTATCATCTGTATGTAAGTGGAGATTAATGGATAACACATACCTCCTTTTCTTCAACTGAGAGCAGCACTGTCTCCAAGCTGCCTGACTGCCTTTCTGAGAACGGCAGCTGGCTGAAGCTGTATTCACAGGCTCTGACTTTCTAAAGTGCTGGGGGGGTGCTCGACCCCTGGCTCTGCCCCAAGCCCCGCCCCCACTCCACTCCTTCCTCCCAAGTCCCCTGCCCCTGCTTCACCCCCTTCCCACCTCTTTCCGCCCAGTTCTGCCCCCTCCCCCGAGCATGCTGCATCCTCACTCCTCCCCCTCTCCCCCAGAGCCTCCTGCATGCCAGCTGATTGTGGTGGGTGGGAAGCGTGGGGAGGGAGGGGGAGGTGCTGATAGGGGGGCTGCCGGTGGGTGTTCAGCACCCACAATTTTTTCCCCGTGGATGCTCCAGCCCCGGAGCCCACGGAGTCGGCACCTATGGCTGTATTCACATAAGACCAAAGTATTGCTAATGTGAAGTGGGAAATACCTTGATGAACTCTTTTCCTTGGTATCAATCTCTTTTATCAAAGTCTTCATTTTGTCAAATAGGGCCTCTTGGTCTCTGTACTGTATTTGGATGCACAAGTAGCTACAGCAATAACAAAAAATCTGCAATTGGCCAGAAGATTGCAACCATTCATTCCTGTTGAATGCAGACCTTGTCATAGTAGTACAGAACTCAATGAAGAATTAAAAAAGGATAATATAAAGAATGCCAATCACCATGGGTTTTTTTAAAACAGTTTCTGGCAGACTAACTTGATGTACGTTTTTGATGAGATTTGGTTTGGTTGATAAAGTTGGGTTGACAAAGATAATAGTGTTGATGTAGTATACTTTCACTTCATTAGAGGATTTGACTTGATACCACAGAACATTCTGAAGAAACTAGAACATTACAAGACACACATTAAATGGATTATAAACTGGTCAACTGACTGGTCTGAAAATGTATTTGTAAACAGAATCATCGGTGAATGAATGGGTTAGTAGTGGGGGTCCTGCAGGGGTCAGTTCTTGGGCCTACTTGGCTATTTAAAATCATCACTGATAGAGTTTGCAGGTGACACAGAGCGATCTGCATCTCTGGGTAACCTGGTTGAAAGTAAACAATGTATTTTAATATGGCCAAAGCTAAATCAAATCAAAATGTTGTGGACAGGAGGGGGAATTCTTTTCTGGGAAACAGTGATTCTGAAAGACTTTGGTCATGGTGGATAATTAGCTGACCACGAGCTCCTAGTGTGACGCTATGGCCAAGGGCTGATGTGATCCTTGTATGCATAACCAGGAGAATATCAAATAGAAGTAAATAAGTTATATTACCTTTGTACTTGGCACTGTTCTGACCACTACTGTTGTGACCACTATATTGTGTCCAGTTCTGCTGTCCTTAATTCAAGAAAGAGGCTGATAAATTGGAGAGGGTTCAGAGAAGAGCCACGAGAGTGCTTAAAGGATTAGAAAACATGCCATATAGTCATAGGCTCTAGGAGCTCAGTGTATGTAGCGTAACAAAAAGAAGGTGACTTGATCACAGTCTGTAAGTATCTACATGGGGAATAAAGTTTGATAATGGGTTCTTCAGTCTAGCAGACAAAAGTATAACAAGAACAATGGCTGGAAGTTGAAACTAGACAAATTCAGATGCAAATAAGGTGCAAATAAGGTGTACATTTTCAGCAGTTAGGGAAATTAACCACGGGAACAATTTACCACGGGTTGTGGTGGATTCTCAGTCACTCACAATTGTTAATCAACATTAGATTTTTTTTCTCAAAGATATGCTGTAGTTCAAACAGTAATTAATTCAGATAAGCCCTCACCTGTGTTGTACAGGAGGTCAGACTAGATGATTACAGTAGTCCCTTCAGGCCTTAAATCTAAGATCCACACATTTGTAACATCTAGGATAGATTATTGCAATTCTTTTCATCTAGAAAGGAAACCCCATGTCCCTCAGAAAGCCTCTGCTTGTTTAGAATACAGTGGATTGGCTGATCCCCAACACAGATCACGGGAAACTTATCACTCCAATACACCATACTCTGGATTGGCTCTCCATTGAATAGAGATTCCAGCTCAAGGCTATTGTTCAGATGGAATTGGGGCTGGGTACCTGAGAAACCCTCTCTCCCTTTGTGACCAGGGTCTCCCATGACCACTGCATTCCACTAGAATGTTACTTTCAACCAGTAGTGGGAAGGTTGTGGCCTTCGGAAAGAGAATCTCCCAGGAGGCAGCCCAAGAATGTGGGACGCTCTGCCAGAAGAAATGAGAATTACTACTAACTTTGCAATATTCAGAGTCAAATGTAAGACCTAGCTCCTCTCCCAGGCTCTCACAATAGTACTCTCATTCTCAGAGACTAATCTATTTAAATGGGCCATCCTGATCATTACAAAGTTGTTTTTTCTCCTGCTGATAATAGCCCACCTTAATTGATTAGTCTCATTAGAGTTGTATGGCAACACCCATTTTTTCATGTTCTCTGTGTATATATATATATCTTCCTACTGTATTTTCCACTGCATGCATCCGATGAAGTGGGTTTTAGCCCACGAAAGCTTATGCCCATATAAATGTGTTAGTCTCTAAGGTGCCACAAGTACTCCTCGTTCTTTTTTTTTTAAATAACAATGTTTTTTAAGCTTATTTGATGTTTTATGCATGACAACATAGGGAGCTTAAGTAAAACCTAGATACATTTTTACAAAATATATCATAACCCATTTAAACTTCAATCTGTTAAATGATGTAGTAAACAAATCATGTGGGCCAAGATTTTGAAAAGCGGGAACCTAGTGCTAGGCTCCTAACTCCATATTTAGGTGCCTAAGAGTGACAACTTTCAAAAATATTAACTACTCAACAGCTCCCATTGAAGTAAATAGGAATTAGGGCATTTAGCACTTTTTTTCTATAGCACTTGTGGCAACAATAAGAAATTGCTGGAATAGTATATTTAATAGTTGAAGAAGAATATTTAAAAATTTTAAATTAAACATGTTCCTATAAGAAAAGTAATGGTTAATTCCAAATTTATCTTGATAAGTAAATGTATAGAACAAGTACCTTGTGAAGGCAAAAGAAAAGTATATGTCAATTCTTTCAGTGCAAGAAAAGCATTTTCTATAGGATAAATACCACAGTTCTGTTCATTCTGATGTACTGTGAAGGAAACTGATTTCCTGATGAATGAATAATTGTGCATCATAAATGAGTGGCAGAAGTAATTGTCAAATC
The DNA here is from genome assembly GCF_028017835.1 of Emys orbicularis. NCBI lineage: Eukaryota > Metazoa > Chordata > Testudines > Emydidae > Emys > Emys orbicularis. The sequence goes on from NC_088690.1 coordinate 19,455,876, forward strand.
CAAATGTGTCCTTTTGTAAGCTGGATGGTTTTGGTTAGTAGTGATACAAACTTGAAATGGCATTGCCTGAGGCAAATAATATACTGTATAATTTATTTTGATTTTGAAAAGATAACAAGTTGCGTTATACTATTGGTTTCAGTAATGTTATCAGTTTAAGAAACCAGAAGATAAGAAACAGAAACCCAAGTTATTAAACCTATGTGCTAATATAGTATACCTTCAAGTCAACGTTTTGTAATGACCTGCAGGAACCGTATGGAAAACCTTGAAAAACATTATATTTACTTTTAATTTATATTTTAATATTCCTAAAATTTAATATTTTTGTTAGATTTACAAATGTTGTGGATTTTTGGTTCAGTAGCTAATTTCAGCATTTGATTCAGTTTCTAATGCATAATTCAGATTGGCTAATTCATGAGCACTGTGGCATAGACCGAAAGCGGGCTGAAGGACCTTAAAGAGTTACGATAAACAGCAAAGGCTAAATACACATAGGTTAGCTATGCAACAACTAAAGAGGGAGGGGCTATGATCAGAGTAAATTTGAGAAAGATGTTTATAAATTGGATGGGGTTCAGAGGAGATCCACGAGAATGAATAAAGGATTAGAAATCATGCCTTACAGTGACAGACTCGAGGAGCTCAATCTATGTAGCATAACTAAGAGAAGGTGAAGGGGTGACTTGATTACAGTCTATAAGTACCTTCATGGGGAACAAATATTTGATAATGGGATCTTTAATCTAGCAGAGAAAGGTATAACTCTATCCAATGGCTGGAAGTTGAAGACAGACAAATGTTTAACAACGAAGCTAATTAACCATTGGGACAGTTTACCAAAGGTCATGGGGGATTCTCCATCATTGGCAATTTTAAATCAAGATTGGCTGGTTTTTTTTTTAGGAACTATTTTGGAAAAGTTCACTGTCCTGTGTTGTGCAGGAGGTCAAAGTAGAGCCCAAAGTCTATTTCGCAGAGTGAGGAGGTAGACCAACACCAAGGAAGGGAGCCGAGCCACCATTGGTCCCTTCTGGCCTTGGCATCTGTGAATCTAAGGTAACCCAGCCCTGAGGCATGGCATAACCCTTCTCCCTGTTAACTGCTGGCTGGAGAAGCTTATTCCCTCTCACATCAGGGGTATGAGTCCTGAGTTATGTATCTTGGCACCACCACCCAAGGGGCTCATCTTAGAGCCTGGAACACCCGGGGTACTGTCCCTTGGAAAAATGTTCACTACCAAATAATATACTAGGAGTGTAGTCCAATACACAAGGAATACAATAATTATTACAGTCCCCAAAAGTAGCAATACAGCAGGGGGAACTTTATTAGGTACAGGTAACAAAGGATAATAAAATAGCAACAATACCTTAAACCAGGGGTGAAAGTAATTTAAAGGACTTACTGGTATGCTGGAGTCCTGAGGGGGGCATGGCCTCAATGGGAAGAGGTGGGGCCTTTCAAGATTTAAAGGCCCTAGGGCTCCGGCTGTGGCTGGGAGCCCCAGGGCCTTTAAATCACCCCGGAGCTACCAGCTGCAGAGGCGGCTGGAAGCCCCAGGGCTCAGGGGCGAATTAAAGGACCCGGGGCTCCAGCCGCTGTGGAGCTCCGGGCCCTTTAAATCACCGCGGGAGCCCTGCTGTCACAACCCCTGGGGCGACAGGGCTCGGGCTAGGGCTGGGATAGCGGCGGCAGGGCTCCGGAGGTGATTTACAGGGCTCAGGGCTCCCTGTAGGGGCCGGAGCTCCGGGACCTTTAAATTTCTACCCGAGCCCGGCTGCTGGAGCTCCGGTGGTGATTTAAAGGGCCTGGGGCTCCCCGCAGTGGCTGGAGCCCTGGGCCCTTTAAATCACTGCCGGAGAAGCCAGTCCAGTCTGGCATGGCATACCGGCTCTTGCCGGCATGGCGTACCAGACCGTACCGGCTTACTTTCACCTCTGCCTTAAGCCCTCTGCCTCCCAGCATTTACAACAGGCCCAAGCCACACAGCTTCCTCCCAGCACGTGCCTAGGCAGATAGTGAGTTGAAACTCAGTTTTTTACTGAGTGATGCAGCACTGTAATCATTGGCTGTTGTAAAACTCACAAGTATAATCGACAGACATGGGATTTCTCTGGCTATGATACAAATCTCTCTGCTTCATTCCTACAACAGCCAAAACCAAAAGTAAAACAAAATCCTTTTCTCTGAGTTCTAGCTTACGTTTGGTGCTGTAGTAGCTATTTCTATCTCTGCCCTGGACTCTAGGCAATCTGGGAAACTTAGTCCTGAGCCGCTGTAGCTGTTTCTGCTGTAGGGCAAGGGTGAGTCCCCTAGAGGCTTAGAGTAGTATGTCAGGAACAACCAACTCCAGAGGGGGCTACCCTAGGAAAGAGTCTATAAATATATTCTGAGAGTGTCAACTCCCACTTGGAAAAGGGACTAATTTAGCATGATGTGACTGATATCCCAACAGAAGTGGGAGAAGCCTCTTTGCTTGGCACATTCATAATTAGACTGTACAAAACGCTAGTAAGTGTATACAAGAAAACCCTGTTGCACCAACATGGAGATGGACAATGAGATCTTCATTTCTAGATTCTATAATTCTGTGAACTAGCTTTGCTGCACTTATCTGATATATTTACAATGTTATATGTTTGCATGCCACTTCACAGAAATGGGGGGGGGGACCTTTCTTTCCCTGATAATCTTGCAACCTAAATTTACAGAACTAATAAAAATGATGACCACAGATAATGAAGAGAAAGAGATGGGAGGGCGAAGGTTACCAATGAATAAGGTGGGGGAAACAAATGTGTCTGAACCTTGAAAGAACAGATTTTTACATTTGTGAGTTAGGTGAGATGAAATAGACTGCAGTAGAGCAGAGGTCAGATGTTGGAAGCTGATTGAGATAAATGGGTTTTTAAGGATCTCTCTTATAATTTCTGCTCATGTGAAAATCTTCTCATATCGCTGAGCATCTTTACAGACAGTGGAGCAGTATGGCATCCCCATTCGTTCCTATCCATGACTTGTTCCTCCATTAAGCCCAGCCTGGTCATGTCCCTGTGTACGATGATCCTCCATCTAGTCGGTGGTCAGCCTCTAGGTCTGACTGACCTTGGTTGTGTTTGCATTATTTTCTTTGGTATCCTATCATCTGTTTGTCTTCTACAGTATCCCTCCATCATAATCTTTTCAATTGCAGCCAAACGCATATCCTAATTTCTCATCCTACTCTCCTTTTTCATTTGTCTTAAAAGCATTCCACTTTTCATCTACCATCTTCTGAAAAACTCTCATCTATACTTCCTCCAGCCTTTGATGTCTGTTTCATTTAGTGCATTGGCTTCCAGGCCATAGAGCAATACTTTTAGTACACTGTTTTGAAAAAATTTCACTTTGGTACCACACGTAATGTTTTTATCAGTCCATATCTATTTTTAACTTCATCCTTGATGGAACCATCAGCAAGGATCAGTTTTCCTACATACACGTAAGATTTTAATTGTTCTACAACTTCATCCCTGTGGCATTTCAAAATTTTATCTATTGTTGCTTTTCCAAGATGCAACCACTTTATCGTCTTAGCATCTACTGTCAAGTCGACTACACCAATTTCCCAGGTAGCGAAGAGTATCGTAAATAATTCAGATGTGTCTACCACATTGTCATCTGCATAAAGTTAAAGAGCTTAACTGTAGATCGTCAGTGTCGCACCCTCCAACTCATCTACTAGCATCCTATTTAAGAACACGATGGAAAAGCAAGGGTGATTACATGCCCTCTTGTCCTATAGCAGACTTTGACTTGAACCAATTGCCTGTTTTCCCACCAATTCTTATGGCCATACAAGAGTCTTTGTACCTAACTTTTATGCTTCAGGAACAGACAGTATAACAGATGCGCTGCTAAAAGTGCCATCAAAGCATTAGGAAAAATATATAAGAAGGTATGGGAGCAAGAAGAGGTACTGGATGACTGTTGTACCAGTTCTGAAGAAAGGAGATTCTTCCGATCCAAATAATTATAAGATATAAGCTTATTATCTGTAGTGGGGGAAAATCATGATGAAAATATTTGTCAGCAGATTAAAGCCAGTTTTAGAGGAAATAGTAGATCAAAAACAGTCTGGCTTCAGACCAGGCTGAAGATGCATTCAACATATATTCACGCTTCAATAGCTGACGGGGAAAAAACAAGAATGGTGATTAAAGATGTTTATTTGATTCAGTTTGGAGGGAAAGCATAATAGAATGTAGTAAACTCATATGGAGTTCCAGATAAGATAACTACAATTATGAAAATATTGCCTAGCAATTAATCTGCTTGCTTTGCCTACTCCTCACATAAGGGCTTGATCTTGTAAGATGCTGAGCAATTTTTAGGAGATGTTTAGCACTCTCAACTCCCACCAACTTCAAAATATAATCCTTAATTTAGGACACAATATTTTCTAGGGCAGATAAATGTAGTGGTACTTTTTCCTAAGTCTTCTGAGGGCTTTTAGTCTTGTTATACCTCTACAGAATGCAGGTACTAGGGTTTTTGAAACATAAGTAATTAAAAGCTTTCTAAAGATGTAGTGGTTAAACCTTAACTCTTTTGGGGAAAATTATTGGTATTACTATGAAAGTGGCGGGGGTGGGGTTTTGATTTCATTTTTCCAGTTAATGTTAAGGCCACATCAAACATTAGTTAAGTTGAGCAATGCACTTATTTTAGCATGAGATAAAAATACTATCCACTAGTCAACTTTTGTTTAGCTGACAAATGCTTTTGAAGTGTTGGATCATAGTGTTCTTATCAGAGATTGGCTGACTTGGCAGTGCAGAGATTGAAAACATACAGTATTTCTGTGCTGGTGTATTTTAATGTGAACATATTAAAATAAATGCCTTTCTAATATTAGATGTGGCATATCTTTATACTGGGTCTGCTGTTCAACTTTTTCAGAAATGATCTATGCCATGTTTAAGAATCAAATATTCATTTGACAAAGATTTATCCAGTAGCTCAAAATAGTATATTATTCTTAGTCTTTCCCAGTGGAAATTTTCCAAATTAACTTTTGGTTTAAAGCAACGGGCTCTAAGTTAAAATAATGAGCATATTCCAAATGAGAGTAAATAAACACAAACTTTTTATCCTCCTTTCAACATAAACCAGTTTTAAACAATTATTTTAAAACACACACACACACACATGCTGATAATGTATAAACTGATACTCTACATATGGCATCATGGAACTATGATGGGAAATTCTGCAGATTCCAACATGTCAGTAGACATGTCTACTGGAAGGGAGAATGGAGCAGAAAAATTGCTCCATTTTAGCTTGGTCAATGGAACTAGGAATGTCCAACAAACTCTGATAGCTTGAGGTTGCAATGAGGTTGACTACTCTGCAGACAACTTTTTTTTCAGACATCTGTTTCAAATAATTTTATGCAGTTGTGTGGTAGTACAACTGTGTTTTTGTGGTACAATTCTCTTCCATCATATGTGTTTCTGTGATGGTATAGATACATATTTTATGATAATCTGGTCTTTCATATTGTCTGTTGAATTTGTTAGGGTCTAGAAACCTGAAAACTGTAATTCTGAGGATAAGTAAGAAACATTGACCTTTGCGGTCTGGCTCAGTTGAGATGAATTTGATCTAGTGTATATTCCTCTAATGAAAAGGAAATTGTTGTGATATCCTTTGTTCCAGTATTTCCTGTGTAGAAGAATTTACCAGAAAGGGCAAATAAATTAAAAATAAAAATGCTACTGACTATACATTATTACATTTTGTTAATGTTGAATTAATTGCTGACAGTGATTATACAGTTACATCAGGATTGTACCATCATTTAAGTCAAGCCATTGTTACATTACTTTGCATACACAGGAGATCCTTCCAAATTCCATAAAGGTTACTACTGTTAATCATTTCAAGAAGACAATAAGATATGCTAGTAATGGCTCAGCTGAAAAGAATAACCAAGGTTAAGAGCTTATTAGTGCTTAATGAGTATAGTCATCAGATAACAGAGAGCACATTGAAGGGAAGCTTGTGCTGCACAATTAAAATGAAAGACTTGGCTAAGAGAATGTTTGGGTTTTTAAGCTATTTTTTCAGTTTTAATTAATGTTCTCAAGAAGTTAGACTGCATTTACTGTTCTGCTAAACCTGTTGTGGGATATTGTTTGTTTTTTAGTGTTTGCTTACAGCCAAAATGTCAAAATTAATGATGACTTTGGGGTACCTCAAACTTTGTCTGGTTTGAGACAGGTTGCATCTGATTTGGAGAAGTGCTTTGCATGTGCAGCTCCCCTGGACTTCAGTTTGAGTTACTAGTGCTCCAGATTTCTGAGACTCAGGCCATCTCAAGTTCGGCACTCCAAATCAGTAACCATTTGTGAAAATTTTGACCTTAATAGACTATGTCATCAGCTATATTTATAATTTTACCAGTGCAGTATGGGATGAAATTCATCTTGGCAATACTTCATCTAAAAGAGAGAAAGCTAATGAGGATAAAAAAGAAGCCATTAGTATATCAATTTATAATTAGTAGGTATCTACCCAACATTCCATAACAACCTTTCCTACACAAAGATTATTGCGCGATGTTATATAGTATGAAACAGAGACTTTGTTGCAAAATTGCTAACATTTATTAATGCATTGGCAGGTCTCACAGCAACAAGATTTAATTTTTAGATTCAGTTATCATTAAGATTGATAAAGTTATGGTTGTTTATTTTGTAGCATTTTTATGCCTGAAGTCCCGTTAGAGTAATTGAAAAACAATGAATTTTTAGGTTAATCCACTGACCTTCTGTACAAGTAGAGAATAAATGATTCCATACGATCTAATTAAATATTAAGCAAAAAGTTGCTTGTTTAGCCTATACCACTAAATACCACTATATGTGAGCCTATAAATCCTTACTCAAGCAAAGTTTCTTTGACTTCACTAGGTGTTTTGGCTGATAAAAGATGGTAGGATTTGGCTTACTAGTAGAGTATTTGCACACAATCACCTCTTTGCATCTGAGATAGTAACTGTATTTTGTGTGTGCGCGTTGGGCCTGTTTGTTGCACACTCGGTAACTTTCACAGTGTTTTGGAGGGATTTATTCAATGCAGTAGGTACACAGTATTTACAAGAGAACTTCCTCACAAGATCACAGATGTTAGATACGGAAGAACCCTATTCGCTCACCTAGTTCACTATCCTGCCAATGCAAGATTGTTCCCTGCAGTATAATTGTTAGTGCTGTGTCCTATCTGGTTTTAAATGTAACTGATGGAGCTTGCGCCACTTGAGGGATTATACCAGTCTAGTAGAAGATTTCACTGTTGGGAAGCTTTTCCTAATATTTAGCCCAGGATTTCCCCCCCCCCCCCTCAATTTCATCCCATTATTCCTAGTTATGCAGTCTTTCCTCCAATACCATCCTAAAATGGGTTTTCTTCCCTGGTGTTTACACATTGAAATAACTGTTGACAGTTATATCTGTGTTAGTCATCCTTGAACCATGTTATAGCTATCTCATTATTTTAATCTTTCTTGATAAATTAATCCCTCTGGGCCTGTAATCATTGCTGTTGATTTCCTTTGAAGTCCCTTCAGTTTGTGTACAGTACATAACTGTCAATGTATCAGAACTCACTTTGTCTTTCTAGATCTGGAATGTCTGTAGCATACTAATTTTTATTGATAAATAGGGGAATTTCTAATGCTGTAAACACATGGTCTCAAAGAATCTAATTTTGGATGAATATCCTACTGTTCTTGCATCTTTGAGCCTAATTCTTTTTCCTGTAGACAATTCATTTACTTAAAGCTTTAATCAGATGCAGCATCTGTTTTTCATTCCTGCTTTTACCAATTTTATAGCTTAGTTGAAATTGTTCAAGTGACTTGGCCATATGTCTGGGTCTCCGTATCACAGTCCTACTCAGGCAAATCATTGACTTCATAGTTCTCATCTTGTGTTTATTGCTTTTTTTGATGATTGTTCCTTCTAGAATATTTTTGGGCATCTCCTCGGATAGTCTTTGCCTTGCTGGCTGACTTGTTCAGGGTTTTTTTAAAAAACATTTTCTTATTCTTTTGAGATGATCCTTTTTTGAGTTGCTGGGGTTGAGCTGTAATGATTGGTTTGTCATGTTTGTACCTCCTGCTGCTATACTAGGATTTACTTTATATGCAGAAGGAAGTAATCTCTAGGTTATTGAGGTTGGGTCTTTTGAGGTTAGGCTAACAGTTTTTCTTGCTGAATATATTTATTACTTGTAAGGAAATTGCTGGTCGCTATCTGTGGCATTGGGTATCTAGGTAGTGGTTCTACTTGGCCTTCCCTCTTGTCTTTTGATTTATAGCAGCAAAAGTCATTCTGTGCAGGAGACAATCTAAGTAAACAAAGAATGTGTTATCCAGCTCAACCTTTTCCTCATGATAACCTGCCAGCTTTTCTCCTTGTAGCTCTAGGCTCCTGCCATGACATAGGTCATGCTTGTGCCAGCCTTTTGCTGTGAGAAGAAAGCATACCTAGGGCAATATGTACTGGATTTCATCCTAACAGAGGACATGTTTTACATGATACTCTCATTTTTGGTGTACATTATTCGGATTCTGAGAGTTTTAAATCTGCTCCTAACCTTGGGACATTACTTAATATCACTTTGTGTTACCCAGCCGTTTAATGCTTTCATGCTTCAATAGTTCAGTCCAGTGTTTCCCAAAGAGTGGTTGTTGTGGTTTCTACCTTTCTAGTCTGGTGCATATTTTTGAGATAAAGGAATGGCAGCATCCATAGAATTCTCTGGTGAAAACACTGTAGTGTTGCAACATATTACATACCAAAATTGTCAACATCTGATTTGTGCTGGTTAGCTTTGGGTGGACACAAAAGTCAGCTGATACTATTTCTGTTCAGTGGTGGGATGAGAGTAACCCTTAAATCTGGTTTCCAATGTGAATGCTCATGTTACAAGTTCTAAAATCAGTTTTCAGGAATATTTTTAAACATTTGCTTAAAACTGGTTGTTTCTGCACTCATTCCCGACAGCAAACGTATCTGGAGTATATGTGGTAAGCAAATACAAAAATGGGGTTAAAGATAATTTTTTTATTCAGAGCAAATATTTGAGGGGAAATTTGTGGCTTCAAAAAAAAATTATCTGGGTTATATCAATTTGTTTAGCAGGAGGTAGTTTTCTAGAAGATTTTCAGCAATGTTCTAGTTTGTGAGGATCTCACACCAATATGTCTTGGGGACAGTCTTCTGAAATTGGTACAGATCCACACAATATTTTCATGATTTTAAAAATTAGACTATGTACAATATTCTATGGTATAATCTATGAGCTAAATCTTATACTTTTTTCAATTTTAAAATGTTTTCATTTGCCTAGCTGAAATAGAGAAGTAGACATGTTTGTTTTTGAATTGTGGAATCTGTTGAACAGCGTAAAATGTGAATGAAGAAGACTTACTTCTGCACTAGCATGTGCACTCAGATATATGTGCATGCATAGACTCATTCAGTTCTCCTCTACATCGGTTGGAGTGCACTCATATCAGACACACCTTTAAAAAGGAACATAATCTTCTGCCTATACTCTTCTAGCTATTCCCTGGGAACATATTGGGCAGTCATGGACAGAGGGATTCTGACCTCTGAGCATGGAGGATGATGAGGAGGAGATGAGTTAGATAGGAAAGGACTCCTTCACAAATGTTTTCCATTAAACATGGCAGGGCACATGGTACCCTCCTCTATTATTTGCAGAGGGAGCAATGTGAGGCAGACAGACTTCAAAATTTGCATCCAGAGATGGCAAATGTCTCACCACTTTGTTAATGGTTTTGTGGGTTAAAGCAAGGGCAGCAGCTACTTTCCAAGGCATGCTCTCCTGTGTAACTAACATATTTAACAGAAGTAGAAATCTTCTTAATACATCAGCAGTAACTCCCTCTGTCCTGGGTCCCCGTGGAGGGGTGGTGGGTTCACCTTTCAAATTAGAACAGAAAGTGGAGAGTTTTGAGGTGGTTCTCAGATCCTATGGGAGTTTGTTCCAGATCCTTGAGCTGGCCTCTGAAAGATCTCTGTCTCCTGCACAAGATTAGCTTTGCCTGTGCGGTGAATGACTCAATTGTGCCTTAGGAGCAGAGTTGTAAAGCACAATCCTCATATCGGAGCTTTAGGCAATCTTTCAGGTAGGCTAGACACGTGCCATTGAGCACTTTAAGGACTAGGACAAAGACCTTGATTTCGATTTTGTTCTATGGGAAACCAGTGCAGAGTGGAGGACAGGTTTTGTGTACTCACAATAGCCTGTACTGTTCAAGAGATGCGCAGCATGGCTACTAGGATGATTGCACTGCCATCAGGGAAGGGAGTGAGAAATATAAAGGAGCAGGCCTTTTTTGTTGGGTTGGCTTCACCCTTGTGGGATTGTTCTCTTTATTTGAAGGCAACATGATTTACCACTTTTGTGGCCTGTCAGATCCATCCTTTTTAAAAGGAGAATTAGGCTGAAATTCTCCAAGTTTAAATATGTAGGGTTGGGGGTTTTTTTGGTTTTTTTTTTCTGACTTTTTACCTGCCTGTGGGATTTGACCAAGGAATCAAAGTAATTGCACATGTAATTTCACTGTACACTGAAATAAAAATGGACTCAAATGGCAATGGCACCTTCCAAGCTTGCACTTTAAATTTACTGAAATGATGAAAATTGCACTCTCTCTCAGAATGTATTAGTTATTTATCATAATACTTTTTCTTATAGTAGCTCTTTAAAAATGAGGCAGAGCAGGGACTTGAACCTGCATCATCCACTTCCCAGGTGAGGGCCCTGACCACCAGGTTATTGGTGGGGCTTTGCTCTTGCTCAGACATTCCATCTTGGGCCTGTGAAACCTTTCCCAACAAAAGTTTCATTGAAACCAATACATTCCCTCAAAAGGTATCAGTTTCAACAAATCATCATTTTCTGTCAAAAAATTCCCTAGCAGCTTGCATCACACCTATACTTGACATTAGCAGATAGGCCGTTTGGTTTGGTTTGAATCCAAATGTAATTTAGGAAATAATATTATAATATTCCACTACATATTTATATGCTACTTTTCCTTAACTACATAATTATGTCATAAATGTTTTTATACAATTTGCATTAAGTATTATTTAAATACTACACACTATGCATGTGGGTCTTGGTTTATTAACTAAAATGTTGAGGTTTCGTGGGAAGCAAATGTATTTGGTGGGTTGGCCTACTGCCGAAATTTCATCAGAAAACAAAAAGGCACATATGGTGGAATATCTCTTTGGCACAACCACAGTTAGCATTCCCCACAAGCCACCTCCAAAAATTAAATAACTATACATTTCAGGGAATGCTGCAGGGAGTGTGGATGTAGTCTTTTGGAGACTTTCTGTGCTTGTTAGCTGTGCTTTTCAATTAAAAAAAATCTTTGTATCTACTGACTGACTGAAGCCATTTCTACTGACAATCAGGAAAAGCTGCTTATAAAATATCTGACCTTTGCATCTTATTGGTAGGCTAAGTATACCCTGTAAAGGTTGGGTCTTTAAGGCTTCACCTGGTGTGCAATAGGATTGCATTTATCAATCAGCTGAGGAATAGCCTCTCTTCCTGTTAGAATGTTGGCAGGATTGTCTGAACACGCAGAGCAGAATCAGCCTCTGGTTTCACTGTAGGCTGGTTGGGTTGGGTAAAATTTAGGATTCTACTCAGATAAAGTGGACGTATGGAATGCCTGATCTTGTCTTCTCTGGCTTCTGAAGAAGGAGAAATATAATCATTGCATATGATATATATAAATTGCATACTTATATAAATTGCAGTGCTACTGAACAGGCAATCATAATACTATGTGTTCATTCTGAAGCATATTTACATGAGAAAATGATCTATAACGCAAATTGTAATTTATAATCAATAGGTATTTTCTTTTCAAGGTTAACTCATTAAATAAAAAATAGACTACTTTAAATAACTGATTTCATGGATATAATCTCCTCTAAGTTCTGTATATTGACATTAACATTTGCAGAATGCTTTTATTGAAAAGCCTGTATTTTTGTTGAAAAGCCTAGTTGCTTTAATATTGAACTATTGATATTAGTGCAACAGAATAGGTAGATGATCTTGCCTGCAGTGTTGGGAGCATATTGTTTTGTGCACTGTAATCTATTAAAGTAATTGTTTTCTTGCTCTGTGAAGTACATATACTCTATTTGTCTGGGAGAGCAATATTTCTGCTTGTAATCCCTGTGTCAAGGAAGCTGAGTATAACACTGGAGAGAACTGGGTAAGCAACTATGGAGGCTAACAAATTGCCTGTATTTTTCATAGATTCATAGTTTACAAGGCCAAAAGGGACAATTGTGATCATCTGGCCTGACCTCCTGTATCACACAGACTGTAGAACTTTCCCAAAATAATTCCAATCTTGATTTTAAAATCACCAGTGATGGAGAATCCACCATGACCTTTGGTAAATTGTTCAAATGGTTAATTACTCCCACTGTTAAAAATTTCTGTCTTATTTCCAGTTTGAATTTGTTGAGCTTCATCTTTCAGCCCTTGGATAGTGTTACATCCTTTCCTTAACCTTCTCTTTGTTAAGCTAAATAGATTGAGCTCCTTGAATCTATCACTATACGGCATGTTTTTAAATTCTTTAATCATTCTTGTGATTCTTGTTCATTCTTTTATGAACCCTCTTCAATTTATGAACATCCTTCTTGAATTGTGGACACCAGAATTGGATGGAGTATTCCAGCAGCAGTTCCGCTAGTGTCAAATACAGAATTAAAACAACCTCTACTCCTACTCAGGATTCCCCTGTTTATGCATCCAAGGATCGCATTAGCCCTTTTGGCCACAGTGTTTCAGTAGGAGCTGATTATTCACCACGGCCATCCAATCTTTTCAGTCACTGCTTCTCTGGATAGAGTCCCCCATCCTGGAAGTATGGCTTACATTCTTTATTCCTAGATATATATATTTACATTTAGCTGTATTAAAATACATATTGTTTTCTTGTGCCCAGTTTACCAAGCAATCCCCACCTCTCCTTCTAAATGGAAAAGTACCAGATTTAAGATGGATTTCATTATCAGGTGACATGTCACTGTAAGACCCCGTGGCCCACACGTACACAGGAAGGTTTGCAAGTAAACAGAGCCATTTACAGTTCATTGAGTCTGAAGCACCCTTATTGGCTTCCACTTAATATGTTTATATATGGAGATATACCTATCTCATAGAACTGGAAAGGACCCCGAAAGGTCATTGAGTCCAGCCCCCTGCCTTCACTAGCAGGACCAAGTACTGATTTTGCCCCAGATCCCTAGGTGGCCTCCTCAAGGATTGAACTCACAACCCTGGGTTTAGTAGGCCAATGCTCAAACCAATGAGCTATCCCATTCATTACATCAGTGATACAAGTTTATATATTATTCTCCTAACTTCAGACATAGAAATAATACATGCAAACAAATAGGATGAACACACTCAGTAGATTATAAGCGTTGTAATGATACTTTACAAGAGACTGTTTGCATAAAGCATATTCCAGTTACATCATATTCACATTCATAAGCATATTTTCATAAAGCATATGGAGTGCAACGTCTCAGACTGTATCCTGGTCTTAATGACTGAACCATGTTAATGAAGTGTGGGTTCTCAATCATATGGAAAGGAGAGTTTGTTGCATAAACAAACTGGGCAATTTTTTCATCAATCACCTCTTTTTGTAATCTGCTGGTTCTTATCACAAACTTATCTATGGTTGTTTCTGGATGATGGACCTTTTTTTTCCTTTTTGCTACAGGTAATATACTGTGGCTATGTGACATATATGATGTGATTGAAACACTATCATTGGCAGATAACTCTGAAACTATAGAAGATGATGGTGATCTTGAAGGTGGATAGTCTTCAGCATCCTGTATGTTGAGGATGGATTCTCCTAAACAAAATAAGTCAGTGCAATTATTTAATTATTACCATAGTGCTCATTTAGTATTACTCATTGCATTCACTGACACTCAGTACTACTTTAAAGGTGAAATTGTAAAAGAAAGATCTGCTTATTTCAGCTATTTATTTTTTATCACAACTGCATCTAAAATGGTAGTACCATAGAGTAACAACTACATGTATACCTTTTGCTCATACATGAGAATTCAAGAATAGTCCAGAAGGAAGACAGGCAGTCCTTAAGAAAGAGGTATGAAATAAAAGAGTTTACCAACGTGAAGATTGACATGTTCCTTTCATCATCTTCAACGCAGCTTCCTCCTGAGAAGGAACACTTTTCATGATGATGTTTCATTCGGGCAACCAGGCCTTGCATTTCTTTGTTGCACTGTTTGCATTTTGCACTCGTGCCTGTCTTTCCCACAGGTAGAGGAATTTCATTAAAATATTCCCAAACTGGGTCTCTTTTATGGCCTGCTGCCATTATAGGTTTTCCCTTCTAGTGAGAGAATGGCATGGGAGATCTAAAATCAATGAAGACTACATTCAGAAAGACCTCAAGACTTCTGGAATATGCTGCTCAAACAGTTTCACTTTTGTTTCTACTGCCTGTCCCTCCCTTCTCACATTTATCTCCAGACTTCTTTTCCTTGTCCAGATCTATTCTGCTCCCAACAATCTTCTATTCATTGAACTTTTTGAAACGTTGCACTTTTAGAGAAAGGTAAAGGATTGACTCTGTGTACACAAATTTGCACGAGAGACAATAGGGATGAGGTCTGTTATTTCTGACCTCTCTATATTTTTTATTTTAAAAACATTTTCACTGTTAGCAAGCATGTTCTCTCTGGAGACACAAATCCCCAGTTTGAGAACTGCAAAACTAAGCATCTCTGATGGTATCTTCTAGACTGAGCACTGAGTCCCATTGGGTAGATAGAAAGGAGGAGATTGAGTCCCTAATCCATGAACTATTTGAACTCATTTACAAAACTTTTCTTAAACATTACATGAATATATTGTCTCATACTATAGAATTAGAATTTATAATCCCTGTTCCATGATGATATTTTTGAGCTATAATGTAACTTAATTAAAACTATCCTTAGATAGGTTTTTTCCCCTCAAAAAAATCCAATTTAAATAAAAAAAAATCTGATACATTTTTTAAATCATTGATTTTTATCCTCCCTGCATAACAAGAACCAATGGCTGGAAGCTGAAGCCAGACAAATTTGAAATGGAAATCAAGCACACGTTTTTAACAGTGAGGGTGGATAACCATTGGAACATACTACCAAGGGAAATGGTGGGTTCTTCCATCTCTTGATGTCATCAGATCAAGACTGGATGTCTTTCTGGCAGCTACGCTTTATCCAAACGCAAGTTACTGGGCTCCATACAGGGGTAAGTGGGTGAAATTTAACAGCCTGTGATATACATGAGGTCAGATTAGATGATCTAACAGTGCCTTCTGGCCTTCAACTCTATGAAACGATGAGTGAACATGAGCAAATGAAATAGTAATAATTAAAATAATCGTATGCAGCAATAGTAGCAATAGAATCCAGGCCTGGTCTTTGGTGTAGCCAGAGCATTCCAGAATCTCACTTGTGCACCCGCTACAGTCACAGTAGCAATGATGAAGAAATTAAAAGGGAATAACCTAGGCTAGAGTAGATAGTAATAGTAACTGCAGCTATTGTAGCTGTTGTTTTATCAAGGCAGAGTTCCACAGATGTCTTGGTTATTAAAGCAAGTTACAATGTAATATGTGTATTAAAATAGGAATGGAAATAAAACATAGGGGGTTACTCTTATCTACCCAGAGCCAATTTGATATCTATAAAAAAGCAGCTGAATACAAACCTTGCTTAGCTACATGAAGAAAAAAGAAATGAGAGACAGACCCGGATCTGGTAACTGCCACTGTTAGTAGTAAATATGCTCTTCCCCACAGCTCCTTTTCCTCAATCCCCCCTCCCTGATAACTTAAAGTTAGTGACTCAAATGTCTATCTACCACACAAAAGCAGCATGTACTTTGTCAAAAGAAGTTGGCTGGTGTACAATGCTGTGAAAATGGGGGAATGTTCCATCCTTATTACTACTTTTCTCCCTGTCCTTTTTCCTAAGAGTCTCTAAACTATTGGTCCCACTACATTCTTGCAGTTACCTGTGTTCAGTGCTTCCATTGCAGCAGGTTCTTGTTTGTTGTACTTAAAGTAAATCTCTCTCTGTGTAGGGGCAAGTCAGCTTGCAATCACTGTTGCATCTAGTGCACTAAACTCAAGCTAAGTATAGACACTACTTTGGGGGCAGATTGATGATGTATAGTTACAAGAGCGATAGCACAGGCCACAAATTCCACCTTACTTACCAGTTCAGTAGCACTCCAGTGTTGCCAGATGTGACATAGGCATCATGAAGATAACCTTCCATGTTCTATGTTGTCATTGCCCATGCAGATTCATTTTGCTGTGGTGCACCATGCATGAGTCCAAAATCCTCCAAGTTTCCTAAATGGACTCTTTGTAAATTGTTGCTGTCAAATTCATTGTTGCAGCTGAGACCACCATTACTTCTCTATACTAACTGCAGTGTGCCATGAACTAGACTTCATAACACTCTACCCATGATGTCAGTCTATCTTCCCCAGTTGAAACCTAGTTCCTTTCTACAGTGGAAGGAAGTGTCCATGTTATTTTTGAACTGTAGATCCAAGAGCATGGAGAGATGAGCATATTTGATTAGAATGTGCAAGTCACTTTACAATATCTACTGTAAACCAATGATTGTGAACAAACTTTGTCTTCTGCCTTAATGGGTTTCCGTACTTTTTTTTTCTCCTGCAGACAGATAAGTGGTCTGACTTGGTTTGGTCTTTATGGTTCACCACTTTGATTGCATTCTCAAGTAACAACAAGAGAATGACTGATTCAGACCAGTGTCCCCAGTGAAAGCCCTGTTTGGTATTATAAAATGCTTGGATTACTGTGTTGTAATCAGTTTTCAGAGTAGCAGCCGTGTTAGTCTGTATCCGCAAAAAGAACAGGAGTACTTGTGGCACCTTAGAGACTAACAAATTTATTTGAGCATAAGCTTTCGTGGGCTACAGCCTACTTCATCGGATGCATGTAGTGGAAAATACAGTAGGCAGATATATATATATATATATATATATATATATATATATATATATATATATACACACACACACACACACACACACACACACACACACAGAGAGAACATGAAACAATGGGTGTAACTATACACACTATAAGGAGAGTGATCAGTTAAGGTGAGCTATTATCAGGAGGAGAGAAAAAGAACTGTTTGTAGTGGTAATGAAAATGGCCCATTTCCAACAATCGACAAGGAGATATGAGGAACTGTAGGGGCGGGGGGGAAATAGTTTTGTAACAGTGTTGTAATTATACAACCACTTCCAGCATGTGCCAAGTAAAATTCTACTGTCACCACCTTCAATTGGAGACAGGGAAAACCACTCTGCATGTACAGTTCTTTGAGGCGATTATATGCCAAGTAGGAGCTGTTAGTGTCCATAGAGTTTTACGGGGTCATGAACATTCTCTCTGCAGTTCCCCCTCCACCCCCACCCCAACCTGTTTCCCTCAGGAACTTCCTCACAAGTAAATTCAAGCAGTTTGTAAAACAGGGTATGTGGACAAACCTTTCATCATGCATCACATTGTCTCTCTGTGCTCCCATCCCATGGGAGAAGGAAAGGAGCTGGTCAGCTTCACATCTGCCACTGCCTCCAAGGTCTGTGGAAAAAATACAATGGCATTTGGTAATTGATTCTATAATATCAACATTTTATCATCTGGGTCAGCAAGAGTCAGGAGGGGCAAGGGTGGGTGAATTGCCACTGTAGATTACAAAAGAGTGGACCCATTCAGTTACATTTAGAAGCCTTTTATGTATAATTGCATAGTCATGAATATGTGTACATGGGGTTGGTCACACAGTTGAGCAGTTACTTCCATATATTAGTAATGTACAATATGCCATTATTAAAGAAAATATTACACAATTATCTGGTTTTATACCTTTATACAAGAGTAATGAGCTGCTGCAGAAAGCAAAAGTATATATTTGGATCTTAACATGAGTTTGCAAAAGGAAAATAAATTGGTAACTGAGTATTTAATCCCTTACATTACATCCAGTTTGTATATATAATATGATTTAATTCTGAACTAAATACATTGTAATGCTGCCCTATCTATTGTTCTTGTAAAGAGGTGAGTTTGCGTAATATATCTCACATAAAGTGAATAGGCAAAGTACCTTGCAAAACTCTGACACTAACTGTTTAATGAGACAATTCTGTTACATATCGAACAGGTCTAAAGTTGACAAACTGAAATATAACACTATATTTTCCCACAGAATTTTTCACCAAGTGTA
Source organism: Emys orbicularis (assembly GCF_028017835.1). NCBI lineage: Eukaryota > Metazoa > Chordata > Testudines > Emydidae > Emys > Emys orbicularis. The sequence goes on from NC_088690.1 coordinate 19,474,325, forward strand.
TGTGCTTTGCTTTTCCTATTTCCACTCTGGTGGATAATTCCAGTTAGTTGCATCTCTGTCTGAAGCTTGTTACAATTCACCTCTGAGCAGTTAGATAAAAGTATTGTTTTGATTACAGTGAATATACAGTGAGAGAGGTTTATCGATATGCATTCAGATTCTGTTTGCATTCTACACTAAAAATAAAAAAAATCCTAATACTTTTTGACAGTTATTTGTCATTGTTTCAAATGGGTTCATAAATGATTAATCATGGACTTGTGTGGAATATGGTAAAACCCTGGCCCCAATGAAGTCAATGGCAAAACTCCATTGACTTCAGTGGGACCAGGATATCATCCATAGTCTTCTTTATGGTTATCACTAAAGTACATATCTTCATTATTATAATTCTTTCCTTGAGTTTTTTTCTTTTTGAATTATGACATTGACTAAGGGGTGACTCTGTAAGGCACACTTTATAGAAAGTTAATTACACTGATATGGAAGTACCTTATTCCAAAGGTTCTGGACACATGTATATATAATCTACCTACATTTTAAAATAATATAGCATTGCATCTCCTAATAAGCTTTTCATTTGTTTATGTTGCACTGTGCCTACCTTACTGAAGACCTATATAAATGTATTCCCTTAGGCATCAGCTGGATTAATAGATTTCTTGTCTGTTTATTTTTGCTCTTGCACAGCACAGTGTGCCCAGTTCAAACCATCCTTTTTATCATTTACAGTTACATTTTACGTTTTTTATTATGAACACTCTTGTGTCATTTACTCTTATATTAATGGCTGTTTCGTTTCATCTGACACTATGAATGTTTATCGTTCCTAAGATTTTGTTCTGTAAATTAAGCCACACAGCTTTTCAATAAAAAAATTAAAACTTAATTTCTAATAATTAAATATTTTACAAATGTTCCCTCTTGTAAAATATTTATAATTCCTCCTAGCTTTAAATACTCTTCCCACACTTCTGTATCCCATTTATATTAATGGGACGTACAAACTCCTAGGGAAGTATAGGCTTTTAAATGGAGGACCGCATCAAAGGAGTATAGGAAGCAGAGGCGATCAAGTTGTAGGTGCTCCTTACAATGTAACGTTTGATCGGGTGTTATGTAAAGAAATGCATGTGAGGTTTTTGGGCAAGTTGCTGAATGCAATCAAATCGCACAGAAGTCAATGAAAGTTGAAGGAGCTCAGCACCTGACCAGATCAGGTCATTACCAAGAAAGCGATAATAAAGCAGCAAGGACAGTGCATCACAAGATTGGGTTTAATTGGTTTTGGTTATTGTAGTTTAGTTATTTATAATAGTTTAATAACTTACTCATAAATTTTCTTTAATTGCTCACTCATGGGACCTGACAAAAAGTGAGTGTTTTTCTAATGAAGGGGTAGTATAATTGTAACCATTACAATGGAGGTGGAAGTCACTGAAGGAAGGATTTTGCCTAATAAAATGATCTCTTATTTAGGTGTCACTGTATATTTTGTAAAAACAATAATGATGTACTAAAAATGGGTGACCCTACCATTGTGCTCTGCCATTAAATCTTTGCCGACTCATGAATAGAGACCCTTATTTTGGAACAAATTATAAGGTGTGCAGGTTGGTAGGGTTCTGCTGTCTTTATATATAGTAAAGTATGTGTATTACATAGTACGAACCAATCAAGAATGATAGAAAATGATGGAGCACTCCTGTGTAGCATCAGTAATGGAAAAAATAATTCTAGGTATTAATATACTTTTTTTTTTAAGAATGGATTATGATTTGTTCCTTTTTCATATGATTAAATCCACTTCTGGGAGCAACTTCTGAATGACTCTCATCGTTACCATGAAGCTTTTCTTACCCCGTTAGGAGAAATGTTCAGGTGACCTAAAGCTGTGTGGAGGAAGGGGTTTCCATTACTATTGGAAATACTTTAGAAGAGACTTAAGTTGATTTAAAACTATATTTTTATTTTCCTCTTATAGACCTCACTTAGGGTTTGTATGTTATTAAACAGAAAATGGAATGTAGTGTCCATTCATAGGGCTTTACAGTATATTAATCACAAAGAAGAAATAAAAGGCAGTAATCACTACTGGGAAGTGTGAGGGGGTGTGAGCCCCACACAGGTGAACAAAGGGTTAACATAACAGAAGTCTGAGAAGTCAATTAGGCCACCTTGCTGCCACCTGAAGGGTGTTAGACGACCCAGCTGTGGAGGAGGTGGGCCTTCTTCATAAAGGAAGGAAATGAAAGCTACTGGGGAAGTCCTGGAAAGGGATCCAGAGAAGAGATGTCGAGGAGAAAAACGGTTAGTGTTCCCTCACTCTTGGAAAGGAACTATGGAGAAGCTGTAGGAGAGACATTAGCCCTGGTAGTAGGCCCTGGAAAAGGGGCAAATGTTCCAGTGTGGTAGCCATGGGTTTGGCGTTCTGCAACAGGAACAGGCAGTTGGGGAGATCACAGTGAGACTAAATACTCAAGCCCGGATGCCTGGAGGTTGCTTTAGTTGGGTTTGTTTTGTTTGGGGGTTTTGTCATTCTGTTGGGGAAAGCCAGGGAACCTGCTGCTCTGAGAGAAGAGTGGGACTGCAGGGGAGTGAATGCTGTTTGTATGGGACATTGATATCCCAGAAGGGTTGAGACTTTAAAATGACCTGGATGGAGGGCAAAGTCATGAGAAGAAGCAGAGCACTGCAGAGCCAAAGCACTTGTCAGCAGAGGGTGCTAGATGCGGAGAGTCTTCTATCCCCAGCCATGATGTTTAGTGCCAGAGTTGAGGCCACTCTTTTACAGGAGAATGTTGTGGGGAGGCTGTTATCGCAGCTGGGACATGGGAAGTGGAAATCCAGAAGGGTTGCTGTTGCATTGAGACAGGGAAGAAGTGGTCTGAGACGGGACAGGAAGCTGCAAGATTGCAGAGGACTTTGGCCAAAGCAAGAAATTGACTGGAGTGTGATCAGGTGAGAACAGATATGGTTGCAGAAAATGGGTTTTGCTAAGCTTTCCCTGGTTCTTTGCCTATATGTACCAAATCAAACACCAATACACATGCAGAAAGGGGTATTTATAGATGTTACACTTTTATATGGAACACTCTCAGGCCATTTGTACATGATCCACTCCAAAAAAATTAGAACATAAGAACATAAGAACGGCCGTACTGGGTAAGACCAAAGGTCCATCTAGCCCAGTATCCTATCTACCGACAGTGGCCAATGCCAGGTGCCCCAGAGGGAGTGAATCTAACAGGTAATGATCAAGTGATCTCTCTCCTGCCATCCATCTCCACCCTCTGACAAACAGAGGCTAGGGACACCATTCCTTACCCATCCTGGTTAATAGCCATTAATGGACTTAACCTCCATGAATTTATCCAGTTCTCTTTTAAACGCTGTTATAGTCCTAGCCTTCACAACCTCCTCAGGTAAGGAGTTCCACAAGTTGACTGTACGCTGTGTGAAGAAGAACTTCCTTTTATTTGTTTTAAACCTGCTGCCTATTAATTTCATTTGATGACCCCTAGTTCTTGTATTATGGGAATAAGTAAATAACTTTTCCTTATCTACTTTCTCCACATCACTCACAATTTTATATACCTCTATCATATCCCCCCTTAGTCTCCTCTTTTCCAAGCTGAAAAGTCCTAACCTCTTTAATCTCTTCTCATATGGGACCCGTTCCAAACCCCTAATCATTTTAGTTGCCCTTCTCTGAACCTTTTCTAGTGCCAGTATATCTTTTTTGAGATGAGGAGACCACATCTGTATGCAATATTCAAGGTGTGGGCGTACCATCGATTTATATAAGGGAAATAATATATTCTCCATCTTATTCTCTATCCCCTTTTTAATGATTCCTAACATCCTGTTTGCTTTTTTGACCGCCTCTGCACGCTGCGTGGACATCTTCAGAGAACTATCCACGATGACTCCAAGATTTTTTTTCTGATTTGTTGTAGCTAAATTAGCCTCCATCATATTGTATGTATAGTTGGGGTTATTTTTTCCCATGTGCATTACTTTACATTTATCCACATTAAATTTCATTTGCCATTTTGTTGCCCAATCACTTAGTTTTGTGAGATCTTTTTGAAGTTCTTCACAGTCTGCTTTGGTCTTAACTATCTTGAGTAGTTTACTATCATCTGTAAACTTTGCCACCTCACTTTTTACCCCTTTCTCCAGATCATTTATGAATAAGTTGAATAGGATTGGTCCTAGGACTGACCCTTGGGGAACACCACTAGTTACCCCTCTCTATTCTGAGAATTTACCATTAATTCCTACCCTTTGTTCCGTGTCTTTTAACCAGTTCTCAATCCATGAAAGGACCTTCCCTTTTATCCCATGACAACTTAATTTACGTAAGAGCCTTTGGTGAGGGACCTTGTCAAAGGCTTTCTGGAAATCTAAGTACACTATGTCCACTGGATCCCCCTTGTCCACATGTTTGTTGACCCCTTCAAAGGACTCTAATAGATTAGTAAGACACGATTTCCCTTTACAGAAACCATGTTGACTTTTGCCCAACAATTTATGTTCTTCTATGTGTTTGACAATTTTATTCTTTACTATAGTTTCGACTAATTTGCCCGGTACCGACGTTAGACTTACCGGTCTGTAATTGCTGGGATCACCTCTAGAGCCCTTTTTAAATATTGGCGTTACATTTGCTATCTTCCAGTCGTTGGGTACAGAAGCCGATTTAAAGGACAGGTTACAAATCCTAGTTAATAGTTCCGCAATTTCACATTTGAGTTATTTCAGAACTCTTGGATGAATGCCATCTGGTCCTGGTGACTTGTTAATGTTAAGTTTATCAATTAATTCCAAAACCTCCTCTAGTGACACTTCAATCTGTGACAGTTCCTCAGATTTGTCACCTACAAAAGCCGGCTCAGGTTTGGGAATCTCCCTAACATCCTCAGCCGTGAAGACTGAAGCAAAGAATTTGTTTAGTTTCTCCGCAATGACTTTATCGTCTTTAAGCGCTCCTTTTCTATCTCGATCATCGAGGGGCCTGGTTGTTTAGCAGGCTTCCTGCTTCTGATGTACTTAAAAAATATTTTGTTATTACCTTTTGAGTTTTTGGCTAGGCGTTCTTCAAACTCCTCTTTGGCTTTTCTTATTACATTTTTACACTTAATTTGGCAGTGTTTATGCTCCTTTCTATTTACCTTGCTAGGATTTGACTTCCACTTTTTAAAGGAAAAATTCCATGCGTAAGTGGGAGAATACACTTTAGAAAACACTAAATGGCAGAGGCTGGCAAGGGGGAAAAAATGCCCACCTATAAAAAAATGTTGCAGATGCTTCTTCAGTGTCACCTCACACTTTTACACTTGTTGAATGAAATGCCCAAATATATTCTTGCACAAAATTCAGCAGCAGAAGATTGTGACTTGTAACAAGATTGTTTAAGTAACTTCTAATGGTCTCCATTTCATGCAGACTTTTCCCATGGAGTGGCGTCTTACTCTGAGTAAAGGTGGCAAAATTTAGCCCTGATATATGTTTTATTGTAAATACTAATATTGTAAATGTGGATGTATTGAAAAACAACTAGATGATGTGGCTAGAATGTCTTTCTCTCCTTAATGGAATATTGCAGAGGTGGCCAAACTTAATGACCCTCAGAACTGCATATGATAATCTTCAGAAGTTTGAGAGCCGGGCACACCTGCCAGGGCTCAGGGCTTCTAAAGCCCTGAGCCCCCTGGCAGGTGCCTCCCATGGGGCTGAAACCCCAGACCCCCCTTTCCACAGGGCAGAAGTCCCTAGCCCCACCATTCCACTGCAGGGCAGAAGCCCTGAGTCGTGTCCCCCCCCCCCCCGAGTCTGGTAAGTGGAGAAAGGGGCGCACCACGAGCCGCATTTTAACTGTAAAAGAGCCGCATGTGACTCGCAAGCCACAGTTTGGCCACCCCTGGAATATTGCTTTTCTCATTTTTGTTTTGTTTTGTTTCAGAAGGAAGAGATAGAACTTGTTTTTAAAGCAGTTAATTGTATGATACTGAAAAGTATTATCAAAAAGTTACATATGTACTAAAAAGTGCTCATTTGCATACCACAGTGTTTAAGAAGAGGATGAGAATAAAACTGTTAAGAAAATAAAAACATTTAGGGAAACAATCAAAGTATAAAAAAATCTTGGAATCTTTGTCAAGTACTCAAATACCCTGTGTGATGGATGATATTAAATACAGCTAATAGTTTTGTTGAGCAGAAGGCCAGAAATGCACGAGGACCTGAACCTGCATGAATAAGTACTATTGGCCAAATTCTTAATTGGTAGAACCCATTACTTCAGTGGAGTTACATCAGTAGAGGTTTTGGCCCTACAAATTATTAGCAGCCCTATTGAGAACATTTTCAGTGTTAGGATTGGACTTGAAACCAATTTTGAAATTTAACAACTAGATAATTATCAGCAAGAAACCAGAGGGTCTCTCTGCCTGGGAATGTGTCTCCTCCCTGCATTTAGGCAAAGTGTCCTTCCTTATTCCTTCTGCCTGTTCCTCCCCTGGGCTAGGCAAAGGGGTTTTTGGGGTGCACACTTTCCCACTGCGGGTTACCACATTAAGAACTTTAGACACAGATATATCATTTATAACCAAAATGTCTGCTGGAATACCACCCCAGATTCCCACTTTCAAATCATATTTTGTTCCCTTCCACTTCTCGATTTTTCTGGATTTCAAGGAAGCCCTAACAAGCTTTATAATCACTGGGAAGTGAGGTGACATTTGAAAATAAGCTGAATTGGGTAAAAGTCCATAAAAATGTAATTTGGTACTTTGTACTGTCTGCTTCAAGAACACCAAGTTCTTTTAGCTGCCTAAAGTTGCCTAAAATACAAAGATAAGTAGTATAAAAACATAGTGGAAAGAAAGTTCGGCAAATTAAAGCAGTAATAAGACATCTTCTATTAACCTGACATGCTGAAGAATCAGTAAGGATATCTTCTAAGACTATTGTTTGAAATGTTTTCCACTGATCAAAAAAGAAAAACTGGCCTAACTTTGCCCTGTGCAATAATATTTGAAAAATAATTAGTTCTCAAGCATGTTGGTGCTATATCAAATGTGATAACCAGATTGACTGATGTAATTTCAGCTGTAAAGTCCTTCCATTGATCCAATAAAATGCAACATTTGATTTTCATGGTTGTCAGTTTCTCATTATTCTAAGAATAATGGTGGAGAAAAATGATAGTCTGATAATGGGAGGCGACTATTGTGTCAAGAAAATGTCTGAAATTCCACAATTTATTTAATGTCTTCTCCTGTAAAAGACATGAGGTAGGAGTGATCAACTACAGAAAAAACTCTCATCTGAAAATAGATAATAGGGTAATAGTGTTTGGAATAGATAGCAAAGGAAGAGCAAGATTCTAAGAGATAATTAAATGTTAAGAAAAAGAGTTGCATGCTCAACAAAATCAGTGAAAGAGTGACCACAAAAACCCTCAAATTGAGGGTGACCTATAGGTAATACACCAGAGAACATTTTTGAAAGTCCAAAAAATTATATAAAAAAGAATACAAACAGCAGATATTGGAAAAAAAATACTGACAAATGAAGTAAGTGGGATTTCTGAGTAAGGTCTGCCTAAATCTTGTACTCAACTATTAAGTTGGGTAATGACTCTGCAAGATGACAAACAAATTACTTCACAATTGTAATGGGAAAAAATAGCCAACACAACATGTTTGAATGATGCCTTTCACAGTATATTTCAAAGTGTTCTCCCAAAGTTTACAAAGATGGGTGAGTTCTGATGTTGCAGGGAATGTCCTTTGCAAGTTCATTTGTGTATGAAGTGAGGACATAGAAGAATTACTAAATAATGGCTGAGTTAATAGAAAAAGTTATTAGAAACTAGGAAACCTGCTGAGCTAGAATATCCTTCATAAATGCTGTGTAGCTTTCTTCATAGACAAATAGGACCATAATCAAGCAACTTATTATTTGATGTAAGAGAAATTAATTTAAAAAAGCATAAAAAAAACTGAGTTGGCATGGGTATGATAATGATAATTGTGAGTATAGTTTTAATAGATTCTAGTCAAATTATTTAATACATTTTTATTGGAGATAAAGGATCCTACCTAAGAAGAGTCTTCTCCATTAATGAACAGGAATGGGAAGTTAGTGAAGAGGCTGATGTAGTTGAGAGGGTGAATATGTTCCCGGACTCCTTAGTTACCAAAGAATTTGAATGATATGCTCCTGGGGACTGAAGATATAATATACTGTAGGGGCAAGGTGGGTTGCAACGGTAAGTGTCTCTGAGCTGAATTGTGCCCTCAGTGGTGCATCCTCAACTCCCATTGTTCTCAGTGGAAGTTGTGTGTTCATATCCAAGGCAGAATTTGTGCCTGACTCTGTCACTTTGCCACAGCATAGTCAGGCATATGGACCAGATGTGTTTTTATTCCAGAATTCTGTAAGAGAGAAATAAGAAATCTTCTTGTTCAGATTCTTGTTTTAGTTTGTGTACAGATTCTGAGAATTACCAGGAAGCTAATAAATGGCTACTCTATTCCTTGGACCAATCCCTTAGTCCTCATCCACTTACACAAAAGCACTTTTTTAACTCTATTGTCTAGGAGTCTTCTACAGACCGAGAGACCTTACATAAGATAAGAGGCCTTAGTGCAGACTGTTTATGAGTTACCAAGTTAAAGTATAAGTTATAGGGGAGGTTAGACTGTGCTTTCCATTTAACTTTGTCAATCTTACCAGCTTCAGAATTTGAATGTTATGGCATAATATTTAGTACCTACATAATAGTTTCACCTGCCATACATTTCACAGACATAAAGCAAACTTTGGTTAGAGCATTCTTGGAGAGCGGGAAGGCGGGAAGTGGTGTTTTCCCATTTTTACAAGCTGGGCAATTAAGGCACAGAAGTTGTTTATTTGTGAAAAACCTCAGAGGGAGACAGTAACTAGATCAGAACTTGAGAAATCCTGGCTTTCAGTCCTGGGTTCGCACCAATAAACCCTGTCTCTTTCAAATGTCTGAAATAATAATAGTTTCACAAGTGTCTTTATTATCAAATCACTGATTTATAGAAATGTGCTTCCGTACTTGTATAGATGGTCTGAGAGTTACAAATACCGGTAAATGAAAGAGACGTGCCCACCAACGCACCAGCGCCTGATTCTCTATTCACCCCAATGTCACGTTGGTATAATGCCAGAGACTTCAGTTGGGTTACTTCTAGTTTATATTGGTTTAAGTGAGCAGAGTCTAAAATTTTGCCTAATACAAACAGATTCAATTCCTTCAACATGGGGACCACATCAAGAGCGTGAGGGAGAATGAAGCTACAGTTATACCAGAGGATGAAACCATTCTCTTTCGGGAATAATACAGTATGTATGCTCATAAAAATAAACTCCTATAGAATAAAGGTTATATTTATAGGATGAAAATCAGTGTTCTTTAAACCACTTGTTATGCTGAGACTTTCAGTGATTTTTATCTATATTCTTATACCCTGCTTCTCCCCCCTTATAAAAAATTGAAATTACAAATTATGTTTGCAATGGCAAAGCATCATCAGATTAAAACAGTCTAACAAAAATTGAAAAGGAAAAGAAATGTTCTTTGTGTTATACTTGGGAAAAATTGTTTTTAGAATGGCCAGTGCACTTTTTGGTAATAAATATTGCGATTGAATGGTTTAGAGCTACTGTCTCTTTTTGGTCTGAATTTATCTTTTTGTTCTGTAGCATTATATTAATAATAGTTTGCCCTTCTCTAGTGCCTTACATTCGAGGATCTCTAAGTGCTTTACAAGCATTAGTTAGTTAAGCTTCCCAACTTTCCTGTGAGGTAGGAATTATCCTTCCTTTACAGGGTGTGGGGAGGAGGGGAAATGATAATGGCTCAGCTGTTCAAAGTGATCTATTATATCGGTGGGGAGAGACACGATGCTTTATGCAGCATTGTTGTAACCATGACACTAATGACGTCATCGAATGAAAATAGCACTTGGAACATTTGTGAAACAAAGCTGAAGCAGCTCTGCTTCTCTGTGTGAGGGTCCTTTGCAAAATACTGTGGGAAGGAAATGCATACCGTTAATTTACATATATGTTAACAATCCACTTTTTAAAATGCTTACTGTTTAAAATATAATAGAAATTTTAGATTGCAATGGCAAACCAAACCACAGCCTCCAGATGCAATTTTCATTTTTCCAAAAGGGAGTGTCTTTTAGTGATCTAGAAGTATTTTGCATTGCAGGCATGCATAGACTTTTCAAATTGCTGACTTCTGCTTGTATATAATTCCAAATAGGGGGTGAGATGTGAGGAGGTGGGAAATATACAGGTTTCTTTTCAGCGTTTCTTGTGAGTGGCAACTCTGCTGATTCAACAGCCTTTGATTTTATTTGTTCCCAGCTTCAACTGAATAAAACTGATGAAAAACAGAGCTGACTGTGTTGTAATGTAGAAACATTTATGCATTAGAAATATCATTAAAGTGATTTTCACTGTCGCCATAGAACAGAGAGCGAGTTTGTAAATAAACGAAGAAACAGAGGCAGTAGAAATAAAGCAGGCTAAAGGTAAAATAGGAAAAGGGTGAAATAATGTCAGAAAAGAGTGAAATGGATTAGAAAAGACAAAAGAGAAGGGAGAACTGGAATGGGAGGGACAGGTTGAAAAGAGACAAAACAAGACAGGACAGAAGAAATTAAGCCATGGGTTGGGCATAGGCTGCAAATGTGTTTGGCTGATTTGATCAGCATCTATGGTTCCCTCTCCTTGTTGCTAGTATGAACTTTTAATGTTTCAGCCAAGATTTAATTAAGGCGCTGCCTTGAGAAAGGGGGTAGAATGGAGGCACACTATCCCAGAAAGGGCTTCAGAAGGTACAGTGCCTCTGAGTTTTCCTGCCAAGCTAGGAAAGCATACCCGTAGTGCAATACTTTGAGAGCAAACCATGGATTTCCCTCTCTGGACAATTCCCTTTGTTGGCCAAGGCAGAAGAGAGGATGAAACCGTGACCCTGCTTCCCCCACCCTGCCACTTTTGAGATGGCTTACATGCCTAGAAAGAAGTACAGAATTTGCAGTTGTTGCTGGCATCTGAGCAAAAGGTTCTCTCACACATTGCTTGTGCACTGGAATAAGATCCTATCATCATGTGACATTAAGAGTCAGATTTGTTGTTGCTGTTTGTTTTTAAAGCAACAATGCGAGAGTTGTCATTTCTGTTGAAAATTTGCCCTAGAATGGTATGAACAAGGAAGGATTATAGGAGAATCCTGATGATATTTGTAATGCAAGCAAAATAAACTTTTATTTGTACTGAAGTCTGTGTAGGAAGTTGCATGCACCAAAGCATGAGAAAGGAATGTAAACAGTATGTTTAGAAAGAGGGGCTTTGTATACTTAAGCCTGACATTACCTCTCTAAAGATTTGCACGGCACATTTTTTCCCCATGAAATGCAAGATTCGTTGATGATTTAGAAAATGAATGAATAGAAAGATTAACGACTAGTTTGGACTTTTCACCTCCTGTTTGAAAAGAATGAATTATTTGACTTCACAGATACATTTTATTCATAGAACTCTTTCCTGCATATAATAAATTGTCATATAGTAAAACTAATTTTAAGGTTTTGGGTTTGTTTGGGGGTGGTTGTTTTTTGTGTGTGGCTGTGATGAGGGTTAAAAATGAGATAAAAGTTGTGGAGAAGTTATAAAATTATCTATGGCTTTTGGAAAAAAACAATCTTGTAGACGTTGAAAAGTTTGCTTGACTTTTGGGAACAGAGTTTTATAGAAGAATTGAAAATATTTTTCTGGAGATGTCTGTGGCCTTTTGGAGCACAGAAACTGGACATATTTTACATTAAACGAAGAAGTTCTAAGTAATGGTTGGCATGGCTGGTTATAAGTTAAAGGAGCAATATGGATTTTCTTCCATTAGGCATGCAATAAGAAAACAACAAATCAAGATAGTGCTGTGTATTGCTGTACTGTAGTTTGGACTTTTAGAGTTGTCCCAGCCAAATAGATTACTTGGCACAAGGCTTTCCCCATTCATTCAAGGATCCTAGAGCCATCCAAGCCACTACCAAGATCTCAAAGTACTTTAATTGAATGGTATGTATGACTCATCTTCGTCTTTAGCTTGTTCATCCTTAATGAAACACTCTCCAAGTGAGAGGTGGATGAAAATTTCTGGAGTCTGGCTTTATCACCAAAAGAACCCGAGTCAGTTCTGCTGTGGGTCAGTTGGTGAAAGCAGCTTAAACTTGAGACAAAAAGCCCATCTGAATTTAAGGCAGCACTAAGCCCGAGTCATCACTGGAAGAATCAGAGGCACTACCAGTGCTCCTATTCAGTTTCTTGGATCAAAGACACCTCTGCCCATAAATTAGGTTTTCTGGTAACCACTATTCATTTTTCCATCCCTCCCCTTCTGTGCTGCTAAATCCTCAAGCTTTTGTTCAGAGAAAACCATAAGTGTCAGATATTTCTACCCTCGAAAACTGGGAGGAAAGGATAAGAGAAGACTGGAAGAATGAACTCAGAAAACAACTTATTGAGAGAGGCAAAATAAATAACTGCTTATCAGTTCTGGCGCATAGGTTGGCTTACTGTGCACTGACAGCTGCATTTCACATTCCTTTCCACTTAATTTGGGCAGAGAGATTTTTGTTTTTGCATTTGTGTTTTCTGCAGTGCTAGCTTATATTTTCCCACATGCCATATCTATCCAAGTAGGTGAATCAGAAATATAAGCTACAGCATCTGCAATATCAAATTGAAACAGGAAGTAAGCAGCCAGAGTACTCCAGAGACAGAGGAAAAAAAGGAGAAAATGAGACATAGCCGATGGCTCACAAGTTCAGTGGCAATAGGAGATTGCAAACGAAAATGATGTAGATGCCTCATTGAGACTCGCCTAAGATCCTGAAGGAGCAGGACATGATGCATGTCATCCTGGCTAAAACACTTTGAGCAGTGAAGCACAGTCCCGCCATTGTTAGGTCTGTTGTTCAAGGACTATACAACTCTAGAGCGCAGCCTGTGGGAAAAGCTCTTAAAAAATAATCTGATACTTGTCATGTTGTTAAATATAATTTTTAAAAAAATGTATTTTAATCTTGACTGGCAAGCATCAGTGAAGACAGCAAGAGATGCTAGGGAAGAATAGCAGGCTCTTCTACATATAGTCCCTCTTACTGTGCAGGCACCTCTGTCTGTCCTTGCAGGGCCCGGTCATTTGCAAAGAGGCCTATAGTGATGAAGTTTACAGCGAAATGGCAAAATTTTCCCATTGGCAAATTAGTGTGGAAATATTAATATGTAATTGCACACATGTTTTTGTTCTTTAAAATCTCACCGTCATTTAACTTGATGCATGGGTCTTAGCATGATGTGTGTATCATGTATGTCCTTGTTTTTTTATGAAAAGTGCTATTCAGGTTTTGAAAATTAAATATAGTTTAAATAAAACTAAATAAATAGAAAAATTAAATATATTCCAAAATGATTGCCAGTGATATGCTACAAGTGTGCTTTGCACTATTCCATCTGCCATCTAGGAGGAGGAAAAGAAACGTAGTAATGTACCTTATTAATGAGAACTTTAGGTAGGCAAGTTCAATTACTTCAAATTAGATTTTTAAAATATCATTTTGGGCTACAAAGGGGACAGTTAATTGTTTACACTGTGTATTTGGGCTCCTTGGTAAGAATGCAAACAGATGATCTCTGTCATTGAACCCAAATAACACTTCAGTATCAAATATAGAATGTAGCCTATTCAGATAGGTGGCATCAAGTACTATGTACATCTGGGGATTTTTAGTCTCATAAATACAGTTTTCCAGGCAATCTTCATTCTTAAGTCAACAGCTAAAATAAAATTTAAAAAAATATAGAATTTCTAGGATGTTGGTTAAACTGTAATGTGATTGCATAAACATCTAGAAATGGAACAGGTTTCAAACATACTTCAAAAATGGTACAGTATGATGGTTTGAAACACATTCCTTAGTCGAATGAAGTGCAATTGTGTTGTATTGAAGAATACAATATTTGTATTATAAGCCACTGCATACACTTATTCAGTGTTGTAATTATGTCTTGGCACACCAAATCAGTGCCAGACGATAGCTCAAAAGTCCATTACCTCTTACGATGGCAGATACAATGGAGATATTCCTCTTCACCTTCATCTCCTCCCCTCCCCCGCCATGCTTTTTGGTAGCTGAATGAGAACACTGATAGTATAAGGATATATTTTGCATTTGGGGCCAGGTCCTCAGCTTGTGTAAATCAATGTAGCTCCACTGACTTCAATGGAGGTACTTCAATTTGCACCAGCGGAGGATGTGGTCCCATTTCTCCTCATCTTCCAGTGGCAGCATCTTAGCCTAGGACCATTCGTTATGTGTACAAATCATCTTACCATAGAGCAAAACATGTATTGCCACAGTGTGAAAAAGTCTCGTTTCTCACCTAAGAAATGCAACTCTAATTATACAAGCTTAAAGTTCTCTGACTCCCTCTCTCCTTGGTTTGATACAGTCACAATATTGAGCTTTTAGCTAAATCTTTGGGGGTTTTTAATGCTTTTTAAATATACTTTTCATTTTAAAAATAGATTAAGCAGAAATATATAAACATCTTCTGAGTTTTCTTTAGTGTGAAATTATACAAGTGAAAGACAAAGATGTTTTTATCTAATCCTACGATACAGAGGGTGCTGTTAAAAAAATAAACATTTAGGACCCAATTCTGCTGTCACTAAAGTTAATGAAATAACTCCTTTTAACTTCAATGGGAGCACGATCAAACCTCTCGGAGGGCACAGTATAAATACCGTAGTGCATTATACATTCTAAAGATAGGAAATACCATGGTGAAGTCAATGCTGTGGTATGGTGTTTCTTTTCTTGTTAATTGTGCTCTCTGTAACCTTTTGTAACTGTCAGCTTTTTGTTTGTTTTTAATTGAATACGTCTACATTCTGATCAACAGATATTCAGGAAACTCTGCTTAACTATTTTATTAAAATTTCTAAACTATTTTAATGACATTTTAAAGAGCTGTAACATAAATAATTAAAGTTCTAAAATTTGTTTTACTAAATATGCTCTCACGGATTGCTTCAAACATGCTGCTACTTGTGATGCGTGTGTACTTTCATTTTCTATTTTCTTAATTTTTTTCTTCAACTTTAAAAAAAAAAAAATTGTGCGAAGTGTCAAATTTCCAGCTTTGGGCCCAATTGTTTCCACATTTACAGCTGCATAATTCAGGACCAAGTCCCACTGAAGTTAATGGAGTTATACTGGTGCAAAACTAGGGTCAGCCAGAGGATAACGGCCTGTGTAGTGTGAAGTACGAAGGTACAATACGGCCATTAGCAGCACAAGCTTTTCCATGCTGCTCTGCCAAGGAGCCCCAACTTTGTGTTGAAAAGGACTCTCTGTCTCAAGGATGATAAAAGTTACTCTCCAGGCCTATTCAGTTCTTTAGCCCTGCTGAATATTCCAACAAATCCAGTTAGTGCCTTTTGTGTGATATGGACTCTTGCCCATTAAGGACTTGATGTAAGCCATCCAACTCATTTTATGTAAGCCACCTTAAAGAAGCTAGACTTTATCTAATGTCATGCTGAATTATTTCAATAAGTGGCCAGTCATCCTGGTGGGCAAACCCTGGATTGAGTCTGCAACATGTACTCTGAGCTAGTGCTGCCTGGGGGACGACAATTCTGTTTTGCAGCAACTTCTGAGGTTTTCAAATTGATTTTTGTTCCGCATGTTCCGCATTGCAACATGCTCTAACCAGCTCTACTCTAAATCTTTATTTGCATTGGCAACAGATTAATACATTATGGAAGGTGAAAGCCCTCAAGGCCTCCTGTTTTCTACAGACCCAATCTGGCAAATACTTATGTATTTGGGTAACTTTATTCAGCTAGCAGTCCTTTTGAAACTTACATATTTAACTGTTTGCAGGATCAGGCCCTACAACTGAACCCTTCTTCTGGGTCTCCCAACAAGTTTGTTACTCTATATTTTAAACTCTTCAGAGTAAGGACCATGTTTTCCTGTCTCTTGTACAATGTCATAACCACTATAGGCTCATAACCCCACATACGCTTTCAGTTAGGGTCAGGTCTGGCATGATTTTGAATATGCTTCATGTTTTGAACATCCTTTTCCAACAAATGTTTGCTTCCTTTAAGATGCACAGTATTTATTTTAGTCTAAAATTAGAGAAGAAATCTAGAGTTTTCTTAATGAAAGTATTGCCGTCTAGACCATGTCTACACTATGAGCTAGGAGTAAGATTCCCCTGCTCAAGTACTCATATTTGTGGTAGCTTGATGAGAGCTAGCGAGTGTTTCAATAGCTCTGCAGCCCTGGTGTAGTGTAGGCAGTGGCAGCAGAGGCACTGCTGAGGCATGCCGAGTACAAACATGCCTGAAAATGGTGGGTATGCACTTGACACGCTGCAGCCGTGGCCTCTGTTGCTGCTGCTTCCTATGCTACTGCAGATACTGTACTATTTATGCCCATGCTAGTTCTCATTAAGTATGTGTGCACAAGGAGGAGAATCACGCCCCCTCGCATGCAGTGTAGACATAGCCTGAAACACTTGTATTGCATTTTTAGAAGATGGTCTCTGGGAAAAAAGTCCATAAAAATGTTCAGTATCTTAGTCACTGAAACAATTTATGTCCCTGCCCTCTGCCCTCTTTTTTTGTTGGCATGAATGCTGCATTCCGCACATTGCAATAGGAGTTTGAAAGGGGCAGCATTTCCAGCAGCCTATATAGCAAACAAAAGTTGGCTGATGTATTAGGCTTGACAGTCTCTTGCCTTCAGGAGTTGTGTGGTAACTTTATTGTTAAAATAGGTGAAGTGTTATTAAAGCAATATTAGCCTTTTCTACACCCTCAGGTTTTTCACCCTTTAATTTTTCCTTGGCTTTACTTCCTTACACATTAATGTTCACCAGCATCAACATTTGTTAAAGAACAAGTGAGCAGACTTTCACAGATGCTGTCAGTGCAGATTAAAGTAAATAGGCTGGAAGGGTCATTGTAGAAAGGGTACATAAGAATCTTGATTTTTACCAACACCAATCTTATGAATGACCAGTCATACGAACCATTTTTCCCGACAGAAACCCCCTCCCCATGTGAAAAAAGGTTGCTGAGGAACAAGTTGACATCCCTTCACATTCCAATGCCTTCAGTGCATTGGAAATCACATTACAGTGGTTTTAAGGACAGGAAGAAAGTAATGCGGTGCACCATACTGCGACTTTTGCACTGTATCTACTGTTAATTTGTAATGTTCAATTTTATGAACTTTTTTATTTTTATGATCTCAGTCATGAATTATTTCTTAAAATAGGGGTTGTACTGTAGTGGTAACGCTCCCTCCAAAGACTGGACATGTTATGGATGGAGTTTTAAAATTTTGACTATATTTCTATTTGACACACCCGGCTCCAAAGGGTTTGAAATGTTGGTCATAATATCTTTGGCCTCTACAAACCTGAATATAAAATGAACCCAGTCCCAAAGGCCTTGTTTTGCTTGCCTTTAAACCCACTTATTTTCCAACACTTTAAATAGCTTCCTAAAAGGAGATGAACAGAAGCTCTTAACCTGCCCGCATAGGCTGCTTGATTTGCAAATAAGCTAGTAAAGCAACTGTGCATAGTCAGGCCAAATTCATCCCTGCTGTTACCCTTTTGAATTCCATGGGGTAACACCAGAGACTGTTTAGGCCAACTCTTTGTAAAATGGCCTGCTTCTATGAAGAACTATTACTACTTCTAATCTAGAGGTGCTAAGGTTAAATTTGATGGAGAGGTTAAATTTAAGGTTAAATTTAAACCTTTAGGATAGTTTTGTGCATAGGCGGCGAGTTATATGGGCCCGTGGTGGCCGTGCTCCACCAATATTTAGGAACGTGGGCCCAGCTCCACCAATGTTTGGGCTTACTGCGCTTTGGGGGGCCCCATGCTTCAGGGCAGCCTGGGGGGTTAGTGGGGGGGCCTGACGCCGGCAGCAGCAAGCAACCCAGCCACAGCTCGCTCCACCTTGCCCCGTCGGCTCCCGGCGTTGCTCGGGGGAGGGGGCGGAAGCTAGAAAAGGGCCAGGAGAGGTGGGGGTTTGGGGAAAGGGGAGGGGGTGGGCTGGGGCCGGGTCGCTTGCTGCTGCTGGCTCCAGGCCCCCTGCTAACTCCCCAGGCTGCCCGGGACCCTGTGTCCCCCTGAAGCGTGGGGCACCCAAAGTGCAGGGCCCAGGGACAGCTCTGCCCGGACCCTGTGTCACCCTGAAGCGCGGGGCCCAGAGTGGTTGCCCTGGTCCGTCCTATGGATGGGACGGCTCTGTTTGGACCTGTTCTGGGCACCACCAAAAACTATACAAACCTGGCGCCCATGGTTTTGTGAGATATGTAATCTGGAATATTTAAGTAAACAAGTAAGTAACAGTCTTCCCTACCCTTCCCCCCACCCACTGAGTGGGGTCCTTCATCTCCCTTTGGAGTTGTAAGGATACAACTCTAAGCATCAAGTCCCTTTGGCCATCTCCTGCTAGCAATGGAAGACGGAACTTTCAGTATTGAAACCAGCAAAAGCTAACAAAGGTAAATGTCAGGCTGTAACTCCACACTTAAGCCACCCGGTTGTGCTTGTGTAAATACAGAAGTCTCTGAACAACTGAATAGCTTTGTATACCTGATGAAGCTTAGGCGTTACATAAGAACAGGTCCATCCAGCCCAGTATCCTGTCTACCGACAGTGGCCAATGCCAGGTGCCCCAGAGGGAGTGAACCTAACAGGTAACGATCAAGTGATCTCTCTCCTGCCATCCATCTCCACCATTCCTTACCTATCCTGGCTAATAGCCATTAATGGACTTAACCTCCATGAATTTATCCAGTTCTCTTTTAAACGCTGTTATAGTCCTAGCCTTCACAACCTCCTCAGGGAAGGAGTTCCACAGGTTGACTGTGCGCTGTGTGAAGAAGAACTTCCTTTTATTTGTTTTAAACCTGCTGCCCATTAATTTCATTTGGTGGCCCCTAGTTCTTATATTGTGGGAACAAGTAAATAACTTTTCCTTATTCACTTTCTCCACACCACTCATGATTTTATATACCTCTATCATATCCCCCCTTAGTCTTCTCTTTTCCAAGCTGAAAAGTCCTAGCCTCTTTAATCTCTAGGATTTTTCAGCTCAGAAAAGAGGAGACTAAGGGGGTTAAGCTCAACCCAGGTGAGAGAACCCAAATTTTCTGGCTTTTTTGATTGTTTTCTGACTTTATGGAGAGTTCTGTCCAGCTCAGATTTTCAGAAGTATCATGTCTATTAAAATGGGTTCCCGATGAAAGTGTTGAGAGAATCCCCACTGTCATGGGAACAGCACTTCTTCTTCAAGTGCTTGCTCATATCGATTCCAGTTAGGGGTGTGCACGTGCTGCGTGCACCATCGTCGAAAGAATTTTACCCTAGCAACACTCGGTGGGTCAGCTGAGGCGCCCCCTGGAGTGGCGCCCTTACGGCGCCGGATATATACCCCAGCCGACCCAGCGCCCCCTCAGTTCCTTCTTACCGCCTGTGATGGTTGTTGGAACTGTGGAGCACGGCATAGCTGATCTCCACTTCCCTAGCTTCTAGTGTAGCACTCGTTTATAGTTGTAAATAGTTTTAAAAGTAGTTATTAGTTCTTTATTAGTAGTTAATAGTTATTGTTCTTAGTGTAAATAGTAGTTGGGGGTAAGGGGCTCCGTCCCTTCCCTCCCTCCCGGTACCCGGGCTGATGCCTAGGTCTCTGGGTTTCAAACCGTGCTCAGCCTGCCTTAAACCGATGCCTACGGGAGACCCCCACGACTCTTGTTTGAAGTGCCTGGGGGAATCCCATCAATCCGATAAGTGCCGCATTTGTAAGGCATTCAAGCCTCGGACTAAAAAGGAGCGGGACTTTCATTTGAAGCAGCTCCTTATGGAAGTGGCACTTAGCCCGATGTCCTCGGCTCCACGCCGAGACCCAGCGCCAACCTCGTCGGTTCGCAGCGCGCCTGTGGCACCGGAAGGGTCAGCACCGCGTCTGGCCACCGGCAAAGACTCCCGGCATCGGACGTCTCCGGCACCTCTACCAGTGCAGCGCCGCTCGCTGTCTCCGGGACTGAAGAAGCAGCATAAACCACCTGCTGCTCCCTTGCAGTTGCTGGCACCAGCTGTGCCTCCCTCGGAGCCGCGTCCCGCGTTGGACTGTCCCGCAAAGACACCAACCCCGGTACCGTTGACTCTGGCGCCACAAGGGCCGTCGAGTCCGGTACACGCGACCTGATTGCGCTCACTGAGCCGAGACCATCGCAACCTACGATGCCGCCGGTACGGGCTGTTCCCTCAAAAGGAAGGCCCTCCATGATGCGTCCTCCGTTGCAGAGTGAAACAGGACGGCACCGATCCTGGTCCCAATCCCGGACATGGTCCCGATCCAGACGCTGGTTTCATTCATGGCACCGCTCGCAGTCCCGGCACTGGTCACCATCTCGGCACCGGTCGCACTCGTGGTGCCGCTCCATTTCGCGAAGATCTTCTTCCCGGTATGGTCGGTACCAGTCCAGCTCCCGGCACCGATCCCGACGCTGGTCCGGGCGCCGATCTACTCGGAGTCGATCCTGGCACCGTTCTGCCCGTAGAGCTTCGTCGAGGTCCAGATCTGCTTCCTGGCACCGATATGACCGCCGGTCCCGATCAGGATCGCAGTACGGCTCGAGACCACGGTGCCGATCTCCATCTCCACGGTGCAGGGCGGTACCACACGACAAGGCGACCCAGCATACACGCTCCGCTCCACCTTGGCCGTCCCGTCCCACCTCGAGGTCGTCCCAGGCAGAAAGTGGCTACCATGTCTAGGACCAAGATGTGGACGGTGCTAGCCAATGGCACGATGAGGGACAGGATCCTGGTCAGGGACCTCCGCAATGGTCCTTTTGGACCCCTTGGGCATACCATCAGGGCCAAGGTGTCCCCTCTGGGGCTTCTTCGTTTGCCCACTCGGAGCCCCTGGTACCGGAGGCCACTGTGAGTCGCCCTCCCCGGGTGGTTCAGAGGCGACGGCTCTGCCCTCAGTTTAGGCCCATGCCCCCAACGTGGTGGACCTAGGGCAGCATGACCCTCCCCAGCAAGACCTTCCCCAGGACCCGTTAGTCCCAGGTGTTTCCTCCTCGTCTTCACCCGACGAGATGGTGGCGGGTACGTCCTCTTCTGGCCCCCCACCTATAGACCTCCATGCATACCAGGAGTTGCTCCGCAGGGTGGCACAAAACATGAGCCTCCAGGTGGAGGAGGTAGTGGAGGTCGAGGATCCTGTAGTGGACATTCTATCGGCCGACACTCCGACCAGAATAGCCTTGCCCTTTAGCCGGACTATCCAGGCTAATGCCACTACGATCTGGAGTCTCCGGCCTCAATTCCTCCTACTGCCAAAGGGGTGGAGAGGAAGTATTTGGTCCCGTCCAAGGACTACGAATACTTGTATATTCACCCCCAGCCTTGCTCCCTCGTTGTACAGTCTGTTAACGAGAGGGAAAGACACGGCCAACAAGCTCCCGCTCCTAAATCCAAGGATGCTAGACGCCTGGATTTATTTGGGTGCAAAATTTACTCTACTGGCGGCTTGCAGCTCAGAGTGGCTAACCAGCAGGCCTTCTTAAGCCGCTACAATTATAATACCTGGAACTCAATGCAAAAGTTCAGAGCTTATTCCTCAGGAGTCCAGGGAGGAGTTCGGGGCCCTACTAGAGGAGGGCAAGAAGGTAGCCAGAACATCTTTGCAAGCCTCAGTAGATGCGGCAGACTCGGCGGCTAGGACTCTAGCCTCGGGCGTAGCTATGCGCCGCATCTCGTGGCTACAGGTCTCCGGTCTCCCACCGGAACTCCAGCAGATTATTCAGGACCTACCCTTTGGTCATGGTCTGTTTTTGGACAAGACAGACTCCAGACTTCAGAGTCTGAAGGACAACCAGGCCATCATGCGTTCACTGGGCATGCATACCCTGGTGACGCAACGTAGGCCCTTCCGACCCCAACCTCAGCGCACCTACCCTAATCCCCGGCCGAGACAGGACTTCTCTAGAAGACGTGGCCAGGGTGGTAGGCGGAGACAGTCTGGTCCTCTGACGGGCCAGAACCAGGGCCCCCACAAACCATCGGCGGGGTCCAAATAAAATTTTTGAAGGTGCACCCAAGGGCGGAACACCAGTCTCCTTCCAGGATCCTTCCCTGCCTTTCAACAACCGCCTCTCCTATTTCCTCCCTGCGTGGTCCCATATAATGTCAGACCGCTGGGTCCTACGTACAGTGGAAAGTGGACACCGCCTTCAATTTGTTTTTCCCCCCTGCCCCCCCCGTCCCTGTCCCTCTTCAGGGACCCCTCTCATGAGCAACTCCTTCTACAGGAGGTGCAAACGCTCCTAGCTATCGGAGCTGTAGAGGAGGTTTCAAGGGAACTGAGAGGCAGGGGGTTTTATTCACGTTATTTTCTAGTTCCCAAAGCAAAGGGCGGGCTACGGCCCATCCTGGACCTGCGCGGACTCAACAAATTCATGGTAAGGTTGAAGTTCTGCATGGTTTCCCTGGGGACCATTATTCCTTCCCTGGATCCTGGAGACTGGTACGCCGCCCTCGACATGAAGGACACGTACTTCCACATAATGATTTACCCGCCGCACAGGCATTTCCTTTGCTTTGTGGTCAACCAACAGCACTTCCAATTTACCGTCCTTCCCTTCGGCCTATCCATGGCACCAAGGGTCTTTACAAAGTGTATGGCCGTCGTAGCTGCCTCCACTCCGTCGACGTCGGATCCAAGTGTTTCCGTACCTCGACGACTGGCTCATTCGGGGTCGCTCCAAGGACCAGGTGCAATCTCATGTTCAGTTCACCATGAGCTTGTTCAGACAGCTGGGCCTGCTGCTCAATGTCTAAAAGTCCACTTTGGAGCCAACCCAAAGAATAGACTTCATCGGAGCAATCCTAGATTCAAGACTCGCCCGTGCGTGCCTACCGCACGCCCACTTCCAGTCCATGGTGAGCATTATCCATGGCCTCCAAAGCTTCCCGATCTCGACAGCATGGACGTGCCTCGGTCTCCTGGGACACATGGCATCTTGCACCTTTGTGACCAGACATGCCAGATTGCGCCTTCGTCCACTTCAGGCCTGGCTCTCAACCATATACTGCCCAGGCCGGGACAACATGGGCACAGTGGTCATGGTACTGCCGGAAGTCTTAACCTCCCTGGTCTGGTGGCTGAACCCCAACTCGGTTTGTGAAGGGGTACCATTCCATGCCCCGCAGCCCTCCCTGGTACTAACCACGGATGCATCATCTTTGGGTTGGGGCGCTTTGTAACTGTTGTAACTGTTCTTTGAGATGTGTTGCTCATGTCCATTCCAAACCCGCCCTCCTTCCCCTCTGTCGGAGTAGCCGGCAAGAAGGAACTGAGGGGGCGCTGGGCTGGCTGGGGTATATATCCGGCACTGTAAGGGTGCCACTCCAGGGAGTGCCTCAGCCGACCCACCAAGTGTTGCTAGGGTAAAAATCTTCTGATGATCATGCACACGGTGCTCACTCCCGTAATTGGAATGGATATGAGCAACACATCTCGAAGAGCAACAGTTACAAAGGTGAGTAACGTCTTTTACATAAGTCTCTTTTTGCTCCACTATAATCAAGTACATAATCAACATCATTAATTTTCACACTAGTTAAAAGGAAAAGCTAAAATAAATTGTTAAAATGTTTCTAATTGTGAGGAAGCTCTTTCCTTAAATATTCCAAGCAATTTTTAAATAATCTCCATCACAGCTAGTTGCTAATTGCTAATCTTTATATTGATCAAACTCATTTTACTTCTTAGCTGAGCCATCCTGCTCTGCAATTTAGCTTTGTGGATATGTCATTTTGAAAGTGTTAGTTCTGTCATCACAAAAGTACAATAATCCAGTCTTGATTTTTTAAAAAACCCAAAATTAAGTTCAATTCAGTTTCAAAACTTTAATAAGAGAAAAGACTAGAACCAGGGCCGGCTCTACCTTTTTTGCTGCCCCAAGCAGCAAAAAAAAGCGCCGCCCCGCCGAGCCCCCCCCCGCCGAGCGCCGCGCCGCCGGAACCCCCCCCCCGAGCGCCGCGCCCTGCGCCGCCCCCCCACCGAGCGCTGTGCCGCCGGAGCCCCCGCCGAGCGCCGCGCCGCCAGAGCCCGCCCCCCCCACCAAGCGCCGCGCCGCCGGAGCCCCCCCAGAGCGCCGCGCCGCCAGAGCCCGCCCCCCCCGCCGAGCGCCGCGCCGCCGGAGTGCCCCCCCTGCGGAATGCCGCGCCGCGCTGCCCCCCGCCACCCCAAGATTGGCCGCCCCTTACCAGGTGCTGCCCCAAGCATGTGCTTGGTTGCCTGGTCCCTGGAGCCGGCCCTGACTAGAACAGAATCTTAATTAAAGGAAAAATGTTTGATAGCCCTTACTGCCTTTGTACTGAGCCTGAACTCATAGCAGATAACTAGTAGAGTGAGCTCTGTATTGTCATTTTATTTTTCTGTTAATCTCCTGTTAAAACATCTGAATTGTCATTTATTTCTAGAATGACAAACATAATGGGTTCAGTCCCGATTTTTAAATATACATCACAGGGTGAAATCCAATCCATCTGCATAAAACCTGAATAATCGGTATATGTGGGTAGAGTATGGAGTGGTTGAAGATGTAAAAACCTTTCTCCCCCTCCACTCCCACCTGTGGTTAGTAAGTGGTGCTGCTCCATAGCTTCTTCCCATCCCTTTAGCAGCTGCTATTTCAGCCTTTAAAATATAATAGCAGCTGCTGCTTTTCATGCCATGGGCTACTAAATGCACCCCACCCTAGGCTTTCCCCCATCTGGGCCAATGTGGAGCTGGTGTAGAGAGCTCTTCTGCAGTTTATAAAGGGGTGGAGGCACCTCTGCACTGCAGCACTGCCTGTGGTGCGTCTCTGCATAGTGTAACTGTTCCAAAGAGCTTTGTGCTATTCTTGCATGCCACAGGAAATCCATTCATGAAAGTGCAGTAGTTGATTTTTCACAGATTGCTACATATTAGTGCATAGGATTGAACCGAGCACTGGGCAGAATTGATTTTGCAGCTTTAACCTCAAATTCTATTTTAAAGTTCAGCTGTATGCTAGCAGCTAGGCTGATGCAGCCCAAAGTGCTGAATTTGTATTGGTAGGGGGAAATTGTTCTGCTTTTATATATGGTCACAATTTCTGTGGGTTTTCTAGTTCTTATTTTTGCTTTTATACATTCTTTCTATACTAAAAAAAAAGGGGGGGAGGCATTAATGTAGTTGAAATTTCCATGGAAACAATTACCATAAAGTATTGATCGACTAAGATAGATTAGTAAACACAGGACGATAGAGGTTGTCTCTATGGAAACATGGACATTTAGAGAAATGCAGTTTAAGAAAATACCTATCGTTTCTTTTTCCTCATTAAAACTTCAGGGCTAGTTTTAAAATTATTTTGTACTCTACAGTTTAAAATTTTTTAAGATACTATTGTTGCTAACGTCATTCTTACATTTTCTTTCTATGGTTAGAAAATATTCTAAAAATAGTTGGAGAGAAGGAATTACAGGGAAATTACACCATGTGAGCAATTCTGTTTCTTCGGTTTCAAATTAAAGTACCTGCAATTTTGTATATAATGCTTAATTTAATAATAGGACAAAACAGTAGTAGTTTTTACTTTTAACAATTAATGTAGAGTATAGATTAAACCAAGTCATAACTTGCTGTTGTACAACTGAGTTGTACCTAGAGTATATCATTCATTAATGTTTTGTAATGTTATCTATTGATCGTCCTAGATCTTGCTGTCAAACATAAATAAACATTTTGTATCCAGCCCTGTATATCTGCGTTAGTTCTGATTTAAAATATTTTTTGCCACACAAAAACATAACCTCCCCTGTTTAATAACATTAGCTGTTCACTTTCCTCTGTAATTGCTTGCAGTGGTTTAGGAATACGTGCATTTTAGTTTTGGCAGTAAGATACAGTCTTAGATTTTTTTTAGCATGGTCTTTACCATGAAGAACTTCTCTGATGTTTAGTAATGACTGAATATGGATGAGTTTTTCTAATGTAAAGATGGATGGTTGCACACCTTCAAGATAAATACCAAGCTTTTTAAGTAGCTGTAGATTTCTTAGTATTTTAAAAAATATCCTGTACTAGAAGGAGTTGTGAATATAATAGTCATTGTTTTAAATGTTCATTAAATACTGGAGTCTCCAATAGATGTTGATATAGCTAAACTAACAGACATTTCATTAAGGGCAGGTCTACACTTACTTCCTGGTCCGGCCGTAAGCAATCGATCTTCTGGGATCGATTTATCGCGTCTTATCTAGACGCGATAAATCGATCCCGGAAGTGCTCGCCGTCGACGCCGGTACTCCAGCTCGGCGAGAGGAGTACGCGGCATCGACGGGGGAGCCTGCCTGCCGCGTCTGGACCTGCGGTAAGTTCGAACTAAGGTACTTCGAATTCAGCTACGTTATTAACGTAGCTGAATTTGCGTACCTTAGTTCGAAGTGGGGGGTTAGTGTGGACCAGTCCTCTTCTTCAGCAGTTAAGATTTGACCCTGGCACCGAGCATTGAGAATATTTGCAAGAAAATGAGCTGGAGATAGTGCTTGTCACATTCGTTTTTTTAATGCTTGTAATTTAACTCTGTCATTGCATATTTCTCTTTTTAAGATCTCACTCAATTCCTTCCAAATTTCAACAGCGTCAACAATAAAACAGCGATTTCCCTGCATTTTGTTCAAGGCTACAGAAATAGGCTTCAGGGTACTCAGCATGTGTTCAACATTTCTCTTAAACCCAATGTTGAGAACTTTGGCTGTGACAGTGCCACCTATTTTTTTCATGATTTTGTTCACAAACTGTCATCAGATTAGGTCAGTTCTTGATATACTACTGAGTTCCATCGCACGTCCTGACTTCCATCGCACTGAGTTCCGTCCGCTACTGAGTTCCATCGCACGTCCTGTGGGAGAGTTAGCTTGGTTCCTCTCACTTTTCTCAGAGCAGCTGCTGCAAAGTGGTTGTTATGGAAGTATTTTGCAATTTCAACAACATTAGCCTTTATTTCTGGAACACTGAAGTCTTTGGCTAGGAGGTGCATCAAATGAGCACTGCAACCGTATGTTATTAGCTTAGGACTCTCTTCTAAATAATTTGGATACATTTGCAGCATTGTCTGTGACCAAGCTGCGTACTAGACATTTGAGTTTTTTTCACAGTAAGTATTCTGCTGTGTGTTCATTTCCTGATGTATCAATTGTTTCTGTAAGGAAGACATTCCCTTCTTCTGTTGTCACACAAGCAGATAAAACAGGATTATTGTGGACATTGCTCCACCCATCTAGACTGAGGTTAACAATTTTACCCTCTAGACCTGTTACACACTGCTCAATTTCTCTTTCATACACTTTATCCAGCAATTTGCCTGCGACATCTGCTCTGTTGGGTGGACTGTATCCTGGAGAGTTTGTTGCATAAACAAACCGGGCAATTCTTTCATCAATCACCTTTTTTTGTAATCTGCTGATTCTTATCACAAATTTATCTATGGTTGTTTCTGGATGATGGAGGGTTTTTTTTCTTTTTGCTACAGGTGATATACTATGGCTATGTGACATACATGATGTGACTGAAACACTATCATTGGCAGATAACTCTGAAACTATAGAAGATGATGGTGATCTTGAAGGTGGATAGTCTTCAGAATCCTGTATGTTGAGGATGGATTCTCCTAAACAAAATAAGTCAATGCAGTTATTTAATTATTACCATACTGCTCACTTAGTATTACTCATTGCATTCACTGACACTCAGTACTATTTTAAAGGTGAAATTGTAAAAGGAAGATCTGCCTATTTCAGCTATTTATTTTTTATCACAACTGCATCTATCATGGGGGGGGGGGGGAGGGATAGCTCAGTGGTTTGAGCATTGGCCTGCTAAACCCAGGGTTGTGAGTTCAATCTTTGAGGGGGCCACTTAGAGATCTCAGACAAAATCAGTACTTGCTCCTGCTAGTGAAGGCAGCAAGCTGGACTCAATGACCTTTCAGGGTCCCTTCCAGTTCTATGAGATAGGTATATCTCCATATTAAAAAAAAAAAAAAAAGAGTAACAACTATATTTTTTTGCTCAAACATGAGAATTCAAGGATAGTCCAGAAGGAAGACAGGCAGTCCTTCAGGAAGAAATATGAAATAACAAAGTTTACCAACCTGAAGATCCTGCATGGTTAGACATGTTCCTTTCATCATCTTCAACGCAGCTTCCTCCTGAGAAAGAACATGTCTCATGATGTTGTTTCATTCGGGCAACCAGGCCTTGCATTCCTTTGTTGCACTGTTTGCATTTTGCATGCATGCCTGTCTTACCCACAGGTAGAGGAACTTCATTAAAATATTCCCAAACTGGGTCTCTTTTACGGCCAGCTGCCATTTACGTTTTCCCTTCTAGTGAGAGAATGGTATGGTAGATCTCAAATCAATGAAGTCTGCACTCAGAAAGACCTCAAGACTTCTGGAATATGCTGCTCAAACAGTTTCACTTTTGTTTCTACTCCCTGTCCCTCCCTTCTCACTTTTATCTCCAGACTTCTTCTCCTTGTCCAGATCTATTCTGCTCCCAACAATCTTCTATTCATTGAACTTTTTGAAATGTTGCACTTTTAGAGAAAGGTAAGGGATTGACTCTGTGTACACAAATTTGCAGAGGGACAATAGGGTTGAGGTCCGTTATTTCTCACTTCTATATATTATTTATTTTAAAACATTTTTGCTGTTAACAAGCATGTTCTCTCTGGAGACACAAATCCACAATTTGAGAACTGCAAAACTAAGCATCTCTGATGGTATCTTCTAGACTGAGCATTGAATCCCATTGGGTAGATAGACAGATTAACCTAAATAATCTATACAGAAGCCCCTGAAACCCCATAAAATTGGGTCCCTAATCCATGAACTATTGGAACTTGTTTACAAAACTTTTCTTAAACATTACATGAATATATTGTCTCATACTATAGAATTAGAATTTATCATCCCTATTCCATGATGAGATATCTTTGAGCTATAATGTAACTTAATAAAAACTATATTTAGATAGGTTTTTTCCTCAAATAGAATTTTATCCAAAAAATCCGATTTAAATAAAAAAAACTGATTAAAAAAAAATCATTGATTTTTAGCCACCCTGAATGTAACCATGTAGTCCATAGAAATGTCTCAAGGTGTACAGTACCTGTTTTCTGAAATTCCCATAATGCTGCTTTGTCTTGGGAGGCAGCATAGAGGTCCCACCCTGAGATGGCAGTGAAAGAGTTCCTGTTCTTTCTATAGGAAAAGCCACAGAGACCTGACTTTTATTGCAGTAATGCTCAGGTCGTTAGGGTGGTGCCCACTGTGGAGAATCAGTGAATTCCTCAGCATCCTAGAAAAACAGTGTGACAGGTTGGACCCCCGGGGTTGTCACCTGAGGTGCTGAAGATACCACTGAGTCTACCTGTTCTGCCAGCCTGGGTCCCCTTTAACCTGTCTTGTTGAGCCAGGCTCTTAAAAGCTCCTCTAACACACACACAGCCAGGGCCACACCCAGCTGCATATCAGCTCTGGGAAGACTCAGTTTCAGGGACTTGCTCCAGCACTCAGATGTCCACCTCCCTTGGAGTACAGACCCAAAATTATATGAAATTCACCTCTTCCCTCAATGTGGAAGAGGGTATGCACAATTTCTCCACCCCCACGCCCCTGCATAGAAATCACATAAACTGGGTTGTATTATAAACCAGAAATACATTTATTACCTGTAACAGGTGTAGTTAAGGAGGTAGCAGACAGAACAAGGCAGATTACTAAGAAAATAAAACTAAGCGTAATACACTAAAGAAGCTGGTGACATGTGAATTCTCACCCTCAGTGTGGTTCTAATAATCTTTTTCACAGGCCAGATGCCCTTCCAGCCTGGGCCCAGTTCTTTCCCCCTGTTCAGTCTGAGTTGTTTCCAGCAGTCACCTTGGGTGGGGTAGCAGGGGAGCGCTGATGACCTGGATTACCTCATTCCCCACCCTTAAATAGGATTTGCATAAAGTGGGAGTCCTTTTTTTCTTAGTTTGACTCCCCTTCCCTTACAGTGGAAAGTTACAAGAAGTCCCAGGTAATATTTTAGTATCAGGTGACAAGACCGTGTGACTCTGTAGGGCCCTTGTAGCCATTCTTCAAAGGCTGACCCACATGTTCACAGGAAGACTAAGCTCTTTTACAGTCCATTATCCTTGTTGATGGGCATGAACCCTGTCTGGCTTCATTGTTGTACCTGAAGCGTTAGCAGTGGGCATAACCCAAAGTAGCATAGTTGAAATACAGACATAGTCAATATTCCTTATTTAAGATACAGAAATGATACATGCATACAAATAGGATAATCACATTCAGCAAATCATAACCTTTCCAATGATGTCTCACATGAGCAAGCTTGCATGAAGTATATCTCATTTATGTCATATTCATATCATAAGCATATTTTCATAAAGAATATGGAATGACATGTCACAAACAGAGAGAGATATGAGCCATGATTTAGCAAGGTACTTAGGCATGTGCATTTCTTAGGTACATGTGTAGTTCTACTGACTTCAGTAGGACTGCTCGTGCTTAAAGATGAGCATGTGTTTAAGTGCTACTGAATCAGAGCCAGAGTGAGATGGGAGACAAAGAGAGAAAGTGACTCTACAGGGAACATAGCTGGGGTGGGGGTGTTTCATTGTTCCTAGTGCACTTGGCTTCCTAAATTATGTTGTCTGTTCCTTTTGACCTACCTGAAATAAGCTGTGCTTTACATTAAAAAAAATTTTTTTTTCTTTAAGTTTTACAATAAAACGCCTTTGCAAGTGTTTTAACTTTACCAGACTAACCTGTCACTTGCCCTAAGACAACATGTATCTTTAATTTTCCTGCAATTTGGAAACAGAAAAGCGGTGTTGCTAGCTCATTTAATTCAATTTAGATGCCAAATGTTTTCACAGATCAGTATTGCTTTTACTAACCTCAATATAATGGTCATATTCTCACAATGATTACTTCTTTAGGGGGTAGAAAGTAAAATACTTGTTCTGACTAAGTTACTCTTTAATTTATTGTTCCATACGCCACTTACCGAAATGAATACACTTGTCCTCCAAAGTCTGTAACAGTTTCTTTCCTAATGGTATTTGAGAGGATTCTTTTGTTTTAATAAACATATTTTGGTTTGGTCACAAAAAAAATATTCACCTAATACATCTATTCTTATATAAGGTCAGTTTTCTTTTCTGTTGGGCTTTATGGGAAAATGGTAGCTTACACTTTAAAATAAATGTTTTTCTCTTTAGATAATTTTTAGATTGTTTTAGGCTTGGTAAAAGAAAAACTTATTCTGTCAAGAGTGACTTGAGCACAGGACTGGGACCCAAGAACATTTTGAGTTCTAATCTCAGCCCTGACAATGGCTCCTGTATAACTTTGGGTAAAACAATTAATTGCGCTGCTGCTCTAATTTCCCCTTATCTGTAAAAATGAGGGAGGCTAATATCTCACGCGGATATTAATTTGTTAATGTTGTGAAAACACTTGAAGATAAAATGTGCTATTATTAAAAAGTGTTTTAGGTAAGTTTTCACTTTATAAGTAACTCTGCTTTAGTTGAGACTTAATGTAACTAATATATTAGAGCCAAAATATGTAGATGTGTTCATTAATTTGATGTGCCTTAATTTTGGGAGTACCAACTGGACAAACTGTACATGATCTTCAGGAGAGAGGAGTACATAGAAAAGACAGGAAAGCTATATTCATCCATCCATCCATCCATCCACTTTTTAGACGTGGGTTTCATAATTTTTTTACAATTCTTCATGTGTGTCTGTCTGATTTGTACAGTCTTTGTGTTTGATTAAAAGCTCTTTGAAGCAGGGACTTTCTCTTTCTGTAGGTTTTTCTCTCTTTCTGTAGTGTACAGCACCATGTACATGGGCAGCTTCCAATAAGTTTTGACTGAACAGTAACAGTATTGCAGGTCAGGCTTGTTCTGCAAAGCTTGCAGGGCATCTGTTTTCATTAATCAGTGCTATTAAATTCTCTCTTTCATAAACACTATATTCACAAAATATAAGAAAAGGGTTTGCTACATAGGCCTTTTTGTGAAAACTGTTATCGAACACTGAATTTCTTCTGTGCACAATAATAGCTGTAACTTTTTTTTAAATCGCCCATTTTTATATATAATTGAGCCTTCATTACAAATGGTGTAATTAAAGGTATAAGATATTTAGCTTCCTGTCAGGTTATGAATTCTAGAAATAATTAGCCTCAGTGGCACAAGTGGTGTGTGTACTTTTGTTACTATAAAATAGTAGTAAACTATAAAAATAGTACTAAATAGTATAAAAATATAAATAGTAGCTCCATTTTTTTTTCAGTACATTTGCTTAAAGTTATGAATTCACTGGAAATTATTTATAATTCTGTCTTGTAATGAAAGCATCTTTTAAGTTTTGTTTAAAAAGTGCAAATGTATATAACCCCTTTAATCTAAACCATTCGTTCCTAATGCCACTCATTTGTCTTGTGAAAGGCCATGATTTATTGCAATCCTGTGATACTTCGCATAAATCACAAAGGGTGGTGGGGGGGCACCAAATGCAACAGCTAGTATGAACAAAGGAAGATGGAAGGGCTAATGTTAAATAACAAGATTCAGTCGTGGAAAAGTGTCCAGTATGCAAAATTTGCAGTGGCAAGCAAGATCTATTTCAAGGAGAAAAAATTACTAGTGGTAAATTTTGCCTTAAGATGTAGAGAAGTGGAAAACCCTCTTCAGCTGTGCATTCATTGTATTTAATTTCTCTGTAAACCAGGCTCAAAGTCGTATTAAAACATTTTTCTGCCATCCAACTAGCTGCCCTGCTATAAACAAAGCTTCAAGGTTTACTATGCTAACTGTGTGAATTATCAGTGTTTGGTTGTAGATGGTGCACTGGTGTTTATATAAGTGAAGAATGGCTGTTGATTATTGTAGCGAGCCAACAACATTTAGCCTTTACCCCCATTCTTTAAACTACACCATACAACCTTAAGGAGTCTCAAGTGTTTATATTTTGCTGCCAGTTGCTTGCTATTAAAAGTTAAGCACAAACATTTTTCTGCTTATAAATGCATCTTCATTGGCTGCATCCATGAAGGTCTGTGTTATGTCAGGTCCACTGTACTATAGATACTGGGCTTTTGAAAACACATTATCTTATGAAATCAAAATACAGCTTTTCCAAGACAAAATAGTCCAGGTATTTTAAACGTTTTTATCCATGTTCCTCAGTTACAGAATGGATTTGACAACTATTATCGGGGGAGGGATAGCTCAGTGGTTTGAGCATTGGCCTCCTAAACCCAGGGTTGTAAGTTCAATCCTTGAGGAGGCCATTTAGGGATCTGGGGCAAAAATCTGTGTGGGGATTGGTCCTGCTTTGAGCAGGGGTTTGGCTAAATGACCTCCTGAGGTCCCTTCCAACCCTGATATTCTATGATTCTATGTATATTACTATTGCATAAAACATTATGGTGTGAGTAGATTAAAGTTTTCAGGGAAGATTTTCTTTTTGCCTACTGTATGTTAATTACATATTGATGAAATGCATTCTATTGACAAGAAATTATGTGCTTCCTGAGGGAAAAGTATGTATTGATACTGGAACTGCTAGATGTTTTAGACGAGCCTTTTGTCTTAATAATTTGGTTTATTCAGATAGTGAGCTGTATACTGACAGGCTCTGTATATGCTGCACATATCTTCCATGAAAATTCTTGTTTGTAGTGTTAACAGATTTATTTGGGCATAAGCTCTGGGCATAAGTGAGGGCAAACCTCACTTCTTCAGATGCATCTGCAAATAAATCGGTTAGTCTTTAAGGTGCCATTGGACTCCTTGTTGTTTTTGTGGATACCGACTAATACGGCTACCTCCTGATGTTTGTAGTGTTGTAACCATGTTGGTCCCAGGATAATAGACACACGAGGTGGGTGAGGTAATATCTTTTATTAGACCAACTTCTTTCTGTTGGTGAGAGAGACAAGCTTTTGATTTTAGAAAGAAAATGTGTGTCTTTCCCCAACAGAAATTGGTACAGTAATAGATATTTCTTCACCCATCTTGTCTCATGAAAATTCTTGAAACTTTCAGGCAAGAAAGCTTATTGGTAAGTATAGTATACAGGCATGAATGTTTGAACCTAGAAAAGGATTTGATTTAAACCACTCCGTACTCTTTGAAGGATATGTTAGATGAATTTATATGCCCAGAATCTTGAATTTCTTTTGTAACCTTTGAAAGCTAAATATCTTATTTTCTGAATGGGAGTGTGTTTTTTAGCAACAGCCGTATTTATCAGCTATCTGTTTAATTTTCATAGGGTCACCCATCACCATGGCATCTGAGTGACTTCTTTCTGAAATAATTAAAAACAAAAATATTTCTGTCTTCCAGCCTTGCTGGCAGAAACAAGCTTAAAGTTATTGTTGGAATTTTTTTTTTAAATGTGTGAAATGCTAATGTAGTTGAGAGGGTAATTGTGGGAAAGCTAAATTGAAGAGCCAGTTTTCATTAAGTTCTGAATGAGGAGATTCTTATGTCATCTGGCAGCATGTTCCATAATCCTGGTCTGCCTCATCTTAAAGTTCCATCTCCCGCCGATACAAGTCTTGTCCTTTTTCAACAGCTTTACTTCTGCAAATGAGCCGAAGCTGTTGGGTGAGGTCATGGAAGCAGATGAGATCTCTCATGTGGCTAAGGCTGATATCATGCAGGGCTTTTGAAAATTGGTACAGCAATAGTAATTCACAAAAATTAACTGATTTTCCATATGTATTGAAACTGTGCAGCATTTCAACACTTCGAATGCTCATACTGCCTCTATTATTGCCCGTGATCTCTACCCTACTGCCTGTTATGGTTGACAATGTGTGAACTAGGGAGACATGTAGGCTGCTTAATCCTTTGTTTGTATAAAAAAATTAAAATTAAATGTTGTATAATTAAAAAGTGGGTTGGCTCAGTTATATCACAGAACAAGGAAGGAGGCTTCTTAGTTTTTGGGATACTGTCATTGTATCCCAGTATCAGGACATTTCAAGAGGTGTGTTATTCCAATGAGGACAAAGTGATTGTTGTTTAGGATCTCCTGTTCAGTCAAGAAGGCCTTCAGGAAAGCAGAAGAAAGCAGAATTTGGTTTTGTGGTTGCTCAAGCACCAAAATATAGGTTTCAGAGTAGCAGCCGTGTTAGTCTGTATCTGCAAAAAGAACAGGAGTACTTGTGGCACCTTAGAGACTAACAAATTTATTTGAGCATAAGCTTTCGTGGGCTACATCCCACTTCTTCGGATGCATAGAAGGGAGCGTATATTGAG
This sequence comes from Emys orbicularis, assembly GCF_028017835.1. Taxonomy (NCBI): domain Eukaryota; kingdom Metazoa; phylum Chordata; order Testudines; family Emydidae; genus Emys; species Emys orbicularis. The sequence goes on from NC_088690.1 coordinate 19,509,896, forward strand.
GAGATATATATATATATATAGACATACAGAGAGCATGAAAAGGTGGGAGTTGTCTTACCAAATCTGAGAGGCCAATTAAGTAAGAGAAAAAACTTTTGAAGTGATAATCAAGATAGCCTAGTACAGACAGTTTGATAAGAAGTGTGAGAATACTTACATGGGGGGATAGATTCAATGTTTGTAATGGCTCAGCCATTCCCAGTCTCTATTCAAGCCTAAGTTGATTGTATCTAGTTTGCATATCAATTCCAGCTCAGCAGTTTCTCGTTGGAGTCTGTTTTTGAAGCTTTTCTGTTGCAAAATTGCCACCCTCAGGACTGTTACTGAGTGACCAGAGAGGTTAAAGTGTTCTCCTACTGGTTTTTGAATGTTATGATTCCTGATGTCAGATTTGTGTCCATTTATTCTTTTGCGTAGATACTGTCCGGTTTGGCCAATGTACATGGCAGAGGGGCATTGCTGGCACATGATGGCATATATCACATTGGTAGATGTGCAGGTGAACGAGCCCCTGATGGCATGGCTGATGTGATTAGGTCCTATGATGATGTCACTTGAATAGATATGTGGGCAGAGTTGGCATCGGGCTTTGTTGCAAGGATAGGTTCCTGGGTCAGTGTTTTTGTTCAGTGGTGTGTGGTTGCTGGTTAGTATTTGCTTCAGGTTGGGGAGGTTGTCTGTAAGTGAGGACAGGTCTGTCTCCCAAGATCTGTGAGAGTGAGGGATCATCTTTCAGGATAGGTTGTAGATCTTTGATGATGCGCTGGAGAGGTTTTAGTTGGGGGCTGAAGGTGACAGCTAGTGGTGTTTTGTTATTTTCTTTGTTGGGCCTGTCTTGTAGGAGGTGACTTCTGGGTACTCGTCTGGCTCTGTCAATCTGTTTTTTCACTTCAGCAGGTGGGTATTGTAGTTTTAAGAATGCTTGATAGAGATCTTGTAGGTGCTTGTCTCTGTCTGAGGGATTGGAACAAATGCGATTGTATCTTAGAGCTTGGCTGTAGACAATGGATCGTGTGGTGTGTCCTGGATGGAAGCTGAAGGCATGTAGGTAAGTATAGCGGTCAGTAGGTTTCCGGTATAGGGTGGTATTTATGTGACCATCGCTTATTAGCAGAGTAGTGTCCAGGAAATGGACCGCTTGTGTGAATTGATCTAGGCTGAGGTTGATGGTGGGATGGAAATTATTGAAATCATGGTGGAATTCCTCAAGGGCTTCTTTTCCATGGGTCCAGATGATGATGATGTCATCAATGTAGTGCAAGTAGAGTAAGGGCGTTAGGGGACGAGAGCTAAGGAAGCGTTGTTCTAAGTCAGCCATAAAAATGTTGGCATACTATGGGGCCATGTGGGTACCCATAGCAGTGTCGCTGACTTGAAGGTATATATTGTCCCCAAATGTGAAATAGTTGTGGGTGAGGACAAAGTCACAAAGTTCAGCCACCAGGTTAGCTGTGACATTATCGGGGATACTGTTCCTGATAGCTTGTAGTCCATCTTTGTGTGGAATATTGGTGTAGAGGGCTTCTACATACATAGTGGCCAGGATGGTGTTTTCTGGAAGATCACCGATGGATTGTAGTTTCCTCAGGAAGTCAGTGGTGTCTCGAAGATAGCTGGGAGTGCTGGAGTGCTGGTAATGTAGGGCCTGAGGAGAGAGTCCACATAGCCAGACAATCCTGATGTTAGGGTGCCAATGCCTGAGATGATGGGGCGTCCAGGATTTTCAAGTTTATGGATCTTGGGTAGCAAATAGAATACCCCTGGTCGGGGTTCTAGGGTATGTGTCTGTACAGATTTGTTCCTGTGCTTTGTCAGGGAGTTTTTTTAGCAGATGGTGTAGTTTCTTTAGGTAATCCTCAGTGGGATCAGAGGATAATGGCCTGTAGAATGTGGTGTTAGAGAGCTGTCTAGCAGCCTCTTGGTCATATTCCAATTTATTCATGATGACGACAGCACCTCCTTTGTCAGCCTTTTTGATTATGATGTCAGAGTTGTTCCTGAGGCTGTAGATGGCATTGTGTTCAGCATGACTGAGGTTATGGGGCAAGTGATGTTGCTTTTCCACAATTTCAGCCTTTGCACATTGACGGAAGCAATCTATGTAGAAGTCCAGTCTGTTGTTAAATTAATGGAGATATCCTATCTCCTAGAACTGGAAGGGACCTTGAAAGGTCATCAAGTCCAGCCCCCTGCCTTCAGTAGCAGAACCAAGTAATGATTTTGTCCCAGATCCCTAAGTGGCCCCCTCAAGGATTGAACTCACAACCCTGGGTTTAGCAGGCCAATGCTCAAACCACTGAGCTATTCCTCCCTCCCTTGTTTTGACCATCCAGAGGAGTGTGTGTGCAGTCTGTTCTTCACTGGCCACTGAATGTCAGTACTCCTGTCACTACCTGTTCAGTTGTCCAAAGCTATCTTCAGATTGATTCTGGGATACATATAACTAAGGCCCTACCAACTTCACGGCGATGAAAAACGTGTCTCGGACTGTGAAATCTGGTCTCTGCCTCCATGAAATCTGGTCTTTTAGCTGCTTTTACCCTATACTATACAGATTTCACGGGGGAGACCAATGTTTCTCAAATTGGGGGTCCTACCCAAAAGGGAATTGCAGGGGGGATCACAAGGTTATTTTTTGGGGGGGGTCGCAGTATTGCCACCCTCACGTCTGCACTGCCTTCAGAGCTGGGTGGCTGGAGAGCAGCAACTGTTGTCTGGGCGCCCAGCTCTGAAGGCAGTGCGCCGCCAGCAGTAGGGCAGAAGTAAGGGTGGCATGGTATGGTATTACCACCCTTACTTCTGTGCTGCTGCCTTCAGAGCTGGGTGGCCAGAGAGTGGCGGCTGCTGACTGAGGGCTCAGCTCTGCAGGCAGCAGAGCAGAAGTAAGGGTGGCAATACCATACCATGCCATCCTTACTTCTGCGCTGCTGCTGGCGGCGGCTCTGCCTTCAGAGCTGGGCTCCCAGCCAGCCACCACTACTCTCCAGCTGCCCAGCCTGAAGGCAGCGCTGCTGGCAGCAGCAGTGCAGAAGTAAGGGTACCAGTTCCACAACCCCGCCTACAATAACCTTGTGACCCCTTCCCCACTCCTTTTTGAGTCAGGGCCCCTACAATTACAACACCGTGAAATTTCAGATTTAAATAGCTGAAATCATGGAATTTACTGTTTTTAAAATCCTGTGACTGTGAAATTGATCAAAATGGATGGTGAATTTGGTAGGGCAAGTACCTATACCTATCCAATGCTCCAGGCAAAGGAAATGGCTTCGGACTCTGTCTCCCTCTCTGGGGGCAGTTTCACACCCTGAAAGCTGGGTCACAGAATTTTCCCCACATCTTTATTTCCTCCACCCTTTTAGGGAATTTCCTTTCTCCTGGCCCTTTTCTCTGCTCTGCAGAAGTTCCTCTAGTGTAGGAAAGGACCTGTTCTGAGCCTGGGGTACTACTGGGGAAGGGTAATCATCAGTGGTGGGAAACATGGGGAGGGAGAGAGAAGGGGATCTTGGCAAAAGAAGGAGGAGAGGAGCCACTTTCCCTGACTGTTGGAAAGGAGACTCTTCTCAAATCCCTTCGTTCAGTGGCAGCTATGCAAAAAGGTGCAAAGCAGGGGAGAGGGAGAAGGCAGTGGTCCTGATTTGTTTGTGTCCAATGAAATATGAGATCCCTCCCCAGTTCTTCCCACTCTGGCCCTGATCTTTATGGTGTCAGCTAGGTTGCTCAAGTCTATGGCTGGGCAACCTAGCTGATATCCTCTAGAGTCTAAATATATGGGGGTAGGAAATAGAATAGCTCACCCTACTTCCTATTGAGGATCCCTATTTCCTTAGGAGATTAAGGCACCTCCTTAGTTGCCCATGGGAGGTAGGGTTACCCACCTTTGAAATGCAACCCCCTCTCCCCCGCACACACGGCAAATCTGCCGCAACCCCGACCACAAGGCAACTCCGCAATCCCCCCTTCAACAGCCACTTATAGTATCTAGAGAGAGAACATATATAGACAAGATTGATAACATTGTACGTCTCCTCACTCTTGCGTGACTCAAACCCTCTCACACACATGTGCGGTGCGCTTGCGTGTTGGTGGGCAGACAGCTGCTGCATTTTCAACAGTTTTGATCTGTTATCAGTTAAACTGCAGAAGTGGGAACACTGCAGCATCTTTAGCTGGACACAAACTTTTAACATTAAAAAGAACGAGGAGTACTTGTGGCACCTTAGGCTAGGTCCACACTACCCGCCTGATTCGGCGGGTAGAGATCGATCCCAGAAGCGCTCCCCCGTCGACTGCGGAACTCCTGCTCGCCGAGAGGAGGAAGCGCTGTCGACGGGGGAGCTTGCCTGCGCCACGTGGACCCGCAGTAAGTAAACTTAGTTCGATCTAGGAAACGTCGACTTCAGCTACGCTATTCTCGTAGCTGAAGTTGCGTTTCCTAGATCGATCCCCCGCCCCAATGTGGACCAAGCCTTAGAGACTAACAAATTTATTTGAGCATAAGCTTTTGTGGGTTAAAACCCACTTCATCGGATGCAGTAGGAAGATATATATACACAGAGGACATGAAAAAATGGGTGTTGCCATACTAGATATCCCAGTGTACTGTGATGATAATGCAAATCTTTAGACCCATGTAAAAAAAAAAAACCCAGAAGATTAAATTATTTTTCTGGCAACTGGCAAATCCTTAAAAAAAACAGCCAGGTTGGTCAAAAAACGGCCAGGTGGTAACCCTAATGGGAAGGCACCAGAAATCAGGAGCCTCTCAGGGAAAGCCAGAGACATAAGAGTGTTACCTTCCATTTTCTTCCAGACTACCTACATATTGCTCATGTCAGCCACCTGGCCAGAATATTTCTGTAATATCAAGCTCCTTTGAACCCAGCTTCAGGTTGTGCTCAGATTTACCATGCTAAATCTCCACTGTAGGTTTTGATATGATGTCTGTCTTGAGATACAGTACAAAAATAGTTTGGATCGCAGCTAATAAGATAAATGTCCCTTTAATTACAACATCAAAAATTCAGCTTGAAAGAGATTCTTTAGAGGTAGACTTTTATAGTTAAATAAATTCTTTAAAGGCTGCTTTCTCTTCTGTGCAACTGTACTCTATTTCCTGCATTTCATTAACATGGTGATTTCCTCTCTCTCTTTCCTACCCCCACTCCCAACTCCCCTTTTTAATTAAATATAGGTTTCAGTCAAGAGCTGGTCTTACTGACAGATGCTTTGTTTCACTTTCAGGTCTAGATTGCTTATTGTGTTTACCTCCCAATTACTTCCAGTAACTTGTACACACAAGTACAACATTAAGCCTATTTGCACAATCACAACAACATTCACTTTCTGTGATTTATCTTTTAGCAGTCAGATTCCCTTTTATTAACACAAGGCATTGTACACAACGAACTGCATTAAGCACTTCCCCAATGTAAGTTTCACTGCTCCCAGTCTTCAGGACTGCAAAATAAATCTCTGATAAGGTGAAGCAAGAGGGAAATAGAAACATAGGAAAAGTGACATTTAAGTGAAAGGGTACTGTCCTTATCAACTGTAAATTAATGGCAAACATTCCGATTTTAGATAACATTGTATTCTACTCCTTTTAAGCTTATGTTCATGCAAGTTCTGTACCATATTAAATGTTAAGAATTGCCTTCCCAGTGTGCATAAACATAGGGTTTCACAGATAGGTGCAAAACTTCTCCAACTCCTGTTTTCTGTTACAAAATTAATGACTGTTCACTGTTAAGACAAAACAAACTAAAAATTCCCCAAGTTATGAAAACACTTCCTTTAGTCTATGCATGCATGTCTTAGCAAAATACAGCGACTTAACCAATGAGTGCAGGCAATACAACAACTCTCCCAGAAAATGTTTGTAACTTCCTCTTTTGTCAAAGCAACCCTAGCCAGGCTAGGAGTAGCATTTCAGATTGCCATCTTGGTCACAATGTGTCAAGCAGTAGTAGATGGGAAAATGTAGTTTAAAGTCAATGAGTTCTTCTGGTGTCCTGGAAAGCTTTACCATTACTAGTGGCAGTGTAGCTGCAGGCGTCTGCTGCTACCTAGAACGTCAGTGGTTTCTGCAATATTGAACGCTCTCTGAATATGTATGGGGGGGGTCTGTGTGTCGCGGGATATCACTGAAATATTGCGATAGTTTCCCACCTTTGAAGGTTATGGACATCTGACCAGGTCTGTTATTACCCTGGTATGTGATACACACTCACTTCAGTTTCTGGATATGACTTCATTGTTTCTTGCAGACAGAGAATTGGTTCACTGAAACAACTGGCATTAAATGTCTATTTTCCAAAATTAAAATCGTTCACTCATGCTTGGTTTTTCTCTCACAGAAATGGCTTTCTTAGCAGATGTAACAAATCTCAGGAGTGAATCCAGACCTGTTTTCCTCAAATTGCCTTTCTCTGTGGTTCACATGTCCTCCTCGGCCTTCTTCCAGGGACTTTTCTTGTCTTTCCTTCAGCTTCTAATCTTAAGGAATCTCAGTGTTACATGGCTGTTTGTGGCAATGATGTGTTACTGTGCTCCAGGATCCATCTTAGTACCAGCCCCGCAGTGTTGCAAGCAGGCATTTGTGGGGAGAGAGGCAGGCTGCAGTGGCTACTGGATTCCCATTGAGGGCAGGGGTAGCTTGACCTCCATCTCTCTCTCTCTCTCTTCCTTGATCACTGCAGGTGCAGCTTGTGTGGGGAAGGAATGGTTTGCAAGGGCTATGTGGTGCACCCCCCCCATGTACAGTAAAAGGCACTGCTGGGGATACACAAGCAGGTCAGCTGCTGCAGTTGTGTCAATACTGGGGATGTTCAAAGAGCTTAAAATGCTAACAAGTAATTTTGGGTTAAGCTGTAAACAACTTTTTGGTGCCTTCCCCCTCAAATGTAACCAATTTCTCTCTAGTTAACACAACACTCAGGAGCTGACTGGCCTAAAATTTTTGGAGTGGGTTTGTGAGATGACTATTTGGGGATACACCCCAAACTTAACTGACTTTTTTACATGAAAGCTGTGTGTGATGGGAACTTTCGCTACCCCAACCTTCTGCTGCAGGAATGCCATTCAGCAGTATGTTCCTTTTGCATCTTGAATCAGCTTACATTGACATGGTGCAGGCTTCCGCCAGCAGACCTAGGTACTGGATGGACACACAGGTTAGAGTTCACCTATCCAACTTACAGAGAGTCTGCATAATAAAAATATATCCTGTCTCCTCAGGGGCTAAATGTTCATTGGAAGCTTATTCTTGCATTATGCTTAGGACTTCCTAGACTCTCAAAAGTACTTCAGTGTTCTAAATTCTCTCTCTCACACACACACAGGCATAAGTCAGTTATTTATTAATAGAGCCACAAAATCTGCTGAGTCTTCCTCCATCTGATCATAATTATTCTGTAAATAGAACCACCTATTGTAACTTATTAAAGTATTTTAAATCCATTTTGATAGTTCAGCATGCAATCTGAAGTACTTTCTGTAGTAATGTAACTAAGCGGATAGATTAGGAAGCCAAAAACCAAGCAGTTCATCCCAATGAGAGATTCTTATTAGCTCATAAAACAGTATGGCACTCCTGCTATTATGTTGTGAGTCTTTTACAATTTGTGTTTCAATACATTTTGAACATAAGCTGTTACCGTATGACATGTGGAAAGAAGTACTGCAGGAAATGGAATAGGAAGGCAAGTATGAAGTGGTCCTCAAATAAAATAGGATGAAAATACAAGGCTCCTTTCTACTCTTAATTGTATAAGATACAAGAAGAATTTTTAGGTACTTTTTTTTGAGGGTGCAATTTGTTTTGTGATTGCAAAATGAACTGTGATTCAAATCTGAGTAATAGTACCGCTAATAATCTGATTTACATCCACCTTTTCAAGGAGATAGTCACAAGTTCAGAGACATGCAACTACAGTTCAGTTGTGATAACAAAATGTTGGGGTACAAATTGTACACACACGCGGAATGCTGCCCCTTTTAAGAACTTGATTCTTCTCAGTCCCATCCATGTCAGCCTTCACAGGGGCATGCTCCCCCTCTCTATGACAACTGGAGGCAGACCAGTAGAGCATGGGCTGAGGACCACTCTTGAGGGAGAACTCTCCAGAATTCGCTGACTCCAAGCAGCACACACAGCAGACTCCAGCTCTCCCTTGGTTGCAGAGCTTTCACAGGATTTTTAACTAAATGTCTCTGTTTCTTCATTCATTTTGCAGCTTTTCTCCTCACCTACTAAACTGAAAAATTATTTTGGCTTTCTGAGGAGGGTTTGAAGGATATCACTTCTCCTCCCCACCCCCTCACACAGCATTCAGCTCCTAGCTGGCATGTGGGCAGGGTTCACACTGAAATGGAGGCCACAGTGAAACTAGCTCCCAACTGGTGTGTGAACGAGTTCCACCTGAGAGTTGAGCAGACTGTATGGGAGCTCTGTTCACAGAGACCAGGCTAGCATCAGTGGCATGGAATCGAGGTAAATTTTTCAAAGCCCCTCTGCCTCTCCTGGAAGCATGGGACCCATAGCTTGCCAAGCAAGCAGGAAAATTTCACTGAAGTCTCCAGAATTTTGGGGCAAGGCAAAGACCCACTGTAGCAACCCAGAGGAAGAAATTCCTGCTCCTAGACCAGCATGTAGGCATTCTCCATGTTGAGATGGTTCACAAGGCTGCAAAGCATCCCCTCTTCCCACAAACTCTTTTATCTGGAAGGCCTGAGCTTCCATGAAAGGTGCCAGCTCCCATGATCCTTCTGATATCACTGCGTAATTTATCCCAATGGCTCTAGCTCACTTCTTGTTCTGTGTGATTGGTCCCCCCTCGGCCTGGACCAAGTAGCTGGGAGCATGCAGTGGAGTGTTCCCTGGAGGATGGACCTACCTCCTCTTCCCTCCCAGATTTCAGAGATTGCACAGATCATAAAATGGCTACTGTTTTCCTTCGGGAGACATGAAAGATACATGTCCACCGACTGTCCTTTCAGTATCCCAAGTAATGTACTCTTCCCCTCACAGTGTCCCTCCTCTGTTCTCTTAGGGGTTTGGCCCAGGGACTGGTGAGGAATACTGCTTACAATCAGTTATTAAAGGAACAGCTCAAAGTCTTAAAAAAATCTCATGAGAGAGTCTACCCTCTAGATCATCCAAAGAGAAGGAGAAATTCCTAAAGGTGGGACTTTGAGCAAGATACTTACTCTCAACTGAGCTTCCCAGATTTAAGCATGAATGAGGGTTTAACATCACAGGTGCTTAATGTTTTAGAAAATGAAATGCAAATAAATAAACACAATAAGATTGCAAGCTGAAGAAGAGCTCCTCACCTGGGTTATGAGGGTATGATTAAAGTCAAGTGTGAATTCTCTATCAACACTTATACCTAAGCAGTAAAAGGTCATCATTACTCTGACTGAAGTTGAGCCTGTTGTAGCATCCTTTGTAAGGGGCATTCATACCAGTGGAGGGAGTGTTCCTGCCAGACCACAGACATGAGAATAAGAGAATCACTTAGGCTAAACTTGGATACAGTGCCTCAGGCCTGAGGGTATTGGCTGAAGTTTCTTATTGTGGAGACCTCTGCTTGACTGGGAGGTCATTGTGAGCCTGCATAGAAAATTAAAGTTACATCCCTTCCTCCCCTGCCCGCAACCCCCTGCCCCCCTCCCCCCCACCAAAACAAAACACCACTACATAAAATCTGCTGTAAACATTAGATTTTACAAGTAGCTTTTTCATGACTGATGCTTCACCTAACTCTGATTTGCTGATTCAAAACCTTCAAAGATGTGTCCCGGGGCAACTGCAGCGCCACTTGAAAATGCTAGAATTGCAAGCTAACATCTGTTATCCTTCCAAATATTTTGTTGGTAAGATCTTTGGAGAGCATAGAGGCAAATTAGTCACTGAGGCTTTAGACAAGGAAATAAGTCCCTCTTTCCTTCCAGTAAGAGAATCTTTAAAATACCTTATCTGAGCAGGTGTTTACTTTGAAGGCTCTGGAAGGATTCCAGAGTAGAGAGTACTTATTAAAAAGAGACTATTCCTGCCTTTCCTGTGAGTTGCAAGGTCAAGGCTGGGATTATCTGGAAAACCGTCCAACCTCAAAAGCTTTTCTTGTGTTTTGGATTTCCCAAGTCTGGGCACATCCACATCAGGAAGGGTGCTACCAGGTGGACCCTCGTCTAGGAGGGAACTACTTCAGAAAACGGGTGCTTAAAATAAGCAGGAAAAGGCATTCAGTAGAATCAGTAGAACTCACTCATTGTCTCAAGAAAAAAGTTTATCCTTTTCTCATAGTAATAAATAAACCAACACTATCAATAAGACCCTTTGTAGCATCAGTTCCTGAAGGATACAACAGTCCATCTCCTGTACATTGGAACAATAGAATAAGCTCTGTGGAGACAGGTATTTAGGAAAAAGTAAAAGAAACATTGGCATGCAACCCATTTTAGATCTTCGGTGTTTCAATAAGTCCGTAATGGGATCAATATTCCAAGTGGAAACACAGAACTCTATCCTTACAGCATTTTCCCCCAAAATTTCAGAATATAAAAATAAATCCTCGGGACGTCTACTGAAGATATGATCCCATATGTCAGCCAGACGTACTTTAACTTTTGCTACAGCAAGCAGCAGCTTCAATACAGAGTACTTCCTTTTTGGACACACAACTTCTACATGGGTATTCACAAATGCCATATCATCCCTCCCTGAAAGTGAAAGGGATACATGTCTAGCCTGGTCTGGACAATCTTCTTGTTATATTATGCATGGCTCAGCAGCCATTGCTGAAAGCCTTCAATGAGCAAGTTGAAGGTGTCACAAAATTTCACCATACATTACAGATTGTAAAGCACTTGGAGGTCTACTGATGGAAAAACACTATATAACAGCTCGGTATTTATTATATTTGTATTACCATAGTTCCTAGGAGGCCCCCAGTCATGGACTGAGACTCCATTGTACTAGACACTGTACAAACATAGAACTACAACTACAACATTGGGAATAACTGGGTAGGCAGTACTGCCACTGAAAAGAATCTGGGTGTCCTAGTGGATCACAAGTCGAATTTGAGCCAACTAGATGATGAGGTTGCAAAAGAGGCTAATATCATTCTGGGCCATATCACAGGAGTGTCAAAGGTCAGACCCGGGAGGTAATTTTCTTGAGTCCTCAGCTGCAGTATTGTGTCCAGTTTAGGGTGTAATATTTTAGGAAAGATGTGGTCAGATTGGAAAGAGTGAAGAAAAGAGCAACAAAATTAATAAAATAATGTATTAAACCTAACCTATGAGAAAAGGTTAAAACACCTAGTGTGTTTAGTCTTGAGAAAAGAAGACTTGGGGGGATCTGATAAGTCTTCAAATATGTTAAAGGCTGTTATAAAGACAATGGTGATGAATTGTTCTTCATATCCACTGAGGGTAGGAGAAGTAGTATTGGGCTTAATCTGCAGCAAGGGAGGTTTAGGTTGGATATTAGGAAAAACTTTCTAACTATAAGGATAGTTAAGCAATGGAATAGGCTTCTGAGAAATGTTGAAGAATCCCCATTGTTGGTGGTTTTCAAGAAAAAGTTGGACAAATTCCTATCAGGAATGGTTTAGGTATACTTGGCCCTGTCTCACCGCAGGGAGCTGGACTATGGGCATGTCTACACTTACCTCCGGAGCGATCGATCCAGTGGGGGTCAATTTATCACGTCTAGTGAAGACGTGATAAATCGACCACCGAGCACTCTCCTGTCGACTCCAGTACTCCGAGAAGCGGAGTTGACGGGGGAGTGTCAGCTGTCGACCGACCGCAGTGAACACACCGTGATAAGTAGCTCAAAGTACGTCTACTTCAGCTATGCTATTTTCGTAGATGGAGTTGCGTAACTTAGAACGACTTAGCTCGCCCCTTCCTCCCCCCAGTGTAGACCAGGCCTATATGATCTTTTGAGGTCCCTTCCAGCATTGCATTTCTATGATTCTATGGCTAGGTCTACACTGGGGGGGGGGGGAGAATAGATTTAAGATCCGCAAATTCAGCTACGGGAATAGCGCAGCTGAATTCGACGTATCCGATCCGACTTACCCCGCTGTGAGGATGGCGGCAAATCGACCGCCACGGCTCCCCCGTCGACGGTGCTTACTCCTACCTGGGCTGGTGGAGTACGCGCGTTGATTCGGGGATCGATTGTCGCGTCCCAACGAGACGCGATAATTCGATCCCCGAGAGATCTATTTCTACCCGCCGATCCAGGCGGGTAGTGAAGACAAGCCCTATGACTGTATTTTATGGGGCTCAAGGCCAACACATCTTGGAAAGACAAGGCAGCAACTGTAGGCGTATTGGAGTCTCAGAAACACATGATTCACTGTCATCACTGGTACATAACAGATTAGCAAGAACCACCACTCTTATCAGACCTCTGCCATTATGGAGTTCCTGTCATGATCTTGCTGTGTGTGCTAAAACCACCTTTCAGTTCCACAGTAGGTAGGTCTCTTCCTGTTCTCCCTAAAAACTGTCTTGCCACCTCCTTGTCCAAGGGGGTTTTGGAGCTTGGCTTGCTTTTATTTCGCAACCTTAGTTGTGTGGAATGTGTCAGTACTGTGAACTAGCCAGGTTACTGCGGTCTTCTTCCTACCACTGGAAGTGATATTGTCGCCATTCTGGCTGTATCATATCATCCTAAGGCCGTAGAAATGCATAAGTTATATCTGAACAGAGCCTACAGAGGAATAAAGGAATATATAGCAGAGGCATTCAAAGCTTCGGGTACAGATCCTCTAATTACTCTGTGAAAGATCAGTGATTTTGTGGCCGGAGAGCTCATCCATATCTTATGAAGGGATGTGTAAAGCTCTTACAGGGTCTTCCATCCACACTTGATCAAACAGGAAAGAGTTAATCTCCTCCTCCTGGCTGAGGTAGCGTTTGGCAGAAGGTAAGATTTACTGAGGCACCCTGTTCTGTAAGTTCCTTTTGAATTCTACATGGGTCAATTGAATCCTCCCTCCCTCCCTAGGGATAATTTACTGCTTTCTACATCCTACTGTGAAGATTGTCTGACCTAGAGGGAACTGAGAGAGAAAATCCTGGCTGACCTGTGAATTTTCATTCTAGGACCGTCCATGTCTGACAGCGTGACCCATCCTCATAGGTCTGCATTATGTCCAGGGCTTTTTGTGGTTATTTCTCACTTGTTAGCAGTTTGAAAGAGAGGAGGGTGCTTCTCCATGTTAAGAGATGGAAGTGAGCTTGTTATGAATCAGAGGTGGAATTAATATCTGAGGAGCTGGTAAATTTGTATTAGGAAGAGGCAGAATAATGTAGTTTGGAGGAAAAGGGACAGAATGACAAGACATCAATTTTAAAGCAGAATGACACAATGGGAATAAAATACTTTAGAGACAGAGTCTCTCTTCAGATACTTGTGCAATACTCCAGTTGACTTCAAGTCAGTTATTGCATGTGCATATCTGAAGGCAGAATTTGTCCTTAAAATACAGATACTAAATACAATGATATAGTTCTGAAGGAGAATATCTGATAATGTTTTAATTGAAGAAAGAGTCAGGAATGCTTTGAGAAGAGAAGGTGCTAGTATAGTTCAGCGTGAAACAAGAAAAATAAAATCACAACGTTTATAACAGAGCCTTAGAATGTGAGATACACTACTTAGAAAGAGAGATCAGTTGATGAAATAAGGAGGGAAACTCAAACTGTCATATGGTCTATCCAGAAGAAAGAACAAATGGTGTTTATGTGAATGACACAGAAGATTTTCCATAGTGGGATACATAATTACATTGGGCTGACAGGTTAGCTAATATTAAAAGTCATGTTTCAGCATCTGGCTCAGAAAGCAAGATGTTCTGACTGCTAGTTTGTGCAGCTGTCAATATGGATAATGAGCTCAGCCCACACTACTTTATTGGTTTATCTGTTTATTTGTTTTGTGTCTTTGTAGTCCCAAAACGAGGGTAAAGCCTTGAATAACAGTCAGATAACTAAAATTGTGTCCATCATAATAAGAAATAGATTTAATGATAATAGTGTTAGTAAATCTTCCATACAGGGAATTTACAACCTAATAAGAACATAAGAACATAACATAAGAAAGGCCGTACTGGGTCAGACCAAAGGTCCATCTAGCTCAGTATCTGTCTACCGACAGTGGCCAATGCCAGGTGCCCCAGAGGGAGTGAACCTAACAGGCAATGATCAAGTGATCTCTCTCCTGCCATCCATCTCCATCCTCTGACGAACAGAGGCTAGGGACACCATTCTTACCCATCCTGGCTAATAGCCATTTATGGACTTAGCCACCATGAATTTATCCAGTCACCTTTTAAACATTGTTATAGTCCTAGCCTTCACAACCTCCTCAGGTAAGGAGTTCCACAAGTTGACTGTGCGCTGCGTGAAGAAGAACTTCCTTTTATTTGTTTTAAACCTGCTGCCTATTAATTTCTTTTGGTGACCCCTAGTTCTTGTATTATGGGAATAAGTAAATAACTTTTCCTTATCCACTTTCTCAACATCACTCATGATTTTATATACCTCTATCATGTCCCCCCTTAGTCTTCTCTTTTCCAAACTGAAGAGTCCTAGCCTCTTTAATCTTTCCTCATATGGGACCCTCTCTAAACCCTTAATCATTTTAGTTGCTCTTTTCTGAACCTTTTCTAGTGCTAGAATATCTTTTTTTGAGGTGAGGAGACCACATCTGTACACAGTATTCGAGATGTGGGCGAACCATGGATTTATATAAGGGCAATAATATATTCTCAGTCTTATTCTCTATCCCCTTTTTAATGATTCCTAACATCCTGTTTGCTTTTTTGACCGCCTCTGCACACTGCGTGGACATCTTTAGAGAACTATCCACGATGACGCCAAGATCTTTTTCCTGACTCGTTGTAGCTAAATTAGCCCCCATCATGTTGTATGTATAGTTGGGGTTATTTTTTCCAATGTGCATTACTTTACATTTATCCACATTAAATTTCATTTGCCATTTTGTTGCCCAATCACTTAGTTTTGTGAGATCTTTTTGAAGTTCTTCACAATCTGCTTTGGTCTTAACTATCTTGAGTAGTTTAGTATCATCTGCAAACTTTGCCACCTCACTGTTTACCCCTTTCTCCAGATCATTTATGAATAAATTGAATAGGATAGGTCCTAGGACTGACCCTTGGGGAACACCACTAGTTACCCCTCTCCATTCTGAGAATTTACCATTAATTCCTACCCTTTGTTCCCTGTCCTTTAACCAGTTCTCAATCCATGAAAGGACCTTCCCTTTTATCCCATGACAGCTTAATTTACGTAAGAGCCTTTGGTGAGGGACCTTGTCAAAGGCTTTCTGGAAATCTAAGTACACTATGTCCACCGGATCCCCCTTGTCCACATGTTTGTTGACCCCTTCAAAGAACTCTAATAGATTAGTAAGACACGATTTCCCTTTACAGAAACCATGTTGACTATTGCTCAAGAGTTTATGTTTTTCTATGTGTCTGACAATTTTGTTCTTTACTATTGTTTCAACTAATTTGCCCGGTACCGACGTTAGACTTACCGGTCTGTAATTGCCGGGATCACCCCTAGAGCCCTTTTTAAATATTGGCGTTACATTAGCTAACTTCCAGTCATTGGGTACCGAAGCCGATTTAAAGGACAGGTTACAAACCTTAGTTAATAGTTCCGCAACTTCACATTTGAGTTCTTTCAGAACTCTTGGGTGAATGCCATCTGGTCCCGGTGACTTGTTAATGTTGAGTTTATCAATTAATTCCAAAACCTCCTCTAGTGATACTTCAATCTGTGACAGTTCCTCAGATTTGTCACCTACAAAAGCCAGCTCAGGTTTGGGAATCTCCCTAACATCCTCAGCCGTGAAGACTGAAGCAAAGAATCCATTTAGTTTCTCCGCAATGACTTTATCATCTTTAAGCGCTCCTTTTGTATTTTCATCGTCAAGGGGCCCCACTGGTTGTTTAGCAGGCTTCCTGCTTCTGATGTACTTAAAAAACATTTTGTTATTACCTTTGGAGTTTTTGGCTAGCCGTTCTTCAAACTCCTCTTTGGCTTTTCTTATTACACTCTTGCACTTAAGTTGGCAGTGTTTGTGCTCCTTTCTATTTGCCTCACTAGGATTTGACTTCCACTTTTTAAAGGAAGTCTTTTTATCTCTCACTGCTTCTTTTACATGGTTGTTAAGCCACGGTGGCTCTTTTTTAGTTCTTTTACTGTTTTTCTTAATTTGGGGTATACATTGAAGTTGAGCCTCTATTATGGTGTCTTTAAAAAGGGCCCACGCAACTTGCAGGGATTTCACTTTAGTCACTGAACCTTTTAACTTTTGTCTAACTAACCCCCTCATTTTTGTATAGTTCCCCCTTTTGAAATTAAAGGCCACAGTGTTGGGCAGTTGAGGTGTTCTTCCCACCACAGGGATGTTGAATGCTATTGTATTATGGTCACTATTTCCAAGCGGTCCCGCTATAGTTACCTCTTGGACCAGCTCCTGCGCTCCACTCAGGATTAAATCTAGAGTCGCCTCTCCCCTTGTGGGTTCCCGTACTAGCTGCTCCATGAAGCAGTCATTTAAAGTATCGAGAAATTTTATCTCTGCATTTCGTCCTGAAGTGAAATGTTCCCAGTCAATATGGGGATAATTGAAATCCCCCATTATTATTGGGTTCTTAATTTTGATAGCCTCTCTAATTTCCCTTAGCATTTCATCATCACTATTACTGTCCTGGTCAGGTGGTCGATAATAGATCCCTAATGTTATATTTTTACTAGAGCATGAAATTTCTATCCATAGAGACTCTATGGAACCTGTGGATTCGCTTAAGATTTTTACTTCATTTGAATCTACACTTTCTTTAACATATAGTGCCACTCCTCCCCCTGCATGGCCTGTTCTGTCCTTCCGATATATTTTGTACCCCGGAATGATTGTGTCCCATTGATTGCTCTCAGTCCACCAGGTTTCTGTGATGCCTATTATAGCTATATCCTCCTTTATCACAAGGCACTCTAGTTCATCCATCTTATTATTTAGACTTCTGGCATTTGTGTACAAGCACTTTAAAAACTTGTCCCTGTTTATTAGCCTGCCTTTTTCTGATGTGCCAGATTCTTTTTTATGTGGCTGTTTATCATTTGATCCGGCCCTTACATTATACTTTTCAGTCCTCTGCTCCTGACTATAACCTGGAGATTCTCTATCATCAGACTCTCCCCTAAGAGAAGTCTGTGTCCGATCCACACGCTCCTCTGCAGCAGTCGGCTTTCCCCCATCTCCTAGTTTAAAAACTGCTCTACAACCTTTTTAATGTTTAGTGCCAGCAGTCTGGTTCCACTTTGGTTTAGGTGGAGCCCATCTCTCCTGTATAGGCTCCTCCCATCCCAGAAGTTTCCCCAGTTCCTAATGAACGTGAACCCCTCCTCTCTACACCATCGTCTCATCCACGCATTGAGACTCTGAAGCTCTGCCTGCCTACCTGGCCCTGCGCGTGGAACTGGGAGCATTTCTGAAAATGCCACCATAGAGGTCCTGGATTTCAGTCTCTTCCCTAGCAGCCTAAATTTGGCTTCCAGGACATCTCTCCTACCCTTCCCTATGTCATTGGTACCTACATGTACCACGACCACCGGCTCCTGCCCAGCACTACACATAAGTCTATCTAGATGCCTCGAGAGATCCGCAACCTTTGCACCAGGCAGGCAAGTCACCATACGGTTCTCCCGGTCATCACAGACCCAGCTATCTAGATTTCTAATAATCGAATCTCCCATTACTAACACCTGCCTTTTCCTAGAAACTGGAGTTCCCTCCCCCGGAGAGGCAACCTCAGTGCGAGAGGCAACCCCAGAACCATCTGGAAGGAGGGTCCCAACTACGGGAAAGTTTCCCTCTGCTCCCATTGACTGCTCTACTTCCCTGGGCCCTTCTTCCTCCTTAACAGCACAGGTGCTGTCTAAGCGGAGGTGGGACAATTCTACAGTGTCCCGGAAAGCCTCATCAACATACCTCTCTGCCTCTCTCAGCTCCTCCAGTTCCGCCACCCTGGCCTCCAAAGTCCGTACATGGTCTCTGAGGGCCAGGAGCTCCTTGCACCGACTGCACACATACACCACCCGCCCACAGGGCAGGTAATCATACATGCAACAGTCGGTGCAATAAACTGGATAGCCCCCACTCTGCTGCTGGGCTTCTGCCTGCATTGTATCCTAGTTAGTGAAAGGGTGGTTTACAGAAGGGAGTTTTGGAATGTGGTTTGGTTTATAGGTTTTAGGGGGGGGCCACGGGGATGGGGTTATGGCTGGCGAGGGACTCCCACTCCCTTCCCACTCCCCTTCTAAACTCCCTTGCGAAACTCCCTGTTAGCAGCCCCTGGTCGCAAAGCTCCCTGGTCGCTTGTGCGCGGCTTTATAAAGCCCTGGCCTGAGTGAATGCCCCACCCACTGATTAAGGCTCAGCCAATTACCAGAGGCTTCGAGCTTTCAAACCTGCCTCCAACTGCCAGCCAGAGCACACGGTCCCTCAAACAACCAAACAAACAAACACAAGCTCAGCACACAGCAAGTAACCCCCAAACACAAACAAACACACACTACAGACAGTCACTTACCCCACAGATGCTGTATTAGCTCCTCCTTCACCTGGAGAACTCCCTGATAGCAGCCCCTGTTCGCAAAGCTCCCTGGTCGCTTGTGCGCGGCTTTATAAAGCCCTGGCCTGAGTGAATGCCCCGCCCACTGATTAAGGCTCAGCCAATTACCAGAGGCTTCGAGCTTTCAAACCTGCCTCCAACTGCCAGCCAGAGCACACGGTCCCTCAAACAAACAAACAAACAAACAAACACAAGCTCAGCACACAGCAAGTAACCCCCAAACACAAACAAACACACACTACAGACAGTCACTTACCCCACAGATGCTGTATTAGCTCCTCCTTCACCTGGAGAACTCCCTGATAGCAGCCCCTGTTCGCAAAGCTCCCTGGTCGCTTGTGCGCGGCTTTATAAAGCCCTCAATCTGTTACATAATGTTAGAGGTGTTAATGTATCAGATCTTGGGGCATTGGGCTGGGGGAGAACAATCAGTAATTACAGCTACTGTCTTATCTTTCTCTTCAATGTGTGTTTCAACGAAATTCTTAATATAAGGGCAAAGAAATTAGAAATTGAAAAACCCTATTAAGTAGTCAATTCCCTGCTGTTACTGAAGTTTTATTTATTAATTATTATTTATTAAATAACTCTTTTGAGTCTATCTAGTCACTCAGATATACAGCTCTAGACTTGCTATTAGTCTGGCAGGCATCTCGTAGGACTTGTCTACACAGCGCAGCAAAGCACTGTGGAAGGGTATGATTTATAGAGCACTGTAATGTGTAGCCTGATAACTGTCCCATGTAGACCCAGCTGATGTGCTCAAAAAGGTACCTAGGTATGCAAACTAGGTATCTGTTAGAGCACACCAGCAGTGTCTACATGGGGCAGTTAGAGTTCAACACTTTAGAGCACTCTACAGATCACACCCCTCTAGAGTGCTTTGCCATACCATGTAGACAAGTCTAGATTCTAGTTGTATGTGTATGTTGATGTGCCAATATATCATGTTGCCTTAGCAGTTGATTTTCATGTGGCATCTGTCGCTGAAGCAAAAGGATGTAAATGTGATGTGTGTGTGGCGTCAACCAGGTTGTATCCTCTCACGAGGTAGTACTGTATTAGCATAGTGAAGATGGATGGCTTGAGATGGACACAAGTCAGGTGTCTGTTGTTCCTTCCACTTCACTGATAGGAATGCTGTGTTTGTCACAAGTTTAATAGGAAACTGTCATCCTGTGGATGGAATCTGGAATGCTGTGGTATTATCTTACACATGTTAATAACAGTGGTTAAGATTTCTCTCCTCAATGGCTCTTTCCAGAGGTCTGTGCAATGGCTGCCATCTTGGCCAATACTCGAGGGACCTCCAGGGCTAAATGCATGAGCTGCTATGGTCTTGAGCTTGGGGGAGCCATAACACACTAATATCCTCTGTGGATTAGGCACAGTGGGGAACCTGTAACACACCCTCACCAGTGGATTATCTGCATTGATAAATGTGATTGTGAATTATTTCATGCTGAAATCTAAGACGTAATATTTTCAAGCTTGGTAATAGGAACATACAAACATGTCTACATAGTTTTACGTGAGATGTGGGAGCAGCATTACAAATCAATTTTATCCCCCTATGTCCGTTTGTCATTGCTCTTCTTTTTCTGATCTGGTGGCAGCAGGAGCGGCGCCAGGGTTTTTGCCGCCCTAGGCGGCAGCACTCCTCCTCTGAAGCTGCGTTCTTGGCGGCGGGGGTCCTTCCGCTCCGGGTCTTTGGGGCACTTCGGCGGCAGGTCCTGGAGCGAGTGAAGGACCCGCCACCGAATTTCTGCCAAAGACCCGGAGTGGAAGAAGCCCCTCTGGGCGGCCCTGGTTCTCGGCGGCGTTTCCGCGGCCGCTTTTCTTCGTGGCCAGAGGAATCACCACCGAAATTCCGCAGAGGGCGGCAAAATGCCGCCCCCGACATCCTGCCATCCTAGGCAACCACCTAGTGGAAGCGCCGGCCCTGGGTGGGAGGTTGCTAGATAGCTAGCTCTTGTCATCTCTCTTCCCCGTACCCCAGGGTTAGGCACAGTTTTTAATCATCACTTTTTTATGAGAAGTTTTCTATGATCCCTGATAACCTCAAGAAATATCTTTATTGCATTTTCTTGTATTTTGGACATTGATGTAGAAGAGAATACCTGCCTCTCTGTCTCCTACCCATACTACAGTACTTTAAGTTTACAAAGCACTTCACAAAGATTGGTATGTCTCAATCTCTTCTTTGTCTCATTGGCTGCCAGACATTCTTCTCTGTGTATAGACAACTGTGCTTTTCACCATCAATTTCCATCTCTAGTTACGATCTTTGATTCTGTGCTTAGTGAGAGTCTTGCCTTAATTTTCCGTGTTTCACTTTGAGGAGAGAGTCTGCTAGCATGATTGTTCTGTGCAGGATCTGTAATCGTTTAGCTTGTTGCTATTTGTTTAGTTGATCTTCCCAGTAACTTGTTTGTTGGTGATATAGGTGCTGGTCTAACATTATGGATATTTTGGGGTCGGGGGCTGTATTGTTTAATCCACTGGTCAGGAGGTTAGAATTTTTGAGCCCAGAGAGCGCTAATGTATATGAATGGATATTGCTTTCATTTGGATTTTATTTTTGATCCTCTGCTGGTTTGCTACTTTGCTACTCCTTCTGTTTCACCATTAGTGTAAAAAAAGAATTATTTATAGTATTGATGCTGCTTACCTTAAATTAGGTTACAGCAGAGGTGCAAATAATAAGGTTATGTCTGCCTTCCTATTATAAACCAGTTTTTCAAAACTACTAAATTTACATATTTCTTTTTAAAAAAAATTAACTCTGATCTGAAACTCAGCATACAGAGATGTAACCTATTAGCAATTCTAACATGATCTGACAATTTGAAATTTTAGGCTGTGGAAAAGTTGTCATGTTTGAGTAATTCAGTGGACTTTTTTATTCCCATCTCAAATTGTTTAATCTTATATGAAAATTTTTTATCCTGTGTTCCAGTTTAGAGAGAGAAATAAAGAGCCATAAAATAGGCCTCAGAAATTCTCTGTGAATATGTAGTTAGAATAGTACACCATGCTTCTACGTCATTAAGCCTCCATTTCAATCCCGCAAGTATTAAGAAGCCTCCCACAGGCTTTATTCATGGTAAAATCCCTTAAGGATGATTACATCAATTACAATTTCTATTTAAATTAAATATTTATTTTTCTTGGAATTTTTTGTTTAAAAAAAGAACACAGAAATATGGGTGTTAGTATCCATCTTGTAACACCAAACTGACAAAACCCAGGAAATTAAGGATGACACTGCACAGCATATACACAATTGTTTATAAAACCTCTCTGCACCTACACTTTTTATATCTGCCTGCAAGACTTTGGTTGTCATTTTTAAATCTAAAATGAAAAAAATTCTTTACTGACAGTTTGTAGATCTTTTTAATGTTTTAATTCAATGCTGAGAGTCATTATGATTGGTGAATGGTATATACAAGGTCTTGATGTGTATTATATAGCTCAGGTAAAATAAATTATCTAAAAGGAAACTGCTTTTGTATACAAATCCCAATCTGGCAATATAAAGGTAAGTAATGAAATGAAATTCCTGTAGCAGGTGGAGTATGACGCATGCAACATGACCATAAAACTTGATTACACTCTTTGGTTGGTTTGTTTCAATTTTTAGAAATATTTAAATGTTTCCTTTTTGTTGATTGGAATGCACAACGAATTGAGGAAAAATCTGTCTGCGCTGATTCTATTTTCATCTATTTTATTTTGAAGACCATGTCAAAAATAGAGTGGAAGATTATGCTAATTTTCAGATAGGAAATACAAGGAGCAATGAATAAGAATGATCCAGCTATGATGCTTGGGAATTAAATCCCATTGACAGTCACTTGTGTGTTAATTATTTTCAGGAAAGTTTGATACCCTGTTGTGATAGGTCTTGAGTTCTAAGGAAATAAAATCCTTTTCAATTATACCTCAGATAAACTGAGGATAAGTAGGTATGGTATATGGTGACCACTTGAGTCATGAGGTAATAAAGTTTGCTTAATTTGGGCCTATTTTACCCCCTCTCACAAAATTTATATATAAAAAAGTGTTACTTATAACAAAACAAAACCTTGACGCCTGTTTAGTACTTACACAGATTTGTATTTCTTACAAAAATGCATCAGACCTTACTTATTTAAATTAGCATTTGGATAGATATGGTATTTTATTTTGACTCTCAGGTTTTGGTTCATTGTACTAAAACTATAGAAAGTAATTTTCATAAATTTTTGTCTGCTTTGAGATTCCGGCCCCCCACCAATTCCCATCAAGCTTTTTCAGCTTCTTCCTAATAATATCACTTCCTTTCTTTTTTGCTGTTCTTGCTGTTTCTTACAAAAAGTCTAAGAACATAACTATCTTACACTCCCAAAAGTGACCTTTACCTTATTTGGCAAGAGCTGAAGATTTAGTAGTTGGTTTTGTGATCTTCTAAAACTATTAGTAAACAAATTATCCAGACACAGCCACTTCATACCATTTAAACCCATACCCTTGCAAAGGCAAGCTGGGTTTCTGGTAATGCTCTTCATTCAGCTGATATGAGCCCTTTTTAGGTTAGTGAGGTGGAGATTCATAAAGAATGTATTCTTGTTCAGGAAACTATTGTATTTAAAGGGCCAGATTCTACCCCACAGCTGCACAGTGATGGGTGTGGATGGGGTTGTTGCCACAAAGAGGAGCGGTTAAAGGTGGAACTGGGACTTTCTCTCGCCCCACATAGCTGCTACCTGCCACCCATACTCAGCTGTGAACATGCTATGCCCTCCTAAACAGGGGCCAAGCTACTGCTCTTGTGTGTGCATGTAACCATAATATTTCTGATTCTTTAAGTCAATTTTTGTGCACTTCTTATCGAGAAGTATTTACCAAGGGTTTTTTATTTTTATTTTTAACAAATGTTAGCGTAAATGCAAAGATGAGTTTTCTCTCTCTATAAGAATCAAATAGACGATGCCATAGGAAGCTTGACATTTTTATTCTTGTTTTCAATACAAGTTCTTACATTTTCTGGTTCAGTAGAACCTTCCATGATCTGACTTTTCACCTCCTTTTCTGAATTGTTCACTCCTCAGGTGTGGTAACATTCCATGTTGAGGGGAGAGTTGTTATTGTTGAAAGTTCGTGAAAATGATTGGTAGATAGATCTAAATTTTGAGGTATAGACTCCATTGAAAACAACAACAGTAGGCAATGAATAATTTATTAACACATGTACCCAGTTCTTAAAATGGTCAGTGACTTCAAAGTACCATCCAGATGACTAAAGCTCTATCTCAACTGGGATATCGCTGTTGGTCGCAGTTACTGGCACCAGACTGTGCTAATTCCAGCATTAACCAGCATACATATTTGATTTGTACATACACATTTTGTAAGCAGGGCTACCAAGTAATAGCTTTTACATGTTTTAGAGAATGCTCTGTTCTCCTGTAGAAGAATTAAATGTTTTTTACCTCCTATATATGAATTACAGACTGGAAGGATACGTTTATCAATGAAGTGAGCTACCTACCTTCTGTAGGTTTGGTGTTATGATTTCAATGTATTGCATAGTTCCCTGTTATATTCCAATTAGTCAAACCATCTAGTGATTATACCTACCAAGTAATTGATGCCGGTCATTTTGGAGGAATGACTTGCTCCTATTGTCACTCAAATTTTGCCTTGTTTCTGATATACTTAGTATTTATTTATACAATGCTCCAAAATGTGGTGTGTGCTATACAAGAGCAAATAAAAAGATATGACGTGATCTCTGCTCCAAAGAGTCTGAGGCCAGCCATTTCACTGACACTAATTGTGTATGTAAAGTATCAGGGGGTAGCCGTGTTAGTCTGTATCTACAAAAACAACAAGGAGTCTGGTGGCACCTTAAAGACTAACAGATTTATTTGGGCATAAGCTTTCGTGAGTAAAAACCTCACTTCTTCGGATGCATAGAGTGAAAGTTACAGATGCAGGCATTATATACTGACACATGGAGAGCAGGGAGTTACTTCGCAAGTGGAGAACCAGTGTTGACAGGGCCAATTCAATCAGGGTGGATGTAGTCCACTCCCAATAATAGATGAGGAGGTGTCAATTCCAGGAGAGGAAAAGCTGCTTCTGTAATGAGCCAGCCACTCCCAGTCCCTATTCAAGCCCAGATTAATGGTGTTGAATTTGCAAATGAATTTTAGTTCTGCTGTTTCTCTTTGAAGTCTGTTTCTGAAGTTTTTTTGTTCAATGATAGTGACTTTTAAATCTGTAATAGAATGACCAGGGAGATTGAAGTGTTCACTTACTGGCTTATGTATGTTACCATTCCTGATGTCCAATTTGTGTCCATTTATTCTTTTGCGGAGGGACTGTCCGGTTTGGCCAATGTACATGGCAGAGGGGCATTGCTGGCACATGATGGCATATATAACATTAGTGGATGTGCAGGTGAATGAGCCCTTGATGGTGTGGCTGATTGATGCACTCTATGCATCCGAAGAAGTGAGGTTTTTACTCACGAAAGCTTATGCCCAAATAAATCTGTTAGTCTTTAAGGTGCCACCAGACTCCTTGTTGTTTTTGTGTATGTAAAGTTACACTTAGTCATAAGTGTTTGCAGGATTGAGGCCTAATTTCAGCAGTGTCAGTAGGTGAAGATAGCAAACAGTATGAAAGCATGGGGAAAAGAAGAACAATTACAGGATAAGGGCAACTGTTCCTCTGCACTGCAGTGCCTTTCTTTGCAGATCCTGGCAGTAGAATTTGTGTGCATTGCAAATCTGCCAAGCTAAACTGATTCTAAACTATTCCTTTGTGTAAATTACAGCAAAACTCAAAGGAATGTTTTAGTTCATATTATAAATGAAAATCTTTTATTAGAGAATTACAATGGAAGAGTGCTACGAAAACGACCAATCAGCAATGAGTAAATCATTCAACTGGCAAACCTTTAGGCAAGTGTAGGTGAATTTGTGCAACAATTACAATCCATACATAGTGGTTCTCATAAGACATGAACAGATTTATCATATGTCTGTTTCATTAACAGTAGTATATTGCATGCTAAATTTTGCAGATTAAAGGATATCAATGCTCAAGTTTCATGGTGAACTCATTGCTTGCTATGGTCAGGGAGGAAATAATATTTTCTTTGCCTACTGAATGCATCATGGCACAATTATCTAGCAGCGGTATTAGAGGAGTCAACTCTTGGAGAATAGAGTACATTCAGAGATGGGTTAGATGGACCAATAGCATGCTCCAGGTATGGTAATTCCTTCGTCCTGATAAGAAGAAATCTATTTAATGGTGCATGGTAAAATATTTTTAGGAACTCACACCTTTTTACCGTATTTACAATTGTATCAGGTACTACTTTATTGTAGCTATCATACTTTTGACCACTGAGCTGGCTAATAATATTAGATTTTTATATGTATTTAGAGTAAAGTAAAACTCTGATAATCTTAAAATTCATGATTTTATTCATGAAAAATATATGCTCATGTTTTGCTGTTGTAGCATAAATTATTCCCATGTTTTTGTTTGAACTAAACCTTATGATACAATGGACACTGCAAAATAAATAAATAGTTTTATCTCATCATAGAAAGTTCATATGAATTTATATAGTATATTTTTAAAAAATAAGGACATTTCTAGAATGAAAACAAAATCTCCGGAAAGGACAAAACAGCACAGAATTCAACAGCAGTTTGAACAGCAATGACTGTATCTTAAAATGTTCAGGCTGACTAACTCAGGAACATAGAAATTGCCAAACTGGATTGGACCTGTGGTACATCTAGACCAGTATTCTGTTCAGTACCAGATGTCTCAGAAGAAGGTGCAAGAACACAACAGTAGGCAGGTGTGGTATAATCTGCACCCTTAATAAATACTAATATTTGCAGTCCCTGAATGTCAACACTAGAATTTTTTTACAAACCTATCACCTAAGGAGCAGAAGGAAGAGAAGAGTGAGCCGGAGAAAAAGAAGAATATGATGTGTGATATTAGGAGATAAAGGATTTAAGACCTAGAAATAGGTCCCTACTATAATATTCTGCCTCCTAGCTGTAACTGACTTTATTCCTGTTTCATATATTTCATATATATCTGCTAGTTGTAAAATCTTCAGCTGGCAATTAAAGAGTCAGTCAAGGTAAAAACTGTAGCCAAAAATTTCATTAACTAATCTTTCATACCTAATCCATTCAGTCACAGTTTACTGGGGTTTCCTTTATCCAAGGCAATTCCATGGTTTCCTAGCAACCTAGTTTCTTGGGAATTTTTGGGTTATATGTACTAATGCATTTTCATTTCTATATTCAAGTTAAAATCCGGGAAGCAAAAGCACAGTAAAGGATAACTCATATATAAAGAACCAAGGTTAAAATATCTTAAATAGGTAAAGATTAAATTACTATTTAAAAAACACCTTTCAGATTAAAAACCTAATACAAGCAAATATTTTACCTATGTAGCTAACATCTACTTTGATAATGAATATAGAAATAACTTTAAAAAATCTAATTTATTTTCACCATTTATTTTATTTGCTAGCCATTTTCATTTCACTCAGTTTGCACAGTGAGGGAAGACTGTTTCCAAAGAAGGTTTACAATGTAATTTTCTGACTCTTGCAGTACTGTTGCTTTGCAAATGCAACAGGGTAATGTTTAACCCAGAACAGAACTATTTTCATTGGAGTTTAAAACAACAACAACAACATGGAAACATTTTGATTGATCTCAGATTTCCAAATCTTGTTTGAAGTTGTCATATGGGCTAATAGTAAAGGTATCAGAATCTTGTGGTATCTTTCGATACTTTCATCAAGTTATCTCCCATTAAGAGGATGCAGAGATATTTTGTGTGTTGGTTCCCAGCAATAAATGACTTTTAAGAACCTTCTTTCTAACATTTGTACACAGGTGCTAATCCAGCTGAAAAACAACTTTTGTGGGTCATGGCTATGGCATTTTTTATGGGCCCATGATCTATACCGCCAGAAACCATTTCTAATTCAGATAAGACAGAGTATACCTCATGCCTTCAGCTGATGACCACTACTTTTTCATCCCAGTTAACATATATGGCTATCAGGCTCCTGACAGTGAGTTAGTATTCTTGGTTGCATCCCTTATGTCATAATAAAGGAGTTGGTGTATGTCCTGTTTACTTAGAAAGTGTGGGCCTTAAGTTCAAAGCAGACTCTCCCTCGCTTGCAGGTATATGCCAGATTCAAGCAGTACAATAAATAGAGGGGTCCTGACCTGAAATATTTTTTCTCTCTCTTTCTTTAAATACAGTAGATTCCGCTCAAAGGCAACCTGAATATTAACAACTTATGGTTAATAGCAACATTTTGCAGAAATCAATCCTGTCCTATTGACTTGAATGTTAATGGGAGTCAGGTATTTGTAACGGCGTGCCACTCACAATCATTGTTTGGGTGAAAGGCCCCAGCTTTACGCCGGTTTGTGGGGCTGCAGCCCAAGAAGGAATGCTGAGCTGATTAGACTCAAATGTAGAATGTGGGTACAGGATATACCACACATCCAAAGTTACACAGCAAATCTTTTCTTTTATAGACACTTACACATTACATTGCACTTATTACACAATACATTACATGTTTTGGGATTGGCCTGGTCACTTTGCAGGAACCAATCCCTGTACATCATGCTCTGTCCAAGCACTATCCATACACGACTTACTCTTTACCTCGTCTTACATTCCAGGCTTATCTTATTCATTGTTATCTTGTCCATTGTAAGTGGTTCCCTGGGTGTTCCTCCTTATCTTAGCTAGTACAGACATTCTGTTTCCAGTTGCTGATGCATTTACGTACCTTAGCCCAAACATTCCGTTTTTAGCCTGTGGACCTAGTTACCTTCCTAATCCTGTTTTCCAAGAAATGAGGTCTCCCCCATATTTAATTACTCATGTTAAGTCAGGCCTACATTTCATTGCTTTATATATACAAATTTGTTTTATTTGTATTTTATTGTTTTGTTTTTTAAATCAATTTTTATTACTTAGTAATACATTTTGAAGATTATAGTGGTTGTAATTATTCGAATTCTTATAAATACTATGCTTAAAGTATGAACCAGGGGGTGCAAGCTTACTTATTTTTATATAGCCCACCAGGGTGTAATTTTATATTGTAAGCTTGCTTTGCTTTTAAAGCATTTTTTGTAAATTTTTACTTTGCTTTTATTATATTATGAAAAACTAGTATAAAGTATATTTATTACCACAGGAAATTTAGGCAGAATTAAGTGAAACAGAATATAGGCCAATTAAAATAACATTTCCTGATCCACACCACAAGTTGGTTTTTTAGCCACCACACACTACTTACTATTACTAGCATATGCAGTGTTATTGTCATTAGCAACACTGCATATAACCAGCATAGGAAGTTTTTACTTTACCAAAGTTCTAGCACGGGGTGGCCAACCTGTGGCCTGGAGCTGCATGTGGCTCTTCAGAAGTTAATATGTGGCTCCTTGCATAGGTGCTGACTCTGGGGCTGGAGCTACAGGTGCCAACTTTTCACTGCTCAACCCCAGGCCCTGCCCCGACTCCACCCCTTACCTCAAGGCCCCTGCCACTTCCGGCCCCCACCCCTGAGCCTGCTGAACCCTTGCTCCTCCCCCCTCCAACCCAGAGCCTCCTGTATACTGCGAAACAGCTGATCGCGGCGGGCAGGACACACGGGGAGGGAGCAGGAGGTGCTGATCGGCAGAGCTGCCAGCGGGCAGGAGGTGCTGGGGAGAGGGGGGGGGGGGATGATGGGGGCTGCTGATGCATTACTGTGGCTCTTTCGCAATGTACATTGGTAAATTCTGGCTCCTTCTCAGGCTCAGGTTGGCCACCCTTGTTCTAGCATTTCAACCATACTGTGCAATTTGGAGACTGTTCCCCCAGAGTGAACCCACGTGCCAGTAGCTTTGTCTATAAGACGTTATACTTGCACATGTAAATGTCGTACAGCCGCAAACAGCAGTACAAGTCTGGGGCTTTTCAGACCTTGCATTGTTTTGCAACGGAATTTGAAGAGGGAAAACAAACATTTTTACACCATGTGGATTGCAGTAGTTTTACATTTAACTTTATGGTATTGGACCCTTGTTAACTTTCAGTGAAGCCCAGCTGATTGCAAGAGCTCCAAGGCCCCTGATTGCCTCCAGATTCCTGTCCTCTAGTTCCGTTGCCTGAACCTGACCTCCTGGTATCCTGACTTGGCTTGACTCTTGATAACTGACTCTTGATCTCTGTCTTCCATTTTATCTCTCAATTCTGATCTCCTGATGTTCCAGCCCAGCCTGATTCCTGCTAATGGACTCCTGGCCTCTGGGGACCAAGCCACACACACCCTGGCCCTGAGAAAAATACATTGGTGAAAAAATTTTAAATGCTAGAAATCCTGATTAATTTGTATATGTTACTGTTGATTCTTCTTTTATATGGCTTAGAAACAGTACTGATCGATGTCCAAGTTTATGTTGGCAATCCAGCTCATTGCTTTAGGTGACACGGAGGTGTCAAAGGATACCACCAGGATATGATCTTTTGGAATATTGATTGATGAGACATTCCGTAGTGTGAAGTCCGTTTCTGCAGTCAGAAATAGGATTGTGTCCCAGTCCCCATCTGCCATATGATATGTGAATGCAATTCAAAGTGGACCATATTTTTCGTGGGAGTGAACCACCACTGATTCTTTGGTTGGGTCGTTAGTGAGAATGGTATCCTTCCACCTTGCTCGCTGTTGACCTTTGTGAGAGAACCCCGAGTCTTCAAACTCTTGCACTACAAGCTAAAAAGGTAGTGAGTCAGAATGTCAATATATGAATTAGGTCTTCATGTACTGGAAGATCCTTTTTCTCTCTAATACAATGGGACTCTCGAAGGAGTCGCCTGTCAGAGAGAGTTTGGGGTGGGTAAGTGTGTGCCAGTATAGGAAGCCATGGTTATGGCATTGATTTTATTGTGCCTGTAATGATCCATGTGGCAATGTGAAATTGAGGGTTGACAAGTGATGTGTGGGAACTGTGTGTCTAGATGGGTGAGCAATATTCTGCAGTAGAGCAGATAATGGCCAGTGAAGAGGTCTGTAGAGTTTTTGAATTGGCTGCCTAGGCCATTCCTGAAAGTTTCTGCAGGAGATTTACCCACACTTTTATGTCATGGATATTTTTCAGGTGCTGGTGGTATGTGAGGCTTCAGTCTAATGTCACAGAAACATATTTTGGAGGGGGATTGTGTCACATCTGCTGATGACAGAAATCCATGTGCTATTTTGCGCTAGCCATTTGCTTGAGATTGAATGCTGACATGACAGTCTCAATGAGGTTTGGTTTTAGTTACCAATATAAGAAAAATACTTCCATGGTTTTAAGATCTTTGGTTAGGGTTTGTCCTATGCTAGGTAAATTCCATGCCTGTGTAGTCACAGCAACGTCATCAGCATAGAGAAATTTCCATGGTGATGATATTCGAGGAAGGTCACCAGTGTAAATATTAAACGGGATCAGTGCTAGGACTGATCCCTATGGTATGCCATATTTAAGAGTGCATGGTCTGTTGACCAGGTCACCAAGATTGATAACTTCTCAGAAGAATTTTATGTACATATATTTTTATCTGTTGATTAAATATCATACATGGGGAGTAAATATTTGTAAGAATCTCACTTACCTAGACTCCTTTATATAGATGTAAGCTAAAATTTTCAGAAGTGCCCAAGTCTCATTTTGAAAAGAGACTTAAGACATATTTAGCCTGTTCGTTTCTCCTTTCTTCTGTTCTGTTTTTGTCCTGCTTTTTTAATATTAAGCTCCTTTAAATGATATTCATTTGTTTTCCCCCTCTTTCCAGTTCTTTTTCTACAGTTTTTTTCTTTTAAATGTGTATGCTTGGCTTTGGACTAGCAATGCGAATCACGCATATGAAGATTATCATTATTCTATTATGTAATGCACTGTCATGCACAGTGAAAGAATTTCTTTTAAATAATAATTATAGAATATATTCATTCACAAAATTAAATGTACATCCTGACAATTTTCTTCTCTTGGGCCTGCCATATATTTTGAAAGTTCATTGGTGTGCACGGAGGATGGACTACTAGTTTTAGCAAAGACTTTTCCTGCTTGGTCATTAAAGTTATTTCAATCCGTATTTATTGTGTGTTTGTTTTTCCTTGGCTTTGTTTTGAATTAGGGGAAGAAAGACATCTCTGAAGGAAGATTACAAAATGCACATTATTACCTGAAAGACTCTTTGATAAATCCCGTAGCAGCAACAAAGCAGTGTATTTTTATCTGCGAGATCCATCTCTGCAGGAAACTGCAGGAGGCAATATATTGTAGTACAGATTTCTTTGTTTCCAGGCGGAATCCCACAGAATGTCACAAGTCCCTTCCTGCCAGCAAATTCACAGTTCAGTGGCCTCCATTGTATGCACTTAGGTAGATCGTTTTATTTACCTAATACACTAAGAACACCCACACAGAAGCCATTCTGGGTTACTTGGTAAACACAGTATATATTTAAAATGTTTAGACTACATATTATTAACCTGATGGGTTGCAATGGCTCATTTTCAGCCATTCTGCTATGTTGAATATATAATTAATTTTAAAACATTACAAGTAGTAAATAAAGGAGAAATCTATGGAGTACATCAGTATTTGATCTCACATCAGCCTTTAGTAGGAATGATTTACTTAATGGCAATATGATTTTTTTTTTTAAATAATATGTGCCTAGTGTTCATTTCATTTCCTGATTTAATGAAATACCTTTTTTTATGTGTTTATATGAAGAACCACAGTGCGCATGGAAATCAGTCTCGCTCCCTTTAATGCCAATGGGAGTTTTGCCATGGAATTCGATGGGAGTAGTATTAGTTCCTAATTGTACAATTTATTTAAAAAAAAAACAACCACGAGGAACCCCACCAAATTTCATTTCCAAAACATAGTTGAATTCTTGTGTATGTCTGAAGTGCATATGCTATTGACAGACAGCTCTTTGCAGGGCTGGCTCCAGGCACCAGCTTGGCAAGCAGGTGCTTGGGGCGGCCACTCCGGAGAGGGGCGGCAGGTCCAGCTATTCGGTGGCAATTCGGCGGACGGTCCCTCACTCCCGCTCGGAGCGAAGGACCTTCTGCCGAATTGCCGCCGCAGATTGCGATCGCAGCTTTTTTTTTTTTTTGGCTGCTTGGGGCGGCCAAAACCCTGGAGCCGGCCCTGGCTCTTTGATAGCCGTTGTCCATAAAGAGTAGACAAGTGTCCACATCACAAAACCCACCACTACAGTCAACACTGTTTGGTGGTGATTTCAGTACAGAAGCCAAGGACTGAATGACCCTCTCAATCCTTAAAGTTGTCCTTCCCGGGCAGAGTTGAGACATTATAGGTGAGGTACTGTGGGTGCATTGCCATTGGCTTGGCTGCAAAAGAGAGAACTTTGGTAGGAAAAGTAGAGAGCAAGTCAAAGCTTGTCAATCAGACCCTGTTCACTAGCATTAAAAACATTTAAAGCGCTATGGGCCAGAAAGCTAACCTGCCAAATGTGACGGCTCAGGAGTGAGCTGCACCTGTGGATGCTTCCCCAATCTCTGCTGTGGGCACTGCCTCCAAGTGACAGGCCTCTACCCGCAGCTACATGAACTCCGTGGTTCACCCCACTTCAGACCAGACCACAAGGCTACAACACCGCCTATTCCAGAGGTGGGCAAACTATGGCCTGTGGGCCACATCCGGCCTGCAGGACTGTCCTGCCCGGTCCTTGAGCTCCTGGCTGGGGAGGCTAGCTCCTGGCCCCTCCCCTAGTGTTCCCCCTCACCTGCAGCCTCAGCTCGCCATGCCGCCATTGCTCTGGGTGGCAGGGCTGCGAGATCCTGTCCGGTAGCGCGGCGGCGTGGCTGGCTCCGGCCGGGCGGTGCGGCTGCCAGTCCAGGTGCTCTGAGCGGCATGGTAAGGGGGTGGGGAGCGGGGGGGTTGGATAAGGGGCAGGGAGTCCTGGGGGACAGTCAGGGGACAGGGAGCAGGGGGAGGTTGGATAGGTGTAGGAGTCCTGAGGGGTCTGTCAGGGGGTGGGGGTGTGGATAGGGGTCGGGGCAGTCAGGGGACAGGGAGCAGGGGGGGTTGGACTGGGGGTGGGGTCCCAAGAGGGGATGGTCAGGGGACAAGGAGCAGGGAGGGTTGGATGGGTCAGGAGTTCTGACGGGGGCAGTCGGGGTGGGAAGTGGGAGGGGGCAGATGGGGGCGGGGGCCAGGCTGTTTGGGGAGGCACAGCCTTCCTTACCCGGCCCTCCATACAGTTTTGGAACCCCGATGTGGCCCTCAGGCCAAAAAGTTTGCCCACCCCTGGCCTATTCCCACCATCCTCCCACTGTTACAAGGTGAGCGGTGCCTTATATCCCTTGCAGCCCACATGAGGGCATCCTTGGGGAAAGGTTCTGCCACCTTCACCTCTTTCTGGGTAGAACCCGACAGTCTCACAATTCTTAGACTGGATCCTGGCGTGGCAGCCGCTCTGTTTCCAACTCTGTTACCATGACAGGCCCAATGGCAATTGGTACATGCAAGACACTCCTCTTCAGGTGTCTGTGACTAGCAGCTGATTAAAATGACTTCAAACAGCGTTTCTCATACAGATGTATTGTCTGTTTGCCCAAAGGTACACAGCAAGCAGGGAGAAAGGGTTAACCCCACAAAAGGCTCACATGCCTGGGCTTGCCTGCAGCTCATCACCTCTCTCAAAGCGTAGGTGATCCTAGCTGTCTCAGGGACATCCTGCCTAGCAATTGCCTTAGTTCCCTGCTGCATGCTCTGCGTAGATCAGTATCACTCCTAAGAAGCTGCCTGCCACTCCCTCCTCCTTTTCCTCTAGACAGGGGGTTTTAACTGCTTAATATCCTTTTTGGTCTTGGAAAAATAGGCATTTCACCCTTCTGGTGACAGTCAGGTAGGGATTTTCCAAGGACTAGCTCACCCATTGTTTCTCTTAAGAACCCGTGGTACTCCCTTTCAAGATACCTTCTCTGTCATTCTTGTATTTCCTGCTTGCTCCTCCTGAAAAGTCTTCTTTGAGCTAACTCCATGCAATTGGCTAGAATAATATCAAGCAGGTAAACCGCTTGAGATCCTGTCCGGATCTTTATGTTCCTACAAAATAATACAGATTTCTCTCTTGTTCCTTATTCCAAGTTAAAGACCAGAATTATTATTTTTATGGCTAAACTACCAGTATAAGGAATTTGCAGTTCAAGGTTTTCTAGACTAGTATGAATATATCATAATAATATTGCATTTGTATTCTATTAATAGATTTGAGATTAAAACTCCCCAGGGCACTGTCTGAGGAATGGACGGGTGTGCAAAGGTGTGTTCTCTTCCTGATCCCGTGCCAGACTGGTTCTATGGCTTAAGTTAGAGCATCCAGAGGCTTCATATCATCTTTGTTCTCTAGTTGCTTTATTTAGTGAGAAATGATAGATGTGAAAAGTTTGTATGAGCCATTGCAGGTTTGCACAGAAGATCTACTTCTTTCTATAAAATAATGTGGCCTAAGTATTTACTGATTTGGCAGAGAGAAAGTGTGTCACAGTCAACAGAAATGACTTTCCAGAGGCTTGTCAACTGTAATCTGACACTTTTTTTTAGTATTCCTCCGGTATACTGTACACTTGCTCAGGCTAAACCAACTGTTCATGCTTATATTAGCAACACACTCATGAAAAATAAATATGATAGACTGCAAACCAGCACTCTGTTTTAATGAGTTTCTTGTTTAGAATATTACATTGCCATGGATTGGGAAAGCAGAGCTCACAGGAAACTTTAAAGATGTTGATGAGAAGTCATGAATATTGCATTCATTTTCAATAGTGATTTCGTGCCTTGAGTAGTCCTGCACATTTTTCTGTGAGTTACAGTTA
This sequence comes from Emys orbicularis, assembly GCF_028017835.1. Lineage (NCBI taxonomy): Eukaryota > Metazoa > Chordata > Testudines > Emydidae > Emys > Emys orbicularis. The sequence continues at coordinate 19,545,557 of NC_088690.1, forward strand.
CTTTTCACTGAAGAAAGATATATTTGTGGGTTCCCAAAATATCAGTGATCTGCCTGCTTTCATTTTACATTGATCATGGTGTATGGCTGCCAATCTCGCAGGGCAATGAATAATCTAAACTTGTAAGAAAAATATCTAATAATAAAATATATTCTAAGTCTTCACAAAATGAGAACTATAAAATTAATGGTGAAAGAGACTACAGCAGATCTAATTACCCCAGGAGCATATTTGCCCAATACAATTTACAATATTATTTTCAGGGTTTCTTTCCCCCACATGTACCTTTGTGTTTCAGTTACGTCTGAGTCTGCTCATCCTCTAGTGATAATAATTTATGAATGTCTAACAGATGTGGATGAGTCATATACAGTGTGGCTTCAGGACAGTGGTCATATCATCAAAGATGATATGGTCACATGTGCCCAGCTTGTTAGTACCATAATACCTTTGGGAATTATGCCACTGGGTCCTTGCATGATTCATGTTTGCTAGGCAAGGTGGAACCAGCATTTAGTCTGTGGGGAGAGGAAAGTACAAGCATCCCTTGTTTACAACATTATTTTTGCATTTTTATTTAGCATGATGACTCAGATCTCAGAGAACAGCTGCACTGGCCTTCCCAGCCACGGCTTGGTCTCATTTGTAAACTGAAGAGGCAGGTGAAAAACATTGAATTGGCTTTGTGTCCTATCAATTTAAAGAGATCCCTTGTGGCAAAGGACATAGGTCAAATACATACATATGTGAGAGGAAACCACTTAAATACCTGGAAGTGTCATATATATGATATGACATGATTTTTCATAGTTCCTTCTTTACCTCAGCACTGCTACCAATATCTTTCTTTATGAAAGACTTTTTTTTACTCATCTGAGATTTAACAGGATTGTCTTAGGTTTTCATTGACCCCCCCCCCCTCTTCATCCCCCATGGATATTCATTGTACTCTGTGTGGTAGACATCTAGATGAGTAATTTTTATCCAAATAGAACATTTTGCAACATGCATAAACCTGAAAACTGCATCATGCACAACTCCAGATGCCCTGTTTTTTAACTCTTTGTGTTTAATATTTTAAAGCTTATTTTAAATGTGCAATTGTAATCGTTGTTTAGCTCTTATTTTCTCTCAAAACCTGCAATGTACGTTAAACTATCAGTTTATATTACTTTGCGGCAATGAAAAATCATTTTAATTATGAAAAGTAGGTTCTAATTAAAGCAAGAGCAATAGATCTGCTACTACTGCTCTAAGCTGTAATTCTCTCCCATTACATGACTTTTGTACTTTTGATATAATGAATGAAATCAGTCTGAGTGCTAAACTCCAATAAATGAATGTCACAGATGTAAAATAATAACATGAAATGTTATATTTTATTATAGGCTTCTGTCTAAGTACCTTTACTAAATTTAAATTAAAATAATCTGTGCTTTTCAATGCTACTGAAGTGTGACTGTGCCCAATTACCTTTTAGTCTTCATGGTCTATGTGATGATGTGTTCATCCCACACTTGCCCTGAAAGGGTTAAGGCATCTTGAGAAAGGGGCTAATTAACCCAATAGGCCACAGCTGAGAGGAATCAGGTGACTGAGGGAGGGAGCCCAGCTGGGGAAGAAGGAGCTGGTCATAGTCTATTTCCCAGATCACTAGACTGGGAGTCAGTGACCTGGATTCTGTTTCCAGCTCTGCCATTATTCTCTGTGTGATTTTAGGCAAGTTACTTAACTTCTTTGTGCCTCAGTTTCCTCACTTCTAAATGGAGTTACAGTGGTTCTTCACCTTTAAGTGCCTTGAATTTTTAGATTAAAGGGCTCCAAAAGTGATAGGTGAGGTTTTCAAAAATGCTTAAGGGAGTTAGACACACCGTTTACATGGACTTCCAATAGGAGTTGGGCACCTTTATCTCTTAGGGTACGTCTATACCCAGCCGCTAGTTCGGCGGCTGGCAATCGAACTTCTGGATTCGACTTATCGCGTCTTGTCTGGACGCGATAAATCGAACCCGGAAGTGCTCGCCATCGACGCCGGTACTCCTGCTCGGCGAGAGGAGTACCGCGGAGTCGACGGGGGAGCCTGCCTGCCGCGTCTGGACAGAGGTAAGTTCGAACTAAGGTACTTCGAACTTCAGCTACGTTATTCATGTAGCTGAAGTTGCGTACCTTAGTTCGATTTGGGGGGTTAGTGTAGACCAAGCCTTAGATGCTTTTAAAATCCCACCCGCTGTGTAAGGCTTAATGGTGGGATTTTCAATTGATTTAAGAAGCCACAAGTCCTCCTGATTTTCACTAGGACTTATTGCACCTAAAGGAGTCAGGCGCCCAACTTCTATTTAAATTCAATGGGAGTTAAGGGTTTACCTCCCTTAGGCCTCTTTGAAAATCCCAGCCTGTGCATTTAGTCACTTTTTAAAATTCTACCCTAAAACACTGGAGAGACAAGGTGGGTGAGGTAATATCTTTTATTGGACCAACTTCTTTTGGTGAAAGAGACAAGCTTTTGCACTACACTGCTCTTTTTCAGGTCATCTTCAGCTCTGTATAGCTCAAAAGCTCATCTCTTTCACCACCAGAAGTTGCTCCGGTAAAATATATTACCTCACCCACACTGTGTCTCTAATACGAATGTTAAAAAGCATAGGCTGACTCTGGGGCTGAGGTTTTCCAAAGCAGCTAAGGGAGTTAGGAGCACAATGCCCATTCCAAGTCAGTAAGACTTGTTCTCCTAACTTCCTTAAATGCTTTGGAAAATCCCACCCTACACCAACAGATTCAAATAGCAATTTAAAACCAACCACAGAGTGGTATATAAGGTACCATCGTATTTCCGTACACTTAGACTAGGGCAGGGGTAGGCAACCTATGGCACGCGTGCCGAAGGCGGCATGCAAGCTGATTTTCAGTGGCACTCACACTGCCTGGTCCTGGCCACCGGTCCGGGGGGCTCTGCATTTTAATTTAATTTAAATTAAGCTTCTTAAATATTTTAAAAACCTTATTTACTTTACATACAACAATAGTTTAGTTATATATTATAGACTTATAGAAAGAGACCGTCTAAAAACGTTAAAATGTATTACTGGCACGCGAAACCTTAAATCAGAGTGAATAAATGAAGACTCGGCACCCCGCTTCTGAAAGGTTGCTGACCCCTGGACTAGGGGATGCATACAGTACTACAGATAGTGTGGTGCACTACCTGTTGGTAAATTGACTTTGAAATGGTGGCCAGAACGGTTGATGAATGCAAGGCATACAGTATGTTCAATAGAGACACAGCCCTGATTAATTACAGCGTGTGAGCGTTAGCTGAATAGGGATGGATTTAAACACATGCTGAAGTGCTTTGCTGAATTGGGGCCACCGTTGCTGATGGTTCCCAGAGCAACATTCACAAGTGTCAGAGCTTTCGTACTGGAAGGCCTTCAGCTGTGGAATTCCATTCTACCAGAATCCAGGGGCAGCTAGTGTCTTAACAACTTTAGGGCTCGGTGTAATATTTTTCTATTTGTGCAAACCTTTCTGCAACGAAGGTGGCTGCTGCAGCATAGGCTTGGCAAAATTACTCCCAAAGATCAAGAACCAGAATAACTCCCACTTGAAAATGTGACATAACCAAGGGAGAGGTAAGGATTTGATCATTTGTGACAGAAACAATGCCTTCTTAATATATAGCAGGCCCGCAGATATTCTGATGCTGGGTGCATTGGAGAGGTATAGTTTAAATATTTACTGTCAGTACATGAGGTTCTGCTAAGGTTAGTCAGGTCTTTTTAGCCTTCACTAACACATCCCAAATGTTGCTGGTAGATAGAGCTTTGTTACTATTAGTCATTTATGGGATGAGGATCATAGTAAGAGCAATCCCAGCTCTTACTGAAATCAATGGAAGCTGCACGTGCTCAGCTTCTTTTGAAAGTTAGGCCATTAATCTTTAACTGAAGATGGAAAGTTGGCAGAAGCACAAGACAGTACCACTGAAAGCCACAGTAAGTCATTTGTTTCAGTTTTGAAGTCTGTGCATGGGGGAAAAGACAGAGTAAATAAATGCTTGAAAAAAATACATTTTAAACCATTTGTTATTTAAAAAAAATAGCTGAATTATTCATGTAAGGCTGAAATTCCATTGAGAGGTAACTGTGAGATTAATAAAGCAGTCAAGCTTGCTAATGTCATTAGAAACCCCCTCTCTGGAATTACCGTCATGTACAATTAGATGAACATTAATCTATATGTTACTATTTTCATTAGCAGAAATGATCTTTAACTTATTTTTTCTGTGGCACTACAGGTTCTATTAACTGGACTGAATTTCCAGATAATGTCGAGAACAAGAAAAATGTCTCTGTCGCTCTACAAATAAAAATGTGTTCCATTTGGTCAAGAAACCTGTTTAGGTCATTTTTAATTAAAGAACCACATAGAGTAGGTTGACTTAGCCCAGGAACACTTCCCACATAATGCAATTAAAGGTAGAGCCAAACATTCAGATTCTGGTGTAATTTGGTCTATTATAAATATTACAGAGAAGGGTATTTGCATACTTCAAGTCCAGGTTCAGTTTCTGAACACCCTTAAATTTGTGGATGTTCAGATTTGGCGTTTTGATACAGGGCCATTTCTCATTGAAATCACCCATTTCAGAAAGAAACTGGCCTTATTTTTGATAATGATTTTGTAAAATTACACTATATTAAAGACTATAAAACTTGCTAATATTTACCTATTTTTTCTTTAAGAGGTTTACTGACCAGTGTCTTAGTTATCACTTCTCTCTGCCCTTCCTTGCACCCTGATCTGGAGCAAGAGAATTTACCACCATCATGTGCAGCTGTGGACGAGTGTAGAGAATGAACCATGGGAAAAGAACCTTCTTAAATAAATGCCAATACCGTAACTGAAATCTGCACAGAGATACTGGTGGGAGGGAGACTATGCCCTTCACCTTTCCTAACTTTGGGACCTTTGCTTACTGTATGTTTTAGTAGTGTATTTCCTCTGTGTATGTGTATTGGGATGGCCCCAGTGGTATAAGTAGGGGGCAGTATGGTCCGATATGCCATACCAGTAAGCTATTTATAGCTGGTATGGCGTACTGCAAAGACACAGGAGGAACAGAACGTGGGGCCACCTGGCGGCCCCACGCAGGCAGCTCGTCCGGTGCAGCTGTATCCCCTCACCAGTCCTTCCACGCAGCTGCATGCCTGTGTGTCCTGTCCAGGGTCTGTACAGCAGCCCCGATCGAGGACAGGGCTGGGGGCGATACAGCCGCGCTGGAGGAGCTGCTGGTGTGGAGCCACCCCACGCTCGGCTCCTTTCACTGCTGCAGTTCCCAGGACAGGTTTCAGACACGCTGGCAACCAAGCCCCACACCGACAGCTCCTCTGGCATGGCTGTACTGCCCCCAGCCCTGTCCTCCGGCGGGGCTGCTGTACAGATCCTGGACAGGACTCAGGAGACGCAGCTGCGTGCGGTACAGCTGTGCTGGAGGAGCTGCCATTGTGGGGCTCGGTTGCCAGTGTGTCCAAAAAAAAATTCTCTGTTGTCAGAGGGAACTGGTTTGAAGCTCTTCTGCTGGCAATTCCCAAAGCAAGTGCGACTCTCTGAGCCGGCTATTGTTCCAGAAAGCAAGCCCTCCTCTTCTCTTAGTGCCGTGTCCACCCACTGGGAGCGCTCCCCCCCACAGGTAACATGGGATGGATATTGGGGAGGGGAGGAGAGGGGGAGAGCATGGGACCCCGGGGGGCAGGGCTGTGTCACGTGAGGAGTCACGTGTGGAGGTCATGTGTCTCACCACGCATCCCCCTTTAGCTGGTGCAGCATACCGGTAAGAAATGAATTCTACTTGCACCACTGGATGTCCCGAGCCCAGGAGCCACTACCCTCCACCTCAGTGGGACAACTTCTCACCACCTTTGCTTTTCTTCTTCAGGCCTTTTGCTCTGTTTTAACCTACCCAGTATCTCCCAATGATCATCATTGCTTTCTGAAATGAAACACCTAGGACAATGACACTGTTGTATGTAGGTTCCTCCCTCTGTGTTTCTTTCATTTAAACCAGGCCTGTTTGCGCTCTTCCTTTCTCTTATGCAAAGTGACTTTTTTCTTTTTATATAAAGACTTTCTAGAGCTATAAATCAGGTTTTGTGCCACTGGCTCCGATGCAAATTGACTGGTTTATTCTGGCATCAGTGCATAAGTGAAACACCCATTTATGTTAATAGTAATGCTCCTTTATCTACAGGAGCATAGAGCTCAATATACACTAGTGGTTAGAGTAGGAAAAATGAGGAGGTTGACCTTTCCATTACTCAAAGCAAAATAGTTTTCACATCACCTGTTTCCTCATATGTATCCTCTGTGACAACTAGTACAGGTTTTTATCTCAGCAAGTAGTTTGCCTCTTTGCAAGTTATAGAACCCTATTCAATTATTATTTCTAAGAAACTCTTTTAGTGCTGAATGGATATGGGTGTGGTACTAGGGCCCAATCCAATTCCAGATGAAGTCAATGGGAGTGTTTTCATTGACATCAGCGGGGGCTGGATTGGGTCTTTAATGAGGCATTCCTTTTAGGTGGGAGAAAAGTGGGTTGTTTGCCATCATGTTCAGGAGACTGGATCCACAAAGTGCATTTTGTTATTAGAGTCATTTTCAGGGGAGAGAGAGAGAAATGAGAATTTAATGTTGAATCATCTCTTTTGGGAAAAGTAGTGGCATATGGTGCCATTAATTTGTATTTCTGCTGGTTGGTCATTTTGCATTCTCCTCTCCTGTCACTATGATTGAACATGGGGGCAGGTGACATATAATGGCCAAACAATCATACTTTGACATTTGGAAAGGTCACCATTTTTCAGTAAACTACTATATCTTATTAGATACACAGGAGGCATTAAGATTCTGATATCTCATTCTTATGACATGGATTGTAACAAGAACAGAAGATGGCACTTTATGAATTCCTTTTCGTGATGATTGTAAATTGTATTAGAATAATTCATCCTTGTTGCCATTTTAAGGGGTATATTCCCTGCTGATATCCATGTCCTAACTCTTTAACAACTGTTCTGCAGTGATATTAAATTTTTTAGTTGTCACCTCAGTGATAGGCAGAAGCACCAAAAGGGTGGAGGACATTAGATTGCACAGTCTCTCCCCAAGTTTTCAATCCTTGCTTCAGGACGAATCACAAAGCAACCTTCTCCTCTTTCATGACTGCAGGGGAGAGAAGATTTATTCAACTTGGATCAGAAAGTGAATGACCTAAAAAAGAGTAGCAAGAAATGTTTATTTTGCAGACAGCCACTTCAACTCACAGGTACTGGGACTGATTGCCTCTCTTGCCCTGAAGATACCAAATTACCAACCAAAGCCATCTTAGAAGCATGTGTCATGCTTGGGCCTTTGGCCTTCAGTAGTTCTGACAAACATGCTTTGTCCAAACAGAAGTCTACAGAAGAGGTAGGAAACCTTCCTTAGTCTGTCTCTCTAATTATTAAGATTGTCATATAAACTGCCATCGATCTTTCCTTGACCAGGAACTTTAGTAGTAAAAGCTTCCATATAGTTAAGAGGACAAGTTGACCATTCAGTTTTCTCTCTTTCTAAGATAAGATAACCAGTTACAAAAGGTTCTCTATTCATCTGCTGCACAAGGTGAGGCAGTCGTCTTCTTTAACAGTTTTGGACAGCTTTACACACAGAATTTGGGATTAAAATTAAGAGAAGTCACTCATCTTTAGCAAGAGACTGTTGTAGCCTGACCCACTCTCTTCCCATGTTTGGCAGTAGCAGACCCCCATAACCAAGTCAATTTGTGTGAATTGGTGTAAACCCCATTTGAATCACCACTCTCCTGTTAATAAGTTCTACTACAGAGCCCAGTCTATTTATGCACCTGTTACCAATGGATTTAGAATTAAGTTTAACTCTTTGACCATTATCTCCAGGAAACTTCCATTATCATCAAAGGAAAAACCCAGATGATGGTGCTAATGAATCTTACACCCTAAATCTTCTAATGTTTTGCATTTGTATAATAGGTCCAAGCTCAATGGTTTTAAATTCTTCCTAGTACAGTCCCGATTTAGAGATACTATCAGGGCAATTGCTACACAAACAGGTAATTTTATTCCATTATTACCCTTGTGAAAGATCTGTACAGCCAGTTGTGCCTCTGTTACCTTCCCCTTCAGTCTGGGAGTCCCACTATGGTGACCAGATGTCCTGATTTTATAGGGACAGTCCCGATTTTTGGGTCTTTTTCTTATATAGGCTCCTATTACCCCCCACACCGTCCCGATTTTTCACATTTGCTGTCTGGTCACCCTAAATCCCACTATCAATGGCAGTTCATCACCTGCAACAGCTGAATGATCTCCAGAGTGTCTTGCCCTGGCTGTCTATTTAGTATTCACCAGAAGTTCTAGTTTAGTTTGCAACAAGCAGGTCTGATATGGGGAATGAGGCTGTTGAAGATTTAAATGGGGAATAGGGGTAGAATATTGCTCTCTCCCATCACTTACCTTTGGCTCATTCATTTGATTCAGCTACAAAATGTCATTACATTTTCTTTTATTTCAAATAGTTTGATTTATTACTGAAACAAAATTACAACAATGTACATTTTAATCAAAAAGACATGATGGGAGTACAATAAATCTTTCCCATTCCAAAATATTTACACAAGAGAAAAGAAAATTTGTCGGAAGCAAGTCCACTAATCACCAGAGGGTGAAAAAGACAGTCTAAACATCACTAACCATTTCCCATTCAGGAAATCATTTTTTCTTTATGGTAATACATCTCATCTACACTTTACTTAAATCAGAAATAAACAATTAACCACCAATATGTATATTCCTTATGGAAAAGCCCAGTAGAATGTAATAGAAAATGATAACCTTTTTATAGATTTGACACTGTTCTAAAGAACTAAGAAATAATTATTCATAATCGGGCAGGATAGAATTAACCTATACATGTTCAACCAGACCATCCAAATCCTCCTCATTAAGCAAATTCTCTCACTCAGTAGTTTTATGTATATTTTTTAATGATTGATCGTGGTTTCTCTTCTTGATTTTGCCACCAGTACCATTACATCCTCTTGCTCCATGTCCTGTATTGTGATTCTTGATTCCTTTGGTTTCTGATATACTCCTGCTGGATCAAAATCTTTATTTACAATTTAGCAATTTGTATTACATATCCGACACAAAGGTGTTGCAGCCTCCTGACCGTTTTTCTTAATTGGTACATGATTAACTGAAAAGATGGTCCCCAAGAAACCTGCACCAATTAAAATCCATGGCAAAAATGCTTTGGGCCCGATTAAGCTATTTGACTGGTGTAAATTAAGAATAACTCCACTGGTCACTGGAGTCACTTTGATACAAAACTGGTGAAAGTGAGAAGAATCAGACCCATTGACTTCACTGGAAGGAGGACTTGGGGTCAGGGCTGGCTCCAAGCACCAGCGGAGGAAACAGGTGCTTGGGGCGGCCAATGTGAAGGGGCAGCACGTCCGGGTCTTCAGCGGTGGGTCCCTCAGTCCCTTTCGGAGGAAAGGACCGGCCGCCGAAGAATGAAGCAGCGCGGTAGAGCTGCCGCCGAAGTGCCGCCAATCGTGGCTTTTTTTTTTTTTTTTCCCTTCGCCGCTTGGGGCGGCAAAAAAGCTGGAACCGGCCCTGTTTGGGTGAAATCCTGGCTCCACTGATGCCAATGGGAGTTTTGCCATTGATTTCAGTGGGAACAGGATTTAACTCCTGGCCTCTATGGGTATGTCTACACTGCAGGTAGACACCCACAGTTGGCCCATGCAACTGGGGCTCAGGATAAGGGGCTGTTTATCTGCAATGTAGACATTTAGGCTCGGGCTGGAGCCCAGGCTCTAGGATCCTGCAAGGTGGCATGGGCCAGCCACGGGGAGCTAATTGCCATGTACACATAACCTTAACTGTTAAACTATCAATTAATTTAGCAAGGTTTTGCAGTGAATATTTGAATTATGTGAAAGAAAAATCTGTTGCAAAGGTGACTGAGTTTAAAACAAAATAAAAATCAAACACGCATGAGTATTCATGTTAATGCAATCGTATACTTATATTTTGATCTATTAGCCTGATGCAACCAGACCAGATTTCCTTGACATTTATATGAGGTAATCACAGATGGGCAAGCCCAAAACAAGTTTGGATTTGAAAATGGATGAAACTAAGGCTCTTATTCAACATTTTGAGCATAATTAGTAAATCTGCATTGTTATATTGTTCAGTTTAGCCATACTATGCAAAACAGTAGGCTTACTTTTCTGTAAACAGAATTGGTTAAATGTAGATACTAATAGACTTACAAGTTCTTACTTTGATTTTACAAAAACCTGAGATTTCTGTAATAAGGATAAGGAAAATGAGATTTGATGGTATCAGAATGTATTTTTCTCTTTGCTTTCCGTGTTGCAAAATGTTGTTAATTTATTGAGGATATTAACAGCAGAGCATAGATGGCATGCTTCAGTTTTCTGAAGTCTTCTAAATGAATAAATGTTACTTCATACATCTCTTATTCCTTTATCACTTTGCCTTTATTTTTCATTTCAGGACTTTTTTTCTCCTGGTTGTTAACATAGCCAAGTCCAATCATATTATTTTAATGATATTTCTGTGGTTGATAGAATAGATTTATTGTTTTAATTCATCTGAAGGTTTATTATTGCAATAATTGAGCTAAGTGCATTTTCATTGTGTACTATTGCTAATAAAATTGTTGTGCTTTAACATCATGGTGGCTTAAAATAGCTAGACCTTGGGCCTAATTACAGAGTTTTCTTTTGCTTAAGATTCTGTGCAAGGAAGGTTGAAAGGGTTTGTTTCCAAGGAAACAAATGCACTGCACTTTCATTGCATAAAACGTTTCCTGTAAGAAAATTCCATAAGCAGGCTCCAGGGAGAGATAGTGTCATAACTAAACTGTGGTGGTTGCAGCATTTTCTAAAAACATTTGGTTTTGTGTTTCCCTGAAACTATGGTAGTATATTTGTATAACAACTATTTGTGCATTTTTTTTTTTAAAAAGCAACAGTTAGATGATTACTAATTATGGGATCTTAAAACTCGTCGCTCTGCCTGAAAGATATTTCTTCTGTTCATTATATTAAAAATACAATGTTGCCTTGCCTGTAAACGTGTTTGAAGGAATGTGCAGTACTCTAATAAGTGTATTTGTATGTTATACGTGTACTTCTCAGGGTACCCGGGACTGTGAGTCACTGTGTTACCCCAGCCTCTAGCAAGAAAGAGTCCTTTTTTATTTTATTTTATTTTATTTTATTTTATTTTATTTTATTTTATTTTGTGATAGCTGGATTTCAGCTCCCGGACACTGCCAGGCCTTCAGCTACTCAAGCACTTTCCTCTGGGCTTATGCCAGCCCTAACCACCTTGCAGGTTAACACTAGGTGCACCCTAGTCTCCAAGTTCCCCTAAAGCGTCTCCCTGTAGCATCTGGCACCTGTCACGGGACAGTCATAGTAATTAACAGGTAAGCTGCCCCCGAACACACAGTGTATGTACAGTTTGATTCGTACAAATCAGGATCAGGTCCGTTAAAACAACACAGTACTGTAATCTACTTAGAGTGAAAACAAATATAAATGTATTAATAAAGATTAAGATTTGAGAGAGAGAGCAAGGATAAGGAGAACAATAGGTTACATGTAAAACAAAAGGTATAACACACTTCATAGAGTCTAAGCTTAACTTTTAATAGGCTACAATCCTTGTCCAAAGCAAATTCTCACCTAAAGCAATCTCCCAGCATCACTAGCCCACATAGCCAGAATCCAGTGTTCATGAATGCACAAAGCTCAGTGAAGGGTAAACAAGGTGTCCTATAAAAGGCTGCTAGTAGGGAGCTGGGGAGAAAGGACTAAGACAGGCTGAGAAGCAGGGAGGGAAAGCCACACTGCAGTGGAGCTGGCTCCTGTGGGGGGTCCCTGGAGAAAGGGGCCAGGGCCTCAGAGATGCAGCCCCTATGGGAGGAGAGCAGAGCCAGCCAAGGCTAGGAAGCTTCCAGGAGCTGGAGTGCCAGAGAGTCCTGGGAGGGGTGGCCCTGAAGCCTGTTGCCAAGGCCTGGATTAAGACTGTTTTCTGTTTGTTAACTTCTGTGGAAATAAACCTCCTTGACTGAGATTGGGCGTGGCAGTGCCAGGGCCGGGTCCAGGCACCAGCTTGGCAAGCAGGTGCTTGGGGCGGCCACTCCGGAGAGGGGCGGCAGGTCCAGCCATTCAGCGGCAATTCGGCGGACGGTCCCTCACTCCCGCTCGGAGCGAAGGACCTTCCGCTGAATTGCCGCCGCAGATCGCAATCGCGGCTTTTTTTTTTTTGGCTGCTTGGGGCGGCCAAAACCCTGGAGCCAGCCCTGGGCAGTGCATGCTTTGGAGCTGGGGAGAAGCAACGGCCCTGGTGATATGGTGTTTTAGGTGCAGTGACTTTGTAGGGCCTGGTAGGAGTTGCTGACACTGAGTAGTGGACCCCTTGCCAGATAGCACCAGTGCGTCTCTGTGTCACAGTATTACGTTATATCATCCTAAACCATTGAAGATAGCCTATTGCACTCATCTACCATTTTTATTATGCTCCCAGCTTCTACATTTTGCCTTTATTTGCCATAAATGAGTGTCAGGTGGGGTAACTTTTCCCGCATCATTTTAGAAGCAACGTTTTTGAGCATTTCTTGATATTGCTACTGATCTCTGTAACAGTGTGCTTTTTGCACATGCTGTGTGCTCTGTTGTGAAATTGATGAGAGGTGCGAAATGAGTAACTGGAGTGCTAAGAACATGGACAGGGAATGGCACATTTGGGGTGTGTTGTTTTTTCTTTTGAAATCCTGGATTATGAGATTAGGCTGCAGTTTTATTTTGGCAGGAGAGAGAGACAAAGGTATGATCAGGAACTTATAGTGAATTGGCCAAATCTAACTGGGATAAGATTCAGTTTAGATAAACTCAAGGTAATGCACCTAAAGAAAAGTAGCAACTTGCAAAAGTTTATTTTTAAGGCAGGGGAAATACTTCTTAAGGGCCTATTTGCCCCGTATTTCAGAAACTACATTGCTTAGAGAGCAGGGTCTGTCTGTGATTGTAGATAGCAAGTTAAATGTATGCACTCACAGTGTGGTGCTGCAACAAAGGACTATTCTGGGATGTATTTACAGACCTTTTGTGTGTAGGTCCGGGAAAGGAATAAAACATCCCCCCAAAAAATCAATATACGGCTACAAAAATGATGAAAGGCTTCAATGTTATGATAGATAATCTTATATTTGTATGCTATAGCTTCTTACAACCCAAAAGAGGATCCCACACTAGTTCACAAGCTACTGTACTTGCAGCACTATTCAGGTGAACTCACCTCTGAGACAGAAGACATTGCAATGCAACCTAAGTATGGGCAGGGGGGGATATTTTGGCTATGGATATAGGGGCAAACTGCTGTACTTGTGAACAATGCCACAGAATCTTTAGTGTCCAAACAGAGCAAACAGCTATTCGTTTTTAAGGTCTCAACTGAAGACACACACACGGAGAGGGAAATGAACAGTTTCCTCTGATGAGGAGAGGAGAAGGGAATTCATAGTTTAGAGCAGGGGTAGGCAACCTATGGCACGGGTGCCGAAGGCGGCACGCGAGCTGATTTTCAGTGGCACTCACACTGCCCGGCTCCTGGCCACCGGTCCAGGGAGCTCTGCATTTTAATTTAATTTTAAATGAAGTTTCTTAAACATTTTAAAAACCTTATTTACTTTACATACAACAATAGTTTTGTTATATATTATAGACTTATAGAAAGAGACCTTCTAAAAACGTTAAAATGTATTATGGGCACACGAAACCTTAATTTGGAGTTAATTATTAATAAATGAAGACTCGGCACACCACTTCTGAAAGGTTGCCGACCCCTGGTTTAGAGACTAGGCAACATGCTGGAGGAAGGATATTCACGGTGGCCAGTAGTGTAAAATGAGTAGTAAGGACTTGAAAAGAAAAATGTATGTTATACATTTAATAAATATGTTTTTTAACAGTGAGGGCAGTTAGGCAATAGAACAAATTACTGTGTAATGTGGGTGAAGCACTAGAGGGCAGTTGGTCAATAGAACAAGAGATGGAGCGTTGTGCGTAAGGCACTCTTTTGAGAGGTGTACAAGAATAGATAAACACTGGAGGGAGAAGGGAGACCTACACAGGAAAATCCTTCTTCCTCACTACGGCCTGGACTAGGCGTGATCCAATGTGTCTTTTTCACCCCTCGTCTAGGATTCTAGAAAACCCCTTGCATTTGTCTGTCTTTCAGATTATGCTATTGAATAGTCAGTGATAAGAGCTTTGATCTTTGTTGTAACAAATAGCTACTGAAATCAATGGATACTGACGCATCCTCATCACCCTGACCCATGTCATAGGACTGGGGCTAGCAAATAAAGCATAGTCTCTTGCCAGCAGTTCTATGTGTCACATCTTTATTACACTACCCTCTTGCTGTAGATTAATAAGCATATATCATTAAATACATTTTAACAGTGTTGCTGATCATTTTTTAAATAAAATTAATAAGTATTTACAAGAACAAAATGTGCAAAACAGAAATGTTCTTTCAGAATATAGCTTTTCCAAACTTTATAGTAGATGTACATATTTTTTTAATTTGGTAAAGTTTGCAACATTTAAAAATATTTCCCAGTTTTCCTCCAAAGTATTTGCCAAGCAAAACTCGGAAGTTTCACCCAGCTGAGACAGTGAAACTTCATGTTGTGGGGTTTGTATGTTTTGGGGTTTTTTTAGTCTACTGTAATTGGGGAGTAGAGGATTGATTGGAGGATCAGGGACTGTTGCTTAGATTCTGTGGTGACAGGCACTAGGTGAAAGCCCAAGGTTTCTTCTACACTGAGAATTATATGCTGCTCCACTGGTACTAGCAATGACAAGTTAACTAGAGTTAACTGGGCACAGATTTTTGGTACCACTGCATTGTCAAAACCTCTTCAGTTTACATATAAACAACAAAGTGGTAAAAATCCCAGTAGCCTTTCTCAGCAGAGCTTCTCTGGTGCTAATGCAGCAGTGGGAGACTTCCCCAACTTGCTAGTGGAGACAAGCCCTTATATCCCTATATTAACTCTTCTCTGATTTAGAACCAACCCAGGCCCCAATCTTGCAATCTGATCTCATGGACCTGTGGAGAGTGTATACGTGTTTCTAGTGAGCACAATTTTTAATCTATGGGTATCATTTAATTGGTTTTATTTTAATCATATATTGTGCAATAGACAACAAAGTTAGTTTAATTTAAACATTACTTTTAAGGTTTCCTAGAATGCCTTTAAATGATTCAAATGCTCTCTATAAGTAAATTATTAAAATATGGTTACTTTAAAACTTCTCACTAGAGCCATAAAACCTTTATTACAGTTTTGCAGAAAGTTGCTTTTCTTCATAAATAATTGGCAGTATCTTCTTCTATTATGTGTATGTGATTCTCAATACCCACCTTCATTAATCATTCTGTCTGCAGTACACAGTTTCTAAAGAAAGGTTCAAACAGCAGAACTGTAAAACTGTCAGAGATCAAAATACAGTATAAAGAAAAATAAACATTGCATTAAAATATAAAGTAGTGGCTGAGATGATAAAAGATTTTTACCAAGACCTTATCTATTGGGTCATATCAGAACGGATTAAACAGTGAGTGAGAGAGAATAAAAATGTGAGAACAAAAATGAAATGTGAAGGATATATATGAAAATGCAAAGAATGACACCATGACTAAAGAACTGATTTTTTAATTTTTTTCTTCTATATTTTTATATTTTCAGTTTTGCCAAACAAATATTTTTTTTTTAGTTTTTCTTCATTCTGTGTCCTTAGGATGTTCATTCTCAGTGATTTTAAAAGATCCAAAAGGCAAATAGAAACAGCCCACTTAGTTAAGATGAAGAAAATTTCATCAGTAGTAATATAGTATCCAGTGAGAAGTGTGTGTTACGTGTTTATTGCTACATTCACTGCAGAAAAGGAGCTCAATAGAAAAACACCCAGTAGTTTTGTGTGTGGTTTCATGTATGCATCTGTTCTCAAAGTGTGGTTCAGCTCTGAAAAGTGACTGTAAAAATGATAACATGGATTTCCTTGCTTATTGTGTGTCAATATTCCTGCAGCCAGGGATTGATGCAGGATAGGGACATCCTGGCCACATCTGCTTTCTTCTGACTACATCCCGTGCACCTGCAGCAGGAGAATGGTGAAGGAGCCTCATTGCCACTAAAGCATCTTCCTGGCATTGTGGGGTAACTGATTAGAACTTAGAAAACAATTCTGTTAATAATGTACAAGAATGAATAGAATCTACCCTGAAGTTTAAGTGAGAAGTATTCTGCAATGCTAACAGGAGTAAAAAGTAATAGTAACATTAAGCACTGAAGTCAGTAGTCATGATCTAGATACACACAAGGAGCAGATTTGCGAAGTAAGAAGGTGATATTTTTACTTAGTCACTTTTCAGAGTATTTTAGGATAATATGTTTGTCACAGCTGATTGCTCTGCTTTGCTACTCAGTTATATTTGAGATCTCTCTTTGGAAGAAAAGCAATTTTGAAAATATTCATATGGCTTTTTAAAATATGTCTGCCTAGTTGCAGAATGGTTTGTAAATGCAGTTCTTTTGCTGGTACAGGATAGTACAAGATCCTACTTGTAAAAGATGAAGAATAGATACAGCTAGCATGCTATGTGGCTTTGAAATTTGATATCAGCTTGGTGTAGCTTACAGGTACATTATCTTGATTTCTATAGCTTTTCATAACCACATACAAATCTTCTGTAGAGTCTAATTTTGCTTTCCGGATTTTAATTTTTTTTTCTGTTTATGGGAATAATAATAATAATTTAATTTGTCTTTATTGATATTTACTAAATACAGCCAATGTGGTTGGTTCTAAGACATAGAAGGCCTGGTCCTTGCTACTAGCTAACAAACTAAATTAAAGAGACAGTACAATTTAAACCCGATATACCGAGAGAGGAGAAAATGGTGCAGTCTCAAAGTGGTGCAGAATAAATTCAGACCCTCCGTCCCAAAAAACTCAAAACAGATTTGGGGCCAGACCCTGAGCTATGTCTGGTGCAGCTGAGATTAAGTAGAGGGGACTATGGGGACATTAAGCTACCTTTGAGCTCCCTGGTATACCTGGAGCTGGTCAGCCCTGTAACTTACCAGTTTACCATAACTTGGTAAACTGACTATATAAATTAGGGAAATTCAGATGATTTTACTATTTGAAAGTATAATGAAAGTAATTTTACTAGGAAAGTACTCTGAAAAGTAAATATTTTCAATAGAATTACCGTAAGTTATAAGAACAGCTGTGAAGAAATCCATTTGTCCTGTTGAAGAGAGGTTTCAGTACATCAGAGTAGCCTTATGTAAAACAAATACTCCTTTATACCTTTGCTTTAATGGAGCACTGGGGCTTTGGAATAGCCATGCCAATCAGCAAAATGGTGTATATGAAATATGAGTAATATTGTTTGTATTGCAGTATTGCCTGAAGGTACAAATCAGGACCAAGGCCCCATTGTGCTGGACGCTGTACACACAGTTGATAAAAGATAGTCCCTGCCACAACCCTATTGCTCAAGTTTTTGACATGAAGTGGACAAATTATTTCTCTACCTCTGCAAGTAAACAGCCTGTCACATAAAGCCTATTGTTTAATCACCTTTGTAGTATTATTTTAGCTTGGCTAGATGCAATTTTGTTAATATTAATTAAGGGCCTAAGAAGGGGAATAATTACTTTATAATAAATCTCTGTAGGATTCTGAGAGTTGAATATGCTAAACTATGTTGGATTATCCTCTCAAAGATGATATTGCAGAAGAACCAAGGGCTTTGATGATATGATAGGTGAGAAGTCTGTGAGAACCTTGGCCCCAAACTTGCATTTAGAGCATTCTCAACTTACTGTCCTACACAGTTGTATTATGTTGTTGAAAGCTATTGAATTAGCTGTTGCCTCCTATCCCTGATGTGACCCTTAGGCTCAGATACCTGGAGAAAGTCTGTACAATAAAGATAAGAAATGTAGACAACTATTTTTTTATTTGTGAAAGCTTGGGCTAAAATATAATAAAACAATAGATGTTGGCTATCATTTTAATGAATAAATGTGTCCAGTTTTAATAAAGTGAGATAAACAAGTTGCTGTTCCAAACTCATTGTTTCCGGTATTTCCTAATGCAATCTCTGCATTTTTTGTGTGCGGGGGGAGGCTAAAGCCCACGATATGATATATAGTATTGATCTCTCCTCGCCCACTTAGGAATATGTCATGATCATTTGTTTCTTGTCAGATAAACTCCAGGTAATGAATCCACAAAGGTATCACTTCTTCTAAGCCCCCATCACGGGGAACACCATTTCACAGATTCCCAGGCCAGAACAGACCATTGTGATCATCTAGTCTGACCTCCACAGGCCATAGAACATCCCCAAAATAATTCCTAGAGCATATATTTTAGAAAAACAACCAGTCTTGATGTAAAAATTTTCAATGATCAAGAATCTACCATAACACCTGGTAAATTGTGCCAATGGTTAATTAGTCTCACTGTCAAAAATGTATGCTTTATTTCCAGACTGACTTTGTCTAGCTTCAACTTCCAGTCATTAGAGTGTTATACCTTCCTCTGCTAGACTGAAGAGCCCATTACTAAATATTTGTTCCCCATGTAGATATTAATAGACTGCAATAGTCAGGAATCAGGGCTTGCAGCAGAGCTGGTCTCTAGGCAGCCTTATCAAGTACAGCCGGCCTGCGGCAGATTGCCTGATTGGCCATGCCACTTGATTGCTGGAGGGGTTAGCAGGCCAACTCTTAAGCCAGCAGCTGCTCACTGGCTGCTCTATACTCATGTCCACCACTGGTAACTGCTCATGTATTCCCATGTTTCTGCTGTTCCTGCCAGGCACCCAGCCTTTCCTCTGACCAGCCCCTGCCTGAGCCCCTCTTTGCCTGATACTCTGCTTGTTTCAATTCCTGCACTACAGCTTGACCCTTGGCTCCAGCTTCTGACTACTGACTCCAGGTCTGGACCTAGTCCCTGGTTCCAATGCTCAAATCCCGACGCCTGCTCTGACCGCTAGGCCTGATACCTGCTCTGACCACTATGCTAGACTGACCTGATCTTGGTCACCTGACAGTAATCAAGTCACCCTTTAACTTTTAGTATAAGGAATGTTCTGACCCTTTAATTGTTCTTTTGGCTCTTCTCTAAAAACTCTCCAATTTATCAACATCTTTCTTGAATTGTGGACACCAGAGCTGGACACCCATGTTCTAGCAGTGGTTCCACCAATGCCAAATATAGAGGTAAAATAATCTCTCTACTCCTACTTGAGATTCTCTTGTTTATGCATCCCAGGAACACATTAGTTTTTTTGGCCACAACATCACACTAGGAGCTCATGTTCAGTGGATTATCCACCCCAGCCCCCAAATCTTTTTCAGAGTCACAGCTTCCCAGTATAGAGTTCCTCATCCGGTAAGTACGGCCGACATTATTTGTTCCCAGATGTATACATTTACATTTAGCTGTACTAAAACACACACTGTTTGCTTGTGCCAATCAATCCAGATCACTCTGAATCGGTGACCTGTCCTCTTCATTATTTACTGCTCCCCCAGTTTTTGTATCATCTTCAAACTTTATCAGTGATTGTTTTCTTCAAGGTCATTGAAAAAAATGTTAAATAACAGGGTCAAAAACCAATCCCAGGAATTGCCCCTGGATGATGGTTCCCAGTTTACAATTACATTTTGAGACCTATCCGTTAGCCAGTTTTTAATCCATGTAATGCAGGGCCGGACATACATAGGGGCGAACTGGGCGAAAGCCCAGGGCGCCATTTTAAATGGAGCACCTCCGGAGCAGGGGGTGCCCCTCCCCCTGCTGCTCTTCTGGCATCTGCAGCCCCGCGGCTCTGCCCCCTGCCTTGGAGCTGCCCCTGGCCAACTGCTCCGGGGAGATTCCCGTTTGCTGAATGCGGGAGAGAAGGGGGGGAGGAGAGGTGCTGATGTCAGGGTCTCCCCTATCCCCCCTACCCATGTACCGCATCTTCGCAGAGTGGGGTGTGTGTGAGCGGACAGGGCTCACCAACAGAGGGTCGGAGCTGCTGTTGTGTCTGAAGGAGCTTTCCTTCAGGGTAGTGAGTGCTGCTCTCTTAAAGGGGCAGCGTGCAGTCTCTCACACACTCCCCCAGCTCACACACTTCCCCAGCTCACACACACTGTCTCTTTCACACTCACCCCTAGGGTGACCAGACAGCAAATGTGAAAAATCGGGACGGGGGTGGGGGATAATAGGAGCCTATATAAGAAAAGACCCAAAAATCAGGACTGTCCCTATAAAATCGGGACATCTGGTCACCCTACTCACCCCCCAACACATACTTATGTTGTTGTTGTTTCTTGTTGTTACTTGTTGGTACTTCCTGCAATGCATATATGTTCTCTGTAATTTTATTCTTTCAAAGTGTTTGTTATTTTAGTTTTTTGACTGGTCTGTGCATTTCATAATTTTATTTCTCTCTTATGCTTACATGTAATTCTTTGAGTAGTGAGTTCTAAAATGCCTAACCTGTCCTTGCTGGAGTAATTATCATTATTACTTTTATTATCATACTGTGCTTTGTCATTCATTATTTAAAGCGGTACAATCAAATAATAGTATCCTTCTAGAATGTAACTTTAGCTTGTACTAACCTTAGAAGTGCCAGTTTAAAAAACATTAGCTGAACACATAACTTTAGACACTGGGCAGATGAAGGTTGATTATTTTCAAATTGTATTTTTAGTTGTATCTGTAAAATAACTTACAATTTGCATGAAAATAAATTCAGTTTCAGCTATGATACCAACAGCAATGATGGAGTTAAATGTTAGTGAGTCACATACATGATTGTGATCGGTAAACATAAATGCCAAAATAATTAGGAAAATAAATTCCCTTTCTTAATAAAAGAGAGAAAAAAACCTTAATTACATATGTTAAAATTACGTTTTTAGTGAAAAAAAATGGACTAAAATAGAGTAGATAATGGCAGTAACACAGATCAAGCAGATTTTATTTATTTTTATGTATCTCTAATAAAGATAGTGTACAAAGTATCAAACGTGTGTTTCTGATATCTGTGTTAAAGCTCTAGAACTGATACCTCAATGTTTGGGATTCTAAGACTTACTGAAAATGAACTTAATGGTCCCGCGAACTCCTCAGCCAGCTCTTTTAAAACTCTTGCATTCAAGTTATCCAGACATGCTGATTTAAAAGTGTCTGACTTTAGTAGCTTCTGTTTAACATTCTCCAGAGATAATAGTGGTATGCAAAGAGTGTTATCACCATATGATGAGACTATATAATCTTTTCCCCCATTACAAAACAAATAAATATTTATTGAACACTTCTGCCTTTCTTGCATTATTATTGATAATTCTACCATTTCCAATTAGTAATGGACCAATACCACTGTCAGGATTCTTTCTGAAATCAATGAGACTTACATGCATGATGGTCTGGTAAAATGACCAATCCTGTTGTTTGTAACTGAACTAAAATATAGCATCCAAAGTGAATAAAGCTCAAGGAAATGCTTCAGCAGAGTCTTGAATGAAGAAAACTAGACACCAAAATATGTTCAGTGTAGATAATGATGCTGAGATAATGCTACTGACTCTGAGCTCTCAGTATTTGGAAACTTCCCTTCAAGCATGAGATCAGATTAAAAGAATTCTGTTCACTCCCTGCCTGCTTTTTTTAGCCATTGTACCAGTTTTAATAAATTTAGAAAAAATTAAGAAATGTTTTCAGGCAGCTGTATCTGTATTCAGAGGAAATTTAGAGCCAGATGTGGGGACGGTTGGGGAAGGGAGAAGTAAAGGAACAATTTAGTCCTCTTGGATGCCGGCTACTCTCCTTTTTGCTCTTCTCGGGAAATAGCTCCATAAGTACTTCATTCACAAATTTTCATCTACTTGTATTAATACAAAAAGCCATAATGTAAAAATGTCAGTTCTTGAGTCAAGTAGATATAAAAGCCAATGCTCTTGAGGACGGCAGCTTAAAGATGCTAGGAAAAAAAGAAAGTGTTGAGGGTCAGTCTTCGTATTTCTATGGACTGTGTTAAAGTGGCAGTTGCTTTTTTTTCTTTGTATAAGTCTGTGCTGTAAGTGCAAGTAATTGAAAGCCATAGAAGCACAGTGTTCAAGACTATGTTACTGTTCCTGATTCTGGCCGTTGTGCCTATTGGTGTTCAAAAATGCAAGGGAAGTTGTTATGCAGCATAGACAATTACAACGCCAACATTTGCAAAATCGGGTGCCTAAAATTAGGCTATTAAAAGCCGCATAGAGGCATCTTAAATAAGTGGCCTGATTAAAGTTGATGGGACCTTGTGGATGTTCAGCATCCCTAGAAATCAGGTCATTTATTTAGGTACCTAAATATAAAACAAACTTTAGGCACCTGGGTTTGAAAACTTTGGCTGCAATTTTAGGGCCAAATCTGGTGGTACCATCTTGAGAACCACTGTGGTGGAGGGGGATAGTTCAGGTGGATGCCACATGCCAGCTGTTGTAGGGACTGGGAAGCATCACAGTGGATGATGGGTAGCCTAACTGCTCTTACCTAACTACTCTTGCTTTTCTCCTCTCTAACTGCATATCCTTTTTATGGAATATAAGGAATCATAAGTTTAAAAGTATTACTAGTACTGGATTTTTGGGGTAAGTTATTTGATTTAACCACATCCAGAAAGCAGCAATCAATGTTTCTTTAGTAAATGACGAAGTACAATAGCTGCATCTCAAAAATCTGAAGGGTAAAGAGCTAATAAATATCATTTCATGCTGAAAACTCATTTTGAAATATTCGTGGTAGTTTCCCCTTCGATCAGATGACTGATTGTTATGATTGGTTTAGTCACTTAGAATACCGCAATGGAAACTACACATCCCCTGAAGCATCTCTTACAAAAATTGCTTTGTGAAAGCTTTGAGATTTTTGAAATATCCAAAAGGAAACATACAGTTAAATCTCCCTAGAGAGGCAATAAAAATGTGGAACAAAATATAATCCAGATGGAAACCTGCTCAGTGCGTGCATAGTTTTTACATACAGTACATTCATAACTTTAATATTTTGGTTTTCTGTTACCAAGAATGTGCATGAAAGAGATTTCATCATATATACTGTTGACATAAAATAGATGAAAACTCTCTCACTAATTAATAGTAAGCTAAGTCAATATTAAGACATGTAGAAGATGGTAACAAAGAGCATAGTTCTCTCTTCTGAAATATCCATAAACCAGCTGTTATAATTGATTCATTATGTTACTTCCTGTTGGAAGCCTCTCAACAGTGTTCTTTGCGGGGTTAGCGAGCGGGTATAGTTTTGGTTTGTTTGTTTTCTTTTTTCTGACAGTTTCATATGCTTCTTGTACATCATATTCTTGACTATACGCCAGCTATTCATAACAGTCAAAATTAAATCAACAAGGTTTCACCTGCCCTGACATGTACCGCCAACGTTTCCTGTTTGCTTTCTGGATTAACATTTCTGCTTTCTATATTATCTTAAATCTGCTGTGAAGGCAAGAGAGAGAGTTGACTGTCATACTCTGTGATGGGTTGGTGAGCAATGGTTTCCATATGACATTAACCCAAATGTTTGCAGTACCATGACAAAAACTGAATAATCCATCCTGTAGGAGAGAGTCCTTTATCTAAGACTGGTGATTCTACATGTACTCCTATCTTTATTTCTGCATTGTTTCCGAACAACTGTAGTTCAGCCCTTTCTCATGTTTTTTTGTAACCTATACAATCAAAACATGTAATAGGCTCCTTTCTGTAATATAGTAGTAGCCACTGGCCAGCCCTCCTTAAAAGAATATCAGACATTTCTAATTCAAATGCTGTGTTACTGGGATTCAGTACAATAAAAGAGCCGAATCCTGCTGTTTGATCCATGCAGGGTTTCTTTCAACTCCAGTAATCATGTGCATGCATCCTAAGAATATGCCCCTACGTTCATAATATAAGCCAATTTATAATGCATGCTAATAGACAAAAACCCTCTTAAAATGACTCTACGTTTTCTGTGCCAAATGTCTGATACTTAATGGCGTTTTAAAACAAATGGCATTCTAATTGGATTCAGGGGAACATGAGCACACAAGTGAGTGTCATTGTAATCTTTAACATGGAGGTTACTCCCCATGTCATCCTAATTCTTTGCCTTAATTCGTCTTAAAGGAATTCTGACATAATACAGGAAAAAGAGGTGACACTTTTAATTGATATGCCATAATACTGTAGCACTATTTATTTTATCAAATGTTTGCTATCCTAGTCTAATATGATCATATTTGTTTTTAATGCTCAATATAAAAGCATGTGATAACACATGGAAAATACATATGAGCCATAATTCATATAATTAAAATCAGTTTTCCCCACAAATGTGTTATGTATTGGAATTTTGGCTTAAGGTCAATCATGAATTTTATTAAGGATGAAAATAAATATGAGGCTAGAGGAGCTATTCCCTTGAGGATAATGATAACTATATTATGGGGTTGCTGTTGTAGTTTCATAGGTAAGCTTGAATTGAGTTTTGCGCTTAAAGGGATTTGACATCTTTGTGTATGAAAAATCCAGTGCATCCTCCTCAAATTATACACTTAGGCCTGGTCTACACTAACCCCCAAATTCGAACTAAGGTACGCAACTTCAGCTACGTGAATAACGTAGCTGAAGTCGACATACCTTAGTTCGAACTTACCGCGGTTCAGACGCGGTCCACACGCGGCAGGCAGGCTCCCCGTCGACTCCGCGGTACTCCTCTCGCCGAGCTGGAGTACCGCAGTCGATGGCGAGCGCTTCCGGGATCGATTTATCGCGTCCAGACCAGACGCGATAAATCGAACCCGGAAGTTCGATTGTCAGCTGTCGAACTACCGCGGTAGTGTAGACCTGGCCTTAGTCTGATTATAGTACAATATATGTACTACATATTATGTAGAATAAACTTTTTTATTGTTTACAAGTAAATCTGTTATTTAGTGTATGAGTTACAGTATATCATCTCTGCCACTTGTGGTGCTAGACTTGAGAACAGCCATTGTGCCCAGCTTTTGTGCAGAAGCGTGAAGAATGGTGTAGTCTCCTTGCACACCCTCACAGGACTGGGCACAACTCTAAAGTGCTTTGTGATCCATCTGAAGGTCCGGTCATCATTTCAAATTGGGAAATAATTTTTGTTTCAGCACATTATACCACTGTGAAGGTAAAACCCTGTATCCCTTAGTTTTGTTCCCTTTGGAAGTTTTCTTTGTGGCTGAGAACGAGAGTGGTTTTGAATGTTGTTTTTATTGAGAAAGCAAAATTCAGGTGCAGCATTAATGTAAATCTTAAGTGAAAAGCTATTGTGTGCTTGGGTCTATTATAACTGGCCTAACTTTAATTCTGCCCATTTGAAAATTATTTTATTTAGGGGAGCATAAACTCACTTTGCGCAGGTGTAAATGACTATGCCAGGTGCAAGGCAGTGGAAAAGCAAATCCTGAATATTCTACCTGACAGTTAAATGAAGAGCCATCTGCATTGGCAAGAGACAGCAGTGCAGCCCATCCCTAATGAATACATACCTGTAATTATGCTTGCTGGCTGCTACAGTCCAACACTCACTTTCTTTATCTTAGACATGTATTCCTCGGGGATCCTCCTGTATATGCCACACAGTTTATTCTGTACCAAATCCAATTCCTTTTTGGAGTAGATAATTTCATGGCACACTAATTACTTACAGGTTTCAAGCATGTGAAGTATATTTTGTTTGTGGAAAAGCAATTTCAAAATTTAAAAAAATAGACTCATCATGGAATTTATATTTGAGTCAAATGCAAAGCTTATTTTAAATTGATGTATTCTATGTTCTGATAATTTAAAACATTTAAAAAATCAATGATATTTTAGATACAGCCTTTTTAATATTTAATGGAACATTTTAGTGCTATAATGTGTGAACCTGTAATGTAATGTACTTAGAACTGTTTGGTCAGTCTTATGCGCACACTGTTTTGGGAGGGAGAGAATTTGAATTGCAAATCAGTATTTTTGCATTATTAATCAGTGTGAGCAGTTGTAATGAATGAATGAAAGGAGCCTGCGTGGATGAGTAGTTCATTTGGTCCACAGGCAATCTCATCCTTTTCCAAATCAATACATGCCATTGTACTCCACAAACCAGCCTTTGTTTGTTGCATATAACAAAGAACCATGTAAACATTTGCAAAGGGGACAATAACACTTTGCAGAATAGCCACTGAAATATCCAGGAGCAGCATTATGTTGCTTATGAATGATCTGATATAGCATTTACTATATTTTAATTTGTGGCACAGTTGGACAGATCTAAAAACAAGAAAATCATTCAGATTATTACCTGGTATGTCTGACTAATATCTTGATCATGCTAATGTTAAAACCAGATAGGAAAACACAAATATTTTTCTATAAATCCTCATTATATTTTCTTTTTAAAATATATATGTGCTTTTGAGGCACCTCAAGGTGTTCAGCCAATCACATCACTCAATCAGCTGAGCATTCCATGACAGCCTTGCAAAACTGAGCTCATCCACTTGCATAGGGCAAGAAACCTGTTTTGATCAGCAATTAAAATACCATTAATTTTTTTTAAATTTTCATCAACATGCTAAAGGGTTGAAGAATGCTTGTGTGAACACCTGTATTGGTAAAATATTAGGATGGTAATTTTACAATGCAGGTAATTTTACAATGCAGTTCTGCCTCTTTTCCAAAAGGAATGTAGCCTTCAAATAAATGGCCATGGGCTATTCAATAATCATTCAGAGGTGGGGAAAATTTTATAACGTGTTTTAAAATTTGTTGACTTTTTGATTAAAAAATTAAAAACCGTGTTCTCTAGAATGTTAATTGGGATGTTCAGTGACTTCTCTCTTGCTGTAGAAGTGGCGACGTAGTCTTAGCTAGGGTAAGACCGAACTTTGCCTTTTCCTTGTAGTCCTTTTTTCGGTTTGAAAATCTGGAAAGGGACGTAAGTGGGTGCTTATATAAATTGTGCATCTGGTAAGGGGGGAGGGATAGCTCAGTGGTTTGAGCGTTGGCCTGCTAAACCCAGGGTTGTGAGTTTAATCCTTGAGGGGGCCACTTGGGGATCTGGGGCAAAAATCAGTACTTGGTCCTACTAGTGAAGGCAGGGGGCTGGACTCGATGACCTTTCAGGGTCCCTTCCAGTTCTATGAGATAGGTATATCTCCATATATTTCTCTACAATATCAAATCACTCTGTCAGAATAATCTTGCTATACATTTTCAGGGAACCCAATGTTGTGGTGTCTGGGCCCCAATCTGGTGATAGCTGGGGGGTTTAATAGCATGTGCCCAACTAAAAGGATATTTGAAAAACTATTATAAATCAGCATGCTCATGTTCCACTTCTTCAATCGATGCAGAATGAAATATTTCAAAAAGCCAGGCTAGATCATGTTCTACAGTATTTTTCTATCCACATACTTCTTTCACATCAGTCTTCGCTGCTGGGTTAGGCTCTCCCAGGCTGAAGTGGCACTGTAGAAACTTATGACAGGACGTGTTTGCCAAGGCCTTCTATTGGCTCAAAATATGCATATAGAGCAATTGAACTGAATACTGGCATGGTTTTCCACAGGTGTTTGTGATTTTAGCTGATATCTCACTCCTGAGGGTAACAGAGGCTGAAAGTGAACAGCTTCTGCAGACATCCGGCTGTAGACGGGAGCCATATGCTGCTAGCCCATGGCCTGCAATTGTGTCTGCTGAAGTAATTGCTGAGTGGCATGGGAAAGTTGTCCTACCGCGGTGGAAGAAAGGCAGCCCTCCCCAGAAACTTTCGGCAGAGGATTGCAGACTACCTTCAGGAAAGTTTCCTCGAGATCTCTATGGAGGATTCATGGGACATACCAGTGCATATAAACGAACTGTTCTCTGCAGGGCCCCTTCTGCCTAACTGTATCAGGGAATGAGAAGCAGATAGCAACTCTACCTCTATTGGTTGATTCACTACCTCTTCTAGCATAAGTAAAAAAAGAATAAAGCAACAGATGTGCACCTGAAATTTCAAAGCAAACTGCATACTTACCAGGGGTTCCTTCCCTTGCATCAGGCTCATCCGTGCTGGATTGTAGGGACTGGCTGGACTGTCCAGAAGTCAAAAACAGGTCCTGGCTTGCTGTGCCATTGGATCCCCTCCGGTTACCTGTCCCCCATACTCCTCCTCCTCCTCTTCCTCCTTGTCACTGTTCATGGCGGGGGGCCTGTGACTGCTGCTCCCTCAAAGTATCCATGGCGCTCTTGGGGGTGGGATCTTTGTAAAAGCGGCAGGTCTGTGGCTCCACACAAGAGGAACTGTTAGCCTCTCATGCCTTCTGATACGCCTGCCGCAGCTCCTTGGCTTTCACACGCCTGCTGTGGGTCCCTCTTGTAGCCCTTCTCCTCCGTGTCCTGCTCCATGTCCGCTCATAGGTATTAACATTTCTATGGCTGCACTGGAGCTCTGGCCTGCTCAGCCTCTTCTCCCCACAGACCCAGGAGATCCAACATCTCCTGTGAACTCCAAGCAGGGCCGTGTCTGCAGCGTGTAGCGGCATGGTCAGTTGGGCACTTGCTAGGTGTGCTGGAGAGTTGCTAGGTGAGCTCTCCACACAGGAAATGGAATTTCAAAAATTTGTGGGGCTTTGAAGGGGAGGGGTGTGTACTTGGCCACCGGGCAGCAGAGTTCAAAACGGTGACCAGAGTGGTCATGGTGGAGTGGTCATGGTGGGGGCATTGTGGGACACTTCCTGGAGGCCACTAAAATCAACATAAGTCATGCAGTGTCTACACTGGCACTAAGCGCTATGCCTCTTGCAGAGGTGGAGTTATTAAGTAGGCGTAGCGGCTAAAACATTTTAGTGTAGATGCTTACAGAGTTAGGTCAACGGAAGTTGCCTTATACCAACCTAACTCTGTAGTGTAGACCAGGGGGTTAGAATGGCAGGGGAATTATGGTTCTTGGCAACAGTTGAACCAGAAGTTAAAATATGCTGAACATATTCTTGAAAATTACATTTTTGATCTAATTTTGGGGCCATTCTTCTCAAATTGTGGAATCTTTCATCTGATTCTTTAGTGCAGAATAATTATTCATCTGTCTGAGAAGCTATAGGTGAAAAACCAAAGAGAAAAGACTCATTATCCTGCCTGCCTATCCACTGCCACATTCTTTACAATGATCTACACCAAGCTCAGGCGGTTTGAGTAAGGAAAGACTGGAAATACGAACTGACAAAACTATCAAAATGGGAGCAAATAGAAATCACAGAACCAAAGCTAGGTGAAAGAGGAAAGAATCAATGGCACACAAAAACCACCAATCACCAAACTAAAAGTGTTTTCTAAAACTGTCCTGACAGGAACCTGACGGATAATAAACAGAGATCTCATGACTAGAGTCAGATGAGATCTAAGGTGCCAAAAAATGCTCCTATATGCCTTTATGGGGAAACTTTCTTCAATTTTTTTTCTAGAATTTAAATGTTAATCACCTATCTAAATTTTACTGAACATGCCTCTTAGATCCTGATGCTATAGCACTAGAGAAGAGGTGGTACAATAATAACTACTCAGTCAGGCATTCAAGATCGTGTCTCTTAATTTCATGGTTGTTGCAAGCTGCTTTAAAAAAAAATTAAAAAATTAGTCAATCAGAATCTCACTTGTTATTCTTTCCTGATACAAGCCTAGTCATTCAGGGTTGCAGACAGGAGCTCAACAATATCAAGAGAGGTTTCGTTCGAAGGACCACAGAGACATTTCTTCTTTTTCCAGCCTGTTGAGCGTGCCGTCAACACAATCATTTAGCTATCCTGGTGTTTTAACTCAGCAAACTGAATCCTAGGGAAAATCAAGCAGGACAAAAATAATCTAGTGAATCTAGACAGTGATAATGACTCGGACATTTGAAAAACCTAAAAAAATAATGGTAATCTTTTTTTAATTGAGCTAATCTGAGAAATTCTGAGCATCTCTCATTTACTGGTCAATTAAACTTAGGCCAGGTTATGTGCTTACAACACTCTGTCTTTGTACCTGGTCCTATGTACCTGGTCCTATGTATACACACATTTGTTCATTTTTGTAGGTATTAGGCTTCTGCCTCAGGCTGAGTGGCCCTTTAAGGGATGATGGATCAGCCTCACCTGTAACTCACTTAACACACCTTCACATATGGAGAAACTAAGCAAAGTCATGTGATGGGGGCAGGGCATGTGACTGAAATCAGGCCTTCAGGAGCAGAGATAAAAACAAAAGCCTCTGGAGAACCAAGGAGGAAGAAAGAGGGCAGACAGCTGGGAGAGGAGCCTGACAAGGGGAAACTTTCCTGCAGCCCAGCCCCAGAAGGACAGCTGTGGCCTCCCTTAACTAAGGGTACGTCTTCACTACCCGCCGGATCAGCGGGTAGCAATCGATCCCCGAATGCACTCCCCGTCGACTCCGGAACTCCACCAGAGTGAGAGGTGGAAGCGGAGTCGACGGGGAAGCCGCAGCCATTGATCCCACGCCGTGAGGACGGGAGATAAGTCGATCTAAGATACATCGACTTCAGCTACACTATTCACGTAGCTGAAGTTGCGTATCTTAGATCGATCCCCCCCCAGTGTAGACCAGCCCCAAAGGAACTGAGTGTCCTACAAGGGTGAATTGGAAGCCTAAGGCCTGGTCTACACTATGAGTTCATGTCGAATTTAGCAGCATTAAATCGAATTAACCATGCACCTGTTCACACAACGAAGCCATTTACTTCGAGCTAAAGGGCTCTTAAAATCGATTTCTGTACTCCTCCCCGATGAGGGGATTAGCGCTGAAATCGATATCGCCGGTTCGAATTAGGGTTAGTGTGGACGCAATTCGACTGTATTGGCCTCCGGGAGCTATCCCACAGTGCACCATTGTGACCGCTCTGGACAGCACTTTCAACTCAGATGCACTGGAGACCCCTGCAGCTCTGCCCACCGCCCTGGTGTTGGAAATAGAGTCTGTGACCGACGGGAGTCACACATGTCCCAACTTTTCCCCAGGCCTTGGGATCGGGGGGCGGGGGGGGCTGTGAGTGCAGGGGAGGGAGCTGCTGGGGGTGGATGTGGGGATGGAAAAGATACGTCCTCATCCACATCCATGTCCTCATCACTCTCATCACCGCGCTGCCATTGCCTCCTCCTCGCCTGGTTTTTCAGGTTCTGGTTCTGCATAAACTGCACAATAATGCGCGAGGTGTTTACAACGTTCATGACTGCTGTGTTGAGATGAGCGGGCTCCATGCTTGCCGTGGTATGGCGTCTGCACTGAAAAAAGGTGGGAAACGATTGTCTGCTGTTGCTCTGACGAAGGCAGGGGCGACTGACGACCTGGCTTACAGGGAATTAAAATCAACAAAGGGGGTTGCTTTGCATCAAGGAGAAACACAAACAACTGTCACACAGAATGGCCCCCTCAAGGATTGAACTCAAAACCCTGGGTTTAGCAGGCCGTTGATTTCATGGAGGGAGGGGGGAGCAAATGAATACAAAACAAATCTGGTCTATTTCTTGTTTTGATCCACTCCATCTATCTTATACATCTTAGGCTGGCAGCAGATGGTGCATTACGATTGCTAGCCATTGTCCTCTCCTGGCTGCTCGCCAGAAGATGGAAATGACCTGGCTGAGTCACTCCCATGTCTGCCCAGGTGCCCCTGACCGACCTCACCGAGGTCGGCTAAAAGAGCACCCAGGAGTACGACGACGATGGCTACCAGTCGTAATGCACCATCTGCTGCCAAAATGAGCTGCTGCTGTGTAGCAATGCAGTCCCACATCTGCCAGCACCCAGGAGACATACGGTGACGGACAGTTGAGCGGGCTCCATGCTTGCCGTGGTATGGCGTCTGCACAGGTAACCCAGGAAAAAAGACGCGAAACGACTGTCTCCCGTTGCTTTCACGGAGGGAGGGAGGGAGAGTGGGGCCTGACAACGTACCCAAAACCACCCGCGACAATGTTTTTTGCCCCATCAGGCATTGGGATCTCAACCCAGAATTCCAATGGGCGGGGGAGACTGTGGGAGCTATGGGATAGCTATGGGATAGCTACCCACAGTGCAACGCTCCCAAAGTCGACGCTAGCCTCGGTACTATGGACGCACACCGCCGAATTAATGTGCTTAGTGAGGATGCATGCACTTGACTTTATACAATCTGTTGCCAAAAATCGAATTCTGTAAAATCGGAGTAATTTCGTAGTGTAGACATACCCTTAGCGGGGATGGCCTTGGGCCGAAGAACCAAAGGAGACAGTATTGTGTAAAGAAAGGTGACATTACTTGAAGTACTCCAGGCTGTGAATAAGCTGTTGGGAGAACCAGGAGGTGACTGGCTGCATGGTGCAGACAGGGCCATACTGTGGCAGAAAGGGGCATGCTTGGGACAACACCCTGTCACGTCTTCAAAATCTTTCTAAAGATGGCAACCATCGTATTATCTTTTCTTAATAAACAGTTGCACATAAAACGATCTACCTTCTCTCTTGTTGTCTAAAATGATTGGAAGTATTTTAGAAGTAAAAGCCCCCTTCTTATAGAAGTATAGTAATGGAGGTGCACAAAATCAACTGGTTTAGTGGCAAAGTATTTGGAGTATTGATTACCTCTCCACCGCCATATGCAAACCCGGTTCCTTATGGAATTTATTGCATTATCAGTAATTATGGAACTTCACAAATACTCAATACCTACACTTATATAAAGTGACTTACTGATTTTAAGTGTCATACAGTGCAAACAGGTATGGATTAATGCTTGAACCTAATCCTTAAATAGTTCTTCAAATCAGCATGTTCTTTTCTCAGTTTCTAATCTTTGGTTGCAAAATATTTTGGTCCCTCATGACGTGGACTGGAAATATTATTACATACTAACTCTTTAAGTGTTTGAAATTCTATTTAAAATCCCAATTATTAAAATGTGAAAAGTAGCACCATTCCATTACAGTTCAGTACTTAAATGTACAGGCATGACTGGCCATCACCAGTTTCAGATGTCAGCCTATGGAAGATATTCCCCCAGCCGAAGTATGTGACTCATTATTAAATGCCACTAGCTGTTCAGCTGATGGCTGAAGTTGTTTCAGTCGCTTTCATGCTGTTAGCCCATTGATGGTCTGCCCACATTCTTTTGTATAGTTCGAGAACATTTCCTTTTGAATCACCTTTGATTCTGATGAATTGTAAGACCATTTGTAAATCACCGGCTCCCTGCAAATGATGTTTCCTTATAATCCAATCCTGCTTTTGCTGTGCTGACCTTGAAATCCCTTAGTTATTTTTGAAATTGGGAGCAAAATGTATAGACATCATTCCAATAAACAGAAAAAAATCCTAATGTCCTATCTTATTTCCTGCACCGACTTTTTTTTGCCAGCAGAAGAAATTTTGTGCAGTACACGCCAACCTAATTAAAGAAACCTCTCATAAAGGAACTTGTACATTCTGAATGTTTGGGGTGGCAAGGAGGAAGACCCATTTTGAAGATTCTAGTGCTACAAAACAGGAAGCATTCAAGATTCTTCCAGAAGTAATTCAGTTCATTCTAATTAATTCCCCTTTTCTTAGTATGTGAAAATCCACAATGGGATCTTTGTCCCAGTTTCAAATCACAAGCATTAAAACCAATAAAGCAGAAACTGTTTGGCCATCAGCCATGTCACAGTTCAGGGTAACTGCACCTGTATTCCCCCCTCTATGGTCCATTAAGGGCACCCACTCTCTAGCTTCTCAGCCATCATCTGTCTTGGGCAGAGACATATGTCTCATTCTCTCCTAACACAGGTATTTCCAGACTGCACAGTTCCCTGCCTACATTGTAAATTCCCCAGCAACTCAGACTGCCTAAGCAGGCCTGCTTTACTTTTCTCCCCAGAGGGCTATAAACTGTGTACTTGCCCATAGTTATAAGGTACCACACAGATTTTCCTAAGCAAGCACATTCATTCTTAAGATGAAAGCATTACAGAGAGAACATGAAAACAATAATTAAAAAAAAAAACCCTACAGGCATGCTAATAAGCTTACCAGAGATCATCCCAACTCCAACAAGTGCTCTGGTAGAAGTCAGTCCTTCCAACTCCACATGGGTTGTTGGGTTTTTTTGTGGTTAGAAGTTAATAACCGCCTTGGCTCAGAACAAGCAAACCCATGAATCTTTATACAGTTTGGGCCTCTGAGCTTGTCCTTATGCAACAGGTGATCAACAGACAAAGGTACCCTCCTCAAGGCAAAGCTTCAAAAGGCTGAATTCTTGCATAACCAGAGGGAGTATATTTATATACACCTCCTCTAATTGTTTCAAATAGACCTTTGAAGCTCATAGCACTTCCCAGATTTGCATTAGTTGTGTCTCCACCCAGGGATGTTACATACAATCCTGCAATAATACATATCTTTTGCATTTTTAACACAAAGAATTCCTAAAATACATACACTAATTCAGTAAGATTTAACTTAGCTTTGGTAAAGTTTGTCCGTGATATTGCCACAATCCATTTCAGAAACATTACCATCGGTGTTGAATTTTAGTAGCACTAGAGGCCGTGGCCCACTATGCTGCTGCCCTATGCGGCAAGTGAATGTGCAATGGTTCAGATCTACTGACCTGGCCCACCCTCCCTGCTGCTGCTGCTGTATTGATGTAGAGCTGTAATCCATTAGTGCACAGGGAATGCTGAGTCTGCCTACGCAGCTTCTTTGTGCCAGTCCTCCCTAGACACAGGGGAATTATGTTGTTTCTGATGTTTTTAGCATCGAAAATTAGCTGTGCAGCTGGTAATGTTCCATTTTACATTCAAAAATGAGAATCACCAGAGCCCAGACTTTTCACACAGAATTGCACCAATGGGCAAACTTGCTCAAGGGCTAGTGTATTATGGATGCTCTTGTAAGCAATACACCCTGCCAACCGAAGTAAAAGATCAGCAGAAAAGGGCGCTGAAGATCCCCATTTCCAAATACAGCTGCACCCTGGGATAACAGGGATAAAACAAAGACAGCATCTGTGATTGTACATCCTGTCTATTGATGATAATGTAGTTTTGTAACAGAGCCATTCCTTTTACCTCCCCTGTAATCTCTAGTGATGAAAATAACTTTATAATCCAACCTGGGCTTTCCTCTTTGTTGCGGTTTGTGTGTGTCATTCAAGAAATTTGATCCCATGTGTTAGGTGTCCTTTCAACATGCACTGAAAGGCTAAACAATGTAAAACTGGTCAAACAGGAGGTACTACAGCTACAAACAAATGTGAAGTATCGAGAGAC
Organism: Emys orbicularis; assembly: GCF_028017835.1. NCBI lineage: Eukaryota > Metazoa > Chordata > Testudines > Emydidae > Emys > Emys orbicularis. The sequence continues at coordinate 19,581,090 of NC_088690.1, forward strand.
TCTGAGCACCGTGGAGCTTAGTTTTTAAATCATTTAGCAAAGAACTTTTTGATTGGATTATTAACCTGGTGAATGGACATTGAATAGAACATGAAGAGGATAAACAGGATTCTAAAATAGGGATGTTTCTTGTGTTTGGAAAATGGTTTCCTTTTTTTGGTTTCATTATCATGGGAAGGGAATACACAAATGAAAGCAGGAAACTGCAGTTGAGGTTTCGTCAGGAATATATATTTTTTCTCTGGTATAAATGAAGAAATATGGGAGTCTGTAGAGGATGTTCCAAACGTACCCTTACATTTTGATTGCCAAGTCATTTGCATTCATATATAAAGTGACATCCACCCTGAAATGGGAGTTGACATGTAATCACAAAGAATAAAAACTCCTTGAAATAACTAAGTGCCAGCGATGAAACTAAAAGAAGAAAGAAATTTGGAATATATGAAAAATGTACTGAATAAATTCTGAAGAATGGAAGAGAAATATCTTGGAAGATGTTAAATATAAATTATTTTCCTAATCGGCGTCATTCATGGATATGGTAGGTATTTATTTGTCTTTGTCCAGAACAATGCACTACACCTTCTTCTGGGGAAAAGAGCTAGGAGGGTTTTAATTTACATAGAGTAGAAGTGAAATGAAGAACATTGATTAAGAAATATCTTCCTAAAGTTGCATAATTTTAACTGAGCTATTTCTAATATTTTCTTTTACTCCACAGATTCTTGCTCTTTATGATTCTAGCACTGTTGGCAACCCTAAACCTCTTATAAGTTTTGATAATAGTTTTGGGGGTGCCAGGGATGCAAAATTGTACCCTCTGTGCTTTGTTCATTTTTATTATACTAAGTCATCATGTCATGAATAAATCACTGACTATGCATTAAAGTCTAAATGTATAAGAGTAAGTGACCTTTTTCTTTTATTTGTTAAGGCTTACTTGACAGTCAAGGAAATGTTTTTTGCTAAAAAATATTTGCTTGTATGAAATTAATTCTTGAATTTAAAATTGTATTAAGTCACTAAAGTCAATATTTTTCACCTGAGCATAATTCTTTGGTTTTATCTCTGTAACTTTCCAAGCCACCCCTGTTCTGTCAACTAATGTTATATTTTTAACAGATACGCAGCTGTTGTTGTTGCTATTCTAAAACTGATCTTATTAGGGCAATACTGGAAGTTTCATCAGGTTGTGTCATTATTATTTATTTTTAAAAGCCATACAAATTGTTTTAAAACAATGTCCTATAGCATATAATACATCTTTATATTCATTTCTATTGCATTATAATGTGCTGTTTATTTTTAGTTTTAGACAAAAACACAATTTTGCTGTTAATGTATGAAGTACCAGTGTACTTCAAAAATTTAAGTACTACTACTTTTTATTGTAATTATAGTGTTGATAACACTTAACTCATTGCTTTGGGCTATTCCTGAGCAAACAGAATAAGGATTAGATATTTCTTTTGCTCTGAATAAAAATCAGGGTTATAGTTCCAGAAGTGTACACAACACTTTACAAACTTAAAGGTATGTTTCCTATTCCAGAGCTTAGAGTCTAAGAGTCAAGGTACATGGTGAGCAATATTTCAGGGAAGAGAGAATGAGGAGAGGTTATTGCTGAGGAGGAGGAGGAAGGAAAAATACATTACTGAAAGAGGTCGGCGTGTGGGAAAAAATCGAGGCGATAGAGAGGAAGCTTAGTGTAAAAAACAGGGACACAATTGTAAGTATGGGGGTAGCGTTATAGTGAAGAACAACCTATACATGTGTAGAAAGGAATAGAGGAAAGGAGGGTCTAACCCTGCAAAGTACTAAGAGCTTTCTTTGAGGTGCTGAGTGACCTCAACTCCCAGTAACATTGCAGGAGATCAGGCCCCAAAGTGCTAAATAGGATTTTCTTAATTTTATGCTAACATAGTTATTAGCTAGAATAAACATAAGGACTATCAATCGTCCATCCTCGTGCGAGAGTTCATAAATTGATCATTAGCTGAGATTAAAAAGTGTATCCTGATACACTGTGAAGGTTCTGTGTCTTGCACTGAAGCATTTGGAATTGGCCACTTTCAGAGACTAGGTGGATGAATGAGCCATTCTGATATGGCATTAATGGTTTTACTAAGGCCATTGCTTTGGCAAAGTATTACATGCCCATCATGCATGAGAATAGCCACAGGACCTGATTCATTACATTGCTAACCGATAGGACCATTGAAAGTCCCAAACAAGAGAGAGAGGAAGGTGAAACTTTATTTAAATATGGCTTTCTACCAAATTGAACAGGACCACATTTTTTCCTTAAATGGACATGTAAGCTTATTTTAGTTAGGGTGTCCAGACAGCAAGTGTGAAAAATCGTGACGGGGATTGGGGAGGGGGGAGTAGTAGGCACCTATATAAGACAAAGGCCCAAATATTGGGACTGTCCCTATAAAATTGGGACATCTGGTCACCCTAATTTTAATGCTGAGAAAACTCTAGGCCAGATCTGGATTGCTGGGGCTATCTATACTTACAACACCATTTGGATGTTTTAATCAGAAAATACCACTTTTAGCCTCTGCATTTTGTATCGTACAGAGTTTGTTGGCTGCCTGAAGACAGACTCAACTGTTTTAATGGTCTTTTGTTCGCTCACAAATTGGCCAGATGCTTTCAGTGGCACAGGAACCATATAATTTTGGTGTTAGCTGTAAAACTGACATAACTAACTGTTGTGCAAGAGGTCCTTTACCTTTTGACAGACACACTAATAGCAAAGGTCTCTTTTTACTAAGTTACTTTAAATTTCTACACACATGATAATGGCAGAAAGGGATTCAAATTGGTAGACTTGTATGGTTTCCAGATATGTGTTCTTTAATATCCCAGCTGGAACTTGGCAAACACAATGAGACTACATGAAGTATCAGAATGTATGTAATATGAGCATACAGCCTGCAGACTTTCTGTGTGAAGGCCAGTTCATGCTGCACAGTAACACCAGGGGACGTGGTCAGTCACAAGGAAGCGAATATGACAGATCTCATGAAAGAAGCTGTGTATTACACTGAGATTTAAGTGACAAGCCAAAGGATTGTAACTCTGAGCAATCACGAGGCAAAGATAAACGAGAGATCACGTGGCTCTTATCCATCAAGTGACAGGTGTTGGTGCCCGGGTTAGCAGAACACATGTAGACCTAAGTCAGAATTATTTGAGTGGTTCCCCTTGGGATTTATTGGGGATGGGAGGAGTTAGTTTGATTTAGAGAGTTCCCATTATATGAAAATCATAGTTCTTTTAGGATATTAACTTCAGCCAATATCGAAGTATTCGACAAGATTCCCTGTTGAGATCCGACACCTTTATGGCATTCATGCAGCATGAAGGGGCCAAAAAACTATTTCAGATTACCAGCAAAGTATTCCCCTGATGTTGGTGGCAATGTACTAGAACCAGTCTTTGTACCAGCAGGAGGGGTGTTTTGGGGAAGAATGGGGCAGTGAAACAAAGAGCTGCTTTACCAATCCTCAACTGGCCTAAGGTTAAGTAAGAACCCTAAACTAGCGGCATATCTTAGAGCAGCCCCGCTCTAAGCATTGTAGGGACAGAAGCTGGTACAGGCAGGCCATTAGGATCAGGGAGTCACAGTGGCCTCTCAGACATTCCCCACCTATTATCCTACATCGAATAGAGCATGAGACAATCTGTCCCATTGTCATCAGTACCCATCCACACATCATTACACATTGATATTTGGGAGGGGGGCATCTTTCATAATTGATCCTGGGGGGGAAAGATGTAACTCCGTATTCTGTGCTAATCTGTAGGGGTATTTCCAACCTGTACTCTGACATCTCTGGAAGTGATGCAGAGACTTTCAGCTCCTGAATGGTACTTACCTTGTGTGACAATTGAGCAACAAAAACTCCGAGATGAAACTCTGAAAAGCAGCATAAAGCTATAAACTTGTATAATCTTTGCTTGCGACTGATGGAGAACAGAGAGGAGCTAAACACCTGCCGTTCTCATTGATTTCTGTGGGAGTTGCAGGCGCTCCTTGCAATTTTGAAAATCAGTCCCCAAATGTAAGACTGTTTATCCTAGTAATGACAAACACAGGATGTAAAATGAAAAAAAATAGCCTAGTCATGAAATTAACTCTTTTTACAAGCAAAGCTATTGCTGAATATGAGGATGGAATTTTTTCCATAAAATAGCGCTGTAAATACAATACTTTTTGTCATTTTAAATATATATCGAACATTGAAAAATGTTAAAAGTATAATTTTGATGCTTATTTGCTTATAATTAAACTTTCTATCAAACCATCTCCCTGGAAGCACCCAGTGAATATTCTGCAGTTAGAAGCAGGCAGTCTGCTTTAGTTAACAGCTTTTCATTAGCATCACTTGCTCTGTTTTTGATGAAATTATAATAACTCAGCCATAAAAAATGACCTTTTCTGAGTTTTGCATTGCAAGGTCTCAACCTGGATGCTATTTTTTTTTTTTTACTACATTTGGTTTATGTTTTAGTTTATGGGACATCAAAAATAATTGAAGCTTTGTGGTTTGCGGTCATCTTTTGTGCTCCTGCAGAGTAACTCAAAAAGAACCTTGTTTTAAAAAGTGAAATTGTGCTGGACATTCCTCCATAATGGAGACTGATTATGCTATTTTTGGTTTATAAAAAGCCCTATGCATTTAGGCTCTGATCCTGCAAAGATTTAGAGATTACTTGAGTAATTTTACTTGAAAATCTAAACCTTTGTAGGGTCAAGTGCTTAAAATGGTTTGGCAATAGGGAATTGGAAAGTGCACATTAATTACCTTCTATAACCTTTCACTGTTTATTTAGTCTTATGGATCCTGGGATATGAATCCATTGTGACAATCCATTTGATTATTACGTAATTATAGATTGGTCATAATTTGTGGAGCTAACAGCTCAGGCCATGCACAACAGGAGTTACTGAGGACATTCTAGAAAGTACCTCTGAGTCAGATACATTAATATGCAACCTCATTAGTATGCAAACTCATTCCCTGGCCCAGACATGGAAACCAAGTACTCTCTCACCTGTGCAGATTATTCATGTCCCTAGCAGTTGTCCAAAGTATGGCCATCCAAAACAATAATGTTCTTTTACACTGGTGCCATTATGGGCAGTTATAAAGGTAGGTCTGAAAGTATTTCATACACACTAGTCACTTTGTGTTATCCCTATAGATAAATACTGTATTATTAGTTCCATTATTCAGACTAGACAAATGAGGTACGGGTTGGTTAGGACTTGCCTGTGGTCACATAGGGAATTTTGTGGCAGCGCCAGGAAGAGAACTCAGTGTCTTGAATCACAATCACTTGCTTTACTCAAAAATCTATCATTCCTCACTTTAATTAGGCACAGCAGTGAGAGTTAATTATAAAATCTCTTATAGCTCTACATTTTCTTGCTTTTGTGGGTTTGAGACAGAGCATTAAAAATACTTTAATATAACATTTAAGTAATCTTAGTGCATTGTTTAATTTCTTGTGTAAAGGTGTCCTGTTTTTACTATAAATAGCTGATAATTTCAGCTAAGAAATCATTTTTACGCATAGAGAATGTTTGAGAGACATAATGCAGGAGTCTGTAGGCACAGTTTAGACATGAAAAGCCAAATATTTTTCATATGCTCATATATGGCTTTAAAAAGGACAAAGAATGCATTGTTGAAAAATGTTTTCAGTGAAAATAATGCCATGAGTTAAAATATGGCTCTTTAGCAATAAAATGTTTGTGATTTAGCTGGGTCTGACCATTGTTTTTAAAAGAGAAGTATATATTTCCTTTTGCTGTTTGAAAAGCTTGTACTGTGTTGTACTGATAGATGATATCTGGTTGCAATTCCTTTCTGATTGGATGGTATTTGAAAAGTTGTTCTTTCACAGAAGTGGAAAATAGTTACAACATTTGAGGTTTTATCAAGTGTGTCATAGCAATTTATGTAATTCTGTCAATTAGTTTGTTTAATTAGTGATCTTAATTTTGATAACTTGGAAACACTGTTTCACATTTATCTTGTATTAGGCATTCATTCCGAAAGAAAAAGCTTTCTGATCTTAGGGTACTTTTTCACTGCTTAGAAAGAATATCTTTTCTGATCAAAAAGTATGTTGTGTACAGCTGATATGGAATTTCTGTTAGTGCAATGCTATAGCAGATGTTCTTTAAAAGGCTTTTCCTTCTCATATTTACTTTCATTGATCTTCTCTTCCCCTTTGTTCAGTTCAAATGGAACCATCTATCTGGCTTGCCTGATTATGGTACAAAGCTGCCTTTTCAGGGGTGGGGGAGGTTGATTAAAATCGAATAGATTTTCAGTTCTTCAGTTTATGCCTACTGTGCTGTAGTAGCCTTCCTAACAGCTGTTTTCAGTGCCACCATTGCACACATGCTCAGACACAGGTTTGGTCATTGGATCCATGTATGCGCAAACTACAACCCACTGGATGCTCAGCCTGCACCATAAATCACCCTTCACATTACTGTAGATGGAGCCCCCATCGAGTGCAGCTCTGTAGAACACAAATATGTGGACCCCTTTCCACATCTGTCAGTCAGTCCCTCTCTCACACACATTCACACATGTTCATGCATTAGACCGCACGGGTTCTGTTACTTTTGGTCGGGATTTCCCTGTGGGGGAAAAAGGGACAGGATTTTTCCCATAAGGTACAATTTTGCCCCGAGATCTGCACTGCAGACTTCAATATTCCAGAGAGCTTATGCCAGCAGCCTTCACTCTAAACTGGCAATCTGCTCAGAAATAACAGGAGTACTTGTGGCACCTTAGAGACTAACAAATTTATTAGAGCATAAGCTTTCGTGGGCTACAACCCACTTCTTCGGATGCATATAGAGTGAACCATATATGGTTCACTCTATATGCATCCGAAGAAGTGGGTTGTAGCCCACGAAAGCTTATGCTCTAATAAATTTGTTAGTCTCTAAGGTGCCACAAGTACTCCTGTTATTTTTGCGGATACAGACTAACACGGCTGCTACTCTGAAATCTGCTCAGAGTCTCCTGTCCTATGAAAAATGTGTCACCAAATCCATACTGCATATCCTTTGTGTTTTGATGGTGGAGCTTCAAAATTGCATAAAGTTTGCCCCAAAGTAGGTATTCAGTCAAATATGTGGGTTGTTTGTATGCTTAAATCTGAAATGGATGAATTTGGAGTTTAAACTACAGCCAGTTTGATGTGGAACAACTTATTCTTAAGAATCAATAGATTCTGTATGTAACCAAGAGGGAGCTGTCTGCATTTATCAAGTCTTTAGCTTCTTATTAATTCAGTAATTGTTAACCTGTTCCTGCACTCCTTACTCCCAGGCCTGATTTAGGCAAAACTCCAATTGATTTCATTTGGTTTTTGGTGGGCATTCTGGTTAAAGACTGAAGGGTCGGCTCTCTCTGGCTGAGTTTGTACAAATATGATTCCAAACTTCACAACCAGCTCTTCTGATTTTTCTGTGACACTGCTGGGAAATACATCAGATCATCATGGCTCATTTCTGTTATGAAATGCCGAGTGACCTTCGGTTGTTTTTCCCTTTGGCAGTCAGTAAATCGTATGCAATTACATTTTGAGGACTCTAGGAGCAGGTTGCAGTTGAGTGTGCAAACCGAGAGTGCGTTCCACAATTGACAGAGCAAATATGGATTAACTTCAGATAATTTTCCTGTGAAGGTTAATTAGGAGTTCCCCCATCTGGCACTTAGAAACTAGAAAGATGACAGGGACCTCTAGGCAGGGCCGGCTCCAGGCACCAGCCCAGCAAGCAGGTGCGTGGGGCGGCCAAGGGGAAGGGGCGGCACGTCGGGCTGTTCCGCGGCAATTCGGCGGCAGGTCCCTCTCGGAGGGAAGCACCTGCGGCCGAATTCCCGCCGAAGAAGAAAGCAGTGTGGTGGAGCTGCCACTGGAGTGCCGCCGATTGCGATTGCAATTGCGATCACGGCTTTTTTTTTTTTTCCCCTGCCGCTTGGGGCGGCAAAAACCCTGGAGCCGGTCCTGCCTCTAGGTGGGACTTCAGGTCATATACAAGTTAAACACTGGCCCAGTTTGACAGACTGCAGTTCAGATTTTCCTCAGAATGCTTTTATTGGGGCTGCCAATGGAGGGCCAGCAAGCCTCCAGTCTCTGAGCCAATAGCAGGCTGCATTACTAGTGTGGGACATGCTGTTGGTTTCGGTTTTTATACTCCTGTCATCATCACACTGCATGAGTGCCTTACAGATTATTCTTAATCGGACTACAGAGGAGTGGAGGACCATTGTGTTTCCCTGTGTGTTCTTTCCCCACATGGTTTTCCTCCTGCAGCTGTTGCCATGTCACAAGGTCCTGACCCTTCCACCACGTTTCCATTTTCACAAAGGAATGTAGCTGATAATCCTCCCATGGAAAGATCCCAAAACCAAAAGGGTGTCTGCTTGATGTGCCATAAATGCCACTGCCCTGAGACTGTGCAGCTATCTGCTGATACTTTGGGACTCTACGTGTGAATCTTCATACAGGCGGACTGAAATTCTTAGGTTCCCAAGCAAAAAGCCTTCCCACACCGTATACAGCCCTGAAAGGTCTGTTCACAATAGCAGTCACTGCAGTCTTGGAAACAGGGTGCTGAAAGGGGCCAGGAAAGGGGGCACCCTGAGCACCCCTTCTTCCACACTGGCCCACAGAGCAGAGCCAGTGCAAATTAACCTGCTCTTTCCTAATTAAATGGAGCAGATTGCACCTTCCACTGTGGGCAAGGAGTAGCTCTAGAGCAATTATGCCTCTCAGAAACATCTTTCCCGGTGCCGCTGCCACCTCACACACAGGGCTGTGGAATTTAAGCCACAATCTAGCCTTTAGGGTTTAAACTACCTTACGTAATCTTTCCTAACCTTAATACTCATGATCATAAAAGCAGGTTTAGTATGTAATACAGCAAAGCATTTGTTAGAATTCTCTCAGTCTGTGCTAAACCTAAGTATTGGAAAATCAGTAAATACGCTGTAACAAATCAAAACAAATAACAAGACAAGAAGAGTCTTTTTCTTTAAGAACTAATGGTCTCATGATGTCATTTCTTCTTGATTTTTGTTTTATATTTGACAAGCGAAAGATTATAGAATTGCACCATTTCTCTGTGAATTGACGTGTACATATTTTTTGAAAAGAGAAATGTTAAAGCTAGGGAAAGATGTTTTTAAAAAGCTAATGGACATTTTGCTTGACTGGATTTATATTAAGAGCTATAGAAAAATGTATAGATGTATATCTTTTCTATAGAGCAATTGTAAAACATCTCATAAATTTTAGTACTTAGGAATTTTATTTTTGACTCCAAGAAAATGAAGCTTCCAGATTGTAGTAAACAGCTTTTATACTTAAATACTTTAATAAATTACCCTTTGCAGTTTTCATAATGTTGTTTTTATTGTTGATTGTACTGAACAAAATATTCCTAAAGTAAGCTGAACAGTGCTTTTAATTGCAGCTTTTCCCATTTTGAATGATAAAACACCACTGTTCTGGTGCACTGCCAGGAGTGGTTGATTGATAATATCTGTCTCGGATGTCACCCTGAGAGAAAAGAATAAAACCTCAGTAGATTCGGTGCATTGCAGCTGTCTAGCTTAGCTCTAATTTCTCTGGCCCACTGACGTCATTGGGAGGTTTCAAACCAGTCCAGTGTGTCTAGTAAACTTGCACATAAATGAAATGAAGAAACAGAAAGATACAGATTCCTAATTCAATGTTCAGAGCAAGCTGAGGATCATTTTCTCTGTACAATGCTTGGCATCCCTCTCCTCATGTTCTGCTCTTATTAAAAATATTAAATCTTACTCAAAATACCCCCCAAAAGTGGGGAAATGCTTTTAACAAAATGCAAGTGTTAGAAAACAATTATAAAGCTGTCAAACAGCAGCTTTAGGGTGAAAGGTCCACATTTCTAAAACTTCTCAGACCTGTCCCCAGGTCTTTGTAGAAGCTGGAGTTTGTGTGTGTTTTAGCTATCACGTCATAATGGTATCAACGCGTAGAGACGAATCATCTGTAGCTAATTCACAACAATAGAGATTGCATCTTTTTCTCTTGGAAAACTTGTGTTTAGTTAATTTTAATGTCTTTCATACAATAATTACTTTTAAAAAAAGCCAACCAGGATATTTCCCAAGGATTATCCGTAATTCTTTCAATAATGACTATAGAAAGGATAAAAACACACACACAGGCTAGAGAGAGAGCTGCAAAAACAAAGAACCTGACTTTGCCTTATATAGTATATATATGTACCAAATGACTCTCTCTGCCTGAAATACTCGTAATGAACATTTTCAAGGTGCCTTAAAATAACATTCCAGTATGTTAACACAAGCCAGCTATGGCCTTTTTAAGATCTGATGGTACTGAAATGATTTTTATTAATTAGTAAAGCTAGAATGGCACTAGCTCATTATAAGCTTGTGTTACTGAGACATAGCTAAAAATTACATAAATTCAAATAAACTATTTATCTGAATGCGCCTGGATTAACTGTTTTTGTGGTTGTTGGGTTTTTTGTTTATTGTACAAATACTTTAGAATACAATGTTCTGACAATGAAATGTGATAATTTGGATGCATAATACAACATGAAAACGAATGTAGCAATCTGTATTCTTACAATAGATGTTGGTGTACATGGCTCTGTATACATTATGAGCCTCAAGACATAAGAACATAATATAACAAAACTAAAGATGACTCACTATAAATTGGAGGATGATCAGGAAGTTAGGGCATGGCTCTCCTCTTGCTCACACCAGTCCTAGGCCATGCCGACACTACACATGCTGTAGCAGTATAGCTACAATGCCGTAGCTATGTTGCGGTGAGCCCATAGTGTAGACACAGACTACAGTGACAGAAGGGGTTTTTCCATGCTGTAGGAACTCCACCTCCCCACTAGGGTGACTAGGTTTGTCAACCTAGCTGCACCTAAACCAGGGGTTAGGTTGGCATAGCTACAGTGCTCAGGGGTGCTGGGTTTGATTGATAATGTCTGTCTTAGATTGGATGTCACCCTGAGAGGAAAGAATAAAACCTCCGTACACTTGGTGCAATGCAGCTGTCTAGCTTAGCTTTAATTTCTCTGGCCCATCTGGATTTTTCACATTCCTGAGCACTGTAGCCCTACATGTTAAGTGTATATTAGGCCTTAATCAGAAATAATTCCATTGTAGTCCAAGTCTCACCAGAGCAAATCTGATGGAAGTGGGAGTTAAATCATGTCCATGGTATTGTCAGTGCTTAATTTGAAGCCCAGGCACCTCTAGGCTTGACAGTTCATAGTCATCTAGTCCAGCCCCTTGCTCAGACCAGGACCAATCCCCACACAGATTTTTGCCCCAGCTTCCTAAATGGCCCCCTCAAGGATTGAGCTCACAACCCTGGGTTTAGGAGGCCAATGCTCAAACCACTGAGCTATCTCTCCCCCTGTAAGAGAGAGAGAGTGTGAGTGAGTGTGTGTGTGTGTGTGTGTGTGTGCGCGCGCGCGCTCTCTCTCGCTCTCTCTCTCTCTTTTCCCCCCCATTAGAGTAAGGAAAAGTCTTAAATCTTTTTTTTTTTAAAGTTTGGTTAGTCCATACTGAAATATAATTTGTTGATTTCTATTAACAATGCTCCTTAATAATATAGAAAACAAAGTAGACATAGTTAACTGCTTTTATTGATTTATTTAAAAGTTGTTACTGTGATGTACCATAGCCCTGGTTGTAAATATTAGTACAATATAACACTACAGTTATGGTTATTTCAGCTGAGCAGACAATGCTTGTGGGTTTGGGGTGGGGAGGCATGTTACAGGAGGTCAGGGAACGAGGGAGGTGGGAGAATAATATTCTGTAATAACACTGGGGAGAAGGCAAAGGTGGATAGCTCTGTAGCTAGAGAATATATTCAGACTTTTTTTATTTATTTTTTCTGTAGTTGCTTTTAATTTATTTTTCTGCACAAGCTACTACTTTGTATACAATGTAGGATACGTGATTGTAAACAGTTAACACTCATACCTACTGTAGGCTACTCTTTCAAATAAACTTGTGATGACTGAACGTGCAATGGTATTATTGTCATTGATAATTGGTAATGACAATAACACTGCCGCACATTGAAAGTCATAAGTTTAAAATTTAAAATTAAATCATTGGTTGAGCCCCAGTACCTCTCTCATTACAAATTTAGCACTGAATATTGTATTTCCAAACAGTGGAGGAGAAATGTTAACAATATATTAATTACTTTAAAACACCTTATTGGAAAGCTTATTCGGGATAGAAATAAATACATTGTTTAACAGTGTTCTCCTTGTTTAAAATCTTACATCATACTGTATGCACTGTGTTAGCCAATACAGACCACGACAAAGTTGGTGACAACTTTGTATGGTAGAGTATTTTGTTTAAATGGTAAGGGCCAAATTCCAGCCTGGCAATTGCACTGATGGGGAGCACATGCACTGCCTGCTTGGTGTGTCCTGTGTCATAAGAATAATGCCTGCCTGGGCACACTATTCCACGGGGAGAGCCTTGGCATTTTGCTGTGGAGGTCACTTTGCTGCAGAAGCAACAAAGTGGGCGGCAAAGTGTCACACTGAGTGGGTGTGGATTACACCAGCCTCAAATGCAGCATTTACACTAGTTGCCTTAGAGCAGGGGTCGGCAACGTTTGGCACGCAGCGCGCCAGGGTAAGCACCCTGGCGGGTCGGGCCAGTTTATTTACCTGCTGACGCGGCAGGTTCGGCCGATCGCGGCCCCCACTCGCCGCGGTTCGCCGTCCCGGGCCAATGGGGGTGGCGGGAAGCTGCGGCCAGCACATCCCTCGCCCGCGCTGCTTCTCGCTGACCCCATTGGCCCGGGACGGCGAACCGCGGCGAGTGGGGGCCGCGATCGGCCGAACCTGCCACGTCAGCAGGTAAATAAACTGGCCCGGCCTGCCAGGGTGCTTACCCTGACGAGCCGCATGTCAAACGTTGCCGACCCCTGCCTTAGAGGTTTGGACACACTACGTAACCTTTTAGCAGGGCTGAATTTGTTTTTATATTCAGTCCTGGTGTAAGCAGGCATCCTTTGAAGTCAATTAGCTGGGCCCAACTCCACGCTTCAGTGTGCTATGAAAGAATCCAGTGGGTATGGGAGTGGCTCCTCATACACTTGGCCCATTAGCAGGCAGGATGAACCCTAATGGAATTGGATCGCTAGCTATATTTAAATACTGCACAGCATTGCAGAATTGCAAAGCACAAACTAGAATACGAGGTCTTTAATAATTCATTATTGAAATTCTTAATATGTTAGGAAGAAAAAATCTGGAAGCGTTAGGAGGTTTTTTAATTAACAGTTAAAGTTTGACAAAGTTTTATTAGGAACTGAACACGAGGTTTTATAATGGAAAGTGTTGAGCAACCTTATCTATAGGTGTCACACCTGCACTGCCTTTAATTAAAAAAAAATTCTACCAACCAGTGTATTTTTTTTTTCAACCAGTGTATTTAAAACAGCACTAATGCATTGTTTTATTCACTATAACAGATAGCTGCAGAGATTCCCTTATGAACTGGGACTGTGAAAATTTAAGTTAAACCTCCTAGTTATTAACCTCTGAAAAGAGAGATTTATAAAGCAAATCCTGACAGAGCTTTAAGAACTATACATCTGCATTACAAAACAGACAATACTAAAATACATGGGTACACAGAAGCCATCAGTTCCTGGAAAATGTAAAGCCCCTTCTTGAAGTTCCTTGAGATTTGGCTAGTCTGCAGAGTCCAGCAATCTCCTTTACAGTGCATTTCCTGGGATGATAGGCTTCTTCATAGTTTGCAGAAACTGCACAATTGTTCTGCAGTTTAAGATATTTATTGAATATATTAGGGCTGTCAAGCTATTAAAAAGATTAATCGCGCTGTTAAACAATAATAGAATACCATTTATTTAAATATTTTGGATGTTTTCTACATTTTCAAATATATTGATTTAAATGATAACACAGAATACAAAGTGTACAGTGCTCACTTTATTTTTGATTACAAGTATTTGCACTGTACAAAAACAAAAGAAATAGTATTTTTCAATTCACCTAATACAAGTACTGTAGTGCAATCTCTTTATCATGAAAGTTGAACTTACAAATGTAGAATTATGTACAAAAAAACCTGAATCCAAAAATAAAACAATTTAAAATTTTAGCGCCTGCAAGTCCACTCAGTCCTACTTCTTGTTCAACCAATCGCTCAGACAAACAAGTTTGTTTACATTTACAGGAGATAATGCTGCCCGCCTCTTGTTTACAATGTCATCTGAAAGTGAGAACAGCATCCGTATGGCACTGTTATAGCCAGCGTCGCAAGATATCTACGTGCCAGATGCGCTAAAGATTCATATGTCCTTTCATGCTTCAACCACCATTCCAGTAGACATGCGTCCATGCTGATGACGGGTTCTGCTCGATAACAATCCAAAGCAGTGCAGACCGACGCGTGTTCATTTTCATTATCTGAGTCAGATGCCACCATCAGAAAGTTCATTTTCTTTTTTGGTGGTTCGGGTTCTGTAGTTTCCGCATCGGAGTGTTGCTCGTTTAAGACTTCTGAAAGCATGCTCCACATCTCGTCCCTCCTGTAAATGCAAACAAACTTGTTTGTCTTAGCAATTGGCTGAACAAGAAGTAGGACTCAGTGGACTTTTAGGCTCTGAAGTTTTACATTGTTTTGAGTGCAGTTATGTAACAACAAAAAATATACATTTGTAAATTGCACTTTCACAACAAAGAGATTGCACTACAGTACTTGTATGAGGTGCATTGAAAAATACTATTTCTTTTGTTTATCATTTTTACAGTGCAAATATTTGTAATAAAAAAATAATATATAATTTGATTTCAATTACAACACAGAACACAATATATGTGAAAATGTAGAAAAACATCCAAAATATTTAATAAATTTCAGTTAGTATTCTATTGTTTAACAGTGTGATTAAAACTGTGATTAATCGTGGTTAATTTTTTTGAGTTAATCGCATGAGTTAACTGCGATTAATCGACAGCCCTAGTATATATTAAATTACATAAAAAGTATGTTAAAAGAACATTAAGGTTGCAAAGTCAAGCACTTAATAGTTCAGAAATGCCAGATTCAAGGTTGCCTGTGCAACCTTAATTTTGCCCTTATGGGCATATATATTATGATAGTCTTTAATTACATATTCACATACTATTTTTACACAGAACCCCTTCCTCATTCAGTGAACGGGACGGCTCCTAGAACCCCCTGTCCCACGTCTCTCCTCACTTCTCTGCATTGTGTGTCAGGTGGCTTCCTTCTTCTCCTCAGGGCCAGCAATGGGAGTACTGGGAGGACAAGAGAGAGATGGCCTCCTAGCTATTAGTTCCAGGGCCGCCCAGAGGATTCAGGGGGCCTGGGGCAAAGCAATTTTGGGAGCCCCTTCCATAAAAAAAAGTTGCAATACTATAGTAACATGTATTGGGAAATGTAAAAAATAACTAGTGAAATACATTCAAAAATTAATTTGTAATAATTTGAAAATACACTAAATACATTATTTAAAAACATTAAATGCTTTAATGGTATGTATATATTTGCAGTTACATAATGGGCTGTTGCTGGGTGATGGTGATGGTTGGTGCCAATGGGCTGTCGCTGCCTGGGCGTGGTGCTGTTGTTGCCCAGAGCTGGGTGGGGAGCTGGGCTCTGGGTTGTGGGGTGCCTGGCTCACAGGGGCTGGACTCAGGGCTGTGGGGAGATGGAGTCAGGGGGGTGTTTGGCTCAGAGGGGCTGGGCTCGGAGCTGGGGGTCAGGGCTGTGGGGGGGATGGGGTCAGGAGGTGTCCAGCTCAGAGGGGCTGGGCTCGGAGCTGGGGGTCAGGGCTGTGGGGGGGATGGGGTCGGGAGGTGTCCGGCTCAGAGGGGCTGGGCTCGGAGCTGGGGTTCAGGGCTGTGGGGGGGATGGGGTCGGGGGGTGCCTGGCTCAGAGGGGCTGGTCTCGGAGCTGGGGGTCAGGGCTGTGGGGGGAATGGGGTCGGGGGGTGCCTGGCTCAGAGGGGCTGGGCTCGGAGCTGGGGGTCAGGGCTGTGGGGGATGGGGTTGGGGGGCTGCCCGGCTCAGAGGGGCTGAGGCTCAGAGCTGGGGGTCAAGGCTGTGGGGGATGGGGTCGGGGGGTGCCCGGCTCAGAGGGGCTGGGCTCAGAGCTGGGGTCAGGGCTGTGGGGGATGGGGTCAGGGGTTGCCCGGCCCCTTACCATGCCGCTTACCCCCTCTCCCGGAGCCTCAGCGCGCCGCGTCCAGCGCTGCAGCGGCGTGGTGTTTCCAGCAGGGCCTGAGCTCCCGCCGCTCGGCTGCAGCTCGCAGCCCCACCCCCTTACCAGCTGAGATGCCGGGGGATGGGGGAAGACGGAGGCAGGGGGAGCCTCCGACATACTCGTGGGGGCCCGGGCTCTCCCCTCTGGGCGGCCCTGATTAGTTCTGGAGCCTAGCCCAGAGCAGAAATTGCAGGGAAAGGCCTGAGCAGTCCATGCAACCCTGGATTGGATCATGCTCTGTCTGGGTGGACGGTGCACATAGACTTCAGTCATGTATAGGAGCTGTGATGATGGAGTATGCCCAGTATAGATGGAAACCTTGGAGAATTTAGCAGCCAAATGCTAGCAACTCTCTAATGAGCATGTGCAAATTATGATTCTTATTGAAGGCCATAATTTGGCCAAATAAAGGTATTCTTTTCCCCCTCAGGAACTGCAAAAGGCATATCCCTGACCCCAGGATGACCCTCAGGCTAAATTTCAAGTCCCTACTCCAAAGCCTGGCGGAGCTAGAGCTTTTCAGAAAAAATTCTGAGCACCCATTCATTAATATGGGGGAAACAACTTACTTTTCCCTCACCATGTTCTCAGAATGGCTAACAGTTTTTGCAGAAGCTTGTCCAAGAAAATTCAACCTGAGGCAGACACCCTGTCTTGGAAAATTTCAGCCCAGCAGTTGAAGTTCGACAAAATTTTATTAGGAACTGAACTCAAAGTCTTATAATGGGAAATGTTAGATAACCTTATCTATAGGTGTCACACCTACACTGCCTTTAATTTAAAAAATTGTTAATGCAGAGTTAAGGTGGTACAGTTAAAGGAACTGAAAGTCATTAACAAAAAACCCTCTATTTGTTAACATTTAAGAACTTTATACGGAATAGCATCCCCCTCCTTTATATTTTGTTATTTTGGTGATCTTTTGCCTTTATTTCCTTTTGGCCTATCTGGATTATGTAGCTGCATGGAACTGGTATTTATAATACAAATGTCAGACGTGGACTTAAATACTGAAAAGATTCTGTTAAACCTCCTATGCTTAACATACTGTTTCGTTTTCCATAGAGTTGATGGTCTACTTTTAATCTCTGCTGTGGAGAAAAATGCATCTAGATAAAACACCACATGCTTTGCCCCAGGATTTACTATAAAATTGCAAATAGAATTTTGTTAACACTTTCTGCAGGTATTGGCCCTGAAAAGCGAGGGAACACTAGGATCTTCTGCTCATAAGCATACTTTTCTATATGAAGGGAAAGAAACATTAGATACATTAACAAGATGAGAAAGGGAATTAAATTCATTACTCAAAAATGGCAAGTCCTTTTTAAAGTGTATTTTACAAGAGGTTGCACAATGAAAAAGTAATTAAAAATCTGAGCATGTAAGAGAATACGTTGATAATATGAACATATATAAGTCAAATAGATGATATATCCTAGGATATTTGAGAATCAGCTAATAGGCCTAGTTTACTACAGATAATTATTTTTGAAAGTCAGGGAGAGCTAGGGAGAAAGTAAAAAGTGGAAGAAAAGCAAATAGAGAGCTGCTTTTTTTTTTTTAAAGTGACAGAGTGATCCTGTTAGATTAGTGTATATCATTAGTAAAACTGTATTAAGAGACCATTTGCCATGCTGAAGTCCCTACCGAGGCGCAGAAATCCCTTTGACTTCAATGAGAGTTTTGCATCAGTAAGGAACTCAAGACTTGGTCCATAGCAGAGAGTAGAACTAAGAACAAACAGTAGCACACGCGATTGCTTTGTTTATATATAGAGTCACAGAAGTAGCGGAGGAAGTGAACATTGCAGGTGATATATATTTGGAGTTTAGTAAAGCATGAAATCTGTCTTCAAATGTTCAAATTGGCTTTGATAGGGGAGACACTATCATGTGGACTGACAACTGGCTGAAGGGCTGTTAAAATTAGCTGGCTAATGCTCCAGGACTTATTGAAAAACAACATAAATGATCCAGCAAGATCCTCAGCCAGTTCTTTAAAAACTCTTGCATGACAGTTATCTGGACCTACTGATTTAAAAATGTCTAACTTTATAAGCTGCTGTTTAACATCCTCCTGAGAAACTAGTGGAATGGGAAGAGTGTTGTTATCATCATATAATAAGACTACATCATCTGTTTTTTCCCCTCAAATACTGAACAAAAATATTGACTAAACAACTCTGCCTTTTCTGCATTATTATTGATAATTCTACCTTTTTCATCAAGAAATGGACCAATTCCGTTGTTAGGATTCTTTTTTGTTCCTAATATATTCAAAAAACTCCTTATTATTGTCCTTAACTCTGCTGGCCGTAGATTATTCCTTCTGTCCCTTTGTTTTCCTTATTTGTTTTCTACAATTCCTAGCTTCTAATTTATATTCATTAATATTAACTTCTCTTTTTTTCTGTTTGTTACATATATATTTTATAGCTGCCTTCACTTCCACTTGAAAGAAGGTATGTTTCTCGATTGTGGCTTTTTGGGCATCTAGCAGTGATTATTATCACTATTATTATTATCACAGTGATTATTCCCCTCTGTTTGGCACTGGTGAGGCCACACTTGGAGTATTGCATCCAGTTTTGGTCCCCCCACTACAGAAGGGATGAACAAATTGGAGAGAGTCCAGCGGAGGGCAATGGAAATGATCAGGGGGCTGGGGCACATGACTTACGAGGAGAGGCTGAGGGAACTGGGGTTATTTAGTGTGCAGAAGAGAAGAGTGAGGGGGGATTTGATAGCAGCCTTCAACTACCTGAAGAGAGGGTTCCAGAGAGGATGGAGCTCAGCTGTTCTCAGTGATGGTAGATGACAGAACAAGAAGCAATGCTCTCAAGTTGCAGTGGGGGACGTCTAGGTTGGATACTAGGCAGGGGTGAAAGTAAGTCCAAAGACTTACTGGTACAGGGGCCGGCTCCAGCCGCCCCGGAAGGGGCAGGGCCTCGGGCAGAGCTGGGGGGGTCAGCGTCCCCCAGCTAGCCCATCCGCACTGCCAGGGGCTCCCCACCGCTGCCCCGCGCTTTAACGTCACTCCCCTTCCCCGTCGGCAGCCCTGCCGGTACGGACCCTACCGGCAGGACTGCCGGTGGGGGTGGGGGTGGGGGCGCAAAAGGGGCAGGGATGTTAAAGCTGCCCTTTTTGCACCCCCCCCCCCCATCAGCGGCCATACCAATAGGGTCCGTACCAGCAGAGCCGCCGACGGGGAAGGGGAGTGACCTTAAAGCGCTGCCGCAGCAGTGCTTTCATGTGGGCCAGTACTGGCTTCTTACCGGTATGCAGTACCAGCCCGTACTGGCTCACTTTCACCTCTGATATTAGGAAATACTATTTCACTAGGAGGGTGGTGAAGCACTGGAATGGGTTACCTAGGGAGTTGGAGGTTTTTAAGGCCCGGCTTGACAAAACCCTGACTGGGATGATTTAGTTGGTGCTGGTCCTGCTTTGAGTAGGGGATTGGACTAGATGATCTCCTGAGGTCTCTTCCAACCCTAATATTCTATGATTCTATGATAATAAAGTGTTTTTACATAACTCTCAACTATCATTCACATTTTTCTGATTAAAATCTTCCTCCCGGCTTATTTGGCACATAATTGTTTTCAGCTTTGTGAAATTGGGCCTTTTAAAGCACTGAGTATATATGGTATTGGTCGGGACTGTATTCTGTTTGCACATTATAAATGTGATCAAGGAGTGATCACTTATGCCTAAGACACCGTTAATTTTTAGTTTTGTGATCAGTTCTTCTTTATCTGTTTATCTGTTAAGACAGATTCTAATATGGAATTCCCCTGTGTTGGATGCAACACCATTTGAGTTAGGAAATTGTCATCTGTAATATTTACGAATTACAATTTTGTCATACTGGAAGCAGGAGACCTTCTGAATATGTCACTCGAACTGAAGTTCCCCATGATCTCATGGCATTTTACCCAACACATTTTAGATAAGTGCCTAAGGAGCACCTTGTATGATTGGAAGATGATTAAAGAGATGAGTACTCATAACAGAGAATGTTCTACTGCCAGCCCGCTCCCGGGTTTTAAAATAAAAAAAGTTCGTGGAGGATAAGTCCATCAATGTCTATTAACTAAGATGGTCAATGATGCAACCCCATGCTCTGGATGTGTCTAAACCTCTGACTGCCAGAAGCTGGGACTGGATAACAGTGGATGGGTCACTTGATAAATTGCCCTGTTCCATTCACTCCCTTTGAAGCATCTGGCACTTGCCATTGTCAGAAGACAGGATACTGAGCTAGATGGACCATTGAAGCCATTTAGAAACTTGGTGCCAAAGCCTACATATAAGACTGTAATTCCATTGCCCAAAGGACAGAGGCAGATGATATCTAGAAAAAGGTTTTGGCTTCAGAGCTAGCAAATGGTACCACCACAGCTGCTCATGTTGTACAGAGGATAGTTGTTACTAGCTAAAATATCCTCATAGGCCCAGTAAACAGTTTTTGTCCATTAGGGACTGAATTACTGGCAGACAAGACAATGAAACAAAGCCAGTTGCCTGATACCATGAGAACATTTAAGTGGGTTTCTACTTAAAAGTAAAGGGTGCATAGCTGGATACACCGTAAGTTAACTCACTGGTCTATGTTTTCTACAAAGATGATCTCTGTAATGAAGAAAATTTTCAGTCTACCAAGAGATAATATAATGAGGAAATGTTTTTGAACAGCTTACAGAATATAAGAGAGAATGGAAATATTTTATAGCTGATGGTACCTCTAAAGGTGATTAAAATGAGAAATGCAAAAGGCAGATTTCCTGAGGCTGAAAGATGCAATGAAGCATTTTATGTTCATTTAGTACTGACATTTTGCACAAAAATTCACATGAACACAACTTTCACAGCTACCGTTTTAGTCAAAATATGGTTGATGTCAGCCACACAAGTAATACTTTGGGAGAAGGGAGTGGAAGCAGTGAGAAGCACATGTGCCTGCCGTTGTCTCCGTTTGAATGTGTTGTCTGTTGGTGAGCTCATGGTCAGTCTATGGTAACTAGCAATCTTAGTTAGCTTTTCAGCAACATTCAAGGAGTTCAAAGGCAATTTTCATTGCCAGAAAGACAAGCAACTGTTTCATTTTTGAGTAACCCCCTGTTTTCTTGTTAAACAACTAAATTGGATTCTTAGCCACCCATGGACAAACAATCCGAAAACGTTTTTGGTTTGGCAGGTGACTGTGGTAAGGCCTGGATATTTTGAACAGATGATTAGAAAATAAATGTGTCTCTTCTGAGTGCTTTATATACAAAGAGCTAGTCTGAAATATTTCCATTTCCACTGCTACCTCGTGAAGGCAAGACACAGAGATCTAGAGGGGGAAAAGCAAATAAACAGCACCATATTAATAATTACCATTCAAACATTAAGATAGTATCCAGTAATAGATACCTTGTATATATTTCATTACACTCCACTAGACCTCCATGCGAACAGAATGTTGGAAATCAGCAAGAAAGGGATAGATATTAAAACAGAGAATATCTTATTATTCTCTATATAAATCCATGCTACGCCCACATCTTGAATACTGCATGCAGGTATGGTCACCCCATCTCAAAAAAGATATATTGGAATTGGAAAAGGTTCAGAAAAAGGCAACAAAAATGATTAGGGGCATGGAACAGCTTCCATATGAGGAGAGATTAAAAAGACTGGGACTTTTCAGCTTGGAAAAGAGATGACTAAGGGGGGATATGACGGAGATCTATAAAATCATGACTGGTGTGGAGGAAGTAAATAAGGAAGTGTTATTTACTCCTTCTCATAACACAAGAATTAGGGGTCACCAAATGAAATTAATAGACAGCAGGTTTAAAACAAAAGGAAGTATTTCTTCACACAACGTACAGTCAACCTGTGGAACTCCTTGTCAAAGGATGTTGTGAAGGCCAAGACTATAACAGGGTTCAAAAAAGAACTAGATAAATTTGTGGAGGATAGGTCCATCAATAGCTATTAGCCAGAAGGGCAGGGATGGTAGCCTCAGTTTTGCCAGAAGCTGCGAATGGGCGACAGGGGATGGATCACTTGATGCTTACCTGTTCTGTTCATTCTCTCTGGGGCACCTGGCATCGGCCACTGTTGGAAGACAGGATACTGGGCTAGATGGACCTTTGGTCTGACCCAGTATGGCCATTCTTATGTTCTTATGTTCAGTCTCTTGCCCAACACAAACAGGGAAGAATCCAAGCCATGGTTCCCAAATGCTTTTTCCCTATGCAAAGAAATGGGCTGCCCTCTCCCATGGACCTCTCTCATTTGTGTTTTATAACTGAGATCTCTCTCTCTCTGAGATAAGCAGACTACCATACATGTTTTGTTTAGTATGTTACTTTTAAGTGAAGTAGAGTCAGCAGTATGCATATTTTGCAACACTCTGTGTGTTTTATCGACTAGTCAATCCTTCACTTTTAAAGGCAAAGGGAATTTTTATATTGACTTGAATAGGAGCAGGATCATGCCCCTAGTTTCCATACCAGGCAATGTTACCTTCAACCTCTTATGAAGTTTCCTTGGGCTCTAGGACTATATGTCTACATATGCCATTAAAAACTGGACTAGAATGCCTCTGTTTATTGCCCACCGTTCTATCTACCCTAGCTGTTATATGAATGATATTTGAACTCTAAATTTCCCATTGTACATGGGAGGCACATATATGCATTTACCACACTTGACTTGAAATCTGTCAAAGCTCAGACAAGTAGAATGTCCAGGTAGAAGAGCGCACATATCACTTGCTGCTATTTCTAAACAAGACTTAAGTGAAGAAAAACAGCGCACATATCTCATATACCCCTGCTATCCATCAGAGACAAGGGCTATTAACCTTAGAGGCATACTTCAAAGTCCATCTTTTTTCTCAGGTATTTGGGGAGGGGAAGAAATTTAGTGGGATTGCTGATTAATATTGTTATTAACTGAGGCTAGTTTTTTGTGGTGTTTGGCCAGTTCATCAAGATTATTGTGAGTTTTTTATTTTTGCATTAAATATTGCTTATTTTTAAGTTTTATAAAGTATACAGAGCTTAAAAAACAATAAAACAAATTTAAAAATCAGCCTCTTAGGGCTTGGCTACACTTACAGATGTAGAGCGCTGGGTGTTAAACCAGCCCTCGGAGACCGCAGCAGGGAAAATGCTGCCATGTGCTTACACTGTCAGCTGCAAGCGCACTGGCGTGGCCACATTAGCAGCTCTTGCAATGCCACAAAGAGCAGTGCATTGTGGTAGCTATCCCAGTGTGCAAGTGGCTGCAATGTGCTTTTCAAATGGGGGAGAGGGGTGGAGTGTGACAGGGAGTGTGTTGTGTGTATGTGGGGGGAGAGAGAGTGTGTTTTGGGGGGCTGAGAGCGTGTCAGCATGCTGTCTTGTAAGTTCAGACAGCAGCAGACTCCCTCCCCCCACACACACACAACAGCAGCATTCCACACTAATGGTTTACTTTGTCCCGGAGCAGATAAGCATGCCGGCTGTCAGAAACGGAGCTTTGAAAGGGGATATCCGCATACCAGCAGCCAATTTCAAAACAATGAGAAGAGTGGTCACTTGACTTCAGGGGATTATGGGATGTTTCTGGAGGCCAGTCACAGCCCATTAATGCAACTCCTCATCCACACTGACGCCCGGGCGTTTCAGCCAGGGCGTAGCAAGCTTTATGCTTTTCGTGGAGGTGGATTACCAGGAGCGCTCCAGCTGCAGAGTCCAGGCTCTCTAAGGCCTTGGCTACACTCGCAGATTCACAGCGCTGCCGCGGCAGCGCTCCCGCGGCAGCGCTGTGAAGCGCGAGTGTAGTCGCGCCACCAGCGCTGCGAGAGCTCTCTCGCAGCGCTGCAAGTACTCCACCTCTAGGAGCGTGCGAGGGAGCGTGCAGCGCTGCAGGCGCTGATTACACTGGCGCTTTACAGCGCTGCACTCGCTGCGCTCAGGGGGGGTGTTTTTTCACACCCCTGAGCGCAGCAAGTGCAGCGCTGTGAATTGCCAGTGTAGCCAAGGCCTAAGTGCCTTGCCAGTGTGGACACCTCAGGAGTTAGGGCGCCTGGGGCCGCTTTAATGCGCTTTAACTTGCAAGTGTAGCCAAGCCCTTATTTAATGATCAATGGCAAGTTGTGGGGAGGTATTTAGTGAGTAGCTGATAGTTTCATTGCATTTGTTTTTACATAATGTCTTTATTAATGATTCGTAAAATGGGACTAGCCGCATATAATTAAATTAAGAGATTATACTAAATTAGGAAGTGTTGCAAAAGCCACTAAGGACAGAAAAATAGAGGCAGGAAATAAAATGAGATTTCACTTGGAAAAATTCGACTAGGTTATCATGGGGAGAAAATCTAAACAGACACAGAGGTTTTCAGTGGAAGGGAACTGTTTAAAATCAGTAATGCTGAAAAAGCAACTAGGAGAAAGAGTGAGTAGATCTGAGATTAGATTTGTGTTTGCAAAGATACAGTGGGGTTTTTTTTGGTTTGGTTTGGGGTTTTTCTAGGGACTGGGGAGAGAAGGGAGATGGGGCTTCAAGCCAACATAATTTTGGTCTGCAGAAGAATGAGAATGATTTAACAGAATAAGGAGAGCATAGAACAACAAGGAGTCTGGTGGCACCTTAAAGACTAACAGATTTATTTGGGCATAAGCTTTTGTGGGTAAAAACCTCACTTCTTCAGATGCATAGAGTGAAAGTTACAGATGCAGGCATTATATACTGACACATGGAGAGCAGGGAGTTACTTCGCAAGTGGAGAACCAGTGTTGACAGGGCCAATTCAATCAGGGTGGATGTAGTCCACTCCCAATAATAGATGAGGAGGTGTCAATTCCAGGAGAGGAAAAGCTGCTTCTGTAATGAGCCAGCCACTCCCAGTCCCTATTCAAGCCCAGATTAATGGTGTTAAATTTGCAAATGAACAACCACACACTTAGGACAGACTCTTCTGCTGGGCTATCTCGGGGACTCTCTTTCTGTCCCACCATCCCCACGAACACGATACAGTTCCGCGGTGATCTGGAAGCCTACTTTCGTCGTCTCCGACTCAAGGAATATTTTCAACGCACCACTGAACAGTGCACTGACCCAGAGGAACCCTCCTACCAACACTACAAGAAGAAGAACTCTGAGTGACTCCTCCTGACGGTCGAAATGACAGACTGGACCTCTACATAGAGTGCTTCCGCAGACATGCACAGGCTGAAATTGTGGACAAACAACATCACTTGTCCCATAACCTCAGCCGTACGGAACGCAATGCCATCCACAGCCTCAGAAACAACTCTGACATTATCATCAAAGGGGCTGACAAAGGAGGTGCTGTAGTCATAATGAACAGGTCGGATTATGAACAGGAGGCTGCCAGGCAACTCTCCAAGACCACATTCTACAGGCCACTATCCTCTGATCCCACTGAGGAATACCAAAAGAAACTACACCATCTGCTCAAGAAATTCCCAGCTACAGTACGGGAACAAATCTACATGGACACACCCCCAGAACCCCGACCAGGGGTATTCTATCTGCTACCCAAGATCCATAAACCCGGAAACCCTGCACGCCCCATCATCTCAGGCATTGGCACTCTTACAGCAGGATTATCTGGCTATTTGGACTCTCTCCTCAGACCCTACGCTACCAGCACTCCCAGCTATCTTCGAGACACCACCGACTTCCTGAGGAAACTACAATGCATTGGTGTTCTTCCTGAAAACACCATCCTGGCCACCATGGATGTAGAAGCACTTTACACCAATATTCCACATGAGGATGGACTACAAACTGTCAGGAACAGTATCCCTGATGAGGCCACAGCACGCCTGGTGGCTGAGCTTTGTGACTTTGTCCTCACCCAGAACCACTTCAGATTTGGGGACAACTTATACCTTCAAGTCAGTGGCACTGCTATGGGTACACGCATGGCCCCACAGTATGCCAACCATTTTATGGCTGACTAAGAACAACGCTTCCTCAGCTCTCGTCCCCTAGTGCCCCTCCTCTACTTGCGCTACATTGATGACATCTTCATCATATGGACCCACGGAAAGGAAGCCCTTGAAGAATTCCACCTGGACTTCAACAATTTCCACCCCACCATCAACCTCAGCCTGGACCAGTCCACACAAGAGATCCACTTCCTGGACACTACAGTGCAAATAAGTGATGGTCACATAAACACACCCTATACCGGAAACCTACTGACCGCTATACGTACCTACATGCCTCCAGCTTCCATCCAAGACACATCACACGATCCATTGTCTACAGCCAAGCCCTAAGATACAACCGAATTTGCTCCAACCCCTCAGACAGAGACAAACACCTACAAGATCTTTATCAAGCATTCTTAAAACTACTATACCCACCTGAGGAAGTGAGGAAACAGATTGACAGAGCAAGACGGGTACCCAGAAATCACCTACTACAGGACAGGCCCAACAAGGACAATAACAGAACACCACTGGCCATCACATACAGCCCCCAGCTAAAACCTCTCCAGCGCATTATCCACGATCTACAACTTATCCTGGAAAATGATCCCTCACTCTCACAGACCTTGGGAGGCACGCCAGTCCTCGCTTACAGACAACCCCCCAACCTGAAGCAAATACTCACCAGCAACTACACACCACACCACAGAAACACCAACCCAGGAACCAATCCCTGTCGCAAACCTCGTTGCCTACTGTGTCCCCATATCTACTCTGGCGACACCATCAGAGGACCCAACCACATCAGCCACACCATCAAGGACTCATTCACCTGCACATCTACTAATGTTATATATGCCATCATGTGCCAGCAATGCCCCTCTGCCATGTACATTGGCCAAACCGGACAGTCCCTCCGCAAAAGAATAAATGGACACAAATCGGACATCAGGAATGGTAACATACAAAAGCCAGTAAGTGAACACTTCAATCTCCCTGGTCATTCTATTACAGATTTAAAAGTCACTATCATTGAACAAAAAAACTTCAGAAACAGACTTCAAAGAGAAACAGCAGAACTAAAATTCATTTGCAAATTCAACACCATTAATCTGGGCTTGAATAGGGATTGGGAGTGGCTGGCTCATTACAGAAGCAGCTTGTCCTCTCCTGGAATTGACACCTCCTCATCTATTATTGGGAGTGGACTACATCCACCCTGATTGAATTGGCCCTGTCAACACTGGTTCTCCACTTGCGAAGTAACTCCCTGCTCTCCATGTGTCAGTATATAATGCCTGCATCTGTAACTTTCACTCTATGCATCTGAAGAAGTGAGGTTTTTACCCACAAAAGCTTATGCCCAAATAAATCTGTTAGTCTTTAAGGTGCCACCAGACTCCTTGTTGTTCTTGTAGATACAGACTAACACGGCTACCCCCGATACTTAAGAGCATAGTCCTTCTTCACATAAAACAAGTGGAACTGCATCTACTGTTAGAATACTGTGTCATAGTGGACATCTCAGTATCAGAAGGTACATACGAAATGGATGGAGTTCAGAGGAGAGGAAATGAGTAAAGGACTTGTGGGACTGAATTGTGAAGAAAGATGAAAAATCCAATTATTTAATGATAAGTAACGATCATTTCTAAAGGGTGTAAAACATTAAGGAGGGATGATGCAAATGGCTCTAACTAGTGAGGTAGAATAGTCTCCCAAGGAAAGTAATGGAAACTCAATGGCTTGAGTTATTAATGGCTAGGCTGTAAAAAGCACTGGAGAATATTCCCTGGGGAAGAATGGTACATTGACAAGGGATGAACAATATGACGAGAGGCTTTTCCATTTCTAGTATCCTCTATTGTATTTTATAACACGTGAGGGAATTTTTCAGCCACAGAATCAATTTCATAATTCCTCTGTTCTCAGCAGAGAATATTTCAGAAGGGATGGAAAAGAATTATGTACACTTAGATTTGGGAGTGAGCACAAGAATATAGTAGAGTGCAAGATATTTGAAAATTAAGTTGTGGCATTTGATGAGAGAATGAGTGCCTTTCTTTCTTCAGCATTTTCATCATCTCACTGTAGCTCAACCATGGATTTGTCTCACTTAATGTTTGTAAAGCTTTTTATTGATCACTGAAAATTAAAAAGAAAACACAACAAACCACATTGTCCATGGCACAAAGAATTCAGAGGAAACACTCCCCTATTTCATGCAGTCAGGTCTTTGTTTGATCAACTATTAGTGACTCAAAACAGATTTACAGGAATCTTTTTTGTGAGATGGTTTAATAGTAGGAGGGGTCCCCAACTGTCCTAACTTTTTCCTTCCATGCTACTTCACTCTAACTTCTGGCCATTTGTTACGATATGTAAAGCTGTAAGTGCTATTGTTTGTTTGTATATTCTTCTATATTAGGTGACACACACACTTTTTCAATAGAAGTTTTCTTTCTTTTTGCTTTTGGCAAACGTTACCAGGTATCAGCCATTCTTGTTCACTTGTTTTTATAAAAATGTCTTTTCTAATGGCTGGATGTTTTAGATACTGTATATGGGAGATGTCATTCTAAATGTTTATAAAGCTGTAAGGACCCAATATAAAATTGCTACCTATAGATCATACCACTATGGTCACTACATACATATGCCAGTTTTGTCTGACAGAGGGGAGATGCCTTCTTTTTGGAATCCCTAAATTTCACTATTTTTAAGTAAAATGTTTAATTGCTATATTTTTAAGTAGCTACACATATGACTCATATGAACCCTAAGAACCAAAACCTGTTTCATGTAGTGGTAAATCCAGCATGGTTAATTTCTTATGCAATGCATAAAGTAGCATGACTGTTCTGGGATATAGTCCCAGTAGCAGCAGTGAGTCATCGACTGCAGCAGCAGTAATGATATGAAAATCTATTTATTACTGCTCTTCTAAGCATCTCGCAGTGAGTTCATCTAGAAATTATATAATTATTCCTTCTGGATGATTTTTCTTATTGGTTTGTAATTACAAAATATTCTCAGAACACTTTTGTATCTTGAAATTAAGTCTTCAGAGTTGTATGAAGAACTGTGAAATTAAATCTTACCTTGTTTATATTCCATTGTACTTCATTTTACCAATTAATAATATAGCTTTCTAGATGTTGAAACATGACCTTCACTTTTCCTGGAGAACCATTTCTGCATCATCCACTAGTTACATTCATTTGTAAATGAACCTTTGAGCTGTATCATCCTTTCCTGCAGAAAGATCTAAAGGAGGGGACAAATTCCTTAGGAAACTCGATACAGTAGTCCTGGCTTCTTGTCCTTGGGAGGGAACAGGGAAGATTTTACAAAGCTTTAATGAAGGCATCTTGGCCCTCTTAATGCCTGGCTGTCCCAACATTGATGAGGAAATGCACCAGCTTTTATGGAGTGTATGCTGCTGCCTGAGCCATCCTTACTTGTATTTGTTTTCATAAACATGCATTCCTTTGCTTGCAACTCTTTGGTGTTAGTGATAGAAGCAGAAGCGTAATAATAGCACAACACCAATACAGGTCTTTAAAACAAGACATTGACTGGATGACTTAACTGTTTCCAGTAACTTTTACTTAAAGTGAAATTTTTGTTGTCTTTTCCAATCCCATTTCAAAGGCAGCACATGGAACACTTGCAAAGACTTGCCACAGCTCCTACTACAGCCCAGAAGCATTAGGCTGCTAGGTCTGCTGTGTCCTTACATGGGGCGGTGTTCAGTGGACCTGTGGAGTTTACCCTGCAAATACCCCTCCACTGTTCTGTGGAGAGACCCATGACAGAGCTTACTGTTAGTTTCGAGTGATCCCTGTATATTCAGCCGTTTTCTAATATTTGTCTAGATAAATGATTGTCTCGTTGTCAGATGTTTGGACTATTCATTTAAATAGATAATACAGCATAATGAATCCTGTAGAAGTCAATCCAACGGCGGCTGTAGAGCAGCGGTTCCCAAACTCTTTGCCTGCATGATCTCATTTTCAGATTTATTGCTTTGCTTCCTGTGACCCCAGTCAGCATGGAGGATGCCACTTTGTAAAGCAAATGGCATCTTCTGCTCACGGGAGCATGACCCCATCTGCTGATGGCGCAATCCCATTTGGGGTTGCAACCCATAGTTTGGGAACAGCTGCTGTAGTCTTCAGTATGACCTTTCCTCTTCCCAACTCTCCTGTACAGCAGAAACAGTAATTTTCCTATGTCTTGGGTCTACTACTCTCACAGTTAGTCACTGGATTTGCCTTGTGTTAACCTATAGAATGTATGGCTTTGCACAGGGAATTCAGTTTGGCTGTGTAAATATGATAGCATGTTAACATATCCTGAACAACAGCGTGGCAGATACAAAGAAACTCCTCTTTAATTTACAATGGAAATATGTATATGTCCCTTAACTGTCTGTAGATTTGAAAAAAGTGAAAAATTGACCTATCACATTTCAGCTTGCATGTCCAGAGTGCTGAACTGTTCACTCTCACAGAGACGCTCTCCTCTTGTAGCTCTTTCTAGGAAGTTAGATTTTTACTTACTCTCCGTGTTGGGGGGGGGGGGGGGCGGGGAGAGAGAATTTAATTATAACTCCTATCTATAATTTCTTCCTTAACACATCAACATGTGCTGAGTTTGAGAATTTTAAAATATTCAGGGAATGGGAGTTAGCAGGGGTTGTTTAGAAAGAGCTACATTCAGTATTTATTTTTCAGTTACATAATGTAATAATTACCCTATTGATATTTATATTCTGCTGCTTATACACAAGTTTTTGTCAATTCTGTTTTGTTTTTATCATTTCATTACTGCAGAAACAAGTGACCAGATATGAGTAAGAAAATCTTGAGTTATAGTTGTACAGCATTATAGGAGCTTGTTGTTTTCCTAAGCTCTGTAACTCTAGTTCTGTTTAAGAGTAAAAGTGTTTGTGGTTAAGAAATTCCTTTGCTAAGCCTGCTTTTCCTTGCAATACTGCCACATTTTCCCTGAAAAGTGTAACTAGAAAACTAGAGCTCCCACAGCTAGGTGGACTCTGCTGGGAGAAAATGTCTAAGGACCTGGGGGGTTGCTGTTAAGGAGAAAGGTATGAATGTGGATGGCTAAGGGACACTTCCAATATAAAAGGATGTCACAACTGGTTCCAGTCCTATTCTCTGGAGGGGACACCAGTCTGTAATGAGTGGATCCAGCTACTGAAACCCACCTGCCTCAAAGCCCCCTGTGTTTGGGCAGTGACTTGTCACTGTTCTTAGCTCTGGCTCTGTAGCACACTCCAAGGTACAGATCCCAGTCTGATACCCTTCTTTGGCAGTAGGACCCGTTGGCTACCAGGATCCTGGAACTAGTTCCTGAGCCATCCCAAGCTCCCCAGTAATGAGTATAAGTGCAGGCTGAATTTTACCTTATTTAAAGACTTCGGGGTTTAGCCCACTGAAAGCCTAGTAATTAATTATTCTAATATATTTTAGAGATATTGATTCAAACTAAAATATGGAGCAGATATTTATATTTTCTTGTATTATGTGAGAAACAAATTAAGTAGTACTATATAGACTATATATAGTCTCTATACTATACTATACTATATTATATGACTCCCTGAGGCTGGTAGACAGAAAACACATAGTTCTTCTCTCCCCATGACTGATTGGTTTGTTGGACATCATCCAATTTCAAGCACATAAACACATTTTCAGAAAGGTTTACTGACCTGAAAGACTAAAGTCTTTAGTTTACTTGTTTAAAAGAGGAAGAGAAAGAGAGAGAACTCATCTGCCTTCCGATGGAGTTCAACAGAAGTATAGAAAATGGGGAGGAAAGTTTGAAAAACTAAATTTAGATGCAGCTGCTCTGCTCTTTGCTGCCCCGGTGCTCAGTGTAGCAGAACTGGCACTGAGTGTATTGACCCTGTCTTGTGGGTCTGCAAAGGGGGGGCCAGTACCTCATGCCCCTCTGAACGTACTGTGAGTTGGGGAAGCAGTGAATCGCCCTACATTTTTGCTGGTCTTATGCTGTAATTGGGTGTGACTAAAATGAGTTAAAATAATTAGCTAACAGTAGCGTGGCACTTGAGGATGTTCTGATGTTGTGTAAAAAGTTAAACGCCCATATTTTCAAATGAACTACAGGACTAAGGTGAATGTCTGGCTTATATAATTATCAGTCTGGAAATTTCTACCTAAAAATATTATTTATTTTCAAAATCACACATTTGTGGTATTTGCATGTACTGTTGGAACAAATAGATGTGTATTACTCAGGACACTAAATCTTGCTTAGCGTCACTTAATACATGTTTTTGTAAATTAATACAGTAGTACAGTGCGGTACTATTTATTTCTTGAGTGCCTCCCACTTAGTCACTTATCAGTGCGTGCTGGCAACTAGTACTGGAGAGCCACCTACTGGCCTGGCTTTGAGTAACACTTGTGACCAGTTAGTTAAATTTTCCCCAGTCTCCCTTGTCTGTGAAATCACGTGTCCCTTTCCCCCCCTTTAAATAGTTAATCAGTTTGTATTACTTTCAGGTTTTTCAGTATTTAATGTACTTACACATTTTTCAGTGTGCTCTTCTTTGGATCAGTTATGGACTGTATTACCTGTACCAGTTCCTGTTCTCAATATTACAAATACAAACAGTTTAAAAAGAATATACCAGCATACTAAATTCTTCTGTTAGATTGAAGCTGTATTTCTTATACTGCATTAGGTGGATGGGTTTTGTGTCGTGACTATGTATCTGAGACCTTCACTTTGAAACTTCAGCTACTTCATTTTTCCTAAACTGAAAGTGTGTTTGTGCTGTATTTCTCTATTGTGTGATATTTCCAGGCTGAGACGGCCTTCTTGATTGATTACTGTTTTAGGGAGTCATTAGTGTGGGTCTGTAATGTATTTTGTTCTGTTATCCTCTGTCTTTATTTCTTTGGAATGGTACTGCTTCTGACTGATAGTGAGTGATTTTAAGTCTCAGTGATTTTAGTAGGTTATCTTAGACATGAAACAGAGCTGGTCAGAAATTGCTAATTAAATAACATTGGTGTTGTAACAAGCCTGGAAGCAGGTCTCTGAGAGATTTGCAGGTCTGCAGAAAATAACACAGAAATAGTAAATGATATTTTGAATGCCAACAGCATGCACTCTACTTAGACATCAGGAAACATAGCAGCTTCACCAAGAGGCTTAAAAATCTAATATAGAGACAGACAAGGCAGTTCAGACATACTGTGTGTAGTGAGATGTCAATATGAATTGGAGGCAGCGTAGCAGTCTGGCAGAGACCCTTTTGAAAGGCTTTATGGGAAGGAATGTGGTTTGAGGTGGGATTTGAACAAAGAGGTCCTTCGGCACCCAAGAACATGAAGACTGTTGCAACCATAAAAGGTCACATGAAAGAAGTCTCAAACGCAGAACAAGAATACAAAGGGAAGCTTGGAACAAGCAATGGGAACCAATGAGGAGTAGGAAGAAATGAGAGCAGAGAGGTAAATAGGAGCAGTTTCAGGCATATGCTATGGAGGCTGACCTGTCCAGAGCATAAGGAAAGGGAAATTATTTTAGTTGTCTCCTTTCCCACAGAATGGAGGGAGAGAGGTGAGATGCAAGGAGGCCAGAAAGGAGGATAAAGCTATAGTCAAAGCAAGAGTTGACTGTATAGATAAGTTTCAGAGTAGCAGCCGTGTTAGTCTGTATCCGCAAAAATAACAGGAGTACTTGTGGCACCTTAGAGACTAACAAATTTATTAGAGCATAAGCTTTCGTGGGCTACAACCCACTTCTTCGGATGCATATATATGTTTCACTCTATATGCATCCGAAGAAGTGGGTTGTAGCCCACGAAAGCTTATGCTCTAATAAATTTGTTAGTCTCTAAGGTGACACAAGTACTCCTGTTATTTTTGTATAGATAAGGTTGGTAGTAGAAGGGATGGGGAGGAAAGGAGAGACTTTTAGGGCGATTGTAGAAGAAAAACCAACAAGAGTAGGAGAAGAAGGAGAGAGAGAGAGAGAGGAGTTCAGTATTATTTGACATCAAAACGGCAAGCCTATAAGAGGGATAGTAATTGTTGAAGGTGGTGGACAAAATAAGTTCATTTTTATTGACCTTGACCTTGAAGTGATGATGTGACATTCACATATTATAACGATAATCTGAGATCTGAGAATGGAGAGAGTAGAAAAGATGGAGAAAGAGGTGGGGGTCATTAGCATGGCGATGGAAGCTGAAAGTATGGGAATGGATAAAGCCACCAAGGGATAGAGCATAGAAAAAAGAGACAAATGGAGCCTCCTAGATTTTAAAAATATTTTAGGTGATTATCTAATATTATGATATTTACAATATCAGATGCTTTTTAACTGTTGGAACACCACATTCAACTAATTAATTAGTGGATTTAGCCCTCATTTGCTTAATGGACAGAGCACTGGCTATGGACTTAGGAAACCTTGGTTGTATTCCCAGCTCTGTAACTGGCCTGCAGGGTGACCTTGGGCAAGTCACTTCAGTTTTCTATGCCTCAGTTTCTCCAGGTGTAAAATGGGGACAATGATACCTCATTTTTAAAGCACTTTGAGAGCTACTGAAGAAAAGCACTATGTAAGAGCTAAGTGGTATTGTTACTATTTTAAAATACTGTGCCTTAAATAGAATTAAGCCATCGATGAATTTGCCTCAGTATTTTGTCAGAGGCAAAAAGGTACTTTTATCGTTGTAGATAGTCCATACCCATCAGCATTTTAAACTTGACAAGAGCTGTAAGCCAGGTACTGGATCTCATTGTTGGGATGCTGAGCCCTAATTTACGTAAACTTCATGAAGTATGCTGCAAAATTTTCAACTTAACTCTTCATTAAAACAATGATCATTCAGATGATAGACTTTAATCCTCCTGTCCTGTGTTTCCTTCTTTCTCCCATTTATTTCTTTTATAGTTTAATAGGGAGTTTTCCTCTTACCAGTTCAGGCCTCATTACTATCCCAACCCAGAATTGTTTGTGTTCATTCAAAATGTAGGAAACATTTTCAAAAACTTTTAATGTCAAAATATCCGAGCACTTGTTTAAAAACCATATAATCTTCCCTGTTGTGTTTGCTCTGTTTTGCTTTTGAAAGCAATGGGTCCTGTGCCGGATGTAGAGGTGCTTCCTTAGTGCTCCCTTGTACTAAACCCACCACTTCTGTTAAGCACTACAGTCAGGAAGCTTGCAATGTTACAACTTTATTAAACCTATGCATTTATGAACAATACCTTATTCTTATATGGCAGGCAATGGCATGCTTGTATGTACTATCTGCATACTTATGCATGTACAGATGCGCTATTTATATAGAACTTCTTTAACAGCTTTGGTGACAAGTGACGCTGCCACAGACATCTTGCTCTGGATCGGCAATGTACAAAGTGTCTCCAGAGTATCCCCCACTCCTACACCCAATGTTTCCACTCTCCTCCTTGCTGCTGGCGCTATGCTATCCAGGGCTTCCTTCATCTTACCAAAGGGAAATCTCAGATAACTGGTTAGCCAACTTTTTGGCTGTATTTGTGCAACTGGAGCAGCAGAAAGGAGCTAGAGAGGGGCCAAAATGTAGAAGCTAATATCTCTCTGAATCCTAACACCCTTCCTCGCAAAAGCTAGTGTATATGGGGTGATGGGGTATCACTTCCAGTGGGAATACAGGTATTTAAGCAAGAGTTTCCTCATAAATACCAGCAGTGCAATCCTGGCCCCATTTAAGTCAACTCCATTGTCTTCAGTGGGACTAGGAGTTCAGCCCTGGATTTTCAGGAATCAAAGGTTCTTCATATGTTAGTGTGAACAAAATTCAGTCACGCACCCATTCACAGAAATGGGTACAGATGTGGCTGGCCAGATCAAATAACGATTCAGAAATTCACAAACTTGTTATCTGTAAATCCTTTTCTACTGTTCACCTAGCTCTGGTGATAGTGAAAGAAACATAACTGCAAATGAGTTTAATATAGTAAATGTACAGTTGTAGTTTATTAATCACATAGGGTTGATATCATTAGTTGCTATACTATAAATGCTCGCTTTTTGGAACACAATGCATTCAGTACAAGTGCAGAATCAGTTATAAAGAATGAGCAAGGTATTTTCTACTAAACAAAGGGCCAGATTCTGCCACCCTTACATCAAGTAATATAAATGTGCAAATGCTGTCATTGATATCAGTAGGACTACTTCTGTAGTAGTTTTCCACACTGATTGAAAAGATATTAATAGGGACATTTGGGAGATGAGGAGCAGTTAAATCTCTCTGAAATACAATGGAGCAGATTATTTTTTTGTGTAAAAACGAACAAATTATTTTTTTGTGTAAAAACGAACAAAAATAATACCCAGTGAAATCAGCAGTCTAAACATAGGCTCAAGACATTCTATAGTCCATTTGCTGAGAAAGTGTCATGAGCTAAGGGAACAGAGAAGTGTATATATTTATGTAAAGAAGTCCAGTAACTGGGTCAAATACTTATTTTATGAATCAAACAAAATGGCTTCATGAAGCAGTTAGTGCAATAACATTCCACAAGTCTGTTGTTTGTCTTCAGTCCTTGTGGCTGGACTGAAAGATATTTTAAAAACTTACCATGGGTAGTTTGTAAGTTGTATGACACAAAGCCCAACTCTCCATACAGTTCAGCTTAGCAGATAAAGTGAAAAAATCTGTGGTCTTTGTAACTATTGTAAATTATTGTCATTTCATTCCTCTGTCTCCTATCTGTCTGACAGCACAGATATTTGCCTTATATTTGATGCCCTTCACACACACTGTCTCAGCCAGCCAGAATTACAATAGCGCAAACATGTTTGGTGTTGGATTGCTGTCTTTTTCTAAAAGGTAGAGTACTCTGTGTAATGAAGTATCAACAGTCCCTTTTTTTAAAGTCCAAGATGAAATAAACTATGGTTATGACCAGGTTATCTACAGACATGGAGTACTTTCCTTCCCCCGTGTGAGAGAGAAGCACTTTCAACTAGTGGTTGGAATGTGAGACTGGGAATCAGAAGATTTGTATTGTTTTCTAGTTTCTGATATGGACTCACTATGAGGCTTTGAGCAAGTAACTTGACCTGTAAAATGATCTGTGAGCTGTTCTGAGCTTCGTCCATGAAAAGTGTTTTATGAGATTAAAGTATTATTTTCATTACCATCTGTAACTGAGTCGAGTCTGGTTACTCTCAGATTGTTAAAGGAAAAGGGGAAATCCACTGATATCTACAAAGGAAAGCATCATCAGCAGGCTCCATCATTCAGAGTTCTCTCTGAAGTGCACACAGAGCAGTCCATCTGTCATAAATGAAGTGGGGGATAGCACCCTTTTATGGACACCCAATCAGCCAGTTAGCTGTAAAATCCCTGTGGTAGCTGTTCTCTGCTTGCTTTACCTGTAAAGGGTTAAAAGTCCCCCAGGTAAAGAAAAGGAAGTGGCCACCTGACCAAAAGAGCCAGTGGGAAGGTAGACCTTTTTAAAATTGGGAAAGAAACTTTTCCCTTTGTCTGTTGTTCTCTGGGCTGCAGGGACATGGAGCAGCAATGCTATAAGCAGAAATGCTGTGTAAGGTTTGAACCAGGTATGAAAAAGTATCTTCCATATCTAGAAGAAATAATTTGGATAGGGAATGTTTAGTTAGACGCTGTCAGGTTTATTTCTTATTTTGGCTTGTGGATCTCCTCTGTGCTAACCCCAGATGCTTTTGTTTGCTTGTAACCTTTAAGCTGAACCCCCAAGAAAACGATTTTGGGTGCTTAATTTTTGGAATTGTTTCTTTTAAGATCTAGCAAAAAGCCTAAGTTCCAGATGTAATTTTTTTCCTTTTTGTTTTTAATAAAATTTACCCTTTTTAAGAACAGGATTGGATTTTTGGTGTCCTAAGAGGTTTGTGCATGTTTGATTAGCTGGTAGCACAGCTAATTTCCTTTGTTTTCTTTCTCAGCTCTTCCCCGGGGTGGGTGGGTGAAAGGGCTTGAGGGTACCCCACAGGGAGGAATTCCCAAGTGCTCCTTCCTGGGTTCAAAGGGGTTTTTTTGCATTTGGGTGGTGGCAGCATTTACCAAGCCAAGGTCAGAGAGAAGCTGTAACCTGGGGAGTTTAATACAAGCCTGGAGTGACAAGTATTAATTTTTAAAATCCTTGCGGGCCCCCACTTCCTGCACTCGGAGTAACAGAGTGGGGATCCCAGTCAGAGGGAATAGTTGCCAAAAAGACCAAGAGGCCTGGTTTACATAACAAAATGTTACCGTGCTTGAATGTGATAGCAAAAACTGGCCTAATGCTGAACAGAATTTGGCAGTCATTGTAGACCTGGACAAATTGTGTTCAGCATTGTGGGTGCTAACATGAGTGTGCACAATAGTGTTTGAGAATAATACCATTTTTGTAGAGCTGACCATTCCAGAAACTTGTGGAAGTGCTATCAGAAGGATGGGCACATACATGGCAAGACTGTTTTTTCTCATGCCCTGCATAACATGGGTCACAGAATGGTGTTACAGTCCCACTGAATTGCTAATGCTGAGCGTTTTAAATAGAAAAACATTATTTAAATTGGCTCATCCAGGGAATCGAACTGCTTCCTTCAAAGGAGCAGTTCATGATGTTGAAAGCATCAGCATGTTTAAGAACAGATTTGGTTTTGATTAGCTGTAAATCAAAAGAGCAGGTTGAGAAAATAGCATAGCAGGAGAGCACTGTGCAGATAATGATAGAAAATATGAGAAGAGCTGTGTGAACCCTGTGTGAAATGAGTGAATGTTAGGACTGGCAAGATTTTTTTTTTTAGACTTAATCTTATTCTTTTCTTTTGGCTCAGCACCCTGGTGCCCAGCACCCTTCAAGATTTCTCCACAAGAGAATTTAATTTTCAACTATTATATCCAATAGGCAAGGTATTCTTCCTTCTCCTTGTGCTGCCAGTTATTGCTGATATCAAAGGGATAGGCACAAATGGAAACATTTTATTGGCAATTGTAACCTTTCTGCCAGAAGCAGATTACGTGATGCATTTTGGAAGGAAAGTGCAGTACGGTCTATAGCACTGGGCAAGCAATGCAATTGCTTCACGTTAGCATGAGACGCCGTACTTTTTATAGATTATTAGTAACTTGGTTTTTGTGCAGCAATAGGTGAGAAAGGAGAGAACAATGTTTTTTATATTAAAGACAACCCTTGAAATAGTTCACTTGTATTGCTGCTTTTGCTAAGAAAGGATTACTTGGCTGTCACACGCATCTGCATTTAAAAACTGTTGTAGTAAGAATAGAGGGGGCATTTGGGATCTCCAACTGTGCCCTGCAGTCTCTGGAGACTAGTGGAAAGAAACCATTGTGAGATGACAAAACAGCCAGACCACATGAGATGCACAGTTTAGGAAGGTTACAACTGATGGATTTAATTGAGTATGAAATAGGGAAGCAGAAACTCAGTATTTATTTTTAGTGTATTGTAGGGTAATGTGTTCAAGGTATTTATCTAAAATTCATACAGTATAGTTTAAAAGATTTAAAAGATTACATTAAAATATTTAGTATTTTCTCAGGTCTCATCTCTGCTAGGAGAATCACAAATCCATCTTTCTAATTTAGACTCAGGCAAGCACTTCCACTGCCATGTCATCCACTCTGCAGTAAAAACTTCTGCACCCTGTCTACCCTAAAGCATACGCTGTTGGTAACACTGATGCAGCTATACCAGGGCTTCAAAGGTTATAAATATCTTAAATAAATAAATGTCTGTAAATAAAAGCGTCCTCATGGCAGAAAATGTTAAAAGCAAATTGTGCAGGAACAACTGTTCTCTGATTTAATACATCTTCTTGCTACTGAATGAATGTGTGGGAACAAGGTGAAGTAACAGTTCAAGTGCTGAATGTGCTAACAGCTGAGATTTAAGGCAGTAATTACATCTGATGTTGAACAAGCAGGTAGCACAATGTCTTCTTCATAGTAAACAATTATGATGAGAAGGACTATCTTAATTTTGACAAGAAGACAATTGAAAAGGAAAAAAAACAGTGGTTCAAAATGAGGACTGTGTACAACACTTCGAAAACTAACTATGCTTATATTGAATAGATGTGTTCTGCTGTGGGGAAAAATGAAACCAGTTGAACTATTATTTTAAAGTGATACGTGAACAGAGCTATGAGAACTGATTCATCTTCTCATAGGTCTCACACCCTCAGATACTACAGTGATGATCATACAGATATGCAAGTCTAGAGAGCAGAAGTCATAGCAAGAATCTCACAAACCAAGCGCTACAGCGGAAGCTCAGTGATGTCAAGGGGAGTTTTGCATGCTGTGCCAGGAGAATATCTTAGTGGGGGTGGGACTCATTTCCCAGTTAATATTATTTTTGCCTTTGAATTATATTAGAGCAAGGCCTGAGTTACAAAGGTTAGTTCCATTAGGTCTCAACTTTCCCATAGTTCAAGGGTGTTTTGGGTCCGGATTCAAGTCAATTTCCAGTCATAATTTAAACACATTGCAGCCCTGGAATCATTCTATATGGTGAGTAGGGCAGAGTTCCACTCGGTGATAGACAGTTCTGGTTCTATTATCTCCATACACCTCCCTGCCTTCCCCCCCCCCCCCAGCTCCATGGAAGTGGAGAACTCCTAGTTAAGAATACTGAACCTGTGTATTCAGAGAAAATAAATTCAGGTAAACATCCATTTCTCTTTATAATTCATGCAGAGGTTTAATAACATGTTTTACAGCAGATGACAGTTTACATTTACAAATACTAGTAAATAAGGCAGGATATTCCATATCATACAATTATCCAGTGGAAATCAAGCATAGCACTAATGAAGAGTACTGTGGCCACCTTGAAGGTTTAAGCATGAGATTTTGATTGATTTTGTTCTATTGTTTAGTGGATGCCATACACTAGGGAGAAGGAATGAGTCATAAAATCATAGAATCAAAGAAGATTAGGGATGGAAGAGACCTCAGGAGGTCATCTAGTCCAATCTCCTCAAAGCAGGACCAACACCAACTAAATCATCCCAGCTAGGGCTTTGTCAAGCCAGGCCTTAAAAACCTCTAAGGATGGAGATTCCACCACCTCCCTAGGTAACCCATTCCAGTGCTTCACCACCTTCCTAGTGAAATAGTGCTTCCTAATATCCAACCTAGACCTCCCCCACTGCAACTTGAGCCCATTGCTCCTTGTTCTGTCATCTGCCACCACTGAGAACAGCCGAGCTCCATCCTCTTTGGAACCCCCCTTCAGGTAGTTGAAGGCTGCTATCAAATCCCCCCTCACTCTTCTCTTCTGCACACTAAATAACCCCAGTTCCCTCAGCCTCTCCTCGTAAGTCATGTCTTTTGAACTGGTCAGAGTAGCAACTAAATGCAGGGAGGCTGTGTCTGATGGGGGGCAGTACTGGAGAAGGGACAGAAAAATGTCTAGTATTTGAGGTGCATAGGGAACAGAGCGGAGAATAAATGGGTGGCGGTAAAGAGAGAGTACTAAGGGAGAAGCAAATCCAGGGAGCATGTTGAAGATGAGGAGGGAGGTTATTTTGCTGGAATCTAAATTCAGGCTCTCAGACTGCCTGGTGATGAGGGCAGTATAAAAGCCTAGCTAGGTGGATGGATGGGATATCATAACCAGCTTTGTGGAAGATGTTGTAACATCTGATTTCTCACTGCAGATAAAAGGGGAAATTCTCCCTTCTGTGCCAAGTAGGCCCAGAAGCTGGAGTGTAGCTGGAACGGCAGAGATAGAGCTACTTCATTGCTTCTATGGCAGCCTTAGGGCTGCAATCGTTTCTGCGTGGGTTGAACCCCCTCTTTTCCCCCAAACAGAGACACTCATCCTGTGAAGGGCTGAATGACTAAGGGACCCACATAGTCACAGATTTACAGACACCCCCAAATGTCCCACCAGGCATGTACATTAAACTCCTGCAGTGCTGAGCACCACAACACAACCTCAGTACGGATCTCCTGTGTGGATTTTGCTAATCTCATCCCCTCCCTCCAT
This sequence comes from Emys orbicularis, assembly GCF_028017835.1. Taxonomy (NCBI): domain Eukaryota; kingdom Metazoa; phylum Chordata; order Testudines; family Emydidae; genus Emys; species Emys orbicularis. The sequence continues at coordinate 19,623,472 of NC_088690.1, forward strand.
GTACCCAGGGGCAGTCATGACCAGGAGGGGAAGGGTGAAGTTAGCCCCAAAATGAATAATTTTATATTTACTCAGTCTCTGGGTATTAGACATTTTAGGTTAAAGAGTTATTTTATGTGAAGTCTCAAGAGGCAGCTTTACAGGGTCAAATCCTGAGATCACTGAGCACCCACAATTCCTATTGATTTTAATTGGGTGTTGACACTGCTCAGCATCTTTCAGGAACTGGCCTATCAACACCTGATTTGTCTTGTATAATAAATAATATGTCCAGGACAGGCACTCTGAGTCTGTCTTCTCCGTCCTGTTTTTGCAGTGATATGATAAACATTATATTGGATATTAGTGATGATGAAAGAATGTCTGGTTTTAAGTACACTCATTTGCAGATTAAAAAAGGCCATTCAGAGAAAATAACAAGCTGTTCTGATAATATGAAACAGGTGCACAAAATTAGAGAGCATCTAGAAGAGGCCATTAATGTAAAGCGCTGAAGATGTAAGTAACTGCATTTGCCAAGGACCCTTTAGGAAAGCACACTTAATGAATCTGAAAATCTAACCAGGATATTAGTTGCTGTCTTGTGGGGAAGAGATTTTGGTCACTGTAAGATGAGCTTTATCATTAGCAGCGTCTGTCAGAATCACCTGAAATTCCACTGCAGGGAGCAATGATGAGCACCATAGCAACTATGGAAATTTGTATTTTTCACTGGAGTGTGTTAAATGGCCAAAAAAAAAAGGACCCTTGGATGCGTTTGTGGAACTCAGAACAGAATGTAGTCTATATATTATGTAGGATTGAGTCTCTCCTTCTCAGGATAAATGGTTTTGTCACATGAGCAAAAAATGTATAAAAACTGCCTTGTTAATGGGCTTGATTTTATATATTTTTATTCTACATCTTGAGACAGTATGCAGATTGTAATGAGACCAAGAAGTGGCACAGCAACCACAGGATATGCAATCAGGATTCAAATGAAATTCAGAATGTTAGACCAAGTCTCTCCTTTTTTCTGAAATTAAAGCAAGACCCTGCCATGGACTTCAATAGGACCTGGAAGTAGAAATATAATTAGCATGTTGGTAGGAGACACCCATGGTCTGATGAAGAAATTGGATTAGGAACTCTGTGTATGCATTCCAGACCCAGTCTCTTCCTCAGGCCATGAGGATATATATACTTTTTTGTTATTCCCATAGAAAGAATTGTGACAAATCCTGTTCTAAGGAGAAAATCTAGGAACTCGTACCTAGCATTCTGCTTGGGTAGACCATGTGCTGAGCCTAGCAGCCTGCTAGGCAAGGCTGAGAGCTTCTTAACGAGGCTTTGTTCCCTAAGCCCTTTAGCACCCATCAACCCTTAACCAGGGGGCGGGACTATACAGGAAGACCGGGGCTTTAAAAAGCCCACTCCTAAGTGACCAGAGGAGCTAGCGAAAAGGAGCAGCTAACAGGGGAGTTTTGTGAGGGAGTTTAGAGGGGGAACCTCAGGGGGGGCTAGATACACTTAATATTCCTTAAACTTAAAGCCAAAAATACCCCCTGATAAAAACAGATCAACAACAACAAAGAAATGAGCTTCAGGAGTAAAAAGAGAATGCAGGCAGAAGTCCAGCAACAGAGTGGGGGCTACCCAGTTTATTGCACCCAATGCAGCATGTATGATTATCTGCCCTATGGGCAGGTAGCGTATGTGTGCATTCGGTGCAAGGAGCTCTTGGCCCTCAAAGACCATGTACGGGCTTTGGAGACCAGAGTGGCTGAACTGGAGGAGCTAAGGGAAACAGAGAGGTACATAGATGAGACTTTCCGGGACACAGTAGAACGGTCCCATCCTCCGTCTGACAGCCTCTGTGCTGCTGAGGAGGATGAAAGTCTCAGGGAAGGAGAACATCCAACTGGAGCAGAGGGAAACAATCCCATAGTTGGAATCCTCCTTCCAGATGATGATGTGGTATCCTCTCGCACTGAGGATACCTCTCTGTGGGAGGGCACTCCTGTTATTAGGAAGAGACAGGTATTAGTAATGGGCAATTCGATCATTAGAAACATAGATAGCTGGGTTTGCGATGACTGGGAGAACCGCATGGTGACTTGCCTGCCTGGTGCAAAGGTTGCGGACCTCTCGAGACATCTAGATAGACTTATGTGCAGTGCTGGGGAGGAGCTAGTGGTCGTGGGTACCAATGGCATAGGGAAGGATAGGAGAGAGGTCCTGGAGGCCAAATTTAGGCTTCTAGGTAAGAGATTGAAGTCCAGGACCTCCATGGTAGCATTCTCTGAAATACTTCCAGTTCTACACACAGGGCCAGTTAGACAGGCAGAACTGCAGGGTCTCAATTCGTAGATGAGATGATGGTGGAGGGAGGAGGGGTTTAGATTTATTAGGAACTGGGGAAACTTTTGGGAAAGGGGGAGCCTATACAGGAAGGATGGGCTCCACCTAAACCAAAATGGAACCAGATTGCTGGCACTTTAAAAATAGCTCTATGACCTTTTTAATTTTAACTAAGGGCTGGGGAAAGCTGACAGGTGCAGAGGAGCACGTGGTTCAAACAGAGACATCCCTTACGGGAGGAGGATCTATTAATGGAGATTCTCTATGTCCTAGTAAGGAGGAGAGGAGGAGAAACAGTCAAATGAAAAAAAGTCCCATTCAATTACATCATGTAATAGCAGACAGCTAAAAAGTGACAAGTTTTTGAAGTGCTTATATACCAATGCTAGAAGTCTAAATATAAGATGGGTGAACTAGAGTGCTTCGTATTAAACGAGGATATTGATATAATGGGTCTCACAGAAACTTGGTGGAATGAGGGTAATCAATGGGACACAGTAATACCAGGGTACAAAATATATCGGAAGGACAGAACAGGTCGTGCTGGTGGGGCAGTGAAAGAAAGCATAGACTCAAATGAAGTAAAAATCTTAAATGAACCAAACTGTACCATAGACTCTCTATGGATAGAAATTCCATGCTCTAATAATAATATAGCAGTAGGGATATATTACTAACCACCTGACCAGGATGGTGATAGTGACTGTGAAATACTCAGACAGATTAGAGAGACTATTAAAATAAAAATCTCAGTAATAATGGGGGATTTCAACTATCCCCATATTGACAGGGTACATGTCACCTCAGGATGATGGGATGCAGAGATAAAGTTTCTTGACGCCTTAAATTATTGCTTCATGGAGCAGCTAGTCCTGGAACACACAAGAAGAAAGCCAATTCTTGATTTAGTCCTAACTGGAGCACAGGATCTGGTCCAAGAGGTGAACATAGCTGGAGCGCTTGGTAATAGTGACCATAATATAATTAAATGTAACATCCCTGTGGCGGGGAAAACACCACAGTGGCCCAACACAGTAACATTTAATTTCTGAAAGGGGAACTACACAAAATCGAGGAGGTTAGTTAAACAGAAATTAAAAGGTACAGCGCCAAAAGTCAAATCCCTGCAAGCTGCATGGAAACTTTTTAAAGACACCATAGTAGAGGCTCAATTTAAATGTATGCCCCAAATTAAAAAACATAGTAAGAGAACCAGTAAAGTGCCACTGTGGCTAACCAACAAAGTAAAAGAAGCAGTAAGAGGCAAAAAGGCATCCTTTAAAAAGTGGAAGTTAAATCCTAGTGAGGAAAATAGAAAGGAGCATAAACTCTGGCAAATGAAGTGTAAAAATATCATTAGGAAGGCCAAAAAAGACTTTGAAGAACAGCTAGCCAGAGACTCAAAAAATAATAGCAAAAAAATGTTCAAGTACATCAGAAGCAGGAAGCCTGCTAAACAACCAGTGGGGCCACTGGACAACCGAGATGCTAAAGGAGCACTCAAGGACGATAAGGCCATTGCGGAGAAACTAAATGAATTATTTGCATTAGGGCTGTCAAGCGATTAAAAAAATTAATCATGATTAAAAATAGTAATTGCACTGTTAAACAATAATAGAATACCATTTATTTAAATTTTTTGGATGTTTTCTACATTTTCAAATATATCGATCTCAATTATAACACAGAACACAAAGTGTACAGTGCTCACTTTATATTTATTTTTATTACAAATATTTGCACGGTAAAAAACAAAAGAAATATTATTTTTCAGTGCACCTAGTACAAGTACTGTAGTGCAATCTCTATCATGAAAGTTGTACAAAAAATAACTGCATTCAAAAATAAAGCAACGTAAAACTTTAGAGGCTATAAATCCAAGAGAGATCCGGTGGATATAGTGTACTTAGCTTTTCAGAAGCCCTTGACAAGGTCCCTCACCAAAGGCTCTTCAGCAAAGTAAGCTGTCATGGGATAAGAGGGAAGGTCCTCTCATGGATCGGTAACTGGTTAAAAGATAGGACACAAAGGGTAGGCATAAATGATCAGTTTTCAGAATGGAGAGAGGTAAATAGTGGTGTCCCCCGGGGTCTGTACTGGGACCAGTCCTATTCAATATATTAATAAATGATCTGGAAAAAGCAGTAAACAGTGAGGTGGTAAAATTTGCAGATGATACAAAACTACTCAAGATAGTTAAGTGCCAGGCAGACTGCAAAGAGCTACAAAAGGATCTCTCAAAATAGGGTGACTGGGCAACAAAATGGCAGATGAAATTTAATGTTGATAAATGCAAAGTAATGCACATTGGAAAACATAATCCCAACTATACATATAAAATGATGGGGTCTAAATTAGCTGTTACCACTCAAGAAAGAGATCTTGGAATCACTGTGGATAGTTCTCTGAAAACGTCCAATCAATGTTCAGCAGCAGTCAAAAAAGCAAACAATGTTGGGAATCATTAAGAAAGGGATAGATAATAAGACAGAAAATATCATATTGCCTCTATGTAAATCCATGGTATGCCCACATCTTGAATACTGCGTGCAGATGTGGTCGCCCCATCTCAAAAAAGATAAATTGAAATTGGAAAAGTTTCAGAAAAGGGCAACAAAAATGATTAGACGTATGGAACGGCTTCCATATGAGATTAATTAGACTGGGACTTTTCCGCTTGGAAAAGAGATGACTGAGGGGGGATATGATAGAGGTCTATAAAATCATGACTGGTGTGGAGAAAGAAAATAAGGAAGTGTTATTTATTCCTTCTGAAAACACAAGAACTAGGGGTCATCAAATGAAATTAATAGGCAGCAGGTTTAAAACAAACAAAACAAAGAATTTCTTCACACAACGCACAGTCAACCTTTGGAACTCTTTGACAGAGGATGTTGTGAAGGCCAAGACTATAACAGGGTTCATAAAAGAACCGGATACATTCATGGAGGATAGTCCATCAATGGCTATTAGCCAGGATGCGCAGAGATGGTGTCCCTTACCTCTGTTTGCCAGACGCTGGGAATGGGAGACAGGGAATGGATCACTTGATGATTACCTGTTCTGTTCATTCCCTCTAGGGCACCTGGCATTGGCCACTGTCGGAAGACAGGATACTGGGCTAGATGGACCTTTGGTCTGACCCAGTATGGCCGTTCTTATGGAGTGTTGCATTTCTGCAGGGATCACATGAGAGAGACTGTGGAGTAGCTCTGCAGCCACTCTGGGTCAGTTACTTCTCCCCAATGGTTCTTTGCTGCCCCAAGGTGACCTTGAGGGAGGGCAGGAGGATCTACTGAGCCGTGGATCCTCTGACCCCTCCCACCTAATAGAGCAGACCCTCCTCATCCCAAATCCTGTGCAATAGGAAACACACCAGTCCTTCTCCCCAGGAAATCTCTTTGGCTATGAAGGTACTAATGGGATTTGCCCCCTAAATTAGGTCAGTGCAATCACTTTGAATTCAGTGGGGTTTCAGCATGTAAAAGAGCAGAATGTGGGCAATTTGTGGGTTTGTTTTTTTTATTAATTCTGTTGTGTTTTCCAGCACGGTGCGTAGGACTTAGTTGTATTTTACATTCAAGCAGAATTTCTCTTGGCATTTCATTGTGTTATTCCTCTGTTTATTGATTTGTTGCATTAATAGTTTTTGCATCTGTGATTGAAGCAAGTGCCTCAATCAGCAGGTGTCTAAGCAAGCTACTGCTAACTTGTGCCATCTACTGGCAGTCTCTGTTCTAACTGTTTATTATGGTTTTATTAGGGCTTGAAATGCAGAAGGACTGAGGGAGAATGCAGTTCCCCTTGTTAAAATAAATTATGTTACTAAATACAAACATAAGGCAAAAGGCTTCCCTAGTTCTATTATTATTATTACTTTTTATTTTATTCGAGATATTTCTCTAATATAAATGAGAATATTTTGTAATAATAACAGCAATACCTAGCTTTTTATATAGCATTTTTCAACCATAGAAGAAGACAAGATCCCTTTTAATTCTGTGTTCCCTGCATACCCAACATTCCCAATGACTCCTAGGAGTTTCCTTAATAAGACAGAGTAAATATGAAGGGCTTGAATGTACCTAATGGCACAGCCACATTGCCCCAGAGGGAGTACAAGTAGCCATTCTATCTTCTCCCAGGACTCTGTGGCATTGCAGAAGTAACACACACACTGCTTTTAGGGTTTCCACTTACTACTCCAGTGTGGCCAGCCAGCTCCTTGGGTTGGTGTATAGGGAAGCTGTGCCATTGCCTCCTCGATGTTCCATCTCACTCTTTTTGGGGGGGACATGCCCTCCCAGGACAGTAGGCTCAGAGCAGCCCCTGTTCTCCCTCAGATGCAAAGACTGCAATTCTGCCTAGCCCTTATGCAGGTGTGGGGTGAGAAGGGGTTTCTCCCTCCCCACTGTGGACCCATGTAATGGCCAGGATTGGCCCTGATGGAACAGCAGTTCACAGGATGTGGTAAAATTCTTCTCTTTTTCTTGCTTCTAACCTGAATACGTTCTTGGTTTTGTTTTCATGTCAGTCTTACTCTTTGATGACTAGCAGTGTCCGTGGAGTTTCCCTTTTGATCTATTATTTTGTTTCTGTTGTTGTTCAATGATCTTTGGAATGTACTCAACCCAACTAATGTCTGGTTGATGATTCATGCTTGTTCCTGAATTGCACAGCTGTGTCTGTTTCTTTAAAAATAAAAAGGCCTCAGGGATTATAAAAAGGCCATTTGTCTCAATAAGTCTTTCTACAGTAGGAATCTACCCTAACCTTTTTAATAGGTCAGCAATTCAGTCTTTGCTTTTCAATTATTTTCTTGCATATAGACTTTAGTTTACACAAGTCAATAGTTAACAAACGCCTATTTTACCATAGATTATAAAGCCAGAAGGGTCCCGGTGGTCATCTAAAGTGACCACCTGTGTAAAACCAAAGGCCATAGGGCTTTTCTGAATTAATTCCTGTTTGAACTAGAGCAGATATTTTAGAAAAAATCCAATCTTGATTTAAAAATTGCCAGTGATGGAGAATCCACCATAATCCGTGGTAAATTGTTCCAGTGGTTAATTACCATCGCTGTTAAAATTAGCACCTTCTTTCTAATGTGATCAAGATGGCGGCGCTGCCTAGAGCTCCCGTCCCCAGGGTGCTCGTCTGTGTGAGGGCAGTGGCTGCCATGGAGGCCCGGGTGGAGGGAGAGGCCACTGCTGGGAGCCCCCCAGCCTCTTTGAGCTGAGTGGGGTGGTGGTGAGTTCCGCCATGGGGACCCTGGAGAGAGAGATTTGGGGTAAGGGGGGTGTGGGGGTCCCAGGCCTGTGCAAATGCGGGGGGAGGGAGGGGAGGGTTGGGGTCCTAGGCCTGTCTCAGTGCAGTGGGGAGGGGGGTTTCACGTCTGTCCTAATGCAATTTGGGGAGGGATCGTCTGAGTCCTGGGCAGTGGGGGGGATACGGGGGTGCGTGTCTTAGCCCTGTTCCGGTATATATATGTGTGTGTGTGTGTGTGTGTGTTGGAGGCGGGTCCTAACTTGGGAGGATGTCACAAGTGTTTCATGGGGAGGTGGGGGTCCCAGGCCTGTTACAATGCAGCGTGTGTGGTGGGACCAGAGTTAGGTTTGTGACATCTGTGATGGCAGCACATTGAGCGCTGAGTGTCCCAGAGTTACCAGGACATCCCCATCCCCAGGGTCTTTGTGAGGAAGGTTTGATACCTATAAGGCATCACTGTGGAACCTGACTGGACCAACTTGTGCATGGACACAATGTTGATGGGGTCTTGTCTCTCTATTTTAAGTGCAAGTGCCAAAATGCACATTTATGTGAACATAATCCACGCACCAGAGTATTACCCTAGTAGAGACTTCAGTCTCCATTTTATTTTGTTGTCTTTCTAAACTCTTTGCCAGAAGCTGGGAATGAGCGACAGGGGATGGATCTCTTGATGATTACCTGTTCTGTTCATTCCTTCTGGGGCACCTGGCACTGGCCACTGTCAGAAAACAGGATACTGGGCTAGATGGATCTTTGGTCTGAACCAGTAGGGCCATTCTTATGACTTTGGCTAGCTTCAACTTCCAGCTACTGGATCTTGTTATATCTTTGTCTGCTAGATTGATGATTGCTATGATCAAATTTTACAATTAGGGTATGTGTGTCTTTTAACTAGATGTCTGTAAATACCATTGTTATTGAGCTGAGCTTTTTCTGTTGATTTTCTGTGCACAAATAAGGATATGTACTGAGTCATTCATAAAAGAAAACTCTGATATTTATTCAGCTATATATCATTTTGTAGATGTACTTAAGCTATTATATTGTTAAGTGCCATAATATAGCATGGTGATTATAGGAATCTCCTTCATTGCATACTGTATAAACTAGTGCTGTGAGTTTGGCTTTCACAGGAACCTTAACCACGTCACATATCTTAATATTGTTCTTTGTGTTTGTCATTTTGTAATGCCTTAAGGAGTCATTTACTTGCCAGAATAAATCTTGAGCTAAATAACTTGTTGCATATCCAGCTTCAAGGAACTGAAAGGCTAGAAGAAGATCTGGTCTTGTATTTTTCCAGTCCAATATGTGGTTTCTAGAAGCATTAAAATTGTGAAAAATCTGAACCCAAATACAAATGTACATAATGGTACATTTATGCTTCACCTGCCCAGTTCTCGTGCACAATGTATTGCTACTGGTACTTTATCAGTTGTTGTTTTATGAATAAATACATGATATTTGGTACACCTCTACCTCGATATAACGCTGTCCTCGGGAGCCAAAAAAGCTTACCGCGTTATAGGTGAAACTGCATTATATCGAACTTGCTTTGATCTGCTGGAGTGCGCAGCCCCGCCCCCCCGGAGCACTGCTTTACCGTGTTATATCCGAATTCGTGTTATATCGGGTCGCGTTATATTGGGGTAGAGGTGTATATTAAATAAACAGTTCTTCAAAAATGTTTCTGGCACGAATTGCCACACTAGAGTAGGCAGCATATACTTCTGATGCTTTGGCTGTTACTGCTGTTTCAAGGCGAGTTGCTGTAGTCACACCCTATTCTGTTAGATAACAGCTTGGGGGTAACATTGTGACTCATTGCTTGTCAAGAAAAAGAATTCTAATTTTAATCTATGAGCGGCTGAAGTGTTTGTGCAAAAAGTAACACTAAGTATATGCTTGGTGCCTGGTGTTTGGAAGGGGACGGTAGTATGTGTCACCACAGTAACTCTCTGTGCTTTTGCTCAGCTGTTGGAATGATCTGAATATCATAACAAGTAGAAAAAGGCCAAAGCCACAAAGTTCAGATCTAAGCAGACGTCCAGATCTGAATCTGGCTTGCCTAAAAGCTTGAGGATCCTTGGATCTGTAGTTTTTGTTCAACCCATAATGGAAATAGGGGAGTAGCAAGTTTGGGGGGAGGTTGTTGAGATCCTGAATTTTTTGGTTGATCCTGATCATCCTGTCTCTAATAACAGTTCATTTCTGTACTGTGAGATTCTCATTCTCTCTCTGCAAGACCTCTCAAGTAGCCTGGCTTGCACTGGGATTTCTTTGCATATCTAGCTGCTCAAAAAAAAATCTCCATACAGTTCATAAGGGTGATGCTTCCAAATGCATAACTTAGTTCACAAAGAGAGAAAATATTAAAACCATAGTCACTGATTTTCTTCAAAAAGCCTTTTTTTTAAACCCTCAGGTCCCTTAGACATCTGTAGCTTTGCTATCTTTCTTGCATACTTTACCAACCTTCCTGTGTCGTATCTCAGCAATGCCTCTCCTCATTTGCTGGAAATTAAGGTTGCTTTCAGGCATAACTCAAACCCTCCAGACAGAGGAAATAACATGTTTAATAAAACCTTAAAATAAGAAGTGAAGGGAAAAGTCTCCTGTGTTCCTTGCCACCTTTGCATTGCCTGCAATGCTGTCAGTGATGCACCCACACAGCCTATAAGGGTTTCACTTCCAACTTCAACAGTCACGAAAAGAAATACTCACCCTAAACTTCATCCAACTCACACTCTAATGCACAACCTTAACAGTGACCTCATGCCCTGTTGTATAACAGGTTGGCACATCTGATCAGCCTTCCTGTGTAGTAGCTCAGCAATGCCTCGCTTACTATTTATTTATTTTTACAGATGTCAAGAGCATGTTGTGCATTTTACAAGACAAATAGATAAAGGAGCTCCCCACCCAAAAGAACTTACAGTCCATCATTAGATAGGACAAGTGTAGGTAGCAGCCAGCTGAAGGGAAGGAGGAGGAGGACCGGGATTACAGTAAGGAAATCCTCCAGGTACTCAGTTTAGGCAAGGTGGTTAAAATAAATGTTTTGGATTTTTTAAAACAATTATTATTATTGTTTACTCACTTCCTGAATGAGGAGAGAGTAGTGGCTTGGTGGACCAGATTGGCCTACAATTATTCTGTCTACAATATTATGGCTTACAATTGGAGATATCACTTTTTAGTTTAAATTTGAACACCAATTATAAAACACTGATCAAACTTTTCAAGAATCAGTTTTATGAAATAAATACTGAAAAACCAGAAAGGGGCAAGGTTTTTTTATAGAATCCCTGCCTCCTTTTCATGAACTATGGTAGGGTTACCATATTTCCACAAGCAAAAAGAGGACACTGAGGGGGGAGGAGCCCCGCTCTAGCCCCGCCCCTGCCCTGCCCCGCCCCCATCCACTCCCTCCCACTTCCCACCCCCTGACTGCCCCCCTCAGAACCCCCAACCCCCCCCCCCCCCCATCCCCTGACCAGGGCCAGCTTTAAAGAGCCCAGGAATTGGGCTGCACTCCGGCCGGGGTCGCGGGGCTTGGGGCCGGGCCGGTGGTGCTCAGCCGGGGTTGGGCCGGCGCGCTCGGCCGGAACCGGGGCCGCCGCCCTGGGGCCCGAGCTGGAGCGGCTGGGGCCGGGGGTGCTCGGCCAGGGCCGGGCTGGAACGCTCGGCCGGAACCGGGGCCCGAGCCGGGCCCGAGCCGCTGGGGCCAGGGCCGGAGCCGCTGGGGCCACCGGGCACCGCTCGGCCTGGGCCAGAGGGAGCCGCTCGGCCAGGGCCGCGCCTCCCCGGAGCTCTCCTCCCCCCCCCCGCCCCAGCTTACCTGCTGCTGCCGCCCGTCTGCCCCTGCTTCTTTTCAGACTTCCCGCGAAGATCTGATTCGCGGGAAGCGGGGGAGGGGGAGGAGCAGGGGGGCGGAGCATTCAGGGGAGGGGAGGAGGGGGGAGACAGCTGTGGGGCCGGATGGCGTGGTAAGGCTGCAGGGGATGGGGGGAGCAGGGAAGGGGCTTTGGCTGCCTGTCTATAAATAGACGACCGGGGGGAAATCCTGGACATTTTTAGATTTTTAGAAATCCCCCCCGGACGGCTATTTATAGACCAAAAAGCCGGACATGTCCAGGGAAATCCGGACATATGGTAGCCCTAACTTTGGGATCAGTTACATGCACCCATTATTACTTCCTATTCATGATTCCTGTTTCAGTTGTGCATAGCAGCGATGTGGTGAGCACTTGAGTTTTCTATGGTTACATGCCATATGGGAATACAAACACGAAATAAGATGGCTCCACAAAGGTGTTATACATATTTATTGTAATGTTTGTGTTTATTTCATTGCTAATGGAACGACTGATGTCTACTCAAATTTCTGCAGTCACAATTTAAGTAAACCTTTAGAAAAGAATGATCTACGAAGTTGCAGGACACTAAAGTAGCCAAAACAAACACTGCAAATAAAAAAATATATAGACCCCAAACTCACACCCGCATTAATAAACAGTAAAGTTACTTTATCTCAAATCATAGTCACAGCCGTTGATTTCAATGGGACTATTTGCATATAAGGGGAACACAATTTAGCCATGTATAATAACAATCAGGGTTTGACATAAACCTAAAAAAGCAAGAAAATACAGTCTGAATTTATCCTTAATTCATTTTGGTTTTGCTTGGATATTGCAGCACAGATGGTATTTACATCAGTCAGATGGGTTCCAAAAACCCAACCAAAACAGGCCGACTTGCTTATTTTGGGAGCTTATGAGGGGTGTCTCCTACTAAAATGTCCAAAGTGACTTCTACCACATGCTGCAACAGCCAAGTTATAAACCCATAAGGGAGTGGGTGTATAATGGAAACGGTGACAGAAGATTTTAAATAAACAACAAACTCCATTTTGCTCAACCTAGCAGTTTGAAAGTGGATGAGCTAAAGAAGTATTTCTCACAATGGTTAAGCTGTGAAATGTATTTGAAAATGCAGGCCACAATCTTCAAACTTGGTTGCCTGAAATTAGGCACCTAAATAAGTGACCTGACTTCCAGAATTGTTGAGGATGCGTAACCTTGACTGATGTCTGTGGTTGGCTGCAGTGCGGATTATAGTTGCTGAGCTGCATGCATTCTAAAGGGAAATATTACACTGCATATGGATAGCATAGTTCTTCAAGTCCTTCCCCATATTTGTACCTTCAAATGAGTATGGTGGGATTGGTATTCAACTATTTCAGGCTTTCCTGGTACATATTTCCTAACAGTAAACTTTGTACCATTCTGAAGTCAACTATTTTATGTGTATCTGTGTTAAGCCTTGAAAACTGTCTGTTATATCATCTTTCATACTAGACACGGCTATTAAAGCTGGGCCTGGGCTAGTTGGTTCAGTAATGCTGTTCAAGGATGTCTACTGGATTGTGTGCATTTCATCTACATTACATTATTCTATGCTAACATTGTGAGGATCGTCACTGGGGCTCAGCTAATCGAGATTAGTAAAAGGGAGTTGACCTTTATCACAGCCCTGGAGAGAGGGTCGAGGAAAACCACGGGGCCTGGCAGGGCCATAGCAACAAAGAACGTGGCCCCCTCCGAACAGTGGCCACCTCCGAACATATGTCCGGGCGGGGCCCCTTACAATGCAGAAACTGGAATGCGGTATTTATTTTGCCACTTTTAGGGGCCCCCTTCCTTGCGGGGCCCCCTCCGGTCGGAGCGTACGGAGGGCGCTCGCTACGCCTCTGGGGCCTGGAGAAGTAACCTAGCAGCTCTGTATGGTATGTTGAGCTCAGCAAAGTTCAGACAGGAGGAAGAGAAAATATGTACAGTATGGGAAGGAGCTATGTTAACTTAGGGCAAAATCCTGCCCTATATCAGCAAAAGTGTATTTGTGAGTGAATTTGGAGGGCTGGAGCAATAGCAGCCACTCAGAGAGTTTGGGAGCCCTTCTGCTGATGCAGCACAGGATGTATTCCTGTGTCCTCTTGCTTTCTTTAATACATCTGTGCTTAGGGTGACCAGATGTCCCGATTTTATAGGGACAGTCCCAATTTTGGGGTCTTTTTCTTATATAGGCTCCTATTACCCCCACCCCGTGTCCTGATTTTTCACGTTTGATGTCTGGTCACCCTATCTGTGCTGGAGAGGGCAGGCCTTGCCACAGGTTGAAATCTCAAAAATAAATGCAAAACTCTGCCTCCTGTATTTGAAAGTTTTATGCTATGCTCTGAAAATACACATCAGCAAATGTGCATGAAACAATGTGTTTTGTTCATAGCTTTGATGTGGAAAATGGCCCGTCACCAGGTCGCAGCCCGTTGGACCCCCAGGCCAGCTCTTCTTCAGGACTTGTATTGCATACCACTTTTCCAGGCCACAGCCAGCGCCGGGAGTCATTTCTTTACAGATCAGACAGTGACTATGACTTATCACCAAAGACTATGTCCAGGAACTCCTCTCTTCCAAGTGAACAGTGAGTATGAATCCAATTTACATCATTCATCACAGTAATGAGACCAAGCACTTTACAAACATCTCTGTAATCTTCATAATACCTGAAAGAGGTAATTATGTATTTTATAGAGGGAGAACCTGAGGCAAAGTGGTTTTTATTAAACAACCCAGGCCAAATCAGGAGCTCATGACCCCCAGCTATGTGCTCACAAGGCTCAATGTTTTAGCCTATTAAATAAATGTTTCCCAGCTAGTAGAAGAGCATTGCAAATCAATGTTCTGAAATAGCGTTGTTGTTGTAGTCCCTTTACATGTTACTTGTATGAAAATTGGTTCTTTTTTTAATAGATGAGGTTCATTGTTATTTTCAGCCAAATTATCTAAATCACTTACCTTATATTTCAAATATATTCTTATGTTTTTATATGATACTTTAATTTTTTGTAATGTATGGTTAATATAATACAGTGAAGACCATGTTAGAAAACATGGATAGACAGGATTGGTAAAAAATATGTCATGTAGCTTAAATAGGTTTACTTGATTTGGGGTCTTTTAGTTAAAAGTGCACATTTTAACATTTTTCTGTTGCCTTTTTCTTGGTGGCTTGGTAGGAGACCACATGAGAGTGGAGAAATTGGCCTCATTAGACACACTTTCCATGCTTTTAAATGCAGGCAGGTAACCAAATCTATGTGCCAGTAATTATATTCCAGCAACTCTTATTGGGCAAAGGCATCAATATTCATAACGTTTTATGGAGGGAAAAATTGAGATAATTTTTCAAGTGAATTTAATTCTGGGGAAAGGTGCCAGAAATTGAAGATTCTTTCTATAGATCAGATGGAGCAAGAGGCTGCTGCAGTCTCAGTTTCCCCATGCAGCTCTCCTCAGCAGGAACTGTCTCAAGGCAGCTCAGCTACTGGAGGGTAGTTCATTCTTCATGTCTAATCAGTTTTTAGTCTCGTTACAGAGACTACCAAGGCTGTGCTAACTAGTGCCAACCGTGAGGGCAGTTTTTATGATAGAACTCCTGTTTGAGACCGTGAACTCATTTCATGGGTCAGTTAAGCAACCACCCAATGGTGGTTATTGAAGACAAGATTGGATCTGCTGACCTTGCACACAGTGTCTATATCCAGTTACCAGTTGGCATTAATTTATAAAATAGGTGGTGGTTTCATAAGAAATGGTCTCATAATTAGAAATGGGAGACAGTAAATATGTAAAGTATAATGGATTATAGTGTGTTTTTGTTTTTCATGAGTGTGAAAGATCTCTCAGACTTCTGTAGCAATTTAATGGAAGCTTATAGGATTTTTATAAGCATTTCTAAAGGGCCTTGTGGAGTACCATAGTAATTACTAGTGGTGGGGCTATATAAACCTTAGACACAAAAGTTTCAAAATTAATTAAAGGGATTGGACCTTTATTTCATTTCTAAATATTAACCTATTGCCTATTTTAGAGCAGTATTAAGCCCTATTCAGTCCTAAAATATTGGTATTAATGCACACAAAGGAAGTTATGTATAAATGCCATGACCTCAGAAAATAAGAACGTTGGATATATGTGGTGTTATCAGGAACATGTATAAATTCAAAATGTCAGGCATGGGCTCTTAATGTGAGAGCAAATGAATTTACAAATTAAGAACAGCACTTATTCTCCATTAAATTCAAAATCTGTCTTTTTTCTCTAAAAACAAAGTTAAATAGATTATTATATGAATTATAAATATTTTATAGTGTAATAAAAATCTAAAAGTTAGCAAGATGGCCCAGCTATCATGAGAAATACCTACCAAAAAATCTCTAGCTATAGTTAGCATTTAGCAAATATTTACATAAGAGACTGTAACATCTCTAAATTATGTAAATAATATATTATAAGCTAATAATATGTTTTACATTTGACAAAAATTATAATTATCTGCTGAAGCAAAAGGATTTGTTGTAATGGCTAAGGTCAATCAATGCAAATCTGCATACTAAAGTATGTGTACTATAAAAAGCGTGGTATGATATGTACTCAACTGGATAAAATGCTCAGTACATATTTAGTTGATTATAAATACAAATACATAATATTTACCAACCCCCCCACACACACCAAAGATAGTAATGCATTTTGCACAGTACATATTCTCTAATCTTCTATGATGAAAATCCACAAACAAGAAACAATGTTTAAATAACATTAAAGGCTGTGACACGAATCAACAAAAGCCAGGAAATTCAAAGATGACCTTTACTCAGACTGTTATGCTTTTTTTCCCATCACAGTATGAGTGAGCCACCTTAACCTTGAATTTCCTGGCATTTATTGCCTTGTGTTACCAAAACTGAGCAGTTGTTCCAGCTTCAGTTGTTTTTTGTCTATGAACATGCACTGTGACTAGGGGACCTTTCCATCAGGAGCAACCTTTTATGTAATTTAAAGAAACAGTATATGTAGTAAAGATTTATTTTTGAATAGTGGGGCTATATGAGAAAACATTGCATTGTAAAATGCTCTTTTTCCAATTTGAAATTAAACTGTATTTGATATAAATATTTATAATGGCTCATAAATATTAAGGAGCCAGTTTTTAGTTCCAGCCTTGAGTTTTGCTTACACAAGTCAGGCAGTTGAGTACCCAGCTTCCCAAGTTGAATATGCATATATTGTGTTTGTGTGCACTGAATGGATGCCCACCCACTTTAGTAGATACATCCATTTGCTAGCAAGCAAAAGTTGCAGCATAAAATAAAAGGCTAGCATAATGCTTGGTTTGGCTGACTGTACATTAGTGATTACATTCTGTGCAGAATTTTTACATCATATAGTTTGATGAGTATGTGTATGTACTGTACTAAAATACTGATAATTATTCTCTAACATACGATTCACACTTTTTTTTCATTTATTTTAGACATGGAGATGACTTGATTGTTACACCTTTTGCACAGGTAAATTTCAAATAGTCTCTATGTTTATACTATACATTGATAAATTGAATGGAATAGAAAGTTGTCCTTCAGCGTCTTTGCTCCTATATTAATATATATATTGAAAATTTGCATGTTTGTAAAAAAAATTTTTAATATTATATGTTTTTGTTTACTTTAGGTCCTGGCAAGTTTACGAAGTGTGAGAAATAACTTTACGTTGTTGACAAATTTGCAAGGAACATCAAACAAGTAAGCTTTCTGCTTTTAATTACATTTGTTTTTAAGTACAATATATACATGTTGGGCCATATTTTCAATCTGAATTCAATCCAGTTTCCATTTGTTCAGGCACAATTTTCCACCTGCTAAGAACTGTGTCTGTAGTTTTGTCCATGGGATGAACTTCAAGAAAAATATTCATATTTAGATCATAACCTTTTTGGTCCGGGACTGTCTATTACTCTTTGCCTGGTGCAGGGGGACCCAAATTCTTGGTTGGTCCCCAGGCATTACTGTAATAAACATAATTACTACTACTAATATCTGTGCTTGTTATTCAGTGCATATACAAAAATGAAGATTAGTGCTGGAAAATTGGCCCATTGTGAGAGTATCTAATGCAGAGGCATGAGTATGTTCTAACATTTAGAAAGTTACCCGTTAGCTCATTTGTATGGTACTTCAAAACTTAGCTACTAGATGGCGAACTTCACTGTAATTTATGTCAAATAAAATTGTACAAATTATAAATCTCAGGATGATAAAATTACCGGCAGTACATTTGGGGATATATTTTATGATGGCATTTACATTTCCTAGTATTGATTGTATATGAATATTGATATTTGAAAACCAGAAAATCTGATTATAATTAATGGTGAACAAAATGCAAAGAATTCTCCTATCTGGTGCAGATAAGTCTCTAACATTGGAATGCAAATAGAAAGCTTATCAGCACCTTTGGAAGTTTTGTTCCTCTTCTTTGTGTCCCATCCTTGGTCATTCCTTCTCCATCCGTTCTTGCAGATCAGTTGATTCCTTCCCTTTTATTTTCATTTCTTCCCCTTTCCCAAACCTGCCTGCTTCCATCACTGCCTCTCTTCATCTGAAAACAACGCATTGGCTCTCAGGGAGAGTAGGAATTAGAACCAAGTGACTGAGCTGAATGGGGTCAGGTGATGGAGCAGCTGGAGCTGATGGCCCTTTGTGTGTGTGTGTGTGTGTGTGTGTGTGTGTGTGTGTGTGTGTGTGTGTGTGTGTGAGAGTGAGTGAGTGAGTGAGTGAAGAGAACAGCCTTGGAACAAAGCAGCCCAGGAGCCACTTCTACTTTAAGAGGGAGAAGAAGGGATTCAGGAGCGGAGCAGCCCAAACAATATTAACTGTCCGTTCCAGTAGGGAAGTAGGGGGAAGGCAGAAAAGCCTGGGTACTGCTGCTCTTTGGTCAGGCTGGAGCGAGAGCACAGAGTGGCTGAAGATAGAGCAATTCCCAGGAAAGGAGACAGGTGGGACATCATCCTGTGCTGAGCCTAGAAAGATATCCCAGTAAGCCTGCAGAGCCTACCTTTTTTGTTGTTGTTGTTAAGCTTCTGCCTGTAGTTTCCAGCAGCAACAGCAGAGAGCACCAGTGTGATTCTTCCAGCACAGGGGACTGTTTTTCTCTCCCCATCCTACCTTGAACCTATCCGTTATTTAATGCTGCCCCTGGGAAGAGCTTGGTCTTTGAGAGGAGGGGGAAGTCTGTACAGTGAGGAGCCTGAGCTCTGGGACCTGCATTCTAGGCTATCACAGGCTGACCCCAGGCCCTCCTCTCCTTTCCTTTTTCCCTGCCAAGGAGACAAAGAACAAGCCTTTTCCCAGAGTGCCAGCCTTGAGGAGGAAGAGGAGAAAGCTCCTGGCCTCAAGGAGAGTGGGAGAGAAGAACCCACTGGTTCCTGGTGGGGCAGAATCTCCAGAGAGAGAGGGGCTGGATATAATTGGGGACAGAGGGGAATGCTGAGTGATGGTGAGCAATTGTGAAGGGGCAACTAATGGACTTGAACAACAAGGAGTCTGGTGGCACCTTAAAGACTAACAGATTTATTTGGGCATAAGCTTTCGTGGGTAAAAACCTCACTTCTTCGGATGCTTTTGTAGATACAGACTAACACGGCTACCCCCTGATAATGGACTTGAGTGATTTGTGGGAAAGTCTGGGGAGCAAGAGGAAGTGATGCTGCACACTAGTGTCTTCAGAAAGAGAGAACCATGCACTGGAAAGTACTCCTGGGATTGACCTCTGATCCCACCTACTCTCTGCCCCTGACTGAGCTAACTCTTCATCTGTCTGCAATGCTGCCCCTAACTTAGGGTATGTCTACACTACAGGATTAATCCGAATTTATATAATTCGAATTTAGGAAACCGATTTTATAAATTCGAATGTATTCGGCCACACTAGGCACCATTAATTCGGTGGTGTGCGTCCAAGCTACCGTAGTAGCATCGATTTCCAGAGCGTTGCATTGTGGGTAGCCAATAACATCTAATTGCCAATAACATCGAATTGCGGCCACACTAACCTTAATTCGGATTAACAATACCGATTTTGACGCTACTCCTCTCGTCGAGGAGGAGTACAGAAATCGAATTAAAGGGCTCTTTAATTCGAATTAAATGGCTTCGTTGTGTGGACGGTTCCAGAGTTAATTCGAATTAAAGCCACTAAATCCGAATTAAAGGCGTAGTGTAGACCAGGCCTTAGTAACCCTACCTGGCATGATAAACTGAAAGAAAGGTTAACTAGGAGGGGAGGAAGAAATAATATTTATAAACTAGCATTTTAAAAAGATGAGTTATCATCCAGTTTGCCATTCTGGATTTCCCAGCCTTTTATTAGAAACACAATATGCTGTTTCAGACCAGACCCATTAGTCACATTTGACTAATCTGTAGGACCGACCAATATCATTTTCAGTCATTTATTAAAGAAACTGCTCCTCTCTCTCTCTATATATATATATATATATACACACAGACACACACACGAGCTAGAGAGGCAGTTTCATTAGTACATGACTGAAAACGATACATAATATAAGATGAAAATATGTTTACAAGTAAAATCCAGAGTAGTACGTACAATAAACTTAATTTTAAATCTAAAGTGCTCAGCATGTTAATTTTCATTTTAAGATTTTTTTTTCTGATGTGGAGTAGAAAGCATTGGAAACAAGTAAAATGTTCTTTTAACTCCCTTGTCCTGAACATTTTCCATCTTGCGTAGCCTTTTATATTGCCACAGTCATAGTGATCATTTGTTTCTGTGTTCTGCTTTGAAATAGCCACTTCATATGAAGTCACCATTAATATCACTTCTGGGTTAGTCAGGGGTATCGTTGAAAAGTACTATCTGGTAGGTCCTTGGAATTTTGCTCTTGAAATTGGCTGTTTTAGGTGACACCTATTAAGTTTCTCTAACATTTTCTGACAAAATGTCCCACTTTCATTTGCATATAACTTTGAAAACTTTAATCTTCCAGAGTAAAATTTTCCATGCTTTATGTCTGCCTCGGTGGTATTTTTTTTTTTTTTTTAAGTTTTTAAAGTTTTTAAACAAGCCATTTTCAAGAGGGAGGGTAGTTAAAAATCAATAGTTCTGGTTAGGTTTTAAAAAAAGGTTTCAGATCATTTTTTGGACAGCTGTAGCGTCTCAAAGGTTGGGAGTCGCAATCTGCAGTTTGGCAGGGGTGGTAACCTTGAAGGTGTCTTTCCTTGTTCCTGTGAATACAATCCCAGACTGGTCTGTTATAAACCATGGAAAATCATTATTTGCACAGCTAAAATAGAACTCCTTCGCTTAAAACAGTATATATCAAACACTCCAAATTGGTGGCTGTGTGTGTTCACTTCTCAGGACCTGTGTACTTCCTGCATTGTTTCCAAACAACTGCACAAAACAGGACATAGGCAGAATGCATCCAGATCCTGCTCCTCCCCATCAAAATATCCTTTGGCTCAGAGGGAGGAACACTGGGCTGGTGCAATTTTGTAGTATAAACTTGAATTCTATATCTGGGATGGGTCAGTATTATAGAGCTGTAGGTCTCTTTTTCATCAAACTTAGGTGGTTTGCCTTTCCACCACTAGGTTGTAATAGAGGCCAGGACGAAAATAACATGGAGTTGTGCTGGTTACATGGGGAAGCAGAATTATGATGATTTTGCAGGGATAGTGACTGTCGCCTTAATTAACAGGAATTTACCCCTTTTCAAAGAGGGTTGTGATTTGGGGGCAGATTTTCCAATGAACTCAGGAGTCAGGTTTTCAAGTGCTCAGCACCGACTGTTGGGAGCAGATTTTCAAAATAATTCAGCATCCAACATACTCCCCAAAATGCTGAACTCTTCTGAGAGTCTAGTTGCATATTTAAATTCCCCACAGGGGAGCTGAGCTCTTGAAAATCTGACTCTGTTTTGTGGGTGCTGAGCCCTTCTGGAAATTCTGGTTGTAGGGATTAATTTGGTCCCTCCTTGCCTCTGGAGTACTAGGTGACATTGGCTAAAAATGACTCTTTCCATGGGCTTGTCTTCACTACCCGCCCGGATCGGCAGGTAGAAATCGATCTCTCGGGGATCAATTAATCGCGTCTCGTCGGGACGCGATAATCGATCCCCGGATCGACGCGCGTACTCCACCAGCCCAGGTAGGAGTAAGCGCCGTTGACGGGGGAGCCACGGTGGTCAATTTGCCGCTGTCCTCACAGCGGGGTAAGTCAGATCAGATACGTCGAATTCAGCTACGCTATTCCCGTAGCTGAATTTGCGTCTCTGAAATCTATCCCCCCTCCCCCCACCTCCACCCCCCCCGTAGTGTAGACGTAGCCCATGTATACTTTGGAAAAAGATCGCACCATTTCGCTCTAATGTGAACCTTGCCAGGTCATCTAGCTCTTCGCGACCTCCAGAGTTACCTAGATCTTTTTGACCTGCAGATTGGATTACAGTAAGATGCCCTACTTGGGGAGCCTGAAGCTATAACTGCAGCTGAATGAAGCAGATCACTTGTGTTTTTAGCTTCAGGGAGCTCACTACACTAGTCAGGGCCAGCTCCAGGCACCAGCCGAGCGAACTCGTGCTTGGGGTGGCGGATTCTACAGGGCGGCATTCCGCCCAATCCTAGGGTGGCACGGCCGCTTTTTTTTTTTTTGTTCGCCAATCCGGCCGCCCTGTAGGGGGTGGCAGCGCGGAGGAGGGGAGCGCCCTGCTGGGAGTGGGCTGCGCGCTTTGTCTGCCCCAGCCGGTGCCAAGTCTGTAGCAAGCCCGGCAGAGCAGCCCGTGTCCTTCCCTCCCTGCCGACCGAAGCGGCGCGGAGCCCTCCCGGCAGGTGGCGCGGCAGTCAGGGCCGCAGGGCGAGCGCCCTGCTGAAGCCCTGGCTGCCCCCCTTCTCTCTCTCCCCCCGTTCCCTCCCCCTCCCCCCCGCTAGCCGGGGCACGTCTCCAGCGCAGGGAGTCCCCCTGCACCTGCGCTCCGGCCGCCCCACAGGTTTTTTTTTTTTTTCCTGCTCTGCCGCTCTGGTCGCGCCGATTTTTTTTTTTTTTTTTTTTTTTTTTTGCTTGGGGTGGCAAAAAAGCCAGAGCTGGCCCTGACACTAGTGCTCCGAAGACAGCACTGTCTCCTTATTTGCTTCCAGGTGGAGTTTAAGGTGTGGAAAGTAATCTTTAAAGCCATATAAGGCTTGTATTTCCCAAGAGACAGATCTTGATTCAGGAGTTCTGTGCCCCCATTTCTTGGAGAGACCCCGAGTTTTCTGACCTTCAGGGCATTTCTGAGCTAGTGGGATGATTGTGGCAAAGGTAGTGAGGGATGATGGTACTGATCTTTTTGTAGCTAACTGGTGTATGTTCTGTTCATAATTTATGTATGTGTAGCTGGAAGGCATGAGATGTGTGGATTTTTTAAAACTAAAAAGAGAGAGATTCCAAATTCTTCATCAACCACTAATTTCATTTTGCAGTGTTTTGGGATTCTAATGAGCATGAAAGGTATTTCATACCTGAAGAAGAAGGCAAACCACATTGTTTAATGATAATACTGTATAAATGTTTTATTCTTTATTCCTCCACAGGAGGTCTCCAGCAGCGAGTCAGCCACCAGTCTCCAGAGTTAGCCTGCAAGGTATGAATGTGATTTGTAATCACTGGAAAGTTTCAAAGTAAACTGTGTGTCCCTTGTTATATATCATACTGTTAAAACTGTGATCTCTTATTTTATAAGATATCGTGCCTGATTCTCCTCTCTCACTGATGTAAATTAGATATACCTAATCAGGCCCATATTATATATATATATATATATATATATATATATATATATATATATATATATATATATATATATATATATATATATATATATATATATATGTCTTATTATTATTTTTACCCTTTATGTGCAAGAAGAACATTGTAATTTTGGGCGGCCAGCCACGGCTGCAGAAGGTAATTAATTTGTTATCCTTAGGATTCCCTATTCTATATAGGCCTGGACAGGCCCTATATGACAAAACTTAAACAGGCTCAGACATAGCTATATATTTTACATTTGTTTTAATTTCAGTTTGTTTCCATTGGAACTGCATAAGAGCTAAAATCAAAAGTTAAATCCTGAAGACCTTTTTCAGGCAAAATTCCTATTGTCTTCATTAGGATGTTCTGGAGTGTTTTAAAAAAATCATTTATTCAGTGACAAAGAGAGAGAGTGCATGCCAGTGGATTGAATTAATTCTTATTAATTAATTCTTATTAATTAATTCCCTGGGACCAGATGTCATTCATCCAAGAGTTCTGAAAGAACTCAAATGTGAAATTGTGGAACTATTAACTATGGTTTGTAACCTGTCCTTTAAATCAGCTTCTGTACCCAGTGACTGGAAGATAGCTAATGTAACGCCAATATTTAAAAAAGGCTCTAGAGGTGATCCCGGCAGTTACAGACTGGTAAGTCTAACGTCAGTACTGGGCAAATTAGTTGAAACAAAAGTAAAGAATAAAATTGTCAGACACATAGAAGAACATAAATTGTTGGGCAAAAGTCAACATGGTTTCTGTAATGGGAAATCATGTCTTCCTAATCTATTAGAGTTTTTTGAAGGAGGTCAACAAACATGTGGACAAGGGGGATCCAGTGGACATAGTGTACTTAGATTTCCAGAAAGCCCTTGACAAGGTCCCTCAGCAAAGGATCTTATGTAAATTAAGTTGTCATGGGATAAGAGCGAAGATCCTTTCATGGATTGAGAACTGGTTAAAAGACAGGGAACAAAACGTAGAAATAAATGGATAATTTTTCAGAATGGAGAGGAGTAACTAGTGGTGTTCCCCAAGGGTCAGTCCTAGGACCAATCCTATTCAACTTATTCATAAACTGGAGAAAGGGGTAAACAGTGAGGTGGCAAAGTTTACAGATGATAGTAAACTGCTCAAGATAGTTAAGACCAAAGCAGACTGTGAAGAACTTCAAAAAGATCTCACAAAACTAAGTGATTGGGCAACAAAATGGCAAATGAAATTTAATGTGGATAAATGTAAAGTAATGCACATTGGAAAAAATAACCCCAACTGTACATACAATACGATGGGGGCTAATTTAGCTACAACTAATCAGGAAAGGGATCTTGGAGTCATCGTGGATAGTTCTCTGAAGACATCCACTCAATGTGCAGCGGCAGTCAAGAAAGCAAACAGGATGTTAGGAATCATTAAAAAAGGGATAGAGACTAAGACGGAGAATATCTTATTGCCCTTATATAAATCCATGGTACACCCACATCTTGAATACTGCATCCAGATGTGGTCTCCTCATCTCAAAAAAGATATACTGGCATTAGAAAAGGTTCAGAGAAGGGCAACTAAAATGATTAGGGGTTTGGAACGGGTCCCATATGAGAAGAGATTAAAGAGGCTAGGACTTTTCAGCTTGGAAAAGAGGAGACTAAGGGGGGATATGATAGAGGTATATAAAATCATGAGTGGTGTGGAGAAAGCCAATAAGGAAAAGTTATTTACTTGTTCCCATAAAAGAACTAGGGGCCAGCAAATGAAATTAATGGGCAGCAGGTTTAAAACAAATAAAAGGAAGTTCTTCACATAGCGCACAGTCAACTTGTGGAACTCCTTGCCTGAGGAGGTTGTGAAGGCTAGGACTATAACAGGGTTTAAAAGAGAACTAGATAAATTAATGGAGGTTAAGTCCATTAATGGCTATTAGCCAGGATGGGTAAGGAATGGTGTCCCTAGCCTCTGTTTGTCAGAGGGTGGAGATGGATGGCAGGAGAGAGATCACTTGATCATTACCTGTTAAGTTCACTCCCTCTGGGGCACCTGGCAGTGGCCACTGTCGGTAGACAGGATATTGGGCTGGATGGACCCTTGGTCTGACCCAGTATGGCCATTCTTATGTTCTTAAACACATGTAGTTTATTGTCTGAATTACCTCAAAGCAGTGTTCAGACTTAGAGAATATTATAGAAGTTTCATGGACACAATGATTCATGACTGTTGAAGATGGATGCCCCATTTGCTGCTGTTGTAGGTAATTGTTATTGAACGCTGCAACTTCTTGCTATAGAGTAACAGCCCCTACATTAGCAAAAGGTTTCATTTAGCCGTTACTGTCAGGGCTGACCCTAGGCATTTTGCCGCTCTGTGTGTTCACCTCTCTTTCCCCACCCTCCACTAATCCATCTCTTGAATCCCACCCCAAGTTTTATAGGGTTATTTGACATTTTCCCATTAATATTTCTCTGATTGTGGTTTTAGATTCACTTGTTCCCCTTTATGTATGTATGTTCCTTCTTTTTCCCTTTTCCTTCACTCTTTCTTGGTGAATCTTTTCCTCCTTTTTGTCTTCCTGTTTTCCCCTCAGAAAAATTTCCCTTAGTGTATACTTTTCTATCACTGTGATTCCCTCTGTCCATTCCACTTTTCCCAGGTTTTGTTTTTACCAGTCTCTCTGCCTGCCTCTCTCTCTGTTCTTCCCGGTCACTGCCTCCTTTCTTTTTTTCACTTTCCGGACGTTCCTATTATATATCCTAACTGCTCCCCTTCACGTGTACCCTGTCACTCAGACTTGTGCACACATGCTTCTTACCCCTCAGAGACCAACACAGAAGGGTTCTGGGTTCTCTTTGGTCTTGGAGGGGAATAATATTAAGCCAAGTCTCCAGAAGGAGTGCACCAATCAGGGCTCAGCTGAGCTCACACTGACAGGGTTAGTTTTACCACACAGAGCAAAGTGAGTCCCAGTCAATAGTTCAGCACCTGTTCTACCACAGTCTCTGCTGGGGTTGAGGGCAGGTGGGAGAGGAGTGTGCAGTGGCTGCTTTGTGGCAAAAGAGGAGCAGCAAAGGGAGGCAGAGGGCGAGAGCAATCCTTGTGGGTGACAGGAAAGCAACGGAACGTAGGTGAAGAAGCAGAGAGAGGGATCAGCTACTGGGGTGTGGGAGGCAGAAGGAGGAAGCTGCATCTTGAAGGGGATTTGTTTATTTTTGCCAGGTTTGTTTATTGTCTATTTCCCCCCACACACACCCCATGTTGCCAATGGAAGCAGCAGCATGGTGCACCTGTAGGGCAGGGACAGCCCTGTTTGCAGCATATAAAGCTTTATTTCCTACCAATAAACAGATGTGGATGTGAAACTATTCATTCATAAAATTTTATCTTCTCATTTTCAGTAATTATGCGCAAGGAGTGACTGCTAAAGGGTGATTTTCATATTGGGTGCTATTCAGTGGCGGCTGGATTAATAGCTAACATAGTCATTTGATTTTTCCTAAACTGATCCATATTTTGTGGTATCAAAATATTTATTATATTGGAGACTCTTCTAGTAGGTTAGTCAAAAAATAATTAACGCCTCTAATGCGAAAGCCTCTAATGCAGTGTTCACATATGATCTTAAACTCCTCATTTGCTCACTGTCATATTCTCAGCATTCAGATAGGATTAAGAGGAATACAATTCACCACTTTTATCTGTAAATTATGATTTTAGTAGGACTTTTGTCTCATATGCCTTATGAGAAAGTCTTGTGCAATTTAATAGAGAATGATAACCTTACCATAGAATTTTTGTATACCACTTAAAGAATTTTACAGCAAGGATATCATTCTCTGTTCAATTTTGTACATACTGTATTTAGAGTAATTTCTATAGACCCCTATTTCTGCATTTACAGAGAAATTATAGGGATTTGCACAGTTGCCAACTCTTGAGATTTTATCATGAGCCTCATGATATTTGGCATTTTGCTGAAAGCCCCAGCACCTTGAATCATGTGATTTTTATGAATCTCTCTGCTCCTTTTTTTTTCTTTTTTTCTTTTTTTCTTTTTTTTTTTCCCTTGGCTTCGTGGTTCTGGAGAAAAGCATGAAAACATGAACACTAAAAACTCCAAAACCAGAAGACAAATGAAAAGAGACCCAAAATTTATTATTTTTAAACCTGTCTCATGATTTTTGAATACTTGGGGCTGGTAATACTGATATTACTACATTTATCTTGCATTCAGATAACTTATGCTAGACATAAAAGCATATCTTGGTATTTATCCATGATATGAAGGCGACATGCATTTCATCATCAGTATGTGGATTTATTTTTATCTTAGTATTACAAAACGGCAGTGAAGCAAAATTGTGCCTCATTTTAGTGTTTAGGGCCTGTGGTTGAGCAATGAGCACCCCCCGGCACATTGGAAAGTTGTCGCCTGTAGCTCCAGCCCCGGAGTCGGTGCCTATACAAGGAGCTGCATATTAACTTCTGAAGAGCCGCATCTGGTTCTGGAGCCACAGGTTGGCCACCCCTGGTTTAGAGAGAGGGGGATTAATCCTTCTCTCAGATGGATCATAGATTAGAATGGCACCCAGAAGATTTATTGTCCATGTTTCCCATGTAAACTCTGTGGGTTGAATCCTAGCCCTGCTGAAGTCAAGTGGAGTTTTGCCTTTGACTTCAGTGGGGCCAGGATTTTATCCCATATTGCTTAGTGCTTATGCCATAGGTTTTACCAACTTTACCCTAGCTGCCCTCCCCTACAATCAGATAAGTGAAGTGAAGATAGACTAGAGATTAGGTAAGTAAATTAAATAGTATTTTTAGGGCAGCATTCTTGAGTAGGGAGACTTCATTAGATTTTATTTGGTTTCCATGCCAGTGTAACACTGACAGACTCCGGTTGTTGTCAGGTGGGATCGAACCTGGGACCTCTGGAGCTAAATAAATGAGCCTCTACTGCATGAGCTAAAAGCTATATGGCTGTTAGATCAGGCTGTGTAGCCGACTCATTTTCTCTCTCTCGCTCTCTTGTGTCTCAGTGCCACTAGATTGGACACATCACACCCAGAAGGTGTGTGGGTTACACCAGGACTTTGTACCTCATATAAAGACTTCCAGTCATACATTCTGGTTTTAAGCTATGAGAGACAGAAAGAGTGGACTCATAAAAAATATTAATTTTCATTTTGTTAGTCCCCTTCCCAAAGACATCTGTGCAACTGTTTACATGAATTCGTCCAAGTCAAATAGATCTGACCAGGTACAGAAACTGGTTCTGTAATCTTTCATTGGCTTTTATGTATTGAAGGACACAGAGTAGTTGGCAAGACTTCTCCCAAATATGCCCCTTCCTATTAATTTCATAATACTACTCCAGTATTATCCAAACTAAATGAAGTTTCAGAGTCTCTCTCTTCCCTCCCTCTGTCCTTCTCTATGATCATCTGATAGTCCCCTTTTCCTCAACTTCTCTATGATCCTCCAGAGCCACCATTCTTCAGATAAGCCCCAGTTCCTTCCCATCCTGTGACACTCCAGTAGGACACCAATCCCTCATTGCCTCAGGCTCAAACCTCTGATAGATCTGCCTCACCTCCCAATCCGTTGCAACTCTTAACTATAGCCCACATCCTACCTGAAGTTTGCATTGATTATTGCCTCACAATACCCACCCATATGCACTGTTGCATACTGTCAAGTATCAGGGGGTAGCCGTGTTAGTCTGTATCTACAAAAACAACAAGGAGTCTGGTGGCACCTTAAAGACTAACAGATTTATTTGGGCATAAGCTTTCGTGGGTAAAAACCTCACTTCTTCAGAAAGCTTATGCCCAAATAAATCTGTTAGTCTTTAAGGTGCCACCAGACTCCTTGTTGTTACTGTTACATACTGTAACTCTTTTAACTCTAGGGGGGAAATCTAATGCCCGTTGAATATTAAGTTTCTTTATTTTTCCAGAGTGGTCACACCTTTTGCCTGAAAAGGGCTGTAATTTGAAAGATATGAAAGGGAGAGTTCCCTATCTGAACACTTCTGATGAGGTGCCAGCTGTATTTCCT
Source organism: Emys orbicularis (assembly GCF_028017835.1). Taxonomy (NCBI): domain Eukaryota; kingdom Metazoa; phylum Chordata; order Testudines; family Emydidae; genus Emys; species Emys orbicularis. The sequence goes on from NC_088690.1 coordinate 19,652,853, forward strand.
ATGTCTCCTGAAAGTTTCACAGAGGGAAGCTGTAAAGCATTCTGCCTGCATTTAGCCTGTGCTGTATCCTTAGAGATAAAAAATGTAATTTTAAATCAAAATTTGTTTATATATTTAAGGTTAGATGTTTATTATAGATCTGCCATTGTCATACTTCGATTCATGGATTCAGCACCCATCAATTGACGTCAGTAAGAACATCTCACATTCATTTCCTTTTGTCATTAGCAGCGTGATTTATATCCTGTTATGAAAAGTACAAAATACGTGGTCTAAAGCAACCTAGTATAAATTAATGAAATTATCCTTGAGCTGTGGATAATTTCAAGGATAACATGCCAATTGTGGCCAAAAATGGAAGTTTACAGGATTTGGCAATTGTTTAAAATAAAGGACCAAATTCATCCCTGGTGTGTTCCCAGGGAAATGCACCAAGGATGATTTTGGCCTAGTGTGGAATGAATAAACTATAACAAATTATGCAGTTTGTTTTTTGTCTTTGTTTTTCTCTAGACCATGAAATGCCTGGCCACAGCTTATATACGACAAACCACTAAATGCTGATAGTGATGTCACTGTCAATTTCAAACTTTTCTTAACGTTATAACCACAATCATAAAAGGAAGAGCAACACATAGTGAACATCCTGTGTTTTGTCTTTGGTATCAGCTTAAGCAAATCGGGCAGATTTTTCCTGTTATTTGGTTATAAATGCAGATTATGGGACCAGATAGATTTTTTTTTTTAATGAATTTAAATAAAAAAATTTAAAATTAAACATGTGACTGTAGCAGAAACAACAAGAACAACCCCAAAACCCAAATCCATCATTGGCACAGTTATTTCACAATTAGAAATGAGAACAGTTTAAGGCAACAAACCTTCTGTGCAATGCATATTAATACAAGCAGTACCCAATTGCATTTTTTAATTATGTAGAAGCATGTTAATGTGATCTCAACTGCATTCTGTAAATTCACTTGTTTATAATGATCTTATTTCCGATGTTAAAACTACCTAATTTGTTGGTGTGATTTATTACCCAGGCATGGCAAAATTGCTGCTGCATCACACTGTCTCATCCCCCGCCTCAAGTGTCTGTATGTGGCATGCAACAGCTGTGCCTCAGTTTCCCCATGTGGCCTTTGACCTATTTCAGCCATTGACATGACCTGGCTCTCCGGACAAACTAGGTAATGGAGTCCAGCGCTATTCAAGATCTCAGACTTAAAGTCAGACAGAAAATAGCAAAACAACTGAATCTTCAGCCCACCTGAACTCAGCTGGTAGCCGCCTTCTTTGCAGGCTAGCCCCAGCTTCAAACCATCCTAATACTGACCCAGGTTTGTTGGTTTCACTCCCACCACTTCGGGGTGTCACTCTCTCCCTTTACCCAGGGTTTCAGGTAGACTACAGTCCCTGATTGGCCCCTATCCAGGGCCGGCTCCAGGCACCAGCTAAAGAAGCAGGTGCTTGGGGCGGCCAATAGGAAGGGGCGGCAATTCGGCGGCGGGTCCCTCAGTCCCTCTGGGAGCGAAGGACCTACCGCCGAATTGCTGCCGAAGAGTGGAGCGGCGCGATCGCGCTGCCGTGGCGTTTTTTTGTTTTGGTTTTTTTTTGCCGCTTGGGGCGGCAGAAAACCTGGAGCCGGCCCTGCCCCTATCACCAGCTCAGGACTCAGCTTCCCAGGCTTCTCCCAGCCCAAGGGAAAGCTCCCAGGTACCCAATGCCAGGTTTACAATGGCACCAGTGGCACCCTGGAGCCGGACCCCATGCTCAGAAGTGGCTCTGGCCTGCTCCGCTTGCACTGTGCAGAGACCCCACCAGCACGCTGCCTCCTCCCCGCCCATCACTTGCTCCTCTCAGCCTGCCCACCGGCTGACCGAGCACTCCTCTCTGCCTCCTGGCTGAACCCCAGTGCACCTCCGGCTCCGGGCAGTCTCTGCTTCCCACCACCTGTGGGGCTTCGTCTGTCTTCCCAGAGCTGAGCCGCCTGGGAGTGGTGCAGAAGCCTGGCCAGTCTTGGGGCGAGGGGGGGGGAAGGGAGGGGTTGGAGAAACAGTGTGGGGGGGCTTGGCTGGGCCCCTCCAGGCAAGTGGGTCCTGAGGGAGGACCTGGCTGATCGCGCCACTCCAGAGGGGCCAGAGCGATTCCTGGCCCTGGGACCAGCCCTGGCTGCGCTGCTGGCTCAGCCCGGCAGACCCAGTCACCTCCCAGCAGGGCTGGTGAGTGTGGCCGGGAGGCAAGGCATGGGGGAGTGGGCCTTCGAGGGGTCTGGGGGGGTGCTGGGTTGTGGGGGGCAGGGAAGATCTGTGTGTGTTGGGGCACTAGGGAGTGGGGGTTCTGTGTGGGGTGCTGGGCAGTTGTGGTGGGGCTGTGGGCAGGGGGGCACTGGGCAGGGGTCATGATGTGCAGGGCGTTGTGCATTTGTGGGAGGGTTGGGTGGGGGCGCTGGGCATAGTGAGTCCAGGGGAGCTCTGGCCATAGGGACTCAGGGGGGTGTTGGGCGGGGCGGCTGTGTGGCGTGGCATGGACCCTCCTGGACAGGAAGGGGCAGGCTGGCAGCACAGAGCTGGGCAGGACACTCTGCGTCTGGCAACTGCTGGATTGTGAATAGTGCCCTCGCATTGGGCTGGGCAGAGCGGGACTGCCCCTGCCATGCCATGCCCTTGGCTGGCGCCTCGCTCCAGGGACTGACACCCCCACGCCATGTGCCATTGCCCCCATGGGGGCCCACAAATATATTTGGCACTGGGCCCACAAAAGGTTAATCTGGCCCTGCGGATACCTCTCACCTGGATCTCTTTCTGTTCCCTCCTCCAGCCCCTCCCTCCCTGCCAGGGTTTGATCACCTGTTTGCCTGACACCACTCCAGGTGCAGCCAGGTAGCTTCTCAGGCCACTTTAACTCTTTCATCACTGCGTGCGGTTATACCCGTCACACCAGGTTATAATGCGTATTTTGGGTTCACTGTTCTTTCCTTCATACACTACAAAGAAAGTAGTGGACAAATCTTCAAAGGTCCAAATGCTGTGCTCTGTTTCCCTAGTAGGTTGCACCAGGGTAACTGAGAAGAAAATTGTCCCACATGGATTGAGTAAGGGGTTTTGTCCGTCATCACTTTCATTCAGAGCGCAGTGGTGTGGGTCTTAAAAATCAGCAGGGAGATGAAAAGTTGCCAGCTTTTCTAAGTACAGAAGCAGATATGGGGAAGGAGTAAAACTTTTTAGAGGCATTTAAATGTGAGAAATATATCTGTTCACTTAACAATAAACTGACAGGTGATTTTGGATATTACCACATAGTGGCCACTAAGGACTAGATTGTGCCCTACTCCTGCATGGATGAGCAGGGGGAAGATGCAAGGACTTCACCCCTTAGATCCCTTGTGTTTGGATCAGATGCAGCCCTGGTCTCCATTCTCAAGGGAATAGGAGTTACAATTTTTATATACGTATATACTGCTGTAGTGCCCCGAGGCTCGGCTCGGCTCCCTGCTAGCCACCAAGGGATGCACACCATCACAAAGGGGCAGGGAGAAGGCAGGGCCGTGGCTAGATGCACAGGGGGAGCACTACTCTAACCTAAAGGTGTTATCGTTGTCCCACCTCTTATTCTCCTTTATCTTCATCCTCTAGCTCCTTTCCCTCAGCCTTCAAGCATTCTGTTGTTTTCCTTATATTCCAGCTTCAAGCCCCTTCCATGTGCTGTGTATTCAATTTACCTCAACTTCCTCTTTTGTTCTTCTCCAGTTCATTTCTCTCTCTCTCTCTCTCTCTCTCTCTCTTTCTCATATAAAGGACGACTAAGCTCACTAAGGTCCCTAATGATCGCTCCTTCCATGCAAAGAGACGAGCCTTTCCACGGCCCTAACTTTTCTGAGCTACCTTGGACACCATGAATGATTGCCTTCTTCATTAGTGCCTCTCCTTTCTAGGCTGCCATGACTGTGTTCTTCTGGTTCTTCTCCTACCCTGTTGGACTCCAACTAATTAAATCTTGATCACTGACTGGTGATCTGTCACTGCCTCCTTTCGAGCCTCCCAGCCTCACACCTCTTCCATATCCATCCATCTTTCTTTTCCACCATTGACTGTTTCCCCACTGTTCACATCACTTCATTCGTTTCCACATTAAACTTAAGCTCCTTGTTCTCCCTTCACAGCTTGGCGCTGCTCCGCCCTCACCTATATCTTTGTTCTTGTTTCCGTCTCAGATCCTCTGTTCCTCTCAGTACTTTCTCATAATTACTCCCTTTGTGTCCTATTCCCACTCTCTGCTTCATGCTTTTTTCCACGCCACACCCTACACTTGGAACAGCCTTCCTCTTCTTCCTTCAAGTCCCTTCATAATATCTGTGTTTTTCACTTAGCTTTCCACTATCCAGTTCCTCTCCAAAACTCCCTGATCTGAATTTTCTGCCGGATTTTTGTATCAGTCATGTTGTATTTACCTGAATTAGTGTAAGCTCCTCGTGGCAGGGACCTGACATCTTATATGTGTGTAAAGGATGGTGTATATCTATGGAACATCATAAATAATAAATAAGGAGTCTGTTGTTCCTGATGGTGGGAGAAGTCTCTTGTGTCAGTAACAGTGAAGCTGTAAAAGAGGAAGCTGCCCCTAGATAAGCAGTAGGGTAAGGGTATTATGTTTGACCTGTAAGATCAATGCCCCAGCAAATAATCTGAGCAATTTTTGCATGATGGACTATTTTATAGAATATTGCTTTAAAAATGTCCAACATGGCTATCAGGATCACAGCATAATACTAAGGGTCAAACAATGTTGTGTATCTCCTGGGGCTATAAGAGGTTTGCACAAACTTTTCCCAACAGCAAGCAACCTAGTACCCCCTAGGTGTTTACAACTCTGAATAATTATGGTATTTCCAAACAATTAATTATATACCTAGCAATATAATACACTTGACAGTTATGCTTTGCAACATTAGCCTTCAGGGGCTGTAGCATTGTGTGATATGTCACACACAGGCTTTTCAAGTCTCATAAGATTAAAGTGGTGTTAAAATTCCACTCTTGGGGGTGGGAGTGAAAGATTGGTATTTTTCCTTGCCTGTTCCCTTGACTCGGTTTTCCTGAACATCTGCACGTTTGTCTGCACTTCTCACATGCCTTTACATGAACATAAAACTTGTAATATTTCATTTTTGACGTGGGTGTAAAATGTACCCAGACTCATGCATGAACATTTAAATAGAAAGTAAATGAATGACGAGCTAATTCTTAAACTTGCACTGAAGAGAGTCCATCTATCTATAGGTGTTATTAATAACTATGGATCAGAGTAAGCTCCTAGTTACACACCGTCGTAAATCTGGAATTGTTCATTTGAAGCCAGTACTGTTCAGCCAGATTTACACTGGTGTGAGAACAGAATCTGGCTATGTGCACAATAAAACATTTGGTGTGAAATTCTGCAGTCCTGATTCGGTCTCCAGTGAGTGCTGCCACAATAAAGACTGCAAGATGTGGCCTTTTGGCTTTAAAATAGAGCATTCAAGTCCAGCAAATACAATACATTGTAATTCTAACCAATATTTGCACAGGGCTAGTATCTCTATTGCACCAAATATCTAAGTAATGTGCTCTTAAAAAAGTAACTAATTATGAATAATGAAATCAGCCTTGCTACAAGGATAATGGATTTTGTGACCCACTAGAGGTCCCTTCAAACCTGAATAATTCTTTCAAAATAATACAGTGGTTTTTAAATGAGATTCTAATTTTGATTAGATTTTACACATGATTAAATTTTACACATGGTAAAAATTTTAAAGTTTTGTAGAAAGGAGCCACTTATAAGCAAACGTTCAATTTTGCATCAGAAATTCAACAGAGAGAATTTTACAGACGTGAAATTGGGTCAAGTCTAAACTCTTGAAACAGTAAAATAGTTCTGATATTGCCAGAAATTAAACATTTGTTCAACATTAAACTTTAAAAGTTATCTGCATGGAAAAAGAAAATAATTGACTAACATTCAAAAGATACTGCTAACATTTTTGTTTTCATTTCCTGTTCTTCAAGTGTAGTCCGTTCCCAGAAAGAATCCATTTCACATGTTTCATACACCCTAGAAACACACCTCCCCCTGAAAGTTGGAATCATGCATCTTAGTAAGTATTTCAGTTATGCTATTGACGTCAATGCAGTCATTAAATAGATTGCTGGCCCTCCCATCAGTAAACCTGTGCCAAGAACCTAGAGGCAGACACGTTTTAAAAGAAGAACATCAGGTTTTCTTTTAGCAGTTAGGAAGAATAAGGTGAAAGTTTCTCTTAAAGGTTTCCATGCTTCACCATACTTTTTCTCTCTTTTTTTAAAACTTCATTTACTTATTTTCTGCTAAGATAAGCTGCTGCATTTACTAAGATATGGTTGTTCTGTTACTATGTACATAAACAAACTCTAAATGAGACCAAAGAGTAGTTTCTTGTGATGAACTCCAGTTGAAAAATGACACCCATGTTACGTCTCACAGTTAGATTTATTTCTATATCGAGTAACATAAGATATTCAGGCAAACCTTTTTAGCCTTTGACTCCAGAAGTTCTTCAAGGATTGATTTCATGACATCTATTTCAAAAAATAGCCTTCATTTCTCTTCTCACTGGCTCTGTAGATATATAAACTAATCATGATTCCATAGCAACTGATAAAAACTGTTTTCCCCTCAGCCACACCTGTGGGGTGTTATATTAGACATTTGACACGTGTTCCTCCCATCATGCAGTCTGTCATTCCATCAAGTCCGACTGCCATCTATGGCAGTTGGGCAGCTATCAGTGATGTCAGAGGGACTCCCTGAGCATAGTCAAGGAGTCATTCTGTAATTCTAATGCAGGGTGGGCTCTTCCCAGTCTGACTGACTGATTCATTCATTATCAGAAGCAGGGAGATAAGTACATCCTAGAGCTGACCCCTATCTACTCTAGAGGCATAGTTCCAGGATATACAGCTCTCCTCAACTTTTATCAGGAATAGATCTTACAGTCAGACAAGGACGGTAAGGGGGCTATGAGCTGAAAAATTAGTTCTAGATGGCACCCTCAGACAGATGGAGGAAGTAATCTTCCCTTTGGCAAGATAACCAGGTATGTTACAAACAAAGACACTAATGCATTTTGAAGAGCATCTCAGGAACTGAAGCACCATTTTCTTGATCTTGGCACTTTGTGATCAGCTCCACCCTACTACTTAGCTTAGTGCTGCATCAAGGCAACCTTCAGTTCTAAAAAGGGCTTCCCTTCTTTTGCAGATTTCCCACTGAATCATCCAGCCAGATGAAAGCCAGTGTTTGCAGCTTGCATGGCCTTCTACCGTGTGGGCATGAGAGGGGGTGTAAGATATTCATAGTGATATACTTTCATGACGTCATCTTTTTTCACTCTGTATTCTTTAAACACACAGGGCCAACACGGAGGTTCTTACACTGTTTTTGTACATCCCTGACTCAGGAAACACTCATTTTGAACTGTATAAAAACTGTATAACGAGCTCCAGGATTTGGATGATAGGGAAAACCCGAGTAATAAAATGTGTGAGTCTTGTGCTGTGCAGGAGAATGGTAACTGCTTTATGGGAGGGAGGGACTTGCACAGTACAGCCATTAAATGTACTTTTTGTGGAATTGGGCCCTTACTGTTCTGACATATATACCTGAATCACAGGGAAAAAAATCTTCTAACTAATAGAGGGACTTACTTTTTAAGATGAGGGAAGCGTCTTATGCATGCCTTAGTGAAGGATGTTGGATCCCTCATTGTCCTATTGGCTTAACCTCTTTCAGACTCCATGTCACGATGCTTTTCTAGCTGATGAGAACTGAAATGGACTCCTAACAGAACCTATCAGTTCATTCCTACATCAGACACTAGGGTTCTCCTACCTCCTATGCGATCGAGCTCACTGCTGTAGCAGTGTGTCCCAGCCACAGCTAGCACAGGGAGTAGAAGACTGACTGTGAGTATTAGCAGTGAATCTTTCCCAAGGACATGTGAAACACTAATCCCAGGACCAAAAGCCTGTCCTTAGATTAGGGTGACCAGATGTCCCGATTTTATAGGGACAGTCCCGATTTTTTGGTCTTTTTCTTATATAGGCTCCTATTACCCCCCCACCCCCTGTCCCAATTTTTCACATTTGCTGTCTGGTCACCCTACCTTAGATACTCCTAATGTTAACAATTTTGTCCTCATACATTTATTCCAAATTTAAGCTGTGGTAATGAAGCATTTTAAAATGTATTTAAATCCTACATGGTATTGTGACTGCCTGTCGTGGGTCAAACTGTGCAGTCCTTACTCAGGCAACTTTATTTAAGTTTATCAGGGTCAATGGAAGTGTTGTCAGAGGAAGTGCGGTAGGGTTAGACCCAGATGGTGAAATCCTGGCCCCACTGAAATGAGTGGGGGTTTTGCTGTTGCCTTCAATAGGGTCAGGATTTCATCCAGAGTATTTAATTCTTCAAATCAAATGTTTATTGTTCCATAATAACTATTACAAAGATTAAAACAATATTTTTATTAATGCATATGCTAAACAGAGTTAATAGAAAGAGCAAATAGTTGGTCATTTGCTTTTGTTCCCCTTTTTATTCGCCACAATTCCAGCCATTGTAACTGACAGCACAAAATCTTTGTCTCTTTCACCAACAGAAATTGGTCCAATAAAAGATATCCCCTCACCCACCTTGTCTCAGATATTGTAACATGCATTTTAGTCTCACTGTCCAAGCTCCAAAATAATGAAAAGAGGAATCATATGTTAACTGCCTTCAGTATTCCAGTCATCCAGGAATACTAAGATTTAATTACCACTATCCTCATCTCATGAGATTAAAAGAATTGTATTGCTAAAAATTGAATATGCCATTGTGTTGCTGTTAAAGAAATGTTAAACTTGATAGATAACCATTCATTTTATCTTAACATAGCAAGTTGTGTTTACAAATGACAATTTATCCCTAAGAACTTCACAATTAGGGTACTTTTTTAGTGGTTCATCCATTATAGAAGCTAATGTTAATTAATTATATTTATAAGAATGTGTATGTGTTAAAATTGTTTCACTGGAAAAATCAATACATTTATAAAATCAAATTAATTAAATAATGTTATTTAAATCATTTAATTTAACAATTAAAAATAATAAAATAAATAATAAAATAATTATTGACATTATTTAATAATAAATATTAAATAAACATTTAGACAATATGTTAAGTGTCTGCTTGTTTGGGGAGGAGCTAATAATAATTTTGGAAAATAAAAAATAGAGCACAAACACTGTGTGTATGTGCCAGGTAGTGATGTTTTTTGAGCATACTATTGTATATATTTCCACCTAGGTTATGGCAAATCTCCCATTGTCATCTGCAGTGGGAGCAGGATCTGATCATCTGATGAACATTCATTTATTATTATTATTATTATTATTTTATTATTATTAATAATTCATTTATTTGCATTGTGGTTTGTCTAGGAGACCCCATCATGGATCATAACCCTATTGTGCTAGGTGCTGTGCAGTTATTTATACATTTAAATATAATAATGTTTTTAAAAGCCTGTGCTATTATCCTCTAACACAAAATAAATAATACAATAAAATCCCAACAGCAAAAATAATAATTTCAAACAGGAAGTCATCTAGCCACTTACAAACTTTCCTTTACCTCATCTTCAGCCCTCTCCAATCCCCACATCAAGCAAATGTCTTTTGCAGTGTACCCAGAAGGACACCAAATTCAGTCTGTTTTGGACCAAGGTGAACAGGTTCCAGAGGCTCAGAGCCATCACAGAGCACACTCTTACCAACCACCCCCTCTCTTTTAATAATGAGTTGGGTCCAGCTTGAGAGTCTATGCTGACCACAGCTGTGGCGGTATGTGACTGTTTTTCAAACAATGTTTAGGAAAGTTTTCACTGTCTTGTCACTGATATCAAAATGCTTTTTAAAAGTCACATTTTATAACTGGCCTATTTTGGTGCTAACTAGTGCACAATTATTTTTGTATGAGGCCAGGCCACTTAGAGTTAGGGTGACCAGATGTCCCAATTTTATAGGGACAGTCCCGATTGTTGGGTCTTTTTCTTATATAGGCTCCTATTACACACACACACACCCCCACCTCCTGTCCCGATTTTTCACATTTGCTGTCTGGTCTGTCACCCTGCTTAGAGTTGTTCTGGTGGCTGCTCCCTCTGCAAAACTAGTGTAGAAGTCTGTGGTATTTAAAAACCTTTCAGTGCACTGCTTTCCCCTCCTCCTACTCCCCTCCCACCCCCATCTTTTTTTTAAAGAAGTCTCTTATGAAATGAACTGAAATGGTGATGCCGCAGGGTGTATCTATGGAGCACAGGGCCGGCTCCAGGCACCAGCCCACCAAGCATGTGCTTGGGGCGACGCCTGGAGGGGGGCGGCGCGGCAGGGCGCTCCGTCCCGAGAGCGGGGCCGCGACTGGGCTCTCCGCCCTCCCCCCGGCGTTCTGGCCGGTCGGGGAGAGCGGAGCCGTGGCAGGCTTGTCGCCCTCCCCCCGGCGCTCTGGCCCCCGGGGAGAGCGGAGAGCCCCAGCCGGGTTCGCCGCCCTCCCCCTGGTGCTCTGGCTGCCGGGGAGAGCAGAGAGCCCCAGCCGGGCTCTCCGCCCTCCTCCCGGTGCTCTGGCCGCCGGGGGCTCGCCGCCCTCCCCCCGGTGCTCTGGCCGCCGGGGAGAGCGGAGAGCCCCGGCTGGGCTCGCCACCCTCCCCCCGGCGCTCCGGCCGGTCGGGGATTGCGGGCCCGCAGCCGGGCTCGGCGCCCTCCCCTGCCGCGCTGGAGGGGGCGGAGGGGGGGCGGCGGGTGGCTTTTTTGCCTAGGGCGGCAAAAAAGCCAGAGCCGGCCCTGATGGAGCAGGACACTTAAATTAAAATAGCAGTTTTTGTATTATACTGAAATATCTGGGAAGAATGTTGTCTAACCATTTACCCCTCTGGGACTCTTCCAAACCCGAGCTGAGTGTGTCATGAGGCTGAGCCAGTGAGGAGAAATTTCAAATAAATATTCTGAACTTGATGATGCATTATTCATAGATTCATAGATTCATAGATTCTAGGACTGGAAGGGACCTCGAGAGGTCATCGAGTCCAGTCCCCTTCCCGCATGGCAGGACCAAATACTGTCTAGACCATCCCTGATAGACATTTATCTAACCTACTCTTAAATATCTCCAGAGATGGAGATTCCACAACCTCCCTAGGCAATTTATTCCAGTGTTTAACCACCCTGACAGTTAGGAACTTTTCCCTAATGTCCAACCTAGACCTCCCTTGCTGCAGTTTAAGCCCATTGCTTCTTGTTCTATCCTTAGAGGCTAAGGTGAACAAGTTTTCTCCCTCCTCCTTATGACACCCTTTTAGATACCTGAAAACTGCTATCATGTCCCCTCTCAGTCTTCTCTTTTCCAAACTAAACAAACCCAATTCTTTCAGCCTTCCTTCATAGGTCATGTTCTCAAGACCTTTAATCATTCTTGTTGCTCTTCTCTGGACCCTTTCCAATTTCTCCACATCTTTCTTGAAATGCGGTGCCCAAAACTGGACACAATACTCCAGCTGAGGCCTAACCAGAGCAGAGTAGAGCGGAAGAATGACTTCTCGTGTCTTGCTCACAGCACACCTGTTAATACATCCCAGAATCATGTTTGCTTTTTTTGCAACAGCATCACACTGTTGACTCATATTTAGCTTGTGGTCCACTATAACCCCTAGATCCCTTTCTGCTGTACTCCTTCCTAGACAGTCTCTTCCCATTCTGTATGTGTGAAACTGATTTTTTCTTCCTAAGTGGAGCACTTTGCATTTGTCTTTGTTAAACTTCATCCTGTTTAACTCAGGCCATTTCTCCAATTTGTCCAGATCATTTTGAATTATGACCCTGTCCTCCAAAGCAGTTGCAATCCCTCCCAGTTTGGTATCATCCGCAAACTTAATAAGCGTACTTTCTATGCCAATATCTAAGTCGTTAATGAAGATATTGAACAGAGCCGGTCCCAAAACAGACCCCTGTGGAACCCCACTCGTTATGCCTTTCCAGCAGGATTGGGAACCATTAATAACAACTCTCTGAGTACGTTTATCCAGCCAATTATGCACCCACCTTATAGTAGCCCCATTTAAATTGTATTTGCCTAGTTTATCGATAAGAATATCATGCGAGACCGTATCAAATGCCTTACTAAAGTCTAGGTATACCACATCCACAGCTTCTCCCTTATCCACAAGACTCGTTATCCTATCGAAGAAAGCTATCAGATTGGTTTGACATGATTTGTTCTTTACAAATCCATGCTGGCTGTTCCCTATCACCTTACCACCTTCCAAGTGTTTGCAGATGATTTCCTTAATTACTTGCTCCATTATCTTCCCTGGCACAGAAGTTAAACTAACTGGTCTGTAGTTTCCTGGGTTGTTTTTATTTCCCTTTTTATAGATGGGCACTATATTTGCCCTTTTCCAGTCTTCTGGAATCTCTCCCGTCTCCCATGATTTTCCAAAGATAATAGCTAGAGGCTCAGATACCTCCTCTATTAGCTCCTTGAGTATTCTAGGATGCATTTCATCAGGCCCTGGTGACTTGCAGGCATCTAACTTTTCTAAGTGATTTTTAACTTGTTCTTTTTTTATTTTATCTGCTAAACCTACCCCCTTCCCATTAGCATTCACTATGTTAGGCATTCCTTCAGACTTCTCGGTGAAGACCGAAACAAAGAAGTCATTAAGCATCTCTGCCATTTCCAGGTTTCCTGTTACTGTTTCTCCCTCTTCACTAAGCAGTGGGCCTACCCTGTCTTTGGTCTTCCTCTTGCTTCTAATGTATTGATAAAAAGTCTTCTTGTTTCCCTTTATTCCCGTAGCTAGTTTGAGCTCATTTTGTGCCTTTGCCTTTCTAATCTTGCCCCTGCATTCCTGTGTTGTTTGCCTATATTCATCCTTTGTAATCTGTCCTAGTTTCCATTTTTTATATGACTCCTTTTTATTTTTTAGATCATGCAAGATCTCGTGGTTAAGCCAAGGTGGTCTTTTGCCACATTTTCTATCTTTCCTAACCAGCGGAATAGCTTGCTTTTGGGCCCTTAATAGTGTCCCTTTGAAAAACTGCCAACTCTCCTCAGTTGTTTTTCCCCTCAGTCTTGATTCCCATGGGACCTTACCTATCAGCTCTCTGAGCTTACCAAAATCCGCCTTCCTGAAATCCATTGTCTCTATTTTGCTGTTCTCCCTTCTACCCTTCCTTAGAATTGCAAACTCTATGATTTCATGATCACTTTCTCCCAAGCTGCCTTCTACTTTCAAATTCTCAACGAGTTCCTCCCTATTTGTTAAAATCAAGTCTAGAACAGCTTCCCCCCTAGTAGCTTTTTCAACCTTCTGAAATAAAAAGTTGTCTGCAATGCAGTCCAAGAATTTGTTGGATAGTCTGTGCCCCGCTGTGTTATTTTCCCAACATATATCCGGATAGTTGAAGTCCCCCATCACCACCAAATCTTGGGCTTTGGATGATTTTGTTAGTTGTTTAAAAAAAGCCTCATCCACCTCTTCCACCTGGTTAGGTGGCCTGTAGTAGACTCCTAGCATGACATGACCCTTGTTTTTTACCCCTTTTAGCCTAACCCACAGACTCTCAACACTTCCATCTCCTATGTCCATCTCTACCTCAGTCCAAGTGTGTACATTTTTAATATATAAGGCAACACCTCCTCCCTTTTTCCCCTGTCTATCCTTCCTGAGCAAGCTGTATCCATCCACACCAACATTCCAATCATGTGTATTATCCCACCAAGTTTCAGTGATGCCAACAATGTCATAGTTGTATTTATTTATTAGCACTTCCAGTTCTTCCTGCTTATTACCCATACTTCTCGCATTTGTATATAGGCATCTAAGATACTGGTTTGATCTTTCCTCCCAGTTTTGTCTAGCTGACATGCTCCAGAGACTATCAATAATAGAGCATTCTAGTGTTTGACAGTTGTGAAATATTTCCCCCCTTCTCTTCTCAAAAACAGAACTTACAGAGAGAAATCCAGGTACAAGTTTCCAGATCTAACTGGAGCCTTTTGTGTTTCAGCATTAATACTTTATAAAATATGATCTAGTTCCAGATCCAAGTCAAAGGCATATGATCCTGAGGCAGGGCTCCACTCTAATTCAAGCTGTTTGGATGTGATATTTCCATTACTTAAACTCAACAAACTTTTAGCACTCCCTGAGACTCCTATACATAAGCAGCTAGTTAGAGCTAAAGAACTACCAGTCATGCCTTACAGCCTCAGGCGCGGAACAAAAATCAAAACAGGGTAGAATATAATTACATCACAACTTAACAGAAATTGCACATTCTAAGGCTACCTTAGGTAACTCAGCCAGTGTGGTCAACTTAGCACGAACTTCTTTAAAAGGAAAACTTATGTGCAGCTCAGAATCAGAGATTTCACAGAGATGACATAAATAAAGGGCTGAGACCATGTCAGTTGCTAAAACCAGATGTTTTTGTTATTCTTTTAAATTTAGGGAAATATGAAAGGTGTTAGATTGACAGCATTTGGGATTTAAGCAGTGCTTAATTTTTGCTACGGCTGAGCCCCGCCACCTCTAGGCCTATCAGTTCATAGCCCCAGCACCTCTAGGCCTGGCAGTTCATAGCCCCGGCACCTCTGGGCTTCATCAGTTATGAAAATTGCTTGAGCGCCAGCACCCCTTTAATTACAAATTAAGCACTGGACTCAGCCCTCATTACCCACTGACACCGAGAGCAACAATGCAGTCATTCTACAGTAGGCTTTAATCTCATTAATAGGGACCATTTCAGTGCCCATTTAATCTCTGACAACTCTTCTCAGATTGTCAACAAAGATGCTAATCATAATGCTGTGTTTTAGAGTTGGTTGGAAAATTTAGACCAAAAAAATGGGGATTTTTTTTTTCTGCCTAAAAGTGATTTATTTTATCAGACCAGGGCTAGTATTTTTTCTGATGGGGATGTCTCTTTAGTGAGAACAGGACAGATGATCAACTCATTTCACATAGCCACAGAGAAGCAACTATATGGTAACAACTTTCAATCACCAGCAACTCGGGCAGGATTTATAGCCAAGGTGTAGTTCAGGGGTCAGCAGCCTATGGTGCGCGAGCTGATTTACAGTGGCACTCTGCTGCCAGCCTGGGGTTCTGTCCGCCGGCCCCTGGTCTTGGCCACCAGTCCCGGGGGCTCCGCTGCCGGCCTGGGGTTCTGTTCGCCGGCCCGCTGCCAGTCTGGGGATCTGTCTGCCGGCCCCTGTAAATGTAAAATGTATTACTGGCACGCGAAACCTTAAATCATAGTGAATAAATGAAGACTTGGCACACCATTTCTGAAAGGTTGCCGACCCCTGGTGTAGTTCATTATCAGTCCCCTGACTCTTTAGTTTTCTCCTTCTCTAAAACAGGCTTAAATCCTGCATGCCTTCAATCAGATGAATAATCTTCAATCGTATGAGTAGACCCATTGGCTACAGTGGGACTACTCAGAAGAGTTAAAGGCTTGCAGGCATGCGTGGTGGGTACCATAGGCTGGGTGCCTCCCCAAACAGCCAGGCATGGCCCCGCCCACACTCCACCCACAGCCCCTCCCCCCCGCTTCCCACCCGCACTGCCCACCATCTCAGCGCTCCGGGGCTGGGGCCACGCTGCCCACCCTTCCGGCGCTGGGGGGCTAGCTTGGGGCAGGGGCCGGTGTCCATGGTGAGGCGGCTCCAGCAGGGGGGAGTGTGCAGAAGGTGCGGGACCTCGGGCAGAAAGGGCAGGGCTGGGGGCTAGCCTCCCCCAGCCTGTGGTTCACACACCGCCCATGCTTGTAGGATTGAGCCTTTAGAATTTTAGTTTATGCTTGGCACAGCTGAGGAGATGGGGAAGGAAAGTTGGCTTTAAGGCACTGGGTCATCATGGGGACTGAAATGGCTCTCAGGAACTTATAAGCTTAGCAACTTAGAGCGTAAAGCTGCTCTAAGTTATGCCAGCCTCAGCAGGCCTACACCAGCTGCGTGCCACCCGGGGTTTCCTGTGTGAGGGATAATCCTCAACTCCCCTTTAGGGACACTTTCTGGCTGCTTTGTACAAACTCAGCAATACACAGCAGCCAGATCCAGACCAAGGACTCAGCCCATAGTCTTGAAGGTAGCATCGGCACAGAACTCAAACCTTTATCCTTAGCTATGCATTTTAAGAAAGCTCATGGTAAACTACTCCCTATGTGACACTGGGTAACAGTTGGTTTCATTCCTCAGTGCTGAATGTACCTGGGGCAAAATGTGTTCCAATTATACCCTGTATTCCAAGTACATCCCTCATAAAATGCTACCATTCCAGTGTGTGACGACAGTGTTTAAACAGGGCCACCAGCTTGCTGCTGCACAGACGCGGCACTGGAGATCAGCACGTGAAGGAGCTAACGTGGAATATTCAACGCTGTCAAAACAAAGTGCCACTTTAAATTAACTGCCATCACCCTCTTCCGCCCCACCTTTCTCTGTGATTTACTCTGTGATTTTAAACGGGTTGTTTTACAAAGCCCTTGTGAACGCATGAGTAAACACAACTCGTGAGTCACAACCAAGACCATTAATAAACCAGAATCACTGGCCAGGACAGGTTAATAAAGATAATTAATGCAATGAAAATGTCATCGCTGTTTTAAGTGGTAGTGGGTTGGAGGGTTTTTTAAGTCACCCCCTGACAGTGAGGGGCAGTTGTCTTCTGTAAATGTTTACAGGGTTGTAGTATTATTGATATGCAACAAAAATGAATATAGAGAGAGCTCTCAAATGCCATCATAAAGCTATCAGAGTGATGTCAGTACTATAGCTTAACATGCAAAACTAGGTTCTTGTATACAAAACATGGCAGCTCATTCCTTTTCATTAAAATAAAACTTTTAAAATTACCTGTGCTTTTCTAATTATCCCTACAGCCATTTCTGCTTCTGCTCTGTGACTAGCCTGTGCTATACAGCAAGAGATAGCCAGACTACAGAGGCGACCCCTACCTGCCAATAGAAGGGAGCAGGTGGGGGAGGAGGGGGAGCGCAGAGTGAGGGCAGCAGCTTCAGCAGATGTCACAGAGCATGCTCAGTATAAGCCAAGCAGCAATTTCTGGCAGGGGGAGGGGAGGGGAGGTGTGACTCTGTGTGCGCCTCCCCCCCCACACACCCCCAATGCATCACCTCTGCAGGATGCCATTTAATACTACACCAGAGTTGATAGAGATTACTTAGAAAGCATCACTTGAACCAAATATGTCAAATAAATTACCTCTGCAATGTGCTGGATGCCTGATTGCCTCTAAGTGACCACTTCTCTGGAATTTCATCCACTAGGTAATATTCATATTAGTTCACTTTAAAAGGCTATAAAAGAACAAGAAGTTCAAATCAGGTGAATCAGTAAAGTAGCTTTTATTACCCTTTGAGTACATGGAGTCCTCTATTCTAAGAAAACAGATTAAAATTCCAAACTAAATCTTTTTAAAAAACTTCTGTATTTAAATGTAATGCTTTTAAGATATTGTATTTGGCCATGAAAACAGCTATGATATTTTATAATTAAATATAATTTGAACAGACAGGCATGATGGCTGAAAGCAGAATGTATCACAATGCGAGATATGTGGGCCCAATCTTGCCAACACTTTCTACTCGGTTAGTGCTTACTAACATGAAAGGTGTCCTTCAGAAGGACCTGACATTTAAGGCTGAATCTGGGGATTGCTTACTTGGTGTTTCTCAAGAACCGGTCCATGGATCAGCGCCATTCCCTGAGATCTCCCTGATCCAGTTTACGAAAGCAGCAAGCCGGCCCCTGCTATCAAAAAGGTTGAGAAACACTGGCTTACGTGATGCTTGCAAAAGTAGGGAGCATTGTGAAACTGATGCTGTCCGCTTCCATAGTAAAGATGTGCATCCTATCACACTCAAGGATATTGTAGAGAAAATAGATATCCTGATTATGTGTGAGTAGAAGAATCATACATATACAGAACACTAAAATATCTGTTCTGTTAGCCATGGCTCATAGATTTCACGTTGCACCCAGATCATTCTTTGGCAGAAAACTCAGCTGGGCTAACGAGCTACTTCCAATCAGTTCCCTCTTGCAATCCTTTCATGATCTATTTTCTTAATTTTCATATTCAAAGACTTCAGGTAAATTAGACTAAGATGAAATGTTGGGTAGATTTTTCAAAAGCACTTAAAAGAATTAGGAGGCTAAGTCCCATTTTCAAAATGAGGTACTTTACTCTTAGGCACATTTGAAAATGTGACCCATAATCTATATCAGGGGTCGGCAACCTTTCAGAAGTGGTGTGCCGAGTCTTCATTTATTCACTCTGATTTAAGGTTTCGCATGCCAGTATTACATTTTAACATTTTTAGAAGGTCTCTTTCTATAAGACTATAATATATAACTAAACTAGTGTTGTATGTAAAGTAAATAAGGTTTTTAAAATGTTTAAGAAGCTTCATTTAAAATTAAATTAAAATGCAGAGCCCCCAGGACTGGTGGCCAGGACCCGGGCAGTGTGAGTGCCACTGAAAATCAGCTCGTGTGCCGCCTTTGGCATGCGTGCCATAGGTTACCTACCCCTGATCTATATAGTTGAGGTGGCTCAGGTAAATTGGACTGGTCTCCAAAAACTCATTTGACACATACACTTACTTCATTATGAAATGTCCTCCCGTAAAATTCATTTTTTACTCTCAGGGTTCCTCCTAAAAGGGTCATTGACTTTATTGTCAGAGCACCACTTGGGACTTCTATTAGAATGTAAATAGAGACATTTTCAGTAGTCTTTTTGTGATTAATGCAGGAATCCTTGTGGTTGTGGACAATGAAGAACTGAGCCTGATCAGTGAAATGATAACATGCCGAATCATCTATTTGTTCCCTGAGAAAAAGTTAGATCTGAACAATCTTTCCTTTTCATTTAATAGGCAAAGATTAGGCCCTGTCCTCTCTTGCTATTTCTGCTTCTCCCTATCCACTTCCTAAGATATTTCTAGTATGCAGGCAAATCCCACTCCCTGATTCCTCTATGATATCACTGCTAAGTGACATCTGACAAAATCTTTTCTGCATTCTGTTACTTCCATTTGACACCATCCAAGTACTGTCACTATCCCTTCTGATGTGTGTTGGCCATAATATATTGTTTGCTGTGTTTGGCTGGGGGGGGTGGGAAGAGGCCATAGCAGTTAAAAATGAAGTGGTGCCTCCATTCTAAAACCCTTCTTTTCAGTACTTTATAACTTTCTTATACAGTTATCATTGGAGATTAAATATTTCATACTTGGCCTCAGCTCAGAAATGACTTCCTCTGGGAAGTTTCCTAAACATTCATTCAGCTGCCTGAGTTCTCAGAGCATGGATTTTAAAAAAACAGAAGAAAAGCCTTACAGGTAAGAAATTCTTTGTATCAAAAAGGAGAGGTTAGAGAGCACTTATTTTTTTATCGTATATGTTAAAAACAGTACAACACACTGGTGATTGCTATATGTTTATGTATTAAAATACCCTGTTATATATGCAAGAGGTAATGCTACTTTGCTTTGGGAAGGTCTGAACGTCTTCATTCTAGGATATTTAAAATCTCACTGTTTTATTACTTAGCTCTTTGTTTTTTGCATGTGTGCATTTGTGTGTGTGTCTGAAACACACACAATATATATAATAGCACATGTTTAAATAATGAACATAATTAGATTAGTTTGCAAAGTTTCGTTTTAGACCCTGTGTTTTTGCTGGCTACTCCTTTCCAAAATGTATTCCATGCTTGTCTCAACTGAGAGGCGATTTTTATATAATTTATTTTATTTGGCAAAGTTAGAAATATGTTTTAACAATTTCAAAAATACCTATGGCTAAAACCCACTTTACTTGTGTAAAAAAATTGCTTTTTTTTTGCATAATCTTTGATACTTGGTATGCAAATAGAGCTCCTTTTGGAAAACATGTGTGATCAAATTAGCTGGAGAGTAATAACGTTCTAGATGAGTGAAAAGTCATTATGAAATATGCTCTGTGGCCACATACTAAAACACCTATGAAGCTTCATCTCTTCTGGGTATATTCTTGCCAGCTTCATAGGAATTGTAAGATGTTCTTCTCAGTGTGATGAGGGGACAATATGTATGAGTGAAACTGTAAATGTCTCATTGAAACATGCAGAAAAATCTTCCATGCCAAATAAAAACAAGGTCAGAGAGGGCACAGAGAGCTCCTCGTACCCGCTCCCTCCTACCTCACTTGCACAGGGGCAGCTATAATGTAGCTGCACGTGTGAGGAGCATAATGATGGGAACATCTAATGCTACTGGCAGCATTCCTGGGTTCAAACAAAATGTGATTGGGAGGGGTGAGAATAGGGTCACCTCCTTATGCCACAGTGTTGCTCAAGGGGTAGCACCGGCTACACCTGTTCTACAGGTGCTTGGGTTTGGGCCTCCTCACCTTCCCTAGCACATCCTAGTTCATCCTTGTAAGAGGCATAATTGATCCATTGCATTAAACTAAAAAACTACAGAAAATTTTGGGCATGAAAATCCTATTTATCCTGTGCTTATAGGGTGTCTCCATAATATTGATTACATTCCACCATATTGTCATTAAAAATGTCAATTAAATGTATGCTTTTCAAGCTGCCACTGCAGTGTAAACAGGTGAGTTGCTGCCCTGACTACACAGTTCTCCAACTAAAGAAAAGCAGCCAAATTATGATTTATTTATTTTTAGTTTTTTTTGTCCTCCTCACCCCCCATTTGCTTTAATCAGTTGTTAACTGAGCTTCTCCCATAGTGCATTAACCTCAGTGGATGCAAACTAAAACATCTACCTGGAACTCTTAATACTAACATTATTAAACATGGATAGTCACTATATCTACTTGAAGTTGAAAAATGGAACTTAAATGTAAAATCTATTACATTGCTCTTTTTTTTTTCCAAGGCAAGACAAAGCAAGATTATTGCAGCAGCATTAACTTGACCATGCCACGTTAATGCTTCGCGGTTACTATTTGATGACACATGTATTAATATATTAATCAACTTACTTAAGATGTTCTGTGCATTATAACCATGGGAACATGCTGTAAGAATACTAATTTTTGCATTTACTAGCTAAAGACAATTTTAACTCTGTATTAACTTAGTGCTTTGCCTTTTGTTATAGGTAGATAGTACAACTGAGTGGGCATGCACACACATATATCCTTTACGTGTGCGCTTCTGCATACATACATATAGAAGGAAAAGTGTACACACTACATATAACTGTGACCGCAGTGTTGCCAGTTTTCGTGGTATTTGGTAGCTCTCTTAGGGCTCCAGCTTCTAGAGGTATGTGATTCTATGAGAATATCAGTTATTTTTTAACGTGTGTTTCTAGCCCACGTGGTTGAGGAGAAAAGCTTGAAAATGTGACCCATGTGTACCCTAAAGACTGAAAAGCAGAAGGTAAATAAGAAGAACCAAACATATTATTTTTATAAAAAAATGTATGACTTTTTTGGGGCCTGACTCTGGAATGTTTGCAGTTGGCAACTCTGCGATCCATGCAAAACACGGGTTCATTCCATCTTTTTAATGAAAGCTTACAGTCATGCTGATGCCCCTTTTATTTTGCATTTTGTGAACATTCAAAACAATCCATAGAGTAATTTTATTTTAAAAAGCATTTGTTGGCTCAGTTAGAACTACTATTACATTCAAGGATATAGCGTTCAGTGCAGGGAGAGTCCATAACACAATCAGAGGCTCAAGTCATTAAATAAATTATTCACTGTGAATCATTCACTCAGCATTGTCTAGTATGACTATGTAAACATAGACACACTTTGTAAACACACACCCATATCCACTGCGGAAGGCAAAGAGTAAATTATTGATATTCCACATCAATCCCTGTTCTATCAAGTTTTGGCATGTCATTTGTTGATAAACCTGTTTCAGTGCATGTGCTACGCACTCACTAAGGCCTTGTCTACATTGGCAGGTTTCTGCGCACAAAGCAGATTTCTGCGTTGTAACTCCCGAGGTGTACACACTGCCAAGCCACTTAGTGTGCAGAAACTGCACAGTTGCAGCGCTGTAAAAAAACCCACCCCGACGAGAGGTGTAGAGCTTTCTGTGCCGGGACTACAGCGCTGCGGTGCCAGTGTAGACACCCTGGTCGATTACAGTGCTGCGATTGGCCTCCGGGAGGTGTCCCACAATGCCTGTTGTCGCCTCTCTGGTCATCAGTTTGAACTCTACTGCCCTGCCCTCAGGTGACCAACCGTGAGTCCCACCCCTTAAATTCCCTGGGAATTTTGAAAGTCCCCTTCCTGTTTGTTCGGTGACGCATGCAGTGGTCTCAGCGCATCTTTCCAGGTCACCATGCCTGCTCCACACACCAGGCAATCCCCCACTTGTAGCAATGCTGAGCTGCTGGACCTCATCAGCATTTGGGGAGAGGAGGCTCTCCAGTCCCAGCTGTGCTCCAGCCATAGGAATTATGATACCTATGGACAGATTTCACGATGCATGACAGAAAGGGGCCATGACCAGGACACACTGCAGTGCAGGGTCAAAGTGAAGAAGCTGTGGAACGCCTACCACAAGGTGCGGGAGGCAAACCGCCACTCTGGGGCTGCGCCCACGAGCTGCCAGTACTACAAAGAGCTGGATGTGATACTCGGTGGTGACCCCACCTCCACTGCAAAGGCCACTGTGGATACTGCGGTGGCTCGCGTGCCAGTCAAGAGTGGACCGAGCCAGGAGGAGGGAATCTTGGACGAGGATGTGGAGGGGGAGGGGGACCCAGAGGCAGAGGACGACTCGGAGGTCAGAGATGCATGAAGCCAAGAGCTCTTCTCTATCCCGGAGAAAGCTAGCCAGTCACAGCTGTCGGATGTTAGCGAAGCACAAACAGGAGAGGAGGCCCCTGGTAAGTGGATTTGATTTTGGGAATCACTGAAGCAAGTTGTTGGGGGCAGGAGGGTTGCAGAAAGCAGACTTGTGTCTGTATGATGCGCGTGTGATGGGTTGGATCACAGAAACCCCCTTGGGAACTGCCAACTGATGTGCCAAGACTACTTCTGCCCCTGCTTTCCCTGCCCTCCCAGCTTGGGACTTCAGTGCCCTGCCTGGTTTGACCCAGACCTGCTAGCCTGCTGCAAACCCAGACCCAGGTCTGAACCACGTCCCCTAACAGCTGTAGGTTTAAACTGAAAGCAGCTTAAGAAGTGTTCCTGTCTTTAACACTTATACAGGGTAAACTCATAAATCGTTCGCCCTCTATAACACTGCTAGAGGGGTATGCACAGCTGTTTGCCCCCCCCCCCCGTATTAATACATACTCTGAGTTAATTAATAAGTAAAAAGTGATTTTATTAAATACAGAAAGTAGGATTTAAGTGGTTCCAAGTAATAGCCGACAGAACAAAGTGAATTACCAAGCAAAATAAAATAAAACACGCAAGTCTAAGCCTAGTACAGTAATAAAACTGAATACAGATAAAATCTCACCCTCAGAGATGTTTCAATAAGATTCCTTCACAGACTGGATGCCTTCCTAGTCTGGACACAGTTCTTTCCCCGGTACAGCCGTTGTTCCAGCTCATGTGGCAGTTATGGGATTTCTCATGATGGCCGCCCCCTTTGTTCTGTTCTACCCACTTATATATCTTTTGCATAAGGCGGGAATCCTTTGTCCCTCTCTGGGTTCCCACCCCTCCTTCTCAATGGAAAAGCACCAGGTTAAAGATGGATTCCAGTTTGGGTGATATGATCAGATGTCACTGTAGGACTTCATTACCCACTTGCCAGCACACACGTATACAGGAAGACTTACAAGTAAAACAGAGCCATCTACAGACAATTGTCCTGGTTAATGGGAGCTATCAAGATTCCAAACCACCATTAATGGCCCACACTTTGCATAATTACAATAGGCCCTCAGAGTTATATTTCATATTTCTAGTTTCAGATACAAGTGTGATACATTTATACAAATAGGATGACCACACTCAGTAGATTATAAGCTTTGTAATGATACCTTACAACAGACCTTTTGCATGAAGCATATTCCAGTTATATTTACACTCATTAGCATATTTTCATGAAATCATATCGAGTGCAACGTCACAGCACGTCCCACCACACGCCTAGTCTGCGCGGCGGAACAGGGTGTTGATTGACTCCCTCACTTGAATCTGCCTCAGAGATCTGCATGAACCTCTCATGGAGATACTGGGCAGTCCGCTGCCGCAGGTTCTCTGGTAGAGCTGCTTTGTTTCTTGCCCCATGAAGGGTAACTTTCCTGTGCCACTCTGCTGTCACGGGGAAATGGGGGACCACTGCTGCACACAGGTGAGCCGCATAAGAGCCAGGGTGAAAGCCGTAGTCTTGGAGAAGACCCTCCCTTGATTCCCTGCTCACCCTCAGCAGCGAGATCTCTTCCATAATGAACACAGCCTGTGGAAAATGTGGGGACAGTAAGGATTATCAGTCATGTTCTGTCCCACCCGCCCGTGCTGGCTCTCCCCAAGAGCCACATGCCCAGTGTGCAGTACGGTCCTGGAACACTGATTTCCCCTGTCCCTGCGATTACTCACCATTTTGGGGGTCTTGTGACTCATGTGTGCTTGCCTGGGATCAGCCAGTGAGTGACAGGTATGTAAATAGTGGCTGTGTTTTAAATCACTGAATCAGTGATCTGTGTGTTGCAAATAATACTGCTTCTGTAAAATGTTGCATTTTGGCTTCACAGATATGACCTTGGGAGCCCAGCCTCCCTCTTTGTTCTCGCCAGCGGAACGGCTGCGCAGAATTAGAAAGTGGCCACGAAGAACTAAGGAGGACTTTCTGCATCATGTGATGATGACTCCGCGGCCGAAAAACAAGAATTGAAGGAGTGGCGGGACAGCGAGAAGAGGGACCGAAAGGAGAACGCGGCGCGCCAGAATGAAGTGGCTCTTAAAAGTTATGGAGCGCCAAGCGGACATGCTCCAGGCACTACTAGCACTGCAAACCAAGCAGCTCCGCGCCCGCCCTCCCCTGCAGCTGCTGTCGCAAAATTCCTTCCCATGCGCCCCCCAGACACCGCCAACACACTCTTATCAACCTCCTGGCTCTAATGTGCACCCGCTGCATTCCACTCCTGCCCCGTCACAGTCCAGCCCTGTGGACTCCCACTACCTACTGCACTCAACACCCATCCCTCTGCAGTTTGGCCCTGCTGAAGTACAGTACTTGCTGCACTGTACTCCAAAGGACAAGGTTGGATATGATACCTGGACATACACAAATCTTTAACTGTCCCAGGACCCCACCTCCTCCTGGGACCTTCCCTTCCCCCATCCTCCTCAGTGCTGATGTGATTTTTTGTTTGTGTGCGGTTGTTGTTTTTTAATAAAATAATTGTTTTGGTTTGAAAGCAATCTTTATTCCATTAATTGAAAGCAAACAGAGCCCTGCAAAGCAGGCAATTTTCTTAAACCATAGTGCATCGTCTGCACCAATCACAATCACCTCCTAGCATTACAAGCACTGTACGCTCGAGCACAGCAACAAATATTAGTGGCTTTCAGCTTCAAACTGCTGCCTCAAGTCATCCCTGATCCTTATGGCCCTACGCTGGGCCCCTCTAATAGCCCTGGTCTCTGGCTGTTCAAATTCAGGCTCCAGGCACTGAACCTGGTCCAGCCCTGAGTGAAGCTTTCACCCTTCCCTTCACAAATATTATGGAGCCTACAGCACGCGGCTATAAGCATAGGAATATTGTCATCGGCCAGGTCCAGCCTCCCATATTGGCAGTGCCAGTGGGCCTGTAAACGTCGAAAAGCATGTTCAACAGTCATTCTGCACTTGAGCCTGTTGTTGAACCGCTCCTTGCTGCTGTCAAGATGCCCTGTGTAGGGCTTCATGAGACATGGCATTAAGGGGTAGGCAGGGTCTCCCAGGATAACAATGGGCATTTCGACTTCCCCTACGGTGATCTTCTGGTCTGGGAAGAAAGTCCCTGCTTGCAGCTTCCTGAACAGGCCAGTGTTCCAAAAGATGCATGTGTCATGCACCTTTCTGGACCAGCCTGTGTTAATGTCCATGAAATGTCCACAGTGATCCACAAGCGCCAGGAGAACCATAGAGAAATACCCCTTCCGATTAACGTATTCGGTGTCTAGGTGGTCTGGTGCCAGAATTGGAATATGTGCGCCATCTATCGCCCCTCCGCAGTTAGGGAAGCCCATTTATGCAAAGCCATTCACAATGTCACGCACATTGCCCAGAGTCATGGTCTTTCGGAGCAGGATGCGATTAATGGCCCTGCACACTTCCATCAACACGAGTCCAACGGTCGACTTTCCCATTCCGAAATGGTTAGCAACCGATCGGTAGCGGTCTGGAGTATCTAGCTTCCACAGTGCAATCACCACGCACTTCTACAATGGCAGGGAAGCTCTCATTCTTGTGTCCTTGCACCACAGGGCTGGGGCGAGCTTATCACACAGTCCCATGAATGTGGCTGTCCTCATCCGAAAAGTTCTGCATCCACTGTTCGTCATCCCAGATGTACATAACGATGTGATCCCACCACTCAGTGCTTGTTTCCCGAGCCCAAAAGCGGCATTCCACTGTGGTCAGCACCTCCATGAATGCCACAAGCAATCTTGTGTCATAGCTACTACACGTGGTGAGATCAATGTCGAACTGCGCTTGCCAGGGCTGGCTCCTGCGTTTTTGCCGCCCCAAGTGGCGAACAAAAAAAAAAGCTGCAATCAGCGACACTACGGCGGCAGTTCAACCGCAGCCGCTTTATTCTTCGGCAGCAATTTGGCGGCGGGTCCTTCCCTCCGAGAAGGACAGAGGGACCCGCCGCCGAAGAGCCGGACGTGCTGCCCTTTTCCCTTGGCCGCCCCAAGCACCTGCTTCCTGCACGGGTGCCTGGAGCCGGCCCTGGCTCTTGCCTTTGTATTTTAAGGAATAACTTCACTGCCATTCGTGACGTGTTAGTGAGAGCAAGCAGCATATTGGTCAACAGTGCAGGATTCATTCCTGCAGACCGAAGAGGCAGAGCAGAGCGTGCAGTACATAAACCTTTGAAAGATGGCGCTGGACGGAAGCACAGGGATTGCTGGGATGCAAAGCAATGCATCATGGGGCATTGGGACAGGACCCAGGATGCCCCATCATCCCCTCTGCCTTCCCACAACTCTTAGCGGCAGAAGAGGAAGAGATGCTCTGTGGGATAGCTGCCCAGAGTGCACCGCTCCAAATACCGCTGTAAGTGCCGCAAGTGTGAACATGCTCTTGCACAGGCAGGTGACAGTGTGAACACACAACGGCGGTTTCCCTTCAGCGCTGTGTGAGTGGTGCTGTAACTGCCGGCACTGTAACTCTGCAACACAGCCTTGTCACTAAAAGTCAGCATATGTAAACACTCTCTGTCGGTATTTTGTCAGCATTTTTGCCGACAAAATACTTCCAGCCCCGCGAGCGGCATTAGCCTTGTCGTCAGGAGAGCGCTCCTGCTGACAAAGCTGTGTTCACACTGCCACTTGCGGCAAAACTTTTGTCTTTTGCGGGTGTGGGGGGGGGCAGGGGGGCGGAGACGGACTTTTTAAGTACCTGTGAAAGACAAAAGTTTTGTTGACAACTGTCGCAGTGTAGACAAGCCCTGAGAAAGACAAGTTAACTTTTTGAGAATGATGCTAGACATTGACTGGTAATTCTTACTGAACAAAGTAATGGGTGTCTCTTTATTAAAGGAGGGTAAATAAACTGTGATTCAATTTCCTTTGTTGAAAGTGAAAGAAGGGTGTTTCAGATGCAGGTGTTTGGATTTGAGTTTAATTAACTGGTAAACTAAACCCTGCCCTCATGTCAGGTAGCTTAAGCCACCCTTTCCTTTCCAAATCACATGTCTAAGATGCACCCTGACTTGAATGTAAATAGTGCTTAGCTGAATCACAGTGTTGTCAGCAAATGACATCTGGGTGGATCCAGGTGGTGGATTAGGTTTTTGTAATTCAGATTCAACATGAAACCCTTTTTTTCTGGTTGTGTGGGTGTGTATGTCCAACCTACGGCTGCTAAGCATGGTTTAGCATGATTTTTAACTGTAGTGTAGCTAAGGAACAAATGTTAATTCCTAGTTGTGTTTAACCCTAGGGACATGCTGCACATTTTAAAAAAAAATACTTAGCAATTGTAATGTAGTGCAGCCAAAGCTTAATTCATGAAATTCAGTACTTCACTAAGGGTCTTTGTAAAGAGCTTGACCCACTGCTGCGGCGCCGACTGCTGGTTGTCCTCAGGAATTAGCTCTCCCAGCCTTGGAGCGCCCTCTGCAGGCTGGTGATCCGCCCCCATGTCCCTCCCAGGACCCTGGTGCCCCTTTCTCTGGGTGCTGCCCCCTGGCAGTACCCCCACGGTCCTGGGTCTCCCCCTCCCAGGGGAACCCCCACCCACTATCCCCACTTCGCCTCAGTGTTCAGCTACTGCCAGACCCCATCTAGCCCCCTGCTCACTGGGGCGGACTGCAATGTAAGCCACTCATCATAGGCAAAGGGGGTTCGGACCTGCTGCCTCTGCCTACCCACGGGCTGCCCCCTGCAACCCAATACCTAATGGGCCTTACCAGGCCTGCAGCCTGGGGCTTTCTTAGGATGGAGCTCCCCGGCTCCCTAGGCCTTTCCCCAGCCCTGCTCCAATCTAGGTTCCCTTCTTGGCACCTTGCAGCCAGGCCCTTCTCCCTCTACAGACAGAGGGAGACTGCCTGGGCCTCTGGCTCACAGCCTTTTATAGGGGCCAGCTGGGCCTACTTTCCCCAAATGAGCCCAGGCTTCTTGCCCCAGCCACAGCCCTCTCCTAGGCTGTTTCTAGCCCCATAGGGCAGGAGCGGGTAACCATCCCGCTACAGTCTTCCAATCTCTAGTGTGAATTAGCACCCATTCTGCAGGGTGTATTGTTCATACTTTAAATACTTAGTTGCTACTATGTATGATATGTTAGATTCAGAGGGTCAGGTAAACTTCATGTTTGATGATCAAGCTAGAATAGAGAAGTAGAATTTGCCTTCTTTCTGAGTCTGTTGGATTTTTTAGAAGTTTGATGAAGTTCTGTACTTAGAAGAACATTTTAATGGTTAGTTGGTGATTGGCTCTGCACCTAAGTCTCAAGTTTGAAATCAGACACTTGCATCCATCTGGCAATCAGATCTATGGACAGGTATTAAAAAGATCAGATTAGACATCAGACCTTCTTAGGGATGGCAAAATTTTGTTTTAAATTCAAAATAAAACATTAGTTTTTATGCCTGAATTGCTGTTGTACATATGCAGATTTGAACTATTTAACAAATAACATGCAGAAATACATATGTAGGAAGGACTCTCAAACTTTGAAGTGATTTGTATTATAAATAACTAAAATTTATTGCATCTAGGATGTAATTAAGAATAATACCCAGAAGATGTAATACGGGCACAATATACAATTTACTATTCATTGGCAGAAAGGATATACTGCAAATGGTTTGAGAACCATTACAGATTGCAGTCTCCACATTATTAAATCTCCAAGTTGGAAAATTGTTCTCTGAATGTTTCTAACACAAAACAACTTTGACATTTAAAAAGAATTTTACATATTTTATTAAAATTGTGACTACTGGCCTCTTTGAATGGAGACAAATAACTGGGTACATGTTTGTAACCAGAGTTATATGTGTCTAAAATTAAGGTGTGAGACTACAATCCTGCAAAGGTGTCTGCTTTTCCTTTTGCAGAATTAGCAGACTCAATCAGGGATTTAGATGTCTAATAGCCCTATATTGAGTCTGCAAATATTTGTGCCCACAATTTCACATCTTCAAAACTGGAGGTCAATCTCATAACAAGATTGGATTGGAAAGTAACCGTTAGCAATATCAGACTCTGAAAGCCTATTTGGTTGGTACACTGAACACTTAGTTATTTGGAGCCATGTTGGACTATTAATTTCCCATGCTGCTGGTAAGAAGAAAATTGAGGCTTTTGAGAGGTGGTGCTGGTGAAGACTCTTGTGTATCTCCTGGACAGAAAAGAAGATGAATGCTTATATTAGAAATGCTATTGGAGAGAAGCAGACCCTGCAGTAGGAAATCAACAGGAGTAAACTACTATACTTTGGTCACATCAGGCATAGAGATGGGAATAACTTCAGGGAAGTTATAATGGAAGGAATGGTGGCAGCTCATCTTAGTAGGGGATGAATAGCGAGGGCATGAATAGACTGTGTACGACAGATTATTGGCCGGTCAGCTGCTGAGTGCTCAAAGTCAGTGATGGAGCAAAAAGGCTTCTGAAAATTCTGTTCTGAAGTCAAAAATATTCAGACAGGAATAAATAGATTTTACTGATTTATGCTGTACTATGCAGAAGTGAGAGCTGCACCCTCTCTCCATGCAACTTTAGTGGCCTGCCTGAGCCCCAGTGAAGCAACCATTCTCCCATTCCACTTTCAGCTAGAACCAGGGAGTCCAGAGTCATGAAAATGCAAAGGAATATATTAAAAATTTAACCAGATTCACTTCAATAACAACAACAAAATCACTTTGAGTGAAGTTTGATGTTTGAGTGACTTCTCAGATCATTTCTTAATTTGGACCTGCCCCTGCTTCTGTTGAAGTCAATGGCATGGAGTAGGAATTGGAGCCCTTTCTGTGAACTGGTTTACTCGTCCATAGGGAAAACCACACCGGCAACAGGTTTTATCCAAAAACTTTAAAAAATGTAAATAGTTGAAAAGTCCCAAGGCCACTTTCACAACCAGGTCTCATGCTGAGAAAATTGTGATGGGGCCAAGTCACTAGGCTAGATATGAAGTCATAGGCTGCAGGGCCAGGTGGGGTCCACCCGGGCCATGGCCTGACCACTTTTTGGTCAGGTCAAACCTGAGTGGTGCTGTGACCGTATGTGCCAGGTCCCAAAGCCGCTCACTCAAATTTGGCCTGGCTGCTCCTCCATCATGATGGAAGATGGGCGAGGCCAAACCTGAGTGGTGCTGGAACCCTGCTCACTCACTGAAATTTGGAGAATTCGGTAGGTGTAAGGGGCTCATGGTCCCAGAGAGTCAGGCTGCGGTGGAGTGGGGGGAAGCATCTGAGGGGGGATGAGGAAGGACAGGCAGGGGGCTAGGAGGTCAAATCTATGGCATTCCGCAGCCCCTGGGTGAAGGTAATCCTCTACAGATGAATTTTTAAGTTCCTTTATAGAACTCAGGGACACTGTACATTTATTCTTACTATACGTTTAGATGGAGGAGAAAGAGCTGATGGTTTTCAACAAAGAATATAATTGTTTCAAATTACATTTGTCAAATTGATTTTGTTGCTAATATTTTTGAAAAGCGGCTTCCACAGAAATGTCCCCATTTAACCTGTGACCAACCCTGTGTACAGCCTTGGAAAGTAAATGGTGCTTGCAGATATTGAATGAGCAAAGGTAGTTTTTTCTTGTTTAAACAAGTATGTTTTTTTTCATAGCCATAAACAAGGAGGGAGGAAACACTGACTGAACAAATTGACATTAATGGCACATAGTGGAAATATCTGGACTGTGTTCCTGAAAATATGCTGAGTGTATTGGTAGGTAGCACAGATTTCAGCTTGTAAAATTAGAAGAAGAGTGGAATGAAGACTATTTTTAAGGCTTCTGGGGGGGTATCCTTTGCCTTTGAACATTTGTTGATAAGGTGCTCCCAACATGTGGAGCAATCTGGTTTGTTTCAAAGCCAGGAAATTGCTTATCAGGCATAGTTTTATGAGCAAACGGCAGGGATTGCTACCAGCATTGAGAGAAGAGGTGAATTCTATCAGAGACTGGGAAATCATCCCCCAACCCTCCCTGAAATGTGGTGGTAGAATTGTAACAAAGAGCTCCCAAGAACTCCTTCCAACACATCACTGAGTTTCAGTAAGAAGTGACATATCATCCACAGCCATGCTGTACCAAACTAAAAATAGGAAGAAAAACAGCGACACACCTTTTTATTCCATTAAAACACATTGGAGTGGGAGAATTTTTTTTTTAAAGGCCAAGTGAAATAAATGAGACATTTTGCTTTTTTAAACAAATAGGGACTTGTTAGGTCTGCCGTCTGATTGGACTGACAGCAAAGCCACTTTTGTAAAGAAAACGTCACCATAAACGTTAGCACAGTGCTCGAGAAGGTGGAAAGTGTTACATAAATGCTAAGTACTCTTAGAAATAGAATTGCAAAGGATTCTCTTTAGATATTGGTATTAATTACCTTTTAATATATTTGGAAAATTATTTAACGTACAGCACTGGAAAAAAATTATGGAAACATCAGTTGGAGTATGGAAATAATCTTACTGGCAAGAACTTGATTATGCAACATGATGATCCAAATATAAACTGTGAAATGTGATACAGCTCAAGACACATTGTACAATATTCCACAAGATTATATCCAAAAAGTGTACAACTGCCTCGATAAGTGAATTAGTACATTATGCTATACAGCAGGGATGTCAAAATCATTTGGAGGAGAAGGCTGGATTCCAGGTTTAATCATGGTCCCTGAGGCACGATACAAAGACAGAGCTTCATACTCACCTCAATCAACAGCAGAGCTCCCACTGATGTTAGTGGGAGGTTTGCAGAGAGATCAAGGGGAGAACACAGCCTTCATGTAGTAACTAAACATCTGTATTTAGCTCCTCATTGTCACATTGAGTATCACTCAATGAGAAGATCTGCTCCCCCTTATTTCACTTCTGTTTCAGCTTTTTGTTTCTCCTCCTTCCCCTCTTCCTCTCTCTGTTGCTCCCCTTTCTTGTCTTGTGTGTCTCCTCTGTTCCTCCCTCTGTATTTTTATCCCTGCAGCAAATCCCAGTTCCCACTCAATGGTTTCACTCCTATCACCTTCCCTATTTTATTGCTAAAATGATCAGCAGCAGAATAGTTAATGTCATGTTATCATCACTGGATCTTTAGAGTTGACACTCAAATGAGATGAATAGGGGACAGGTAGAAGATATAGAAGTCATTGTTTCAGGTTGTCTGCAGACTCAGGCAGAAGTCACATCAGTTTACACTTGATTTACGTTTGGAAGATTGTATCTGCAGCCCTGAGGTATCAAAACTTACTTTTCATTTTTAAATGAAAACTTAGATTCTGCACAAGCTGCATACGACATATAGGGCACATAAATGTATTTATGTATTTGTGTGCCCCATATTCAGATCCTGCCATATGTGTGCCATATGTTTGACACCCCTGCTAAACAGTCAAGTTCCCCCTTCAATTCCTCATACAAAATTATATTAGCCCTTCTTTTTGTATGTATTCTCAATTCACATTAAATATTTATCTGGTATGTGGACCTGTTGTATCCTTGCTCTCCACTCAGCATTAAGAATATGGAGAAACCACATTGGTACAGTTGGGTTCCAGATAACTAAATAATAACTTTATTAACTATGTGCAAATATAGAAACCTAGCTACTTATATCTGTTCTGGCAGGGTTCTGATGTCTTCTGCAACAGAAGACAGGGAGGCCCTCTAGAAGGCTCCCAAACCATTTAAAGCGATATTACCCAATTCCTATACACTACAGATAGATTCTGACAAATATCATTTTGTCTGAAAAGTACAATTTAGTGTGTGAGATGAAGATGCGTCATATTTTGTTTTCAGTACAACATGTTTAAAACATTAGATTAGCAGAGTGCATCTGATTTGAATAAGTCAGCCATTAGGGATGGTTCTTTGAGATTGTCCAGAAGTATACTTCCTAAAAGTAGAGGTGGGAAACGAGGTTCAGATAAAACAATCATTTTAATCTGTCGCTAACTCTTATTTATTATTTAGAACCAACAGTGTACTTAGAACAGAGAGGAAAATATGGTCCCTGCACCACATCTCAAAATAGATAGATAATATAGTCCAGACATCAGATGAAAAGAGGGGGGAAATGAAAATGTTTAATGTTCCTTTAAAAATAAATTTTATCTAATCTGCGACTATAAATGCTACTGTCCATTAACCGTATTGTGTGGATATTGTA
Organism: Emys orbicularis; assembly: GCF_028017835.1. Lineage (NCBI taxonomy): Eukaryota > Metazoa > Chordata > Testudines > Emydidae > Emys > Emys orbicularis. Next base: position 19,687,000 of record NC_088690.1, read on the forward strand.
TAGTGCCCCTACAGAGCAGAATTAAGGTTTGGGTGCCCTGCCAGTGCATTACCATACTTTAACATATTTTCATTGCCTTTCCATTTAACCTTAACTCTGAATTTCCTGGTTTTTTTATACTTTTTTTTTTTTTTTAATAATAGCAACATCCCTGTAATGTTTTACCCTTAAGTTACTGATACTTACTCAACATTAATGCCAGTGTAACAAAGCTTTTATCTTGGAATTTTGTTGGTTATATGAAAAAGATCATACAGAACAAGAAACAACAAACTCTTGAGAATGCCACCACAGGATATTTGTAACGATTTAAATATGTGTACTATCAACCTGAATTTTATTATTATTATTATTATTATTTATTATTAACTTTTAGCTCCAGCTTCTGGCTGATTTGCCATAGTCTCTGGAGTAATGCAGAGTGGTTAGAGCTACACTCAGGTGGGTTCCTGGGCACCTTCCCTGATGGCTGCTTGGATGAATTATTACTGGGAACAATAGGAGGCACTGGCCATTTTGAAAGAGGACATTGTAACTGAGAGGACAGTTGCCTCAGTCCCATTGAGCACAGTAGAAGATAGCAACCTTTTTCAAAGAAGACAAAGGGGTTTTTAATTCTCTGTAGATCATGAGCCATTGGCCTCTGCTATAGAAGACAATTTCACTTAGGAAGACTAATAGCAAAAAATGACCATTAATCCTTAAAAAAAATCTTTCAAGTGTAGCTAATCCATAAGATTTCAGCAAGTTATAACTATATGGGAAGTTAGAAGAGTCCATATTCTTAAGATCATTTGGGACAAAAAATGGTGCAATACAGGGTGCTAAATTTCTTAAAGGACCCATTTTTCAATTAATGTTAACTCTTTAATTAATGGAGTTACTTGTAAATTCTCAGAAATCCACTGTGTGCTCAGGGCGAGTGCTATAGGATGTACTGCTGTCTTCATACCTAACAAACCTGTTGAATCTCTGCTCTAAAATGCAAACTCAGCCTTAACTATGCAACCTCAACTAGTGCTTCCCTAATACCTTTGACAGTGAACAGTGAGGTGGCAGACTTGCAGATAACGCAAGGTTATTTAGATTAGTCCAGACTAGGGGACCCTGAGGAACTTAAGAAACACCTGGCAAAGCTAACCAGTAACATAACACAATATCAGCCCAAATTCCTTTTAGTAAATTCATCATTTTAGGTAGCACTTTCTGGGACAAAAGATCCGGACATAATTTTGTTGCTCTGCCAATTATTATCTTCACAATCTGCAGCTGTTTCAAAAAAGCAAATAATATTAGCTTGTATGAAGAAAGAGAATAAGATAAGAGCACTATTTTCTGTGCTTTAGAAAACTAAGCACACTTTCTGCTGGATTGGGTACTAAATAGTCTGTAAAAAAATAAGATAAAGAACGTTTTTACATACTATGGTACTTACTAAGACCTCTCTATTTTTTTATTGACAAATATTGTATGCTTGTCTATCTAAATGGCTAGTGTTTTAGTCAGACTTAAATGATGTGTTAAAATTGCCAATTTTTTTTTAGGAATTCAGGTCCTGCTGTATTTATTGCCCCTTAAATGTTTTCCTTGCAAGTATCATTAGTAATGATCTGATAGTCATATTTTTTATTTGCATAGCACCCTTCAGCCTGAAGGATCCCAGAGTGCTTCACAAATTATATACATTCAGCACAGCTGAAATGCAGCGACCTTGAGGGTGGAGGACAGCAGCCAATCAATCAGCATATAGCACACAGCACAACAGTGAGCAGGAAGGATAATTTTGCACAACAATGCTATTATGAACAGAGCATAAGATTTTCCATGTTCATACAGAGTGGACAGAGTTTCAATTTTCTGGCTCATGCAACTACATGAAACTCAATTTACCTTAGAAAGGTGATGGGCATGGGTGGATCCTTTTGTGGTCCCAGGAAGAATGGGTACCGCAGTCCTGAAGTTTAGAATTCTATTCTGTTCTGTATAGGTTCTTACACTGCCCTGGGGTTCTTGGACAACTTTCTTGGGGATGAAATCTTAAAAGGAAAATGGAAAATAAATTAAATTACAGTGGCAGGTAGAAGTAGACTGGATCCAAACACCTATGAACTTTGGCAAGTCTGGATCTGAACTTGAAGGCTTAACTTAAATGGGCCAAACCAAAACTCAGTGTAACAACCTCTCTCCCCATGACACAGTAGAAATAGAACCTAGCACCGTTAGCACCACAGTACCTCACACTTAGCCAGGTCATTGTAACCAGATCCCAATACGCCCACATTTGGTGAAGTTTGACTTGAATTTGAGTTATATGAGCTAAGTCCATGTCTCGGGCCATTTGAAGGTTGCTGGAACAATGATAGGGCAAGTAAAACAAAAGCAGATTTAGTTTTTGTTTTAATTATTACATAAGAATATTCAACTTTCCAAACTTCGTGGTTTTTTAAAATTTTATTTAATTATTCTTAGAAAGGTGCAAGATATTCTAAGTAGGTGGGATATAGAAGCATTCTGACTCTATATATTTGAGTAGGCCATGATTCCACCTCCTGCTCAGAAAACTGAAGTTAGGCTGTAAATTATAGTGATATTTATAGATAATTGCCCTTAGTAATAATGAATTCCTATTAAGCGTATCTGACTGGGCTTTTTGTGCATCTGCTCCTAAAATCACTTTGTTCTCCTTGTTGAGTTTATTAAAAAATAGAAACTTGTTCATTGAGAGGACCGACTGGCTAAGCAGCAGTTCTGCAGAAAAGGACCTGGCGATTACAGTGGATGAGAAGCTGGATATGACTCAGCCGTGTGCCCTTGTTGCCAAGAAGGCTAATGGTATATTGGGCTGCATTAGTAGGAGCATTGCCAGCAGATCGAGGGAAGTGATTATTCCCCTCTGTTTAGCACTGGTGAGGCCACATCTGGAGTATTGCATTCAGTTTTGGGCCCCCCACTACATAAAGGATGTGGATAAATTGGAGAGAGTCCAGCAGAGGGCAACAAAAATGATCAGGGGGCTGGGGCACATGACTTATGAGGAGAGGCTGAGGGAACTGGGCTTATTTAGTCTACAGAAGAGAAGAGTGAGGGGGGATTTGATAGCAGCCTTCAACTACCTGAAGGGGGGTTCCAAAGAAGATGGAGCTCGGCTGTTCTCAGTGGCGGCAGATGACAGAACAAGAAGCAATGGTCTCAAGTTGCAGTGGGGGAGGTCTAGGTTGGATATTAAGAAACACTGTTTCACTAGGAGGGTAGTGAAGCACTGGAATGGGTTACCAAGGGAGGTGGTGGAATCTCCATCCTTAGAGGTTTTTAAGGCCTGGCTTGACAAAGCCCTGGCTGGTATGATTTAGTTGGTGTTGGTCCTGCTTTGAGCAGGGGGTTGGACTAGATGACCTCCTGAGGTCTCTTGCAACCCCAATCTTCTGTGATTCTAGAGGGAATTTGAGACTTTTTTTTTCATTTTGAGGAACCTTGAAACCTCTCACTAAAATTGTTTTACTTATCCGCTCATTGATAGGGAGTTTGCAGGTTGGGGAGGAAAGTTCACGGAAGTTCTACTGTTGTATTTTGTGGCTAGTTCCAACTATTTTTTTGACTTGAATGTCACAGAAGTGTGCAAGAGGAGGTTACTTCCAGTAGATTTGTAGCTCTGTAAGTATAAAAAAGAAATTGAGTATTAGCTCTTCTTTACACCAAAATGTATTTTATTTTATTGGAATGTAGGACTAGAAGGGACCTGTGTTGTAGAATCATTGCTTTAAAGTATTTCTTGATCAGTGAGAAATTATTCTTCTATAGTGTTTGTTTTCTCCTATTGAGCTTTGAGTGGTTGAACATATACAGCATATGCATTTATTAATATATTTAAAATACACAGTGGACATGGTTGATAAGGAAGAGGATTTATCCATGTGGAGTGGTAGACAGATATGCATATACAAAAGAGACTTTGGAATTCAGTGGGACTACTCCCTAATAAGAGGGCAGCAAATTAAGTCAGTGGGCAAGATTCTGATTTCTTGGCCAGTACTATTGAGCTGTGCAGTAGTTTCCCTATGCAGCCTCATGATCATATCACCCTTTTCCATCCCACTCTCCATTCCTTCCTGTTGTTTCACACTCATTTACTCTATGATTCTTCAAATTAGATCGTAATCTCTTCAGGGCAGAGAGCATCTGTTACTGTGTATGCCGAACCCAGCACAACAGGGGTGCTGGGCACCGCCACAGCACAAATATGTATTTGAGCACCACCACAGCACAAATAATAATAATTTAACAAACAATAATTTATACTGGCTTAAATCTGGAGTAATTGCACTGACTTCACTGGTGTAACTGAGATCGAAATCTGAGCCATTCGACTAGTTGTATATGTAATTCAAGGTCCTATGGAGGAGTTCTGTTGACTTCAGAGTGCTTTGGATCAGGCCCTATGTGCAGTAGCTGTAGAACCAGAAGCTAGTGGAACCCTATTTCGCACCCCAGCAGTGAGTGAGCCATCTGGTGTGGAGGGTGCAATGCTGCAAACGAAGGGGCATAGAGCCAGTTGGTACACTCCATAAACATGGTGACAGGTTTCAGAGTGGTAGCTGTGGTAGTCTGTATCAGCAAAAAGAACAGGAGTACTTGTGGCACCTTAGAGACTAACACATTTATTTGAGCATAAGCTTTTGTGGGCTAAAACCCACTTCATCGGAAAAGGTATTTTCCACTGCATGCATCCGATGAAGTGGGTTTTAGTCCACAAAATCTTATGCTCAAATAAATGTGTTAGTCTCTAAGGTGCCACAAGGACTCCTCGTTCTTTTGTCCATAAACATGGTGGCTCAGAAAGAAATGGAGCCAGGGCAGCTGAGCGGTGCATTGATTCAGGGCAACTGCTAGGGAGCCACCACTGGTGAGAACCCTTTGGAATCCCAGCCAAAAATGTAAAGTTGCTCCCAAGGGAGAGTGACACTACTGCTCCTGCCCCTCCCTCTAGACCAGTTCTTCTTTCAGCACATCCACAACCTCCAGCACAAAGTGGTAAAAGTTGCACTCACAGAGCTGAATAGGGCCTATAGTGTGTGTATATTTTTCTAAGTCAGTAGAAGTATAGAGTTCTATTCACTCTATTATGATTGCAGTTTGCTTTAACCGGTATCATTTAAAATCCTGACTCCTTGAACTGAGGAAGATATGTATTGGTATGTGTGTGTCCTTTCAGTCAATAGGTATGGTAGGTAGTTATATTTAAAGGGTTTGAAGTTATTTTTATGAGCCATAGTGAAGTGTGTAAACCTTTATTTTTATCTTGAGAGCTGCTTAGCAATTCTTCCAGGAGATTTATGCTTTTCTAGTTGAAACACTTACAAATCGAGAGGAATACAATATTAGCAAAAGCAGAGACAGCTCATTTCTGTTTCCATCTGAGAATCCAGTTCATAATTTCCCTATGATCTTGGCTGAGACCAAAGGGAAGTTTTAACTTTGTTTAGTAAAACAAGAGAAGCATCGTTCCCTTTAACCAATAGAGTCAATCACTCATCCAGTACTCCCATAAAGTTTCTGTCTGATTGTATCCCTATCAGAGGGCTCTCATGTAGCACCCAAACAAACTGTACTCCTAACCTTGTTTGGGGCAGTACTACCGCATGGAAAAGTTACTCAAAGATCACACACGTACAATACCCTCAGTGATTGCGTTGCTTAAAGATTTACTGACAACGATTGGTTTCTTTTTCATTTTACTTGAAAAGAGCGTAGCTTGTTTCTTCTGAGAAAAAAGTAACTGAAGCAAGTCACTTGCGTCCATCTCACTTAATGACATTTTACTTTTTTTTTTTTAAAAAAATGCATCACTTTAGACAAGAAACGCTGTGATGAGTAACGCTTAGGAGGAGGGGAAAAAAACTTGCTTACAAGGAACTGCTTTTATTAGCGTGCAATCTTAATCCACATACATGCAGATGAGTCTGTCAGAGAGCATTCCTCCCACACCCCCTTTTTAGAGGAAGTTTGTTGATGTAATAACCGACATCTCATCTTCAAAGCCAAAAAAAAGGGGGGGGGGACACAGCCATTCACAGGAAGGACGTAAGTTGATTTGTTCTCCTCCTGGAGCAGAAGTACCCAGACCGCATGATGAAGGAGCATTGTACCACCTACAGTAGTGCTGCCTGCAGCTGTGTCAGTGACTCTACCATGGAAAGTCTGCAGCCACTCAAGCCTAACTACATGTCTGTGTGTTTATTTGCAGAAGAATCTTATCAAAAATTAGCAATGGAAACTCTGGAAGAATTAGACTGGTGTTTAGATCAACTTGAAACCATTCAGACCTACCGATCAGTCAGTGAGATGGCATCTAACAAGGTAAGCGATGGGATAACTTCTTCCTAAAATGTAAAAGGCTGAAAATAAAAAGAATAAGTGCTGTAATGTAAGACAAAAAGTGTTGCTGTATGTGATTGTGTCCACCAGCAGACAAGCATGCACAGTGCAATATCTGACAAAGTTCATTTAAACACTGTTGGTACTTTTTCCTAGTACTTTATGTTAAGGATGGGAACTTTAAATGCTTTGAACTATCTGTATCCTTATGCTATTGCAAGAATTAAACAGTGCAAGTGGTAAACGATAGCATAGGTTCTCAAGCAGAATATATTTACACTGTGAAATTAATCCTTGGATTTGGTGATATGTTCCAGTGGACCTTAGGTACATTTTTATACAGTTAGAAGTAGGATGGTAAATAAAAATGTTACTTACAAAGTAACTTATAAATTGGAGAAAATTTGTCATAGAAAAGCAGAACCAGGAAAACATTTAGCATTCCGTGGATTCAGAATTATAATATGGTACAATGCAGTAAAACCACATAATTACATTGATATTTGTCTATCAGAAAATTTACAGGTGTCAATTACAGCTGTTCTCCCTGGAAAGAATACTACCACAGGCACCCACTGAAAAGTGTGTAACTGTAACAAATGATCAGGCTGGGGAAATTAACTTGGCTTTTCAATAATAATGGCAAACTCTAAACATTATGGGATAATGTTTTACTGCAACTGTCCCTTTCTCTAAGCATTTGGTTTGTGTTTTTAATATTATGGTACGAGTTGACAGCATTTTGTATTCAGTACATGATTAAGGTGCAGTGCCATAACACTGGGACATACATAAAAGTGTTTTCATTGAAGGGCTGCTTTTTGGGGGGAGGGAAGAGATGCAGGAGAATTTGAGATTTCATACAAGGAGTAAAAATTTGCTAAAATTAATTTGAAAAAAAATATATCCCAAACTAAACTTTATGCTGAATGTAGGAAAAAATGGGGGGAAGGTTCAGAAGAAAAATACAGAAAAGATATAAAGGGAAAAAATACAGCAGAAGCCCTGAGTACCGCTCAAAATAATCCTTTAAAACCACCACTCTCTCCAACCCTCAGCTTCTGCTTCCAGCCTCCAACCTTCCCAGCCAGAGAGAGAACTGCTTTCTGTGAGCAGATGAGATTCTATTAAGAACCCATCAAAGTCAGTCCTTAATTGGCCAGAGGGGTTATTGTTGATTGACATAAGGCACTCCCTGGGGCTATAGGCACCACCTCTGCAATGTTCCTAGCTATTGCCCAAATGAGCACTTGACTGGCATCTGAGCAGATCTCCTGCTTTTGCACCCAGCAGCACAGTCTAAGTGCACAAGATCTCAAAGTCACAAGTATTGCTGCTCCAAATTCAATATTTATGCCCATGCTTTTATGCAATATTTACACCCATCAACCTGATGAAGCAAATCCATATGGTTTCTGAAATGTGTGTGCTCTATCTCTTACAAAGATGTTAGACATTGTGTATTCCTTCATTCCTTTGCATTAGCCCTCATGATTAGTACCCGTTTTACCTTTGTGCCACACAAATCCAGGGCTATTCTTCTTTTCCTAACTGGAAATAAATTACACAGGAAATGCTGAATCATAAACTGAGATTCTATGGAATATGTTAAAGAAATTAATCCCAGGTCATTTCAAATTTCCTCCTCCTCCACTAGTTCTTACTACAGCATGCCGGGGCATAGAAAGTAATACAAGTACAATAGGGCTAGCTTTCAAGAAAAGAATATAATTATCAGCTTGCGTGAAAAACAGATCTAGCCATTAGTAAGGCTTTAGACTGAGAAGAAAATAGGGCCTCACACATGGGGCAGAACTATCCCATATTTTGAGATTTTCTCTCACATTTGGACTTTTACAGGTGAAAAGCTCTGATTAAGTAATTCAGCCACTGTGTAATTGTTAAAAATTATGATTTTACTATGTGCAGTGTTAGTGTTCATTGGTTAGATTCAACTTTCTTTAAACTTTGCTCATTCATATACTTGAACTAAAATGTGTTTGTACGTGTTCTGGTCAGATTCCAAGAGTCATTTCCAGCTATGAAAGAATAACATGAAATGGTTTGCAGCTTATTCTTTTTTCCTTGCCATGGTAACAAACATCTAAATGAGTTGGTGATAAATGTCTCTTGGTTTTGTGCCATCATGGCAAACAGTTTTTCATGGCACACAGTAAAATTATTTCAAGTGAGCTGTGCAGTCTGAAAACTGTTCAACTGGAAGTATTGAGGCTTTTGAAAGACTGTTTAGAAACAATCGGAAAATTTGACAACAAATTAATGGAACATTTTTAATCTCGTAAAGTATCTGAGTAGACTATCTTGCTTGAATCAAAAGCTTTTAAGTAGGGCATTGGTAAACAACAAAACAGTCCGATGTTTTGAAAACAGGATGCTTAGGCTCCACATTATTAAAGAAGAACGGAAAGAGAAACAGTATAGAAAGGAAGAAAGCAAATAGACTCAGCACGATCCCAAGTGCAGAACAGTATAAACCGTGACCTATCTTCCTGACCTCTGTTATTGCTGAGTTCCTGGCCCTGTGCCACTAAAGCCAAACTACGTCATTTGAGAATGATAGTAGGCATGGCACAGCTGTTGCAAGTGTGACTCGAATTTCCTGTCTCCTTCCTGACAGACGTAGTTTTATAAAGTACAGAGTTGCAACAACAGCAGACAGAGAGGGAGGATCTCTGAATTCGTGTTTGCAGTGTGATTCTCAGACCTCTTGTACAAAAAGCATTTTCTGGGAGGAAAAGCCATGTGTGACACCATCCTGGTCATAAAGAGTTGGCACATGGGTCTGTAAATGTAAATTAATTACTCAAGGAAAGTGAAAAACTAAGGGCCTGATCCTGCTAGGTGCTAACCAACCTCAGCTTGTATTGAGGCTAGTGGGAGTAGAGGCTGCAAAGCACAGGCTTGAGCCCAGCATAGAACCATTACAGAAAGGCAAAGCTCTGTCTTCTGAGTACTCCCTCCCTAGGTAAAGTCTTTACCACATGTCTTTACCGGTGCACTTAATCCTGTCCTCCAAATACCCCAGACCTCTTGCTATTCCAGACCAGAGTTTCCGGGAAGCACACTGCCTATCACGCCAAGCATGGTGGTGGTTTTGGGAAATGGGAAATTTGATTTTTTTTTTTTTTAAGAAATGATTTGCATTCCAAAATTAGAAAGAGAGCAACGCTGAAGAAAACGACCATACATCCCTAAGTGAGTTTCTGTTCCACATTGCCTTAGTCATTGCCCCTTGGCACTGGCCTCATTCCCTGTGGATTCCCTAAACTAAGCATTTGGGAATGTATGGAATACTGCAAAGATGGAGTTTATTATTTATGTAAAATACTAACAAGACAGTTCTATAGTTTCAGCTTTGAGTGAAATAAAGCTAACTTACCCTTCGTCGTCTGTAGATATTAAATCTTAATATGTATTGTACATTTTTACGTTATTGTAAGATATGACTTATCATTCTGCATTTAGTGGCCTATCCAGTTCACTGCCTAGGCAGATACTGAGTCGTCTCTGGAGGTTTGTGAGTCTCCTGATATAGCAGCCCCCTAATGCTGCATTTGGCATTATGCAGCTGTCTACAGACTCATCTGCCATAGAGACAGAATCACAGGCCCCCTAGAGCATTTGGGCTCTACGGAGCAAGGTTGGTAGACACAGGCTCGGTGCATCCCCAAATCATAAAGCGTGGGGTAAATAATTCCCCAACTGACCTACTAGTTCTCCAACTCCCAGCTTGATGGTTTTCTAAGGCCTTAAGGTCATAGAAGCTAGGGCTGGAAAAGACCTTTTACATCACAGAGTCCATCCACTTATAAGTGCAGGATCCCCTGAATAGCACAGTAGTTTTTGAAGCCAGTATTCAGAGCCTCTGCACCCAGACTGTGCAACTTTGCAGTTGATAGATGATAAAGACTGGCTGGAAAGTAAAATCTGTTTCACCAAAAAAGGTTTTGACAACTGATTCTGTTCCTTCCAGATTTCCCCCCAGAAAAGTGAGGGTGCATGAGACTACCCCAGAATAGCTAAGTTACGTCCAGGGATCAGAGGAGAGAGACCTGAACCTCAGTCTCCCACGCCCTGGGCAAGAGTCCTAACCACCAGACTTTAGAGTCAGTCATTGTCTCAATCTATCCTATTAGAGCTCCGCTTTGTCTAAATAAATAGTTGCTGGGCCAGAGAAAGACTTACTGACTCTATAGCACCTGGATGTGGGAGACCCATGTTCAAGTTCCTGCTCTGAATCAGGCAGAGCCCCTTCTCTATTGGTTTTGGGTAGGTTCTTCAGGCCCAGGATGGAATTTCTGGTCAGAATCTGTGACAGCCCCAGCGCAGAATAGCCATTAGTCTGGTGGTTAGGAGTTCACATGTGGGAGACCCAGTTTCCAGTCCCTAGTCTGAATCAGGGAGAGCAGGGATTTGAGCCTGTCTACCACACCCGGGTGATTGCATTGCCCTAACCACTTGCATATTGGCTATCCTCACCCTGCTCTAGGCCAGAAATTCCACCCAGCACCGGAGAAATCTTCCCAATGAAAGTGTTGCTGGAACCAATATGTTTCCATGAAAAGTTTCCATTTTGACAACTGGGCATTTGCCAACAAATAACATTTCATCCAAAAGTCCCCAGCGAGCCCTATGAATAATGTAATTCATTATTTGCAGAAACAGTTTGAATTTTGTATATACATACTTTGGTAACATCACAGGGTCTTCCTTGTTGACCCACCAGTTTTGAAACTTTGTTATGCCTGTATTGTGATGGAAGTTAAGGGAGCCTTAACATTGACCATACGGCTCAGTGCTGCTAGACATACTGTAATATAACTCCTTGCAATTTGTCTCACCTGGATTTAGTCAGCTGTTAAAGAAGTCTCCAGGAGAAGTGGGCGTAAAGAGCAGAATTAAATCCTGCAGGCAGATAACATTTTTGACCATCACTGTATACATAGGTATTTGCTAGTGAGACAGCTCACCAAACCATTGTCTTTGTTATTTTGCAAGAGAGCCCCTGGCATAAACATGACTCTTCCACTTCACCACTATTTCAAAGGGTGTTCCAATCAAACAAAAAACAAAACAAACAGAGAGAGACCAGCAAGCCCACACCTAACTGTCAGGAGACAGTGGCTAAATAAATCTGAGGGCACTAATGTAAACTCTGGCAGTCCACATCAAGCAGTTTAACATTGCTCAGGGCAGCACGCCAAGGGTCTATGTGCCTTGCTGCACAGCTTCCACATTTGCGTTTGTTTTGTGAGTCTGCCAGCACTCAATCTTGCCCACTTCGTACGTGATGTTTCCCTTAACTGGTGCCAAATTGTTTAGTCTTTTGGTTACTTTACTGTAATTTCCTTTGTTTAATATGCTTTAAAATAGCCAATTGGCTTACAAAGAAAGGCTTGTAAAGTTAAGCAACAGTTAGCAAGACAAAGAGACTTCCATGTCTTTTGTTTTTATAAGCAGAGTTAAGTAGGTATGATTCATGGAATTCCGCACATCAGTTCCTGATGGGTTATTTGGTATTCCCCTCTATCGGCTGCAGCTGTTCAGGGACTGTCATTACGGAAACAAAGACAGTATCTAAGCGTTTGGGAGACCTCATGAAGTGCAAGTTAGCTGATCTTCAACAGCCATTAGAAGTATATTGTAATTATCATTAAAGATCTTAAATGCATTCTGAAATGCATGGCGCCCTTGTAAAGTATGATGCAAACATACCCTAGTGCTGTTAGGTGATTCTTGAATTTACAGTTTTTGGAATTAGCCTGAGTTGTGAAATCATTATGCTTGATGCAAAATGTGATAGAGGCTGTTTACACCTGAGGGTGGGGACAATTCATTTGATGTATGTTTGAACTTCAGTCTTCTCATTCAGGTTTAGAAAGAATGCCTTGATCTAATACAGGGAAAATAGGTACTGCATTTTCTGAAGATAATAGTGCAAATTGCGAACATTACATCTGAGATCCAGATTTTGAACAATCCAAGATTTGGGAGTGTTGGATCCAGGATTTTAGTGCAGCCAGAACAGGCCAGGGACTGGAACTGGTTGGGAATTTTTCAACAAAACTTTTTTTGTCAGAAAATGCTGATTTGTCAAAATGGATTTTTCCCCCACGAGAATGGATCATTTTCAATGAATTTTTTCAACTAAAAAAAGTTTTGAAATTGTGGAAACAAAATATTTTGACATTTTTAAAAGAAAAAAAATCTGGTTTTCTGGTTCATAACAAGTTTTCATTTAAAAAATTAAGCTACTTAGAGTTAAAAAAAATGGTCAAAAACAAAACATTTCAAAAATTATGTAAACAAAACTGCAATTGACCCAAACCTGTGTCTGTGTGTGTGGTTAGTGAACATTTTTAAGACTTTGATTTTTCATCCCAATTCAGAACAGGAAAATATTTCAATATCAAAATTTTTCACAGTATGTAAAAATCATTACCCACCTAGCAGGAGTCTGATTTGTCTTGCGTACCCCAAGTTTCACCTCAGTTAAAAACTACTTGCTTACAAAATCACACACAAAAATACAAAAGTGTCACAGCACACTATTACTGAAAAATTGCTTACTTTCTCATTTTTACCATATAATTATAAATTAATTGGAATATAAATTGTATTTACATTTCAGTGTATAGTATATAGAGCAGTATAAACAAGTCATAGTCTGTATGAAATTTTAGTTTGTACTGACTTCACTAATGCATTTTATGTAGCCTGTTGTAAAACTAGACAAATATCTAGATGAAAGACCAACATACATCCAGGGCTACATGTACCCCTGGTTGAGAACCACTGGTCTAAACCCTCTCAAAGTTCAGGGATGTTCAAATTTGGGGATTGGGTCTGACCTGTCTCTTGTTTACACTATGCAGAGAAGAACTAGTCACAGAATTCAGATTATCATCATATATGTACTATGAAAATAGACTGTCCTAAATTTTAACAATCTACTTCATCACTCCATACCGAGGGCCGGATTAAGCCAGGGGCTTTAGGGACTGCAGCCCAGGGCCCCGGCTCAAGGGGGACCCCGCAAAATAAATCACAGGCAGTGATCTCCAGGCCTCTAAAAGGGGCGCTCACCGTGGCCCCATGCTGCTCCTGGAAGCAGCTGGCTGCCGGCACGTCTCTGCGGTCCCTAGCAGAGGCGGAGTCGGCTCCACGCGCTGCCCCTGCCCCCAGCACCTCCTTACAGCTCCCATTGGCCGGAAACCAGTCAATGGGAGCTACAGGGATGGCACTTGTGGGTGCAGGCAGCGCACGGAACACGCTGTCCCCTTCCCACCCTGGGGCTGCAGAGACCTGCTAGGAGCCTGCCTGAGCCCTGCTGTGCTGCCGGCTGGGAGCCGCCTGTGGTAAGCGCCTCCCGGCCGGAGCCTGCACCTCGCACCCTCTTCTCCACCCCAACCCCCTGTCCCAGGTCAGAATCCCCTCCTGCACCCAAACTCCATCCCAGAGCCTGCACCTCGCACTCCTTCCTCCACCCCAACCCCCTGCCCCAGATCAGAATCCCCCTCCTGCACCCAAACTCCCTACCCCCTCCTGCACCCCAATCCCCTGCTCCAGCCCCCTCCTGCACCAAACTCCCTCCCAGGACAAAGACTTGTATACAGGGGCCCCACAAAATCAAATAGCCCCAGGCTCACAGGAGAATTAATCTGGCCCTGTCCGTACCCTGAAATCCTCTTCCCTCGCTCCTTTGTTCTCTGAAATGAATAATTATAATGAAAGTTGATTATTCTGCCTCACAAATACAGTGTTAACAGTCTAGAGGAACAATTGTACTTATTTAATACTCCGTATGTAAGTTTGACAATCTGATACTTTGGCCTTGCCAGCACTAGAGCCTAGCCAGTTTCCAAATAACAGCCTCAATCCCCAGGAGATCTCCTTTGTTTGTATGAATCCCACTGTCTCCAACAAAGGCCAGTGCCCATTAGGCATCATCTAACTCTTAAAAAAGAATCGGGCTTTTGTGGTGGTTTGACCTTTTGTGGTGGCTTGACCATTTTGAACTTTTCATTCTCCAGACATTTCAGTCGTGCTGTTTTAGGGTGTGTCATAAGTATAATTGCTCAAGGGCAGGTTCAAAAGGTGAATAATTATTTGAGGGCAGGGCTAAAAAGTGAATAATTGAAAAGGCAAGAGGCCTTGCCTGAATGGGAATGAAGTGAGGTAACTGGACATGGAATAGTATCAGTAAGGATTTGTGTAATTTCTGAGAGCAAAATCTTTGATTTGGGGGGGGGGGCTGTGATTGGTAGTTCTTTTGCCTTTAGAAAAGGTGGATCTTTGATCTTTGGAGAAGTTCAGTTCCTGGTCCAACTTGGACCCAAATTCTAAGCCCTGATTCTGGTCTCACACTAATATTATACTGGTGTAAGTCAATTGGCTTCAGTGGAGGTACTCCTGACTTGCCCAATATGGGTGAGAGAGACAGGCCCCTCTAAACTCTTCATCAAAATTGCCATTTCAGTTTGCCTGTGTAAGATCAGCAAGACGGTGATAATACTCAGAAAAATGAGGGGGAAAAGAAGCAAAATGAACACTTTAAAAAAGAGAGAAACGTTCGGGAAATTTAATAGTATTTAGGGATTTGTTCTTTGTTTCAAGTAGGAATCTTTCACCAACATTCCTCCTCTCCAGTTGGTGGTAATGTTGATACTCTTTTTGGTATTGTGTACTTTTGGGGACTCTTTGTTTGAGCTCATTGTGGTGCCAAATATGGAATTTAGCAGTGTTAGAAGGAGTTTCATTTCTCATCACATTCACAAACATACCACTAATCAATGCCAACTCGTCACACATGTTCTGTCCTTTGGGTTCCCTTCTCACATGCTAGCTCTCAGTAGGGCACACATGAAACATAGTGGTGTTGGGTTATCAAAAGGAAAACGAGGCAGTTTGGAGGCACGCTCAAATAGAATGCCTTAGAGAGAGACTGCTCTGACTGGAGGGCCTCGGCTGTATGTTTAAAAAAATAAAAAAACAACCGTTGTAGCACAGCTGGGCAAATACTGCACACACAAATATTCCGCAAATTATTTGCCTAGCTCTGTGTTAGAATGATTTTTCATTACAATGTATTTACATTCATTAGTACATTCCATATGTTTTTAGATGGCTGTATTAGGTGCATTTTCATTTTGGGAGGACCAGCTGCCACTGTTTTTCATACAGTATTTTAAGAGATACAAAGCCATGTCGTACTGGGCTTTATTTACACTTTATGCCTCATCTTATAAAGCAAACAGACTTTTGCTGTTTAAGAGTTGCCAGAGTTTTTCTCATTATGCACATCTAGGAAAAGCCATTTCAGGGTTCAGAATTATTTTAATTTCCCAGAGCTAGTTTTCCTACTTTATGAAAGCCCTGTGAAGTTGCTTAAATAAAGACTGCAGGATATGAATCACAGATTTCAATTTAATTTAAATGCTAGGTATATACATTTCACAACAGTAGCTTTCTCATTCTCACCCTCCCTTTGTTAATGATAAACACACTTGCCTCTTGGTCTTCTTTCTAAAGATGTAGGATCCAACTGAGGCAAAATCACCTAAAAGATAAGTGCCAGTTCTCCCCAGTCCAGCTCTTGGGATTGACTTTGGAAAAAAGCTTTAAGCCCCTTCCTGTCTAAATGCATTGTTTAATGAGACAACGAAAAGAGCCATGAAGCCTGAATACATCTGTTAATTGGAGACTGAGGGAGGCCGAGAACACTCTGGCAATCAAGCATTAAGACCCCTACTATATTCCATTTTCACCGCTGCAGGTTTAGGGATTAAAGGTCCTGCGTTTTGAGAGTAGTGCAGTGTGGGAGGCGGGGAATTCACTAGCATGCACCATCCTCTCCAAATGGGCAGCTTCATAAATAGCTAATGAAGAGCGGGGGTGGTTATTTGGTTTGTGGTTTCTATCGTGGGCTCTTCCTACTAAATTGGTCAGCTTCCTTTGGCACAAGTGGCTTTGTCAGTGTGGCTTGCATAGGTCTGATTGATCAAACATTTTGGTATAAGACCTTCCGCCTTCTGGAGCATTGGTTTCTCTCAAGGCCATAGATATTGTTAGTTGTATCAGGCCTTTCTTTAATTAAGACATTTTATGCCTGTAGTCTGCTTGCTTTAGTCATCTAATTATATTTTGCTGTTGCTTCCTGTCATTCAGTTCAGACTGGTTCTGATCTTTCTTTTGTTTCCTGATCTTTGTTTTTCAGTTTCTGAGCCAAGCTTCCAGTTAATTTCAGAAAACACTTTACACCTGTGGAACTCTCTAAAAATGCCTTTGGAAAGTAACATGTTTAGTCTGTAGTAAAAAAAATGGACTTTTCCCATTTACAATTTTAATCTAAACTTATCACATTGGAGTGAGGTTAGACAACTATAATTAATTCCCCCCAAATTGTGGACAATCAGTTTTCCTAGGAGAGGCGCTATTAATTTTTGGCCTAATCTTGTTGCCACTAAAGTCAGGATGAATTTTGCTATTAACTTCAATGAGTGCAGGATATGCTTTTGGTTAGAACATATGACCATGTCAAATTTTAAAACACACATTCTACTGAGAAGTGCTCAGGTGTGTTCTGTGTTTTCTTTTACATGGTAAGAAGCACTTACCATGGATGGATTCTATAGATAACACAATAGATAGTAATCTTCATTTGAGCTATCATGAGGGATTTTTGTTGGATTCTTGTCTTGCTGAGAAATCAGGGCCTAGCAGATTTTGGTAGATAAATAATTTTGGCGTCAGACATCCGTCAAAGGTTTCTGTGGTAAGTTAGTGAGTCAGGTAACCAATACAACGCACTAAGCTAACATGCTGAAGCAAGCTGTGGTTGTTTCTATTCATTATCCTGAAACAAGTGTTTTTACAGATAGGGAAGGGCAAAATGATTCAGATGAAACAGAAACTGACCCAAACATCCACCCAAATAAAACTGAAGTTTATAATCAAACAACCTGTTGTGCTATATTAACATTGTGTTTTATCTGTACAAATATTCAGTGTATTCCTGCTAATGATACACAGAATGAAATTATAAACCTTATCAATGCTTTTGCTTTTATGCTAATCAAAAGAAATGCTAATATTCCAACAAAAATCCTATATGATACCAATCAGCTATGAAAGCACTGACCGAATGCATCTGCCATTTGTATTCATAGGCAGTAGATGTTTTATAGGACTTGTCTTCAACTGGAGGAAGCCTTTAAGCAGATTTAGCCCTGCAGGAATGGCATGTACTTTCTTAACGTGCCAGCAAAGCCTCATGCATGTGCACCTTATAAACACATGACACATTTATTTTCAGGGAAGTCAAAATGGTGGTTTCACCATGACCTTACTTTTTCGTCAACATCAGTTGATAGGGGTTTTTTTTCCGTTAGACCCACCCAATTCTCATGAGGTGAGTAACATGAGCCCCAAGCCTCGCATGTGAATAGGGAAATTCAGACTCTCTTCTAAGCAGTGATAATTCACAGTACGTTCACTATGTAGGATCTTGTTCTAACCCTGTTGTTATGCGTTTGCATATTTCAGCTTTCAATTATCTGGAAATGATCTAGAAACTTTCTTTCTTTCTTTCTTCAAGGCAGGTTCTGATTCTTGCAGTGATCCAGCTTTTTTATTATGTGTTTGCATATTTTCATTTTCAGTTATCTGGAAATGAGCTAGAAATACATACACACCTCGTGGTTCTGATTCTTTAAAGGGAATAGCAAATTTTACCAGTAAAACATTAATATTAGTCTATCTAGATCAGAGTGATGTTATTACTTTAAGGGAGGAGTCACTTAACTGATTTATAGCAACTTTTTCTTTAGGAGTTGTGCTTTGAATTTATTATGTATTTTTAAATCGTCATAATAAAATTGTGTAAATAAGTCTGCCATGAAATTATTCTTTTTTAAGTAGTTGCTTGAATGTACGAAGGATAAAGCAATTTTCTCTTGACATAAAATGGGAAATTTCATGGCTCAATGTTTGTTTTTGGTTAAAAAATAAACAAAAGAGAAAACAAAAATCCTCAAAGTTTTGCATCTTGTTAAAAGTAGCTTGTAGCACATCATAACTTGATTGGGGCGGGGAGGAAAGAAAGAGTTGCAAAAGCGCTGAAAAGAAAAAAGACTGATAGCTGAATATAATATGTTTACTGACTCTAGCTACTAAAATAATCAAAATTACCTATCAAAAGCTCTCTTCTTTTGAACTGATTGACCAAATGAATTGAAAAAGCTTTATTATTTTACTGTTACATTTATATTTAAAATCAGCTTCTCAGCACTCTTAGTGAGAGTGCTGAAGAAAAGAAAATACACAAACTGAAATGGTGAAGTAACAGGAACAGTTGCAAACTAATCTTTTCTGATTAAATCCATTCTGTAAATGATGAAATATGAGGAAAACTGAAGATAAAATTTTGTTATTCCTCATACTGAAGAAAGAACTTATTTCAAGGAGTATTGGCTTGGCAGACTCAAAATAGGCCAAAATGAACAGTGCTTCAAAGTTCATATAGGTTTGAGGGGAGCCAGAATAATAGGAAATTACCTTTTATACAAGAACTCTTTAAAAAAAGAAAAGAAAGGAATATCATGTACTAGCAGGATTTGTATCAGTTACCTGCTTTTCTGCCCATTGTGAGAATGACCAACCCACATTTTGTCTCATCTGCTGCTCTTGGGAGTTTTGCTTTCATGTTGACAGTTGGGACCATATCTGAAATCCTCATTCAGCTCTCACTCAGGCAAAAACACTGGCTTCACTGGGAATGTTGGCTGCTTAAGGATTAGACACCTATGAGATTTAAATACCCAGCTCTGGAAGAGGAGACCAAGTGTTCCTTAATATCTGTTCTGGTTTCAAATACTGGTTTATCTAACTTAAAAAATCTGCTATAGCACACGCCAGCCACAAACACCGTAACTGAATGTTCAAGGTGCACACTGATACGTACCCCTGTGGCCTGATCCTGCAAATACTTATACATCTGAGGAGTCATTTCCCTTGTGTGTATAAATGTTTTCAGAATTGGGCCTTAATTCCCATTACACTGGTAAATTTCCGTGTAACCTGCTAGATTTTAAATATCGAGTGCCAAATTCTTCCCAGGTAAAACAGAAATGAATGGAATTACACCAGGAATGAATTGTGCCTTGAGACCAGAAGTGGTTAGAACAGGGGTAGGCAACCTATGGCACGCAAGCTGATTTTCAGTGGCTCTCACACTGCCCAGGTTCTGGCCACCAGTCCGGGGGGCTCTGCATTTTAATTTAATTTTAAATGAAGCTTCTTAAACATTTTAAAAACCTTATTTACTTTACATACAACAATAGTATAGTTATATATTATAGACTTATAGAAAGAGACCTTCTAAAAACATTAAAATTTATTACTGGCAAACGAAACCTTAAATTAGAGTGAATAAATGAAGACTCGGCACACCACTTCTGAAAGGTTGCTGACCCCTGGGTTAGAAGCATGATTAAGTTGATCATGACTTGGCCCTGTTGCATTTATCGGCCGGGTGGTGGGGGGAGGAGCGGAAACGAGGGGAAACCATACAAACACTAATGGTATCCTTGTAGGTAAGAATTCTCTCCTACCTTTTGTTCTGAGGACTTCTAAGAAACAGTGGCAAAGTGAAGAATGTAAGATGGTATTTGTGTCAGAAGGCTGGGTCACGAGGGCAATGCAGTTTATAAACATTTTTAGACACCGGAGGTATGCAACTAAATTGTTTCATAAAGACAAAGGGTGGGGAGCACCCATTTCTGTATACACATTCCAAGCAAAGGCATTACAATATCGTAGCAGTTCTTTTCTCCTGTACTTGCCTTTAATGTCTGTAAATGTTTTTAGTTTTTCATCCACTGAGCCCGATCGTAGCTTGAAGCAAATTGGTGTAGCTTCATTGACTAAAAAGGAGCTATGCTGATTTACACCAGCTGAGGATCTGGCCCTGTGTCTTTATTGTCTCTGTAATGCATCGTGCACACCTATGATGCGGTTGTCTGAAGAGCAGTAATAATAACGGGGTTACCTAGAGAAGAAGCACTGGGTTGGAAAATCAAAAAAGGGGTGTGTGAATCTGGGGGTAGATCTTTGTTTAACCTTCTGGCATGAGAAGGAAATTTGCTTCGTCCGTAGAAAGCCAGAGCATTATTTTGTTGAGCTGACTTACCAGGAGGAAGATGTTAGGGAGGTGCACCTTTTCCCCCTTCCCAGCCTCCCCCCCACATGCACCAGGGTCATTACTGCAGCCTGTGAGCTGGAACACTACAACCTTGTCTACACTGCCACTTTATAGCGCTGAAACTTTCTCGCTCAAGGGTGTGAAAAAACACCCCCCCGAGCGCTGTACGTTTCAGTGCTGTAAAGTGGCAGTGTAGACAGTGCACCAGCGCTGGTAGCCGCACTCCCAGCATTGGTAGCTACTCCCCTCGTGGGGGTGATGAAGTGAAGTTCCCTCACACAGCCTTTCCAGAGCCGGCATCCCTTGGGCTTTTGGCCTGGTACACTTGCATAAAGATTTCCCTAGGGCAGTTTCCAACTTGTCCTTAGAGGAAAGGAAACCACACACCTATCATAGAAGCAATATGTCAACATTAACAGGGCTAGGAATGAAGCAAAGATTTGCATCTTAGATAAAGTAAAACTAAAGATGTTTCACTATCTGGGAAAATAACATCTGAGAGTATTAAATGAATTATAATGAAAGGAATTACCAACAAAAAAAAAAGAGAGAGACTCTGATAAGAAAAGGGGGCTCCAAGGGGGGAAGGATAGCTCAGTTGTTTGCGCATTGGCCTGCTAAACCCAGGGTTTTGAGTTCAATCCTGGAGGGGGCCATTTAGGGATCAGGGGCAAAAATCTGTCTGGGGATTGGTCCTGCTTTGAGCAGGGGGTTGGACTAGATGACCTTCTGGGGTCCCTTCCAACCCTGGTATTCTATGATTCAGTCTATGCAGCAGTGCCCCAGTGAATACTTCAAAAGTGGTTCCAGTATCAGTCAAGGAATGATTCAGTGTCTGTCTGAGCTAATTTGGTTGAAATTACTTTTCTAGTCATTACAGGAAAACTCCACACAACCTGATTGCTTTTTCTCACCACTGCCCAGATGTTTTCAGAATACTGTTTGTTGTTCAGAAGATCAGGCATTCTTTATGTTTGTTTGGGGTTGGTAGGCTTTTCTGCATTATTTTACTTCTATTAAAATAATGTGTATTCCTTTTTTAAACTCTACGCTTGAATTGCACTATCTGCTGATCAGGGCATGGGATATGGAAAAGGGAGACCCAAGTTTTATTCCCGACTCTGCCACTGACTCCCTGTGTGACCAAGTCACTTCACCTCTCCGTGGCTCAGTTCCCATCTGTAAAATGGGGATAATAATGCCTTTCTCTGTAAAATATATTGAGATGATCAGATGACAGGTACTGTATAAATGCAAAGTATTATTATTATTGATTACAGGGATGCAGCATTAACTCTAAATTCATTCACTAGTTCTTTGAAATGTGTAATATGCTGTACAAAACATGCAGTACACAAACCCATTGGCATTTTCTCATTGCTTGTTGGTTTTATCCTTTGCTGTCATATTGGTTTAGCTGAGAAGCCACTGCAGAGATTTTAACATAACATCATTCATTGATCTGTGCAGAGGGAGCAACATTCATTCTCCCTACTGGTACTGCACACAAATGGCATACCATAGAATAGATAGAATCTCTCTGGAACATTTGCTATCAAGTGAAACTCAAAGAAAAATCTAGAGTCCCATAAAACGAACAGTGGTAATTGCTTCTAAGTGTTATTGAATGTCCTCCTCATGCCTCACCGGGCTGTACATTTTTAACGATGTCACATTATTGAGGAAATTTATGAATAAATTCATATTCCAGCCGTGTTCAGACAGTATATTGCAATGATACCATTAAAAGTGCATGAGTAATCCCCTCTATGTAACAAGGATGATAATTATCATGGCTGGAGTTGATCATGGTAATGTTTTTAGCAGTGTTACAGTACCGCTCACCAGTCATGTAAAGGTTGCTGACGATAAGCCTGAAGAAGAGGGTGGAATTTGTTTACTTAAAGCTGAGTGAACAGAGGAAAGGCATGGTTTTGTTAAAGTTCAGAGATGAGAGTCAAAAGATCTGGGTTTTATCCCTTCTCTACTATAGACATCCTGTGTGATCTTGGGCAAGTCATTTCATCATTTTGTGCCTCAGTTCCCATCTGTAAAATGGGGATAATAATACCTGGTACTTTTCTACATTATGGTAGCAGTGCTGCCAGGTAACATTTTTTAATGTTTGCATAGTGCTTTAAGCTCCTCAGCTGAAATGCACGATTCTGTATATGTACAAAATACTATAAAATCCTGTTGACACAACTTTGTTTGAAAATCATTTTTACAGTCACCTGATTGTGGTGGTTCTTTTGTATAGATAAAGGCCCTGATCCAGTAAAATCCTTCAAAAAATGCTTAACATGACGCTTGAAGTCTATGGGACTACTTCCATGCTTAAAGTTAAGCATGTGCTGAAATGTTTTGCTGGATTATGGCCAATGTGTAGTTTTCAAGCACTGAGCTAGAACTCATCTCCTCTTTTATGAGAGCTTTACTTTTCATTGTGATTACACAGATAGGCGAGTGTGCATTAATTCCTCACTTTTTTGTTTATAATTATAAAAAAACCCAAGTTTTGGCTTGGTAGTTCCTTGATTTTGGATCAAGAGACTTTTAACCTCTCTCAGCTGACATGAATCTTAAAGGAGATTTAGTAATTGAAAGTAATTCCCCAGCATGCCCACAGCTCTGGGATTCCTGACCTTCACATCAAGCATCAGTCACACCTCCCCCTTGCCGGGATCTTATGACATATTCCTGAGTGAACCGATCATGTGCCAAAGACCGGTGACACTGACACACCACATAAAGTTGCCTAAAGCCATGTGACAATATCCCTGCCTCCAGTCACTTTTAAAGTGAAAAATACATGTTTCTTGCTAACAGGCATTTTCAGACACTGTGCTCTGCGGGTGTTGATCTGTTTCTCTCCATAAGCTGGCTGTGGGTGGTAGCCAGTTAGCTGATCTATCTTCAGTGCTTTTACTTTCACTTCTAGCCCACACAATTATGGATGATTCTTGCTATACTCTGATTAGTGGGTTCCTTGGTGCCAGGGCCGGCTCTAGGCACCAGCAAAACAAGCTGGTGCTTGGGGCGGCACATTTTTAGGGGCGGCATGGCCGGCGCCAGAATGCCGCCCCTAAAAATGTGCCCCGGCCGCCCTAGCTCACCTCCGTTGCCGCTAGCGCACCGCTACTCGCCCTCCCTCCCAGGCTCTCAAACCTGGGAGGGAGGGGGAGATCCCGAGCGGCCGTTTCGCGTGCCGCTGCTCCCCCTCCCTCCCAGACTTGAGAGCCTGGGAGGGAGGGGGAGAAGCGGCGCCCGCGCCGCGGCCACTCGGAGTCTCCCCCTTCCTCCCAGGCTCTCAAACCTGGGAGGGAGGGGGAGATCCCGAGTGGCCGCGGCGCAGGCGCCGCTTCTCCCCCTCCCTCCTAGGCTTGAGAACCTGGGGGGAGGAGGCAGGGCTGGGGATTTGGGGAAGGGGCAGAGTTGAGGCGGGGTGGGGGGGGTAATTAAAGAACGGGGCGGGGGGCGGCCAAAATTGTTTTTGCTTTGGGCGGCAAAAATCCTAGAGCCGGCCCTGCTTGGTGCTGTTCATTCGCCACAGGGAATAGGATTTGGACATTTGCACGAATGGTTGTCTGTCTAAACCAATTATAGAGGACTCATCTGATCTTCAGTAGTTAAAGTGGTTGAACATTTTATGAACTAACCCATTACTGTCTGGAGAACACATTGGTACAAGTGGACAGATTGTCTAGAGATAAAGCATCACAGATGGTGAGGGTAAGGAGTCCAATCGAATAATGCCTAAACTTCTGCCATGCTGGCATTACTTGGTAAAAGGGAAGTGGCACCAGTTACTCAACTTTTGGACTTGAGTAACTGAAAAATATTAAAAACAGATTTCACACTTTCATTTGCTCAAGTGTTAAATATCCCCTGTTCCAAATGATTGTGTGCAAGGGATGAAGAGAAGCTTTGTGAGCAGGTTCTGACCTATGGGTGGGTGCAAAGCCCAAGCTTTGGTGTGCAGACTTTGTATGTGTGTGTGCAGGAAGTACAGGGAGTTAGTGGAATAATAGGTGGAAGTTTCCTGTATTAAAAGCGAAAGAGGGGAACCTGTGATGTGTGCCAGGCAGAGTTGCGATAAACATGGGAGACATCCTGATTCCACAACTACCCCAGTGAGCTCTGTCAGCAGTCCGAAGCTGTTCATTCTCCCTTCCATACCTCAGTCCATTAGACTGGCATTTCAGCCTGGGTGGGGCTTCTGTGACCTAGAGGCCTCTTGTGGCTCCTGGTTGGACAGCATTGGGTAGACTGCCCTAATTAAAATGGAGTCTCCACTCTGTGGACTTTCCACAAGAGGCCTTTGCATAACTGCTCAAAAAATGTTTTTTACAGGACCAACTTCTGTTGGTGAGCGAGAGAAGCTTTACTCAGAGCTCTTCTTCATGTCAGAGCTGTGTGTAAGCTCACAAGGTTGTCTCTTTCACCAATAGAAGTTGTTCCAGTAAAAGATATTACCTCACCCACCTTGCCTCTCTAATATCTTGGGACTGACATGGCTAGAACAACACTGCATACAAAAATGTTCTGTTTTTTTATTACCAAGTTTCAGTGGGATAGGCCAGCAGGGCACCAAAACCTATTGCAAGACCTCCCTGTATGTGCTACTTGTTAGTTCTGCTGAGTAGTACCCTGCAAATAGGCATATTATGACAAAATAATTCAGTTTATTTAAGTATATTTCCGTGTGATGAATGAACAACACTTTATATTTCACTAAATCCATCAGGGACTTAAATATAGCCATTGCAAGCAGTTGGAAATTCTTATTTAATGTGGTGTTCACCAAAAACACCGTCTAGCAGTGAAGAGGTGGATGTTTGAAAACAGTTACCTGGAAAATCAGTTATTGTGATTCTTTGGGCTTGTAAATGTCACACAGAATAGAATAATTGCTCATGGTTCTCTTTTTAAAGCCAGTGTTTTAAAAGCTTTTAGAAACTAGCTTTCGTTTTCCTTAAAGCAGTGTTAGAATTCTCAAACAGTGCTAGAATTCTTGCAGCAAGGCTATTATTGATGCTTGATTACAATCGGAAGGGAAGCCTCACAGTAAAGGAGATTATCATGTGGTACTGTTGCCATGTTACTGTGATATTCTTTTTCCTCGCTGTACTTGAGCGCTTGTATATTGGTGGGGGCAGAGGGTTACATTACAGCAGTAGGCTTCCCCTCTATGTATGTCCCCTAACACACATAGAGAAAGTCATATGACATCATCCCAGTCAGCACTGATAACACTTATTCAAAGCAGTCAGAGAACAGAAATCATTTCAAACCTAAAATTTCACTTGTATTTTAGGAATCCTGTCTGGATGATGTGTGACATCATACAGATAATAGACAGCAATAAAATCCTAAAGCAGTATGAATATTTATAGTCACTAGTGATTTCTTACTCTGATCTACATCACATACACAGTAAATAGTGGTTTTCCTATGATTTCTCACTGACAGAACAGATTGTTTTCTAATAAATTAATTGCATTGCAACCTTAAATGTCAATGAAAATTCTGATGAAGTCTATAACATGAGATTGTGAATGCATTCATGTAGCAATTCAAAGCAATTGATAGAAATTTTAAATTGTGCTTTGTAGACACATATCATAGGGTTACGGTCTATGGTTGTAACAGAGGTAAAATGTGTAGATATGATAATTTATCATCTGAAAACATTCCCTGTTCCCTTTATCTTGCTAGAGATCTGAAATGTAAATCAAAATCAGGGTTACTATGGAAGGAGTTAGCAATCCTGTTTTAAAAAATCTCTGTGAACATTTGCACTGAAAATCATCTGTCTCTGAAATGATGAGGGTTTTAAAACATATGCAGAGATTGAGATGAGGAGGCTGCTGCCTACTTTTGACTTATTTAAATATGCACAGGGCTTCCTCCATTTTAATCTTCCTTTTGAAAAACATGGCTGTATTGCTATAGCTGGTAAACCCCTCAAAAAACAACCATCATTTCTTCCCCGCATAGCGCAGCTGAGCCAGACTAATCTGGAGTGGGAACCCCCTTCAGCCAGCTAAGCAGCCAGGACTATTCATAATTCATAAGTGCTTCAAGCCATCTAGCTGAATGCATTTGGATTAGTTCTTGCTTCTTCGTGCAATCCCTGATTTCATTATTCTGTTCTGCCAGCAAATAAACCCACATACAGCTCTTCTGCAAAGATCGAATGCAAAGCTTGGCTTTGGCTTGGATTAGCAAAAACCATGTTTTTTCAAATCTTTTGGCTTTTATGAATATTAAGCTTTTTATTGACTGGAAAACTGGGACATTCTTGTTCTTGTGGAATTCCTCTACCTGACCTGTGAATTCTTCATAAGGGATTTGTTGATTCTGTTGTGGAGTTTTCCAAAATGCCTGAAGCAAACTATTTGTTATCTGTATCTTGGGGTTACATCAAGGTGGGTTAAGAAGACAATTTATAAATGACTGTGTTATATATTACAAATCTAGGATATAAAATACATAAAGCATATGCTAGTTAAGTTATTTATATATACTGTATAGTAAGAGATAACATCTCTGTACATACTGTAAATGCAACATATATACATGTAATGTTTTTTTTTTCCCTTTTGATAATTCACTTCAGAGGACAGAATAATATTGTTATAAAGATAGTTTAACTTGAAAATTAGGAATATCATTTTGTGCATATTAGGATGAAAACATGTTTATAATCCTGCATTGTAATGTACTATATCCAAGCATACATGTTTTCTTTTTTAGATTTACAATATATTTTTCCTCTGTCATGCATTCCTAATGTATGCAATTGCCTTTATTTTGCAAATATATAGCAAAACAGAGCAAATATATATTTAAAATGTGGAATTGAAAACCAGTAGAGGACTTCAATTTTTGAGAGAAATTGCGTAAAACATAGTCTTCTCCTTCATCAGCAAAACCTGATGTGCACATTCTGTTAGAAATTCATTATTGTCAGTTTAATATGACAGTAGGAATCTGCCAATTCCGACAGTGCTGAATATTATCTAAATTCAACCATATGGTGCTGACTGTGTTTTAAACATCTACACAGTTTATTTTTCAATATCTTGTTTATGGATTTGCATGTAATAAAGTTACAGTTAAATTAATGTAGAACGGCATTCAGAATGATGTGAGCTTTTTATTTATTTATTTATTTTATTTCTCTACAGTTCAAGAGAATGCTAAACCGGGAGCTGACACACCTCTCAGAGATGAGCCGATCCGGGAACCAAGTGTCTGAATACATTTCAAACACTTTCCTGGGTAAGACATTTCACACCAAGCTTTCATATCCCACAGGAATAGGATTTTATGGAAAATAAATTAGCCACTAGCCTGTACTTGTGTCCATTCTTTAAAATAGTTACCCTGTACAAAACATTGCTGAAATGTTTTCTTTTGGGGTAAGTGGCCTAGATTTCAAATATATAATGGGGGGAAATAGAACAATGTTTGGATAAGTATTTCCTCAAAATAAATAATTTCCTCTAAATCTAACAAAATGTTTCTGTTTTCAAAAAGATTTCATGAACCGACTGTTAGCAGCATTATGCATGATTTTCTTTTGACCTTATGTAAAGGACAAGGTCACACACATACTGCTGAATACTTCCCTTCTTTGCACGTCTTTTGTCATATAATTGCATGATTGCCCTCTCAGACAGTAAACAGCCTTGTCTTAGTCATTTTCTATGCCACTTTGTATGTATTTATGAATTTACAACTGCTAATTCTGGGACTGATCCTGAAAACGTTTACACCCAAGAATAACCTTACTCACATTTGTAGTTCTGTTGGAACTGTTGGGGTTATGGACATGAATAAGGTGTTTAAAGGGTTGGGCCCTATGTGATTGCATTATATTTGTTACACAACAAGTAATTTGCTGTCAATGCTTCACATTCAGTTTTAGAATTTGTAAGTATTCTTAAAGAGCAGAAGTTCAGCAAAATACCGATGCAACACTTAAGTCCCACTTAAGCCCTTAACACTAAGTGGTGCATTAGACCTTATATGGAACCTCTGTATTGGGGTGAATTTCACCCAAAGAGAAGAAATGATCTGACACATACAAATATTCCTGGCCAGATATTGTAAAACAATTCCCTATGTCAGTTAAATGCTTACACTTGGATCAAGATACGGCATTATTTTGGACATAGCACATCATTATTAATAATCAGTATAATTGTTTGTAGCTACCTTATGGAAATCTGTTGGCTCTGTTTTATCAAGACGCCTCATCAGGACACCCAGAATATTAAATAGTGCCAAAAGTAAAGCAGGACTAGCCAGCTGAAATCCAACAATCTACTTCTGAAGCTGGAGAGCATGCAACGTGCTGCATTATAGTGGGCTCATTGTCATCAGTGGTATTTACAGATTCTTCCTGATGGATTTTTTGCAAGTGAGGATCTTACTGCTTACTGTTTGTCACTAGGAGAGAACACAGATATTCCCATGGAACACAACTCCAGAAGATGTCTTGCTACTTATTCTATAATGGTGATATTCACTCCCGTCCACAAGGGAATGTAGGGGCCACCAAACCACTTAAGCCCTGCGTCAGTGGCGTATGTGGTGCAGAGGGCCATGTGCATGCCCTCCGTACTGGGACGAATTATAACTTGATTGTTCATTTTAAAAATAAATAAATAAAGCTTTTTAATTTTTAAATTAATAAATTAGGTGTGTCCTTAGATTTCTAGATGAACCGTACTTCTAGGATGGGGATTGCTTGTTAATGTCTGCCCAAAAAAAGGGACCTAGGTGTGTCCTTAGATTTCTAGATGAACAGTACTTCTAGGATGGGGGTTGCTTGTTTGTGTCTCCCAAAAAAAGAAAACACTGCTTCTTCACTTCCCTAAATTAAACAGGGGAATGGTTTTGTAATGCTCAGAATGCGCAAAGGAACACATACATACAGCTATGAACAGCTCATGGTATGAATAAGGTGCATGATATATCATAGCCTTGATTTGTCAGAGGGCCAAATTCACTATTGGCTCAAACAGGTGCAACTTCACTAAGTGCGGTACAGTAAGTCCTCCGGGGAGTGTAGAGATGCCCCACTCACTGTGTCTTTCTTTGGGTCAAATTTGCTACTAATGGCCCAATCCTGAAGCCCTTATTTAGTCAATGGGCATTCTGCCAGAGTAAGGGCAGCAGGTTTTGGATCCATATCAATGACCAAACTGGGGGGTAAGGGGGGAAGAGTATTCTTACCCCTATCTTGGCCCTATCTAGATGGATTTACAACAACCAAAAAATGTTTTTTCGCTATATGCCATCCTCTGCAGTGACAAACTGTATAGCTGCTCCCTTTCTTTCTCATCTCATCAGAGAATTATAGCCTCGTGGAACGGCAACATCTGTTTCTGTGCCGTTTTGTATGCTGCAGAAGTTCTAAATATAGACCTACACTATAGAATGTGATTTTTTAAAGTAATTTATTTTCAACTTCAGTATGAATCCAATCCCAAATGAGAGTGGTTCTTTTTTGTGAGTGGTAATTATAGGATTAGTGATAACAGCTAATGACAGGCTTTCATACAATAAACATTAAGGGCCCAACCCTGCACCGTTGGAATACTCACGTGAGAGAGCTGCAGGACCAGACCCTGATTTTGTATTTGCTTTCTAGAGAAGTGATTCTCATCTCAGATACTTGGACTTCTCCTGCAGCATATTTTACAGGTTTTGAGTAGTAGCTAATTTTACTAGCAATATATACTCATAGACTGCCTTTAAGAACACATGGAACAGACACTTTGTGGAATAAATTGCTAAACCTTTGGTGGCTGACCATAGAATCATAGAGGAGATGACAGTCACTTTCTCAGGTGATCATATGTTCTGGATGGTTTAAAGGGGACCACAAGTAGGACTGATAGAAAACAATAAAAACTCGGTGGGAGTGGGAATTATAACAGTCTTTAGAAACCATAATATGTGGTGTTGA
This sequence comes from Emys orbicularis, assembly GCF_028017835.1. NCBI lineage: Eukaryota > Metazoa > Chordata > Testudines > Emydidae > Emys > Emys orbicularis. The sequence continues at coordinate 19,717,578 of NC_088690.1, forward strand.
AGGTACAGAATATCTGTCTGCACCTTTTTATATTTTAAAATCAATGAACTACTTACAATACCTGCCTGTTGAATGGCAGGTACTCCAGTACTCTAAATCAAGGTAAAAAATATACATTCTTAAACTCAAGTAGAGTATTTTCATAAGAAGTAATATTTTGTGGTGGCCACTTAGCAACATGAGTATACTGTATGTAGCTAGATCACTAACCTTAAAACCTTTTACTGTTAAGTACAGGTTTTAATTTTTATTGTTTCTTGATCTCCATCACTATTCTGTATCAGCAAGCTCGACCTGTTAGAAGGATTTTTCTCAAAAAATTCACATAATTAATGAGTTTAGTTATTTTATCAAGTAACAAGGTTTTTGTTTAGGATCTTCATTTTGTCCTGCTTTAGCACTCAACATTGCTAAGGAGATTGTATATAGGAAATACTTCTGTTGGTCCAGTGCCTACTCGCAAGGGAAACACCCATTGATGCCAAATCGACAGTCATTGTGAATAATGTCTTTCTTCTTAATTGCAATGTTGCAGACACAATAGTAGTTCTTATTACACAGAACTTTAATTAAGTAAAGGAAAACACAGCTAATGCCCTAGTTCCTTTAGAGATGATCAGATCTGCAAAAGTGCAAGGGAATTATAATCTATTTCACAAGTGCACGAAAACTGCGCCCTACAAAAGTCGTGTGCCATTCTTTCTTCATTTTAATCCAATAAATAAATTATTTGTTTTCCATTAAATGAAAGGCAATAACTAATTATGTAAATAGATTTATTTATTAAAACAATGCACAGCAGGCCAAATTCTCTCCCCAGTTACGTGTGCTTAACTCCCGTTGAAGTCAATAATACACCTCTACCCTGATATAACGCTGTCCTCGGGAGCCAAAAAATCTTACTGCGTTATAGGTGAAACCGCATTATATTGAACTTGCTTTGATCCACCAGAGTGCGCAGCCCCGCCCCCCCGGAGCGCTGCTTTACCACGTTATATCCGAATTCATGTTATATCGGGTCGCGTTATATCGGGGTAGAGGTGTAGCTCTACACAAATCTAAGGACATAAATTAGTTCAGTGTACTGTAGGACACTTTGTTCACTTTTAATGATTGGAATTAATCTAAAGGGTGGACATTATATTATACAAACACTAATAGACTATTGCACAAATTAAGCAAAGTTGGTGTTAGCAGGCATAAAGGATAACTGCATGGTGTATCATGCCCCAGCAAAGCCCAAAGGGAAGCTCCATTACAGTGGAGGGCAGACAATAGTTATGTTGCTGTCCTGCACTAGGTTTAGATCAGGAGGGGCCATCTTTAAAATACACCAGGCCTCCGGGGTGAATCTGTGTGAGGTGGAAATCAGCCTAGATTTCGACTACCCTGGACACATCCTTCTTTCAATTTCAGCGGCAGCTCCACTCAGAAGAGGAGAGAGTCAGCTGTTTCTGACAGCCTGCTATACTCATCAGGGGCCAAATTCTCTTCTGATGTAACTACCCTGATACTAGTATAGTTACACCAACAGTGAATTTGACCTCCTCTTCCTAAGATCACTAACATCCTTTACACCAGCATAAGATCTTAGACCAGCATTTGTGTTACTAGTGGATTTAGACCTGAGGGTATGAGCCTTTCATGATTAATGATTACTATGTTAAAGACACTGGTAATGAGTAATAACGTCTTAATTTACAATAATCATTGTTTGCTTGAATGTAGTATTTTAAATTCAATGTGATTTTTAATGGTTTATTAAAATACTTTAAATATTCAGGAGTGATTGTTTAAAGTAGGTTGCAAGGTTCTAAAATTATCATGTGTATAAAATTAAAACTTAATGGAGCGTCTCCAAATGGTTGATTTTAAAGTGAGAGTTTGCTGTGTCCTGATTCCGTGTAGTTGAATCATTTCACCATTTTTCTTTCGCAGACAAACAAAATGATGTGGAGATTCCCTCTCCCACACAGAAAGACAGAGAGAAGAAGAAAAAACAGCAGCTCATGACACAGATCAGTGGAGTGAAAAAATTAATGCATAGTTCAAGCTTAAACAATACCAGCATTTCGCGGTTTGGTGTGAAAACAGAAAAGGAAGACCATCTGGCCAAGGTGTGCATGATTCTTGTACAAAAACATCCTTGAAGTTATATCATTCTAAATCTTTATTGAAGCTGGAAAGAGAGAAAAGATGATGCTGTCTACTAGCTTTAGCATTAAAATGGGAGCCAGGTCTCATGGGTTCTGTTCTCATCTGTTTGAACTAGTAGACCAAGTCACTTATCCTAACCTGACAGCCTCTTTTGTAAAATGGGAATAAATATTACCTACCTGACAAGAGTATTGTAAGTCTTAATTAATGTTTTCAATGGGAGTTGAATCAGGCCCCTAGAGCATATTTTTATGTGTGTACAGGCCTTTGAAATTTAATCAGAATAGTTTAAAAGATCAGAAGGAGAAGGGTGTGACTAAGTAGTTCTGAACTGTAAAGTCTTAGGCATTGGTGAACACAGCTCAGCCATGTCTTCCATTGGACACTTTGCCTTTGTCTTCTTGCTAGAGTTTCCTGCAGCTACACGAGACAGCACCGAAAATAATTCCCTTATGACTCAATGCAATGTGTTCTCCACTTAATAGTGGTTTGACATAGAATCTTCAGTGTTAATTTACATTTCGTGTACTTTGATATAATATTAATATTAATTATCATCTTATTAAACTTTCAGAAAATACTGAGGAGTTGATTAAACTGATAGATATGATAGTGTGTGGTACATGCTCCCACATGCATTTTTAAAGTATTGTAACTATTCTCTTTTATTGTTTTTGTTTTTCTATAGGAATTGGAGGATCTAAATAAATGGGGTCTTAACATATTTAATGTTGCAAGATATTCACACAGCAGACCCCTCACCTGTATTATGTATGCCATATTTCAGGTTAGAGATTCCACATGCATTTGCTATTCTTTTACAACACTTGTATGTTTTCTGATTGTTTTCTGGTTTGTTAACTCCTAAAATATGTGTATGAGGACACCTTTGGTTGCATGTTTAATATGTATTCTTTTCACACTTATTAAACAGGAGAGAGATCTACTAAAAACATTCAAAATCTCATCTGACACCTTTGTAACTTACATGATGACTTTGGAAGACCACTACCATTCCGATGTAGCCTACCATAACAGCCTACATGCTGCTGATGTGGCCCAGTCGACACACGTTCTTCTTTCTACGCCTGCATTAGATGTAAGTTGTTCTGTTTTTAACAAAGTGATCTCTATTGGGGCATTGAAGTAATTTGACTGGATAATTCTAAACAGGGCCGCCGAGAGCGGGTTCGGGCCCCGGTGAAAAAAAATTTTCGGGCCCCCCAACAAGGGCGGACCGTCTAAACAGGGCCGATGAGAGGGCGGGGAAGCCAGGCCCGGAATTTTTTCGGGTCCCCCAGCAAGGGCGGACCGGCTAAACAGGGCCAACGAGATGGGGGGAAGCTGGGCCCTGGGCCCCAGGCCCCGGTAATTTGTACCGGCTCCCCCCCTCCCCCTCTCGTCAGCCCTGATTCTAAAGCAATAAACAGGATATCTGAATGGATATTTCAATATATAGATCCTCTGTGTGAATTAATTGAAGCTATATGCAGTATTGGTGGCCCTGAAACCTAACTGCTGGAAGGCAACAGAGGGCATGAATGACTGAAGTGTGTAATCTTGAGCTAACCAGTGGGCTAGTGGTTGTGCATTCCAGCGCCATACAAGGTTCAGAGCGTCAATTCCATGTCTTGTCCTTACTTCTGGTTTGTAGATGAAATTCTGTCCACTCTCAACTCCTCAAAATCTACTATTGGAGTTTTGTTCACAGACTCAAGATTTCACTTTAAGATCATTAAAATACATAGCAGAACACTTAAACTGATGCATTCTGCTTCAGCATCCATTCATATTGCAAAAGTAGTATACTGTACTGCTTTTTCTGAGGGCTTAGTTTACTTAGGGCAAAGATACCTTAAATAATTTTCAGTAACAAGTGCATGTACTGTTTGAAGGGCTTTCTTCTGAGCAGAAACATTTTGCTCATGGGAGGCTAAATCTTAAAAACAAGGACAATTAGTTTTAACAATTTTCCATGCAAACCATTCAGAGCTTATAGTTTAAAGGCTGTGGTCACATGCTCATATTGTTCATTTTTTCCTAGGCTGTCTTCACAGATTTGGAAATCCTTGCAGCTATTTTTGCAGCTGCAATTCATGATGTGGATCACCCTGGTGTCTCCAACCAATTTCTTATTAATACAAGTAAGTCTGGTTTTAAATACAGTAGTACCACACTAATCTGCAAATCTAATACACTCTCTCCCTTGGTCAACAAAGATTTAATAGCAGAGTAAGGTCTCAAATTACTTCCTTAAGACTGTGTTACTGTTGTGCAATATTCTGCAGTAGTCTACTAGCGCACCATGAAACTGGGCAATAATTAAACTGTTGTCAAAATAAAAAAACAAGTGAACTTTGTGATGTGGTCTCTTTGTGACATAAATCATGTTTATTTTCCTAGTACTAATTCACAGTGAGTCTTCCAGTCATTAGTGTGAACTTGGGCAGTTCTTTTATAACTAATATGAGACAACTAAATAATCCATAATATTTTATTTTATATTTTTATTGTTGTTATGGATGATGATAAAGCCAAAGATTAGTGTTTGTAGTTCATAGTCTACTTTGGAACATGCTAAATACATGTATTAGTTCCAAGACAACTGTATGGCTCCATTTTGGAAAGTTTCTTTGCATGTTTTATGCTTTCTATTGTTAGTGACAAAAAGATCATTTTTTTCTCTCATCTCAAGCTAGTTACCAATTAAACTGAATAATAATGAGTATATTACAGTACTTGTATACGAGTGTTAATATTAGAATACCACACGCTATTTGGCTCTGATGAAACAAAAAGAAAACCAGTAGAACACAGCATGCGTAGTTTTTAATAATTTATTTAAATGATTCTAAAGACTTCAATGCACAACAGAAGGATTTCCTGTTTGAAATCCTGCATTATGCTTACTGATTTCTTTCACACTTCTTTACTAGATTCTGAACTAGCTCTGATGTACAATGATGAATCTGTCTTGGAAAACCACCATCTTGCTGTGGGTTTCAAACTGCTGCAAGAAGAACACTGTGATATCTTCCAGAACCTTTCGAAGAAACAGCGTCAGACTCTCAGGAAAATGGTGATAGACATGGTGAGAATTCTACCCTTACTGTACTCTGGCTATCCCTACTGCTGTTCTTAAAGAGAAAAATCGCCTTTTTGCACTGCTGCATTTACTTCACAAGGTTTTCTTCTTTTATAAAGGTGTTGGCAACAGATATGTCCAAACATATGAGCCTTTTGGCAGATCTAAAGACTATGGTGGAAACTAAGAAAGTGACAAGTTCAGGAGTTCTCCTTTTGGATAACTATACAGATCGTATACAGGTATGTGATTGCAATTTTCCTTAGATTTTTGTCATTTTGCACAGTTTATTCCTCGTTGAAGAAACCATGCTGCATAGTTTTACTCTGGGTAATAGTCTTGGCATTTGTTGCAAAGTTCAGTGCTAACTTTTTTAGGAATCATTCAAAGCTTGTAGGACCCATATTGCTACTGTTCAATACCATGGAGAGAAGCAAAGAGGTACAGGAAAGCCCTAGGATGGATTTAGGCACTGCAATGTTCTCTCATTCTCTCTCTTGTTGAAGTTGTTCTATTATGTATCTGAGAGATCTGCCCCAGAATATCCCAATGCATAGAAAAACCCACAGCACTGAGTCTCAGAGTATTGAGAAGAGGGGCTTACTCTCTCAGAGAAAGGGAAAGCACCCCATTCCTCCCTTGACTTTGGTGGCAGACATTTAATAACAAGCTCACCAAAAAACCTCCCACCTTATCACTGGTTTAACATAAAGATCACAATTCATTTTTTTAAAAGCTGTTAATCTGGAGACAGAAGTTGCTGTAAAATATAGAACACTCCATTTCTCTGTAAATCCCTTTGTCCACAATTAATCAAATCCATTTTGTCTGTGTATAAGGGATGTTATTCAGTTAATAGAGCAGGGCTATTTAGCTATAAAAGGCTCAATTTAGAGAAGAAATTATGAATGGTGGGAAGCACCTGCATTCAAGAACAGACCTACGTGATGGCGTACTGCAACTGCACCCTGTATAGCCATAGAGTTAGCTGATTTGGCACACAGTGCCCTTTGTGCTTCCACAAAAGACCCTGACAACTAATCTCTAGTGTAATTTGGAAGAAATTTTTGAGAAGTTACTTTTTCATAGGATGTTGCATAATAGACTTTTGTGATTAAAGTGTTCTTGATTAAACAAACAGGTATGCTCTGAAATCTTCTTTTATTCCACTTGATTTTATGAGTTTTCTTATTAATGTAATTTCAGGTTCTCCGAAATATGGTACATTGTGCAGATTTGAGTAATCCCACAAAATCCCTGGAATTATATCGGCAGTGGACAGACAGAATCATGGAGGAATTTTTCCAGCAGGGAGACAAAGAACGAGAGAGAGGAATGGAAATTAGTCCAATGTGTGACAAACACACAGCCTCCGTGGAGAAATCACAGGTACTTTACATTGGGGTATATTTTATTTGTTTCAGTTTGTAGTTTTAAATTGAATGGGCCAAGTTCATTCCTGGTGTGACTTTGGTTTCATCAATGGAGTTACACCAGGGATGAGTTTGGTCCAAATGTTTTTTCATTGATTTGGATATTTTTATTAAGGGCGTGGCATCCTCTTGCTGCATTTAATATGCTCAAGGGTCATCTGCCTTTTCAATTATAATGACAGGTTTTTTTCAGTGGAATAGGTAAATATCCAAAGGTTCAGAAGTTTGATTCTGATAAACCCCAAATACCTGAATGTCTTTGAAGCTTTTATAGATTTACGTGACCATTCTAGGTGTTCTCTTTCCTGCTTCACTTTGCCTTACATTCAAATGCAGCCTTAGCCTTCTCTTTTTGTGTTCCTACTTCCAGAAGCAATCGGGAATCTATCTGATCCCCCTGACTGGGAAGGTGCAATTCAGATTCCCCCATCTACTATTCTTCTCTCATCCTTCACAACATCCTTCTTCTTGGTCCTCAATGAGTCCCTCCAAAATTGGTCAATATCCTGCCAAGTCAGCAAAGTTTTGGCAGTCTCTGTTTAGTGGCTAGTCTCTTTACATTTTGCACAGTCTAGGGACTTCCAGAGTCAGGATCCACTCCAGAATGCTTTGGGAAAGATTTGTAGACAGCAGCCAACCCAGTGTGGACTGTCAGACCTGTGGAAACCCACAGTTTTTCAGGATATAATCTTAAGGGCCTGTTGGAAGTCTTGGGAGGAGGGGATTGGGAAGGCAGGGCAGTATTTATCTAAATCAATACAAATATTTAAAAAGGAGTTGGCTCCTTTGAAGACTGGAATATTTCTTACTTTGTGAGAACTCATTGGCACATCCCTTGTTCTCATTCATAGATTTTAAGGCTAAAAGGAACCATTAGATCATGTAGTGTGTTCTGTATAACACAAGCCGTAGAATTTAACCCAGTCATCCCAATGTTGAGCCCAACGACTTATGTTGACTAAAGCACATTCTGCTCTTTAGATAGTGGTGCCTCAGTTACTTATTTAATTGGCTTGAACAAGACATTGCCGAGGATTTGTGGGACCAAATAATTAACAAAGTTGATCATTATTATTTCTAAATGTCCTCCTGTGCTAAACCACGTAGTTTCAAAATTATTCACGTCACCATTGAAAAAAATCTGTGCTCATTTGTTAGCCCAACAACAATCTATGACCCCAGTTTGGCAGGGAAATGTCCATGTGCCCCCTGAGGCAGTGTTGAAGCGTTGTTCTGCTCCGTCTTCTCACTTCAGAGAGATTTTAAAACATGGATTGTGGTTGTGCAGGGAAATCAGGAATTGAACAGAATGGCAACCATTTGAACAAGAAAAAAAATGCATCAACAGAGAGAGGCATTTACATTTTGAAGTTAAAAGAGCCTAAAATAGAAAGAATGACAAATACAAACATATTTAAAATTCTCAAATGTACTAAATAATGTCCTTTTAAATCTTGTAAATATTCTTTTCAGAAACAGGCAAATCATTTGCTTGGTTGTTTGAGATGCTTGTTTAGATGAACAATTAACTGTTTGTTTCATTTAAAAGTTGCAACATTTGTGACCATTAGTCCTTTATGAATATTGGGAGCTTTTATAATGTCAATGAACCCCGCTATCCAATAACCAAAATACTGGAGTTTTTTCACTTTAAAAGTGCCTCCAAACATGTGCTGCAGGAAGTTTTCATCACCTTTTTGTTTAAGCTGCCGCAACAGTATGTTACAATTGAATTATAATGGTTCTATTGACATCCTGTTGTGTCTGAAGAAGGCATATGTGATTTCCAAAGCAAACATCCGCGTGTTGAGTCTGGCCCCTTAGAGAGCCGTTTTCCTGCTGCATAGAAATGTTGTCCAGCAGTGCGCGGAGTCAAGTGACACATTCTGCCAAGATGGAAGAATTTCAATCCTCTTTATGGCCATTCAGTTTTCTCCATCCTGTACGTCCTGTTTGTCAGACAATTAAAAAGTGAGCCAATTCAGAGCTTGCTTGCCAATAGTCTGAAGGACTCACAGACCCAACCTGGACCATCATTATTTCCATCAATGACACATCCATCTGTACCACAGGAGGCCTGCATACATATTATACCATCACTGTGGACAAGGGATTGTTTTTGTCGTGGGTCCTTCATTTGGTTTTGTACACTCTTAAGAAAGAAAAAAGAAAGTTGTAGTAGGCTGCATCCAAACAGAAAAACAGCAGCTACCTCTGCAACAGAAAGGAGAGACATCTCTCTATTTAAAGGTGCAAAGCAGAGAAAACAAGTCATCACACACAAGCTACATGCGATAATAAGATATAATTAAAGGTCAAATTGAAGTCTATAAAAGCAGTAACATTCAGAATTCGGACTGATAGTCAATCTAAGAACGTTGGCTTTTTCACAGCTGCCAGCCAAATGAATGCTCAAGGGGAATTGCACTGCGATTGCCATAAAAAAGAAAAATCAATATTGTTACTTCAGGTACCTCTGTACAGTAACAGTTGGGAGGTGACATTTAAATAGCAGCCACAGCGAAGCCTTCTATCTCCCAAAGATTAACTAAGCCTGAGTTTTGCCTTAGTATTGCACCACAACAGGTTGTTTTTTTGGAGTCAGCCAAAGAAAGATAACAGCAAGCCTACTTATAATCACGTGTTCACTATGGGATGGCATAATGGTAGCCTTATCTCTGAATGTCCATGTGACCGTTGTTTTTAATTAAACCTTCACTTAGGGCCTGATGTTAAAAAAGGCCTCAAGCCAACTTTCATTTTTGTCGGTACAATTTTGCAGAGGCATAATGTGTGCAAATGGTGCCATTTAGACACTGGGTTTGGGGGCCCAGTCTGATGCATTTATTTGCAGCAAAACCAAAGGCTGCTTCTCAGAATCAGGTCCTTAGTGGTGTTGAATATTTTCTGAAAAAATGCATCAGTCATTTGTAATGTTTGTGTAATATTTTGTTTCTCAGGTTGGATTCATTGATTACATCGTCCATCCACTTTGGGAGACCTGGGCGGACCTAGTGCAGCCTGACGCACAAGACATCCTGGATACTTTAGAAGACAATAGGAACTGGTACCAGAGTATGATACCTCAAAGTCCCTCCCCTCCCCTTGATGAACGGAATAGAGACTGTCAGGGTCTAATGGAGAAGTTCCAGTTTGAACTGACTCTTGAAGAGGAGGATTCAGATGGACCTGAAAAGGAGCGTGAGAGTATCAGCTATTTTAGCAATACAAAGACACTCTGTGTGATTGACCCGGGCAAAAGGGAATCACAAGAAGAAGCTAATATAGAAATTGTGACAGAAGATATGTCACCTGTTGATACATAATGTACTGTATGTAGGTGAACTTTAAACACTTAATGAGCATGCAAGCTGTCTTGTAGGACTAGCCTGCGATCTAGGTCTTAGGCCTGTGTCTAACATTGGCTAAAAGATCTTCTCAGCTACTTGAGATTGGAGTCAAGGTTAAAGATCGTGTATGGAATGATTGCTCAGGAAATTAACAGATGATTTACATTGTAGTTTAAACCTTGTCATCTTAAAACATTGTGTTGTTCCGGAGCCAGCTTGAATTGTTACTGAACTGGTTGAAAGTGAACGACACAGAACTGAGAGATTTTATACTGTTAAGGTTTTGGGATTTATACCAGTTAGACTGATAGAAACTACTGAATAGTAACTCTACATATAAAACCTGTCCACCTAACCACCTGTCTGCGGACCTGTGTGCCTTTTTTGTAAACACTTTCACGTCTTTTCAAGAGCCTATTAAATACACAAAGTTTAGTATAAAACTCTACACAATGTGTTTCAAAATTGGTGGATACTTTTTTGATTCTTCCTGTTAAAAGAAATAGTCTTCCTTCTCTCATGGGCAATATCTGTCACTTTATTGCGGTTAATCGTTTTTACAGGCTAAACAGAAGGGGTACCCACGATTTTGCATTGCTGCACCTTTAATAGTCTCGTTAAATCTCCAGATGATCTTTTAAAGTCATTTCATACCATTGCACATCTTTTCTGTTTGCTTGCTATGTACAACAGTATTTTTTCCTCAGTAGGGTTCACTTTTGTTGTGCACAGGTTAAAGGGTAGTTCTGTTTTTCTAGCACAATGCAGTACATATACAATTAAGTGTAATAAGGCAGTGTGTGATGTGTGTTCTCCCTTTGACGGTTTCTTTGCTCAGTGGAAGTTGCACGCTCGGATCTTTGTGTTTCTCTCACCTGTAGTTCATGTTTCCTAGGTTTAGTTCCATCATCCTTCTCCTGCACTGCCTTGAGCTCTAACACGTCCATTACTGTTTATAACAGTGTATTTATTACTGACTGTATATAATGTAATGTTTTGTAAGTTATTAATTTATATAAATTAACATTACCTGTCAACGGTGGTGTTAATTGTGTAGAAAACTCTGGATAAGAGTTGCCTTTTTTTCTTGTAACCTTTTATATTGCATAAAATAGAAGAACCTGAACATAGCATAAGAGACATACGGAACCCATAAAGGGCATTTGGGTGGCGTTAGCTCACAGGAGTTTCGTTTTCATGATGAGTTAAGAAGAGTTGTATCTTATGACTGGGAGTGGGGGCAATAGGACGAGCTGTTTAAACTACTGAAACGGAAACCCCCTGTGAATGCGGCCAACTATTAAATGTCATGTTCCAGTATATGAACAACCCAATGTGAATTTCTATGACAAAATGTGAACTGATGTAATAATTGTGCTGTGAAGCTTCTTCTGACAAAGCTTGTTAGGCATCATTAATGGTGTCAATCTCAGTTTGTAAAATATATTTCAAGCTTTTGGTCCAACTTGTGACTAAATAGTTGATGAGACTAGCACAGTTGTGCATGATCAATGGGTTTGTATGTCTGTTGAACACTGCATTGTTCCAGGTGGTTATTTTATTGTTTTCAAAAGTTTCACACAATGTATGTTATAGTATTATATATTGTGTTCAGATGCATTCTTAAGAGATTTTTATATGAAGTGAATAAATGAAAGCATGACCTAGACTGGGGCTCTTCTGGCTGTTTATTTTTATCAACAACTTTGTATGTGAAATAACTAAGCAGCATCAAAATGTAACTAAGGTCGCTATAGCCTACCCTGGGAGTAGGCTAACATATGATCACTGACCAGCTCCCATGGTAAAATAAAAACCAGGCCTCCACATATAATAGCTTTCTGCAGCCAGAGACCAAACCAAGACTTGCATAGCCAGAATCTGTAAGCACAGACATTCTCTGGCCAGTCTTCTACTTATTCAGAGTCTCAGGACAAGTGTCCAGCACTCAGAGACCCGCTTCTTCCTTATTCACCTTTAACCTTCCCGATGGTGAAAATCATCAGTGCTGTGATCAGTCCTCTTAGCCTCTTCCATGGCTTGGTTCTGTCGCAATTCCTGCAGTGTGGGCAGACACCTGTTAAGAAAGGCTTCTAACCTTTTCTCTGTCAAATGCTGCATAGGGTCTCTACACCCCATCTTAGTAACACTGACAGGGTGGCTGCCCACACCATCCAGTACCACAAACCAAAGACAATTCTGGTCCCACAAAGCTGTTCAGGTTTCAGAATCTGGTTCCTGAGTCTTAGAGTAACAGTTTTCCGATGCCGAAGCATTCTAAAATCACAAGTCAGGTGCCCAAAATCTTATGCGGTTGGCTTAAAAATCATGAGATTTACAAAAAATAATTTGGGGGTCCTTTTGTGTCTTCTGGATTTTAAGCCGTTAAGGTTCACACTGGTCACATTTTTCTCTGCAATCATGATGTCTAGAAATTTACTTTTTTTTTTTTTAAATAAAAGCTGAGAATCTCTCATAACCAATTGATTACAGGTGCCAAGGTTTTAAGAACACCCCCAAATATTGCAAGACTTGGTATAAAATCATGAGAGTTGGCAATAGTGTAGTGATCAGCCAAATTAGACACATAACCCAGTTCTTCCAGACAATGATGATAAGGCACATCTTGTTCTGGTTCTTTAACTGGACACTAGATGGCATGACTAGGGACATTACAAGCTAAATACCAATTTACAATGAATAACAATATTCTCCCTGAATTTTCTTCCAGATTCCTCCCCCTACTACCTGTCATGTCTTGAACTGTAAAACTTTTTGCTTTTTTGGATAGTCACTCACTGAAGACACATCGTGTGCAGATATTGGAAAGTGAGTAGGAGCTACGGTAACTGTGAGGACAAAGTACTTCACTGCACAGTGAACTCTTTCTAACTGAAATGGCTTCAAACAGGCCTCACTAGGACTCAAGGTCATGTGACTATGTGGAAGGACTTTGTGAGTACAAAATAGCATCTGAAAACTTTCTTAACCAGTGGAAAAAAACTGTATTTTCTCATGGCTCTAATAACTCGGGAGGCCAATCAATACAAGAAACTTTCTTTAGGAAAAAAAAAATCAACTTTCAGGTGAGAATATGCATAAGGAAACAACAAACGCCACTGCTCCCTTGACTGCAGCTTCCAGGCAGGCAATGGAAGTGGGGCATGGAGGGAACCTAGCATCCACGCCTGCCCTGCTATGGAAATTTTTGGGGGGAGGCTCTGTTTCCTCCCTTCCCCCCCACCCCCCAAGTATCTTGGGGAGGCAAATGCTGAGTATTCATGTGAGGGAGCTGACTGGAGATGATAGTGGGACTGGAGGAGGGGCTGTAGTGGCACAAAGAACAGGAGTACTTGTGGCACCTTAGAGACTAACAAATTTATTAGAGCATAAGCTTTCGTGGGCTACAGCCCACTTCTTCGGATGATATGCATCCGAAGAAGTGGGCTGTAGCCCACGAAAGCTTATGCTCTAATAAATTTGTTAGTCTCTAAGGTGCCACAAGTACTCCTGTTCTTTTTGCGGATACAGACTAACACGGCTGCTACTCTGAAACCTGTAGTGGCACAGTGCACTGGAGTGCAGGTAGGACTTCCTGACCCAGCCCAGTCCTGCCTTCCAGCCACCGTGGATCCCATGGAAAACCTGGCCCAGGGGAGGGACAGGAGCAGTGCACCAGCTGCCAGGGTGCTGTAGGGGATGGGAGAGAGCACCGGCACCTGGGTGGGGGGCAAGGGGATATTGGCACAGAGGGTGCCCAGTGGGAGGCAGGACACTGGGCACCAGCCTCCAAAGAATTGCCATAGGAACAGCAGCAGGAATTACTGGGGTGCACCTTTCCAGCCTGGAGCTGGCTGCCCCCACCACCTCCTCCTCAGTCCCAGCAAGGGTTAAGCACTCTGTGCTGCTAAAGGGGCACCAGTTAATGAGGCCATTAGGCTCCCCCATGCATGTTTTGTAAGCGTAGAGGGGAGGTTAGCGCCCCCCCCCCCCCCATATCCTGGCATTATTCCAATCAAGCGATTATATCGTCTCCCTATAGTTCTCCTGCAGTTTCATCAGAAGAAGCTCTTCACATGCTGTGCAGTGTTCCTGTGTGCTGTTAAACAGCTGTGTGTAGTGTAGTTGTAGCCATGCTGATCCCAGGATAGGAGCGAGACAAGGTGGGTGAGGCACTATCTTTTACTGGACCAGCTTATTTTGGTGAGCGGGCCAAGCTTTTGAGCCACGCAGGGTATGTCTACACTGTAACTAGACACCCACAGCTGGCCTGTGCCAGCCAACTTGGGCTCAGGCTGCAGGGGCTGGTTCATTGCTTTGTAGACTTCCAGGCTTGGGCTGGAGCCTGGGCTCCAGGACTCTGCAACGTGGGTGGGTGTGGGTCCCAGAACTCGGGCCCAACCCCGAGCCCAGAAGTCTATGCAGCAATGAAACAGGCTCTCAGCCTGAGCCCTGTGAGCCTGAGGCCTTGTCTACACTACACAGTTTTGTCGACAAAACAGTGGAGGCGTATACACTGAAATGTTCCTCCCACCGATGTAACACCCCTGCTGTGCTGACACAACAACACCACCTCAATGAGAAGCGGAAGGCTTACGTCAGTGTAGTTAGGGCAGCACAGTGTCTGTGTAGACGCTGCGTTCCTTAGAGTGGCTGTTGGCTGTCAATTTTGTGGCTGCTGCTGCCAGGTCCCCACTCCAAGCTGGGCTGCCACCCAGGCTCCTGGCTTGGGCTGCCACCCTGCTGGGAGCCCTGATGCCCTGTGGGATCCCAGTTCCATGCTCCCTGCAGGGAGGTACCATCCCAGTTACTACTCACATACCAAAAAACCCACAGATCACAACACCTACCATCATAAATCCAGTCACCACCCAAACACACCATCTGTTATCGGCATTTACGGAAAAGACTCTCTTCACAGTCTTGGCAATACATTACATTTCCCCCATTATTAGTCATTTGTATTTCATTAGCGCCTGGGGGGGCCAGTTGAGAATGGGGCTTTGTTGTGCTAAGCACTGTACAAACAAAGGGCAATAGACAGTCCCTGCCTCTAACAGCTCGGTGTTGGAAAAAGATGAGGGGAAAGGGACATAACACACAAGCAGAGTAAAGGTCATGTTCCACTTTTTTAAATTCTTTGGGTGGGTTTTGTTTTAGGACGAGGTTAGTTAAAGGAAAGACAAAGGCAGGGCAGCAGAGAGAGGGTAGGCAGGAGAGAGTGTGTGGCGTAACTCTCATTGTGGCGGAAGATTGCCGGGTGCAGAGACCAGTAGTAAGATGCCATCTTGGGCCCTGGGCTGCAGGGAGAAGAGAGAACTTGCAACACACAGCAGGCACTCAGTGTTTAAATAGAAATAATGTGTGTGTTCAATCCAAGCTCTCTGGGCCTTCATTAGACCCCCCCACCACGGGGAGACTGGAGACAGTAAGAGTAAAGCTGAGGAGAAGAGGCCTGACAAGGGTTGCAGTGAAAAAGCAGAGGGGAGAGAATATCCAGTCAGCACGCTGACCCCCATGGAGTGTCTGTCCCTGCTGGGGCTGCTTGTGTATGAGCGTTTCTCTGGGGATGGCTATAATTTCTTTCTTGTCCAAGCCCACAAGGCTCAGGGGAGTGAGCTGTGTCTCTTCCCTGAAGATTCCAGCCATCTTCTCTGGAATATAGCACACTGGCCCTTACGTGGCAGACCCCTGAGGATGAAGAGGCAGCCGACCCCACCCTCAGAAGCCAGCAGGAGGGAGAGGAGCGGTAGGCGCCACAGAAGACTCCTGTGGGTAAGTTAGAAGCTAGGTCCTGGCGGGGGGCAGCAGCACATGGAGGGTGGGGGAGCATCAGCCACTTCAGGGAAGATGTGGGGAGCAGCAAAAGATCAAACACGGGGAGGGAGGGGGCACCAACCACCTCAGGAGATGGGATTGCAGGAGCCTTCACCCCACACCCTGGCCTCCCAGGGGTGAGGGCAGAAGAGGATGCAAACCACCTGGGTGCCGTTGTTCCCCAGCCAGCTCCAAGATCAAAGGCCTGAGCACTGCCAGACCCAAAAGCAGGATCTGCAACTCCATCGTCTATGTAGGATTGGCAGGTCTGAAATAGCCACTGTTTATATAGGACCTAAAATGGTCAGTGCCCTGCGAGGCGCAAAACCTGCCCTTTCTTTGGTACCCACAAAGACTCCCTGGCAACGAAACCAGTGTTGATCCTCTGCATAGAGAGGACGCTGTGATTTTGGGGCCACATAAGCAGTGCCCATCCTCAGTCCAGTGAATAGCTCAACCATCTGGTGGGGGCCCTACTGCATGCCAGTGTTCAGGATGTGGGTGGGGTCAGACCAGTTGCTGCCATCCACCTTAGCAGTGGGTAACAGCCTACAGTGGCCCCACAGCCTGGGAAAGGGATTCCTCCTCCCCCGTCCCACACAGTGCAGTATTTGCACAGTGCTGACTGACTGCATTTGACCCCTGGTTCATCTAGTTTAAAGCAACAGCACAAGCTAACGAACAAACCCTATTCTCAAAGTGGCCCAAATGTCACAGAAGATGCCAATACACAAAGAAGGAAGCCAATAAAGCCAAGCCCTGCTGATTTGTTTCCAATAAAAACTCATCCTAGTGTGGAGAGCAGTTGCTGGGCCAAACCAATTATTTGTTAGGCTCCAAGGAAGAGGAGGAAGGGTGGTGGTGGGGGGAGATGAACAGTGAACAGGACCAAAAACCAATAAACAAAATAGTTGAGACAACTCATCAGGGGGCCCTTGGGAATGGCGATGAAAGTAGAAATTTCTTTTATCCCTAAATCAGTTCCAAAAGTTAGACCTACATTAGGCAGCTGGTTCCCTTCCCAGTTACAGCTTTAATAGACAAAAATGCCTTAATTTAGATTTTAATTAAAAGAAGATCTATTTCAGCATTGTTTTTGCATGTTCTTTGCTGTGGTAAAGCCTAATTTACTTTATTTGTTAATTATTATTCCTGGCTGAAGAAATACTGTTAAATACGAGTGTGGCTGGAGAAAGGCTTTCGTGCTGCATATTAATTCCTTATAGCCCAGCCCCGTGGCCAAAGCATGGAGGAATGGGCTATGTAGCTGGTGTAGAAGGCTGAGCTGCCTAACCTTCCCGGACAGCTTTCGTTTCTATTATTTCAGTTAGTCAACAGAAGTGTTTGCGCCTGTGATCTTTGCAAGCTGGATTAGCCCATGTCAGTTAACTGAAATGTTTGTGGTGTACCAAGGAAAAGGAAGTGCTGGAATAGTCACCCTTACAGCATGCAAAGTTGCTAAAGACAACCGGATGACAGGGAGGCTGGCAGCTATTCTTTGAACCGGGACATCACTGAGGCATCCAATGAGTTCAAAACACATGCCCGTTAAGAACACAATTATTAATGGTGTCTGTTGAGAGCTGTGAATGTGGCAGGTTCATCTTCTCTCACAGGAAGAGAAAACACTTTGGAGTCCTTTACAAGGACTGAAAGTCTATAATTAGCTGAAAATGATGGCTTTTAGGCTAGGCTCAGTTTCAGGCAATTTTATTTCCTGTTACATAGAAAACTCCCCTGTCAGGACACTAAACTGCACCCTTAGCTCCATAAACTTCACTAAACAATATACCCTTAGAGCTGACTTTCATTGTTGTCTCTCTGGGGTGATATTTAACTTCTTAACTCTGACTTTTCCTTTGAGTGACTATACACTCATACATTCCACTGCAGATCTATGTGCACCCAAAGCACTCGAATCGGAGACTTTTGCCAGCAGTACCCCTAGGTGGCACATTCCCCCCAGTCTCTTCATGCACCCAGCCAAGGGCATAAAAGGGATGTCTGTGTGGCCTCCCTCTCAGTTCCTTCTCATCACCTGTGGAGAGAACTGAAGCATCCTGTAGCTTTAGCTTTGGGTCACCAGCTTTCAAAAGAATTTTATTGTAAATAGTTATATGTAGTTAGTTCTATTGTATAAGTTAGTGTAGTTGGTTATTGCTAGTTTAGGAAAAAACTGGTGGAATGAAAAAAGTAACCAGGATTCAAGCAGTGGGCTACATGCAAGGCCATTTTCCCCGTCACAAATAGGCACAAAAGCTGTTAGCTCTGCCTTGGTGAGGGACATTTGAGAGACACATGAGCTATTAGAACCGTTTCCACTACAAGGACTAAAATACAGAGGGATTTCCTCCTCAAAGTCCATCAGATGAAGAAGGCAATGAGTCTCTTTTCCAAACTGGACCCCGACCATGAAATAACAGACTCCACGTTGAGGTATGTTCCTCCTACTACCCAAGATCCCAAACACAAGTCTGCGGAAAAACACTGCTCTTTGATTTCCCCCATGGCCTCCTTGAAGGGTTCCAAGCATTCTGACACCGACAAGTGCTCAAAATCTCAGTCTTCACCTCACAAAAAGGCTTCCAGCAAGTCCTCCAGTACCAGTTCAAGCAGGGCCGGTGTAACCACTAGGCGAACTAGGCGGCCACCTAGGGTGCCGAGATTTGGGGGCGCCAAAAAGCGGTGCCCCCCAAAAAAATTTTACACTACTGTAGGGTAAAAAAAATGGGGGGGGTACCACTTTTTGGCGCCCCCCAAATCTTGGCGCCCTAGGTGGCCACCTAGTTCACCTAGTGGTTACACCGGCCCTGGTTTTATGTCAACAAGCAAGGGGGCACCAGGTCAAACAGGGTGTGCCAGGAGGCAGTCAAGTTATGGAATTTCTGCATTCAGACCTCCAGAGCACTCAGGGTGTCTTACTTTCTACTCAGATGGACAATCTGAGCAGCTTTTTCACCTCAAACCATGAATGCTCACTCAACTCAAACAGCCAGGCTATGGTGTTTTGTATCCTGACAGAACAGGAAATGTCCCCAATTTTGCTCCAAGGCAGGTCACAGTGCTACATCAATTTTGGATACATTCTTCCTTCCCTGGGGCAAGGTCTTACAGTATGCTCACCTGCCAGTGCCCCTAATTCTGAGGGTCATTCTCAGACTAAAGCAAGATAGAGCAGAATGATCCTGATAGCTCCAGCCTGGCCAAGACAACTTTGGTATTCCGATCTCCTCCAGCTATCCTCTAGGGCAGTGTTTCCCAAACTTGGGACGCCGCTTGTGTAGGGAAAGCCCCTGGCGGGCCGGGCCGGTTTGTTTACCTGCCCCGTCCACAGGTTCGGCCGATCGCGGCTCCCAGTGGCCGTGGTTCACTGCTCCAGGCCAATGGGAGCTGCTGGAAGCGGTGCAGGTCGAGGGACGTACTGGCCGCCGCTTCCAGCTTGAACACACAGAATCACGGGAATGTGCTGCACCCAAATCTTCAGATGCTGCATCTCACATGTGGTTCATCAGTGATTAGACGCCAAAGAAGTGCATTGCTCGGTGGAAGTCCAGGATATCCTCATTAATAGCAGTAAGCCTTCTACCAGGGCTACTTACCTGAGTGAGTGGAAACATTTTTGTATCTGTGCAGGTTCCCAGAATCTGTCACCAACATACACATTGATTCAAGAAAATTTAGACTATTTCTTGCACCTCAAGAAATCTGATCTATCCCTTAGATCCTTAGAGTTCATTTGACCACAATTTCAGCATTTGATTCTAACATCGAACTGTATTCACTAATCCTTTCATGACCAGATTCCTCAAAGGTGTAGCTAGATCATTCTCTCTTGTTTGAGATCCAGTGCCCACTTGGAACTTAAACTTTGGTATTGTCTGCTCTTATGAATCCCCCATTCAAGCCCTTAGCATCTTGTTTGCTCCTGCATGTATCAGTGAAGGTTGCCTTCCTGGTGGCCATCAGCTCAGCCAGAGGAGTGGAAGAATTGCAGATGCTTGTCATGGATCTACTGTACACTGTCTTTTATACAAAGTTCAACATAGGCCTCATTCTAAGATGGCAGTTTCCAATTTCCACCTTAGTCATGCTCACAAGGGTGAACAAAAGCTGCACACCTTAAATGTGCATCAAGCTTTGGCTTTTTACCCACACAGGGCAAAAACTTTCCAGGTCTCTACCCCGTTGTTAGTTTCCTGTGCAGAATGAGAGGTCACCCAGTTATGACTCAGAGAATCTCGAACTGGATTACCAGTTGCATCACTATGTCTTAAGTTGCTATGGACAGCTGAAAAGTGGACAGCACACTCTAGCAGAGCTCATGCAGTCTCGGTAGCATTTGAGGGGGCAGGTCCCTATTGTACACATATGCAGAGCAGCAATATGGTTTCCTGTCCACCTGTAGACTGGTCACTATGTTCTTATCACTTCATCAAGAGAGGATGCAAAGGTGGAAAAAACAGTCTTGGAGTCCCTCTTCCGATGAGAATTTGAGCCACACCACCTTTGATAACAGCTTAAGAGTCACCTACAATGTAATTGACATATACAAGCACTCGAAGAAGAAAAAATGGATACTCACTTCGAGATGTGTTGCATATACCCATTGCACAATCTGCCCTCCTTCCCCAATGCATTGGAGTCTACCATCAGCTTTCCGATGTGAAGGAACTGAAGGAGGAATGGGGTGGCTCTGCCCTTTATACCCTTGGTATTGAGCACAAGGAGCAAGGCAAGATGGAGCCAACCCTATGAATACTGCTAGGGAAACCTCTCCAGTGCTGGTTCTTGATTTTTGAACTTCAGGTTGGCAATTCAAGGGCAGTATGTGTCCTTTCTTCCCCCCATGAAGGAGAAGTGGCAGCATCACCAACAGCAGTGTAAATCTTGAGCAGTCTTTTTGCTCCTTGAGCAACAAGGATTGATATTATGTCCGGAGCTAGAATAGGGCACCAAGGGGAAGGAGAGGGAGTGGAGGTTTTATGGTCCCATCTCCCACTTTTGTTTGTACCCAGATTGGGTTTAACAAAATCTGACCCTTCGAACCTAGTGTTCTCCCTTGTTATGGTTATTTATTCCATACAGTGCTCTCTAGCAGTGATGGACTAACCTTTAATCCTTGCTGTTGTTCTGGTCTGTCCCCAGCTGGCTCCAACTCAAGCCAGGAAGATCAAACAAAAAGTTCTCACTCGGCCCTCCATAACCTCCAGCTTTCATGTCAACTTTCCGGCTCCCTGTTGTGTTCTTTGGCTATCTGACCAGCTGCCAGGATGAATTAGATTGGTGTCTCCCTGGCTTCCTGCCCCTGTCAGCCAATCAGGCTTCTTCTATGCCTTCAGTCTCCCCCCTGCTCCAGTGAGAAACTAGGGGAGTAGCTGATGGTAAGGCAATGAATCTCAGAAACAGCTGGAGCTTGTTCCATGGAGAAGCAAACCCAGCCCTCCCTGATAGAATAATCTGGGGAAAATACTATGGGGAATGTGCAGAGGAGATTAATCTAGCCTCATAACAGTGCTTTCTATTATTTATTCATCCATCCATTCACCTGTTGGATGTCCTTCCATGTTATGGTCCCTGTGGACCATGGACCACAGAACCGCATTCACACACTCAAGTTCTGTTTTTTAGATCCGACGCCTTTTGCTGTGGCAGAAACCACATATTGGCAAGTGCATGAAAATGGAGGAGGAAACCTGATAGTGGGAAGCTCAAAAAAAGGTCTGTGATTCAAGTTTTGTTCCTGTTTTGGGGGAAGGTTCAAGTGTGTGCTACTTTTAATTACACAAATTCACTCCTCCCTAATGGAAAAAAATAATTCATGTCTCTTCCCCAGCATTACAATCAGCACTATTAACATTGGATTTTTCTGCCACTTGCTTTATGTCACTTGTATTTTTTCATGCTAGGGTAAAAATGGCTCAGATTCACTAAAGCGAATTATTGTTGAAAATCAGGTCTAAATTTGCTTTATTCCTTCTGCAAGACATGAAAAGCACAGGGAAATGTGTATTTAAGTTTGCCTATATATACAAATGCCAAGACTACAGCAATGATTTTCACTCTATATGCATCCGAAGAAGTGGGTTGTAGCCCACGAAAGCTTATGCTCTAATAAATTTGTTAGTCTCTAAGGTGCCACAAGTACTCCTGTTATTTTTGCGGATACAGACTAACACGGCTGCTACTCTGAAACCATACAGCAATGATAGTACAGGTTAGAATGTCAACCAATGAAGTCAAGTACATTCCTAATAATGGTTTAGCTGGTACCAGTAATTCTACCCAAAATACCTGAGAAATTGAATAAAGTTCTTTCAAATAGTAGCATGTGTGTACTAAGGGATTAATTTGCTCTTCTGGGAAGGTTCATGAGGGCTGCTGCTAGTCTATGCAGCAGCCTGTTCTGTAGCCACTACACCGTCTTCAGAGCTAGAGAAGCTACTTTGATTCTCAGTGTGATAGGAATGGCTGATACATCTGCCTATAGGCTGATCATCCAGGACACACATTCTGTGTGGGCTCTCTGCAGGATTTACCCCTATTATTGTTACAAAGTTCAACCCCAGAAGCAGTTGATGAGGCAGTGTTGTTCACTGTTCTTTGTTTTGAGATTATCTGGAAGAAAGGTATGTACAAATGTAAGGGACTGCACAAAACATTTTGATTGTCAGCCTTAAGTTTGATATGCTCCTCCTCTCTAATGAAAATTTTTTTGTCTTGTGAAACTCCCCAGTGCAGACGTTTTGCAGAAAGGACAGGCATCGCAAAAGCACCGTAAGGGTTTGTTGCTTGAATGAACACACACCTATGTCAGGTACAGCCAACAGTGTTTGTGACCTAAATTTCAGCACAGAGAAATCTAAGTAATGTCCATCTGTTGCCACCATTGCAAGGGATCAGTAAACAAAACTTCAAGGCAAACTTCTACTCATTTCTGTCAAGAGTTTCCCTTGAAGGCAGGGCCCCTTTGGCTTTAGAAACATACATCCTAGTCTCCCAGCAAGATACCTTACAAGTAGACTCACTCTGTTGTTGAAATGAAAACTGCTTTAAGCCAATGTCAGTCCATCAAACTCTCTCCTTCAGAAAGGAACGCTTGGTCCTACGCTATTTAACATTTTTGTCAAGGACCTGGAAGAAAACATGAAATCATCACTGATAAAATTTGCAGATGACCCGAAGATTGGGGAAGTGATAAATAATGCAGAAGACCGATCACTGAGACAGAGTGATCTAGATCACTTGATGAGCTGAGTGCAAGCCAACAATACACATTTCAATACCACCAAATGTAAGGTCATACACCTAGGAACAAAGAATGCAGGTCGTATTTTCAGGATAGAAGACTCTATCCCAGAAAGTAGTTACTCTGAAAAGCATGTAGTGGTCATGGTGGACAATCAGCTGGACATGAGGACCCAGTGTGCCACTGTGGTCAAAAGGGCTGCTGCGATCCTTGGATATATACGGATGGGAATATCTAGGAGTAGGGAGATTATATTACCTCTGTATTTGGTGCTGGTATGACCACTACTGGAACACTGTGTCCAGTTCTGGTATCCACAATTCAAGAAAGGTGTTGAAAAATTGGAGAGGGTTCCAAGAAGAGCCATAAGAATGATTAAAGGATTAGAAAACATCCCTTATAGTTAGGCATGGAAGGATCAGATTATTGGTAAACATTGATTTCACCATACACACAAACCGACAAAATATATTTCCATTGCTAATAATTGAAATTTACAGATAGGCAAACTAAGAAACTTGCTGCTTTATAACTTATTACAGGCCCATCTTAATGTGTATAAAACATGCTATAATGCCAGCATTAGGAAAGCTGAAGCAGGGGTGTCATTAGGTAGCTTTAATTTTTAAAATCTGTGTCTTCTGTCATTAAATAATTATTGTGTGACACACACCTCCCGCATAATGCCCCACATTTCTGAACATTTAAATCAATACAAATTGGGGGGGGGGGACTACTTAAAACCCATAATTTCATGCAGTTGTGAAAAAATTGATAGAAACCAAAAAATGCTGAAAAATAAAATTGACATCAAAATTACAAAATAAATAAACAAATACATAAATAAATTTAATTCTGCCAAGCCTGCTTTTAGTGATAGACTCAAGGAGTACAATCTGTTTAGTTTATCAAAGAGAAGGTTAAGAGGTGACTTAATCACAGTCTATAAGCACCTATATGGAGAACAGAGACTTGATAATGGAGGACCCTTCAGATCTAGAAGACAAAGGAATAAGAGGATCCAGTGGCTCAAGTTTGAAGCAAGACAAATTCAGACTACCAATAAAACAAAACATTTTAACAGTGAGGGTAATTAACCACTGGAACAACGTACCAAGGGTTGTGGTAGATTCTCCATCACTGGCAATTGTTAAATTAAGATTGGATGTTTTTCTAAAAGATGTGCTCTCGTTCGAATAGGACTTAATTCAGGGAAGTCCTATGTTCTGTGTTATTCTGCAAGTCACACTAGATTATCACAGCAATCTCTTCTGGTCTTATACCATAGGAATCTATAAAACTATTTTATTTAGTTAGAAAAAGCTTTTTAAAAATATTGTAGCTGGTATTTCATACATTTTAGAATGATCCCGAAGTGTAATTGTGTTTAAGGGTCCACAGAGTGGGTTCCTGACCATATCTATGAAAAAGGCATCAAATTGTTGGTGCATTCACAGAAAGCTGATGCTTGACTCTTTTGTGGCATGTTTGTTCCTGCACAGAATAACTTCAGGAATGACATACATATGGTGAATTCAGTTTTGATGAAGTAGTATGGAAAGTGTTGCGTAATAATGGCCATCAAAGTGTGTATTGTCTGTAAACTGGAGGAGGGGGAGGCAGAAGTTAATTGTAAGAAATGGTAGAGTAATATATTGGTGCTTTATACTGTGTGTCTTTGCATAGAATAAATAATCCACCTTAAAAGACTACCTTCAAGATCTGTTTACATTCTGTACTGTACTATCCTCAATGATGGGGCTGAAAATTTAAGGACTGCAGAGGGAAAGGCCCATACACTCTGCGTGCATGCGTGTGTGTGTGTGAAGGGGGAGGGGGCGTCTCTGGGTCCTGTGGCCACAGAAACCTAATAGATTTTTTAAAAATGAGCAGCAGAGTCAGATCTCTTAACTTTATCCAAATTTTATTTAATAATTTATTTTATACCAAACTATAAGATTAAAGGGGAAGCCTACAAACCTGTCATGATACCACTAATTCTGTGATCAGTCAGTGGTTTCAAACAACAGCACTGTTTGCCTTAATTTAGCTATATTTGATCTCTTGGTCCACTGATGTTGTAACAATCAAGTGTTCTTTCAGTACCAACTAAGTAAGTTACTGTGTCATTTAACCACTTGACTAAGTTTTATTTGTGCAAAGGCATCTTTTCCTCTGTGCACAATCTTCTCAGTCTCTCTAGACTTCATTTCCGTCTTTTCCCATTTAAATGACCTACTTCTGTCAGGCAACAGCTTTAACATGAATGTATACAAACAAGGTGGCATTGCTACACGACTGAAATAACAGCCTGATATCACTTCTCATTTTTAGCTGCAGCAAGAGAAAGTGCGCAGATGGCTCCCAGATAACAGCTATATGTCAAAACTGAACAACAACAAAAAACTGCAGTTTTTCCTTATGAGGACAAAATTCCAGTTTTTCTTGAGGGGCTGTAGTATGACTTATATGTTCATCTCTCTTCATTTTTCCTGGTGGCAATCTGGGTGTGTTAGTGACACATTATTTTCTCTAAATTAATTCAAGTATCAGGGGGTAGCCGTGTTAGGCTGTATCCACAAAAACAACGAGGAGTCCAGTGGCCCCTTAAAGACTAACAGATTTATTCAGGCATAAGCTTTCGTGGGTAAAAAACCCGATAGAAGAAGTGAGTTTTTTACCCATAAAAACTTATGCCTGAATAAATCTGTTAGTCTTTAAGATACCACTGGATTTCTCGTTGTTTTTATATTAATTCTGTTCACCTGACTGCATACCTAGGCTCTGAACAACCCGCCTGGTTTTTCTTAGCTGAAGTCAAGAAGAAGTGGGGCTGTTTGTGCTACTTGTGGACATTTTGGGTGCCCATTTTACACATGGCCATGGAATACGCTGCTCGCCTTTGCCTTTCCCACATTCTCTTGACGTTTATCTGCATGTTGGGGGACTGCTGCAATTCTCTAACAAGAACTGACCACACCCAATATGCACTTTAAATTGACTTCTTCCAGGTCCACTCTGGTCTGGCAGCAAAGTTTAGCTGATAAAATAAACTTGAAACAAAACTGAACATCTCCAAAATGTCCCTTCCTTGAGATCCCTTCCTCTCCATGCATCCCTTCCAGGGTGGGTTTTTTCCAGCTTTCCTCTGCAGACTGGAGGTACAATCCAATCCTGTTCTCCCTGTCCTAGGGAGAGGCTAGCAACCAGTCTTGTTCCAACCAACATCTCCCTACTATGAGGGAAGAGACAAGTCATATGCTTCCTTCCTTCCTTCCTTCCTTCCCAGAACTGGCCTTAGTTGGCTGAGAGATGGGGGAGCTTCTGGTCTTGAGCCATAAACAGAAATGTAGTCGGGGTGTGTGGGGGGGAGGGGGTTCCGGATACCCAGGACCACATCCCCTGTCTTAGAAACTGCCTCTGTTTTCCCGTGTGTCCCTGTCTGAAGCAGAATTTCTGGACTGGGTAGCCTGGTCTCCGAGACTTCTCCCATTGGCCGTAAAGGGCCAATATACCCTGTTTTTCACACTCCCACACAATTACATAGTCCTGCTTTCCAGATCCCATGAAAGCTGAGCTCACTCAGGAAAAATCTCTGTGAGGGCTGCATAAAATATTGGAAAGGAAATTGGAAAATTTCCAAATTTTAGGCTTTTGCATTTCATTTCACTTAATTGGACACATCTGAATTTTCAATTTTTTCACTCAATAATAAACATTTTTCAGTGAAAATGTGCCCATTTTTACTAAAATATGGGTCTACTGCTTTCAATGAAAGCATCACTGTTTTGAAATTCTCATTGTTGAAATTCAAAATATTCTACTAACACAGATGTATTTGTTTATTGACTCAATACATGCAATATTTTGTAATTTTGCAAGTTTAATGCACAAAACAGCATTTTGGTGAAAACTGAGATCTTAGTACTAAATTTAACAAAATATTTACTACTGTAGCTCAGCTTAGCATTAGCTAATCAGCTCCCTTTCGTAAACACTCAAAATACAGTAATAGAAGATGGGCTTTTAGGTGGTCTCTACTAGTTTCTACTGATCTCTAATGGTTCTAATGGACGATTGGTAGCCCAACAGACCTGTTGCTGTGTTCCAAAATCTAGTTTTCAGCTGAGACCATTAGGAGCCAGCTGTATTTCTAACTGACATTTCTGCTATGGCATAGGCCCAATAATTTGCCTAAAAGTACGGGGAAGTCTTATCCTGACCAATGTTTTTGTTTTTCATTTAAATCAGATTCTCTGATGCAGCATGAAGTCAGTTTCTCGACATTAGCAACCATGACCTCTGAGGCAGCCATTTCCTGGCAGCTAGCTAGTGGCTGACAGAACTTGATGGTCTGAGGTGAAACCAAGGGCCTTTACTCCAGCCAGTTTTTAACTGCCAGGAAATGTCTGACCTGTGAGTCATTACTGCTATTAGAGACCATGATGTAAAGAAAAAATATTATTACTTTTTCATATGCTGCATAACTGAAGTGCTCATTGCCCTGGATATAGAGTTATGTTGACAATATTTTCCTTTTCTGGTATGGAGCGGTTAAAGACTATCATAGTAACAACCATTCTCAATGTCTTATCAAAAGGGCTAGCCACATAAATGGAAAAACAGTGTTTGCAAACATTCCTTTGAATTCCCAACAGATTTTTGCTTCAATCGTTATTCAGTCTTGGTAGAAAGTCACTTCCATGGGTTTTTGTCTAAGCAAATATTTGGGGAACAGAGATTCTTTGTTTGAATAATTCTGTTCAGATGCAATATGGACTCAAGCAAGCAAATTTGTCATTCACTGCTCATTGTTCTTCTTTTCTAAAGCACCACTCATGCAATAATAAAGTAAAGGGT
This sequence comes from Emys orbicularis, assembly GCF_028017835.1. NCBI lineage: Eukaryota > Metazoa > Chordata > Testudines > Emydidae > Emys > Emys orbicularis. The sequence goes on from NC_088690.1 coordinate 19,745,526, forward strand.
AAATTGCATGACTTAGGTGACTAGTCACACACACAATATAGTGAAAACTCAAAATGAAATATTTATCCAGGGAATGCTATAAATAACAAAAACATTTGCACAACTTGGCTTTGGGTCACAATAAGAAACAAGGACTAAATAATTTATTTCCAGTAATTAATTAGATCAGTTCTACTCACAGGGGCCTTAACCCTATCAAAAGTTTCATATAAGGTCCTACAGATCTAGAACCCAGACCTGCTAAGTAACTAGCATCTCCATGTTACCACCTATCAGCAGCTATAGCCAATTTGCACTCCACTGCCCATGACCAACTATGGACACAGACCATGAGAAGTGCCACCTCAAGGGGTCTGACAGACACAGGGTGACCAGACAGCAAGTGTGAAAAATCGGGACAGAGGGTGGGTGGTAATAGGAGCCTATATAAGAAAAAGCCCCAAATATTGGGACTGTGCCTATAAAATCGGGACATCTGGTCACCAGGGCCAGCGCTTCCACTAGGCGACCCTAGGCGGTCGCCTACGACGGCAGGATTTGGGGGGCGGCATTTTGCCGCCCTCGGCGGAAATTCGGCAGCGGGGGGTCCTTCCGCTCTGGATCTTCAGCGGAAATTCGGCGGCAGGACCTTCACTAGCTCCGGGACCCGCTGCCGAAGTGCCCCGAAGACGCGGAGCAGAAGGATCCCCGCCGCCGAAGACCCCAGGCCCCCTGAATGCTCAGAGGAGGAGCGTTGCCGCGAAGGGCGGCAAAAACCCTGGTGCCGCTCCTGCTGGTCACCCTAGACATGGCTCCTGATTGGCTCCCTGACCCTATAAAAAAAACCTAAGGGGCATTCCAGGAAGCATCCAGGCAACAGTGTGGATTCCTTATACCTGCCATGATTATTCCTTGCTCCTGAACTTCTGGCTTTGACCTTGGCTTGATTTGGATTTTGCCTTCTGTCTCAGACCCTGAAACCTGACTTGGACTCTGATGCTTAGTATTGACCCTAGCCTGAAGCCTGACTATGCGCTACTCCCTGCTTTAGGTTTGCCCCTGCTCTGACCTTTCGTCCTGAACTGCCTATGTTGGGATCCTGACACCCCACTTAATTCTGTGGGAATCAGCATGAGTGCACCTGTATGAAGGTAATTCTAGGATCTGGTCCTAGGTTTCAGATTGAAGCGGGTTTACATAGCAGGATATCATTTAAATATATACACTCTGATGCTCTTTTAAAAAAAAATACTTAGTGGTTTGCACCACAGATTTAATTACATTTTTAACCAAGTGAAGTAAAGTGAAATCCTCAAAATAACAAGTCTGATACTTTTTGGAAGATATTTCTGAACAGGATCAGTTTAGTTCTGGATTTGATTTAGTAAATTGTTCATACTCCAAAGATTAAATAAATTGTCTGTCTGTACTTTCACAGATTTATGAAGGAAGTGACATTTTCTTTTCAACCAAAAAAACAACAACTTTCAACTACTCTTGCAAACCCAAAATAATATTCTTAATGTTTTAAATACAATTCCACCATATTTGTTTGCATCCTTTCTCCCCTACCCTTTGTCTCTTGTTTGTTTGTTTTTTTGTCTTTTTTATGATGTTAACTCTCAGGAATGGTCCTTATCCCGGTGAACTTGGACCACTGTACAAGTTGGGGGTTGTGCAGAGGGCTAACAAACCTGTCACATAAAAACCAAACTACGTTACGGAAACAGCGACGGAGAAAGCGACCATTACTCTGTGTGACGGCCTTCAGGACTCAATGACCCGTCTGACTGCCAGTGGTGAAAGCCAAAAGGAAGGCACTGGCAGGAAGACAGACGTGCTCAACACCAAGATAAAAACCAGACTTGGCTTTTGGAACATACAGACAATGTACGAAACAGGGAAGCTAGCTCAGGTCACAGCAGAGATGAGACGCTACAGCTTACACAACCTGGGTGTCAGTGAGAGCAGATGGATGGGATCGGGAAGAAGACTAACAACAGCCTCAGGAGAAACTTTGTAGGACCCCTGAAGGCAAGCAAAAATGAGGTCGCCCAAAAACAACATGGCGAAGAAATGTGGAAGCTGAGCTGAAAAAACCTGGGGCACAGCTGGGGAACCATTGAAAGACTTGCCAGAAACAGACAGGAGTGGAGGAGCTTCATCATTCCCCTGAATGCCAGAGGCATAAAGGGTATGTACTAACTAACTAACAGTATTATAATGTGAGGGCAGCTTTTTTCTCCTGCTATCAGCGGGTCAGCTTATGTCTTTGTGCAGGATGACCAACAGAGTTTATAAGAAACTAATAATCCAATTTATGTAACTGCCCCAATCTAACCCAGTGGCTTTGAGACCATAAACTTTGTCATAGCAGCCAGATGGTTGTCTGCAGCTTTTCCGATGAGCAACCATTCCAGCCTCCTCTTATCAGGAATTGGTGCTGTTTAGCATAAGAGCTCTGTGAAGATTGATGCACACAGAATCCAGCACAAGCAGCTGGGCTTCCTCCTGTATGAAAATGAAAGTGCTTTTCAGCCCGCAGAAAAGAAGTTGAATAAGATTTCCCAGCCCTGATCTTCAACTCTGGCAAGTCACTGAGGAGGCATGGGGAAAAGATACCAAGGGAAAACCCAAGACACTGGTACTCTTAATAGAAATTCCTTGTGTGGAAGCACATAATGCTGCTCCTGGCCGTCTATATTTATTAAACAGATTGTTCTCTGTGATTTGTAATGATGCCTGAATTTCTGTGTTAGGCCACCTGACTCACTAATTTCTATGAAGGAAATTTGCACCTCAAAAAAGAAACTATTACCTTCTGAAATAAAAGCTTATTGTAGCAGAGGCTGGCCAGGCAAAAAACTAGGTAAATGTATAATCTTTGAAAAGAAAAATGAGTCAAAAGGCTTTATATAGCTGTGTGATGAGCTACTAAACCAGCACAGAAGCACGAAGAGACGTTTTTCGATCCCCTATCCTCTTCCACAATGGACACTTCTACAGACAGTGAAGTGCTAACGCAGAAACTGTAACTTGGGAAAGAATACAAAGCCCTGCCAAACTGGCCAATGGACTATATTTCTGAGAGGCCTTTTGGAAGTGGCCTGCAGAAGAAGGTTGCTGACCAGAGCTAAGCCAGCAGGTGTTCAGCAGTTGCCATGCTACAGGGTCTTTTGAAAACTTAATGTCCGAGGTTGTTTTGCACAAATTGGTAGGGCACAAATATTTTGCACGGAGATCGTGGAAAATCAGTGGCACGAATTCACAAGATGTCTCATTTTCTGATTAGATGGTCAGAAACAACACAACTTTTATGTTGGCTTGGACATTTCAATGTTAACCCAAAGCATGGGTCACTTTCTGATTAGCCCACATCAACTTTGCCAAGAAAAGAAACTAACCATAGAAACTATATAAAACAACTCTGTTTTGTTCAATTAGCTTGCTCACTCTGAAACATCTAGATGAGAGAGACTGAAAGCAGGATCTTCATCAGTTGGCCACCAAGCACACCTCCTGTCTAGTAATACACATGAAATCTTGTCCTAAAACAAGCAATCTTATTAACCGTTTCTTGTAATTATTATGGCGATTGCTGTGAACTCCAGAAAGAGAGTAAGAATACAGATGGCATAGCTCCTTGAACACCTGAATGAACTTCCTATCTATCCTAATACACCAGTCATTGCAGCTGTGAAGCTGAGATGAGGAACACTCATCCATGGCAGATCCAACTGATAAGTAGCAAAAAGACCTATATATGTATTTTTTGTTTACCCAACTGATGACGTGGTTATTTGAAGCTTTAAGTACATATCTGAGTTTAAAAACCTTCAAATGGCTATAGTGTACAATGCATTCTTATGTTTCCTAACAAGCTAAATTGTAGTCGTCTAGAAATTGCACTAAATCAATAAGTGAGTGAGGCTGAAGAAGCTCTTGACACCAAATAATCCTAGTATTCCTTGTAACTGGAAACTCTATTTATTTACAGCAAAATATAGCTTAGAGAAACCATGAAATCACACCTTTTTGTGGTTAAAAGAATTGGCAGCTTCTTAGACAAAAAGAGGAGGAAGCCAGGAATTGGGATTTTATCCTTGTTTAAACATTTGGAAAGTAGCATAAAAGCCTGCACTACTGATGAAATTTAAATCATTACCTATATTTGGGATTTAATGTGTGATAATTGTGTATGTGTGTAAGGGGGAAAGCTTGGCTATGAGTATCACCTGGGCAAAGTAATTTTGAAAATTCCTAATTTAAATATTTAGACAAGTTATTTATTAACTTCAGAGTTATTTGGTTGAACTGCTATAGGCAGTGTCATAACATAATTAACATATAAGCTTAATTGACAAATTCAGCAAGGATCTGTAATAAGGATCCACAGTTGCATGCTGGTATCAAAATCACCTGCCCAGAATAGTATAGAACAAAGTTTGCATACATAACAAGACTGTGATAACCTTGAATTAATTGGTTTGAGTAATTATGTCTAGAAAAATTGTAACATCCTATGTTGAATTTATTCTTTAACATGTTGTAACCACTATCTTCTAACCATCTTTATTTTGCTTTCTGTAGCTTCTTATTTGCTTTAATTTTGGCTAATAAAACTTACACATTTACAATAATTCTCCAGTCTGTACTTTAGCCAAGGAATAGAGATACAAAAATCCATGAGAATCTTCATATAGGTACGTGTCTTATGTTCCTTGGACTCTCTACAACAGTGTTGGGTTAATTAGCTAATGTTTGTATCAGGCTTTGAAGATTAAAAGATAGAGAAATGAATGGATGCTGTACCAATGAAGCACCATCCCCACCACAGAACTATAAAAGTAAATTTATTTAGTTTGATTTTATGCCAGTTCTAAGCACCTTTCACACACGTTAATTTAATGGAGAGGCTCTTTTAGATGGAAGATCTATGTGCAGCAGCTGCTCCAGTGCCCCAGATTGTATAGCGCATATGTCTCTACTAGGCTCCAAAGCAGCAGGACTATATTGGGCTGCCTGTTACCAGTCACTTCACAGGACTTTCAGAAGTGTACTTAACTGATCCTGACAAGTGCTAAACATCTGCACTTCCATTAACTTAAATGGAGAGACTAGGTGGGTGAGGTAATATTTTTTATCAGACCAACTTCTGTTGGTGAAACAGACAAGCTTACACAGAGCTCTTCTTCGGGTCTGGGAAAGATACTCAGAGTGTCACAGCTAAACACAAGGTGGCGCAGACTCTTTACCATAAGTAGCTAATGCATTTTAAGAGACCATTCAAGGTGAAGGGACCAATTAACACCTCTCCGTGGAAAAAAGGGAAGTTTGTGGGTACAGATTGTTGTAATGAGCCATAAATCCAGTGTCTTTATTGAGTTCATGATTTTTAGTCTCTTGCAAAGTTAAGAACTGAAGCGCCCAGGTTCACCATCGGGGAAGGTATTGTAGTGCACCTTTCCTTTGAGGATGAGGACTGAGAGGTCAGATATGGATTGGTCATTTTGTGAAAAGTTATGGTGCTTTTGTCTTTTATCATTTTTCTGTGTGAACTCATTTGAGAGCACAGCAGGGGTGAAAGTGACCAGTGTGGGCCGGTACGGCGTACTGGTAAGAAGCCGGTACTGGCCCGTACGCAGCTGACATTAAAGCGTTGCCACGGCAGTGCTCTAACATCGCTGCCCCTTTTGCCCAGGGGCGGGGGGCAAAAGGGACAGCTGCCCCGGAGCCGGTGATTTAAAAGGGCCTGGGGCTCCCGGCTGCCGCCGCTGCTACTGCAGCAGCGGCCGGAGCCCCGGGCCCTTTTAAATCGCCGCCAGAGCCTTGGATGGCACAGGCCAGGCAGCATGGATGGGCTGGCTGGGGGAGGCTGACCCCAGCCCCGCCCTTTCCACCTGAGGCCCCGCCTCTTCCGGGGGCCCAGAGCTGGGCCCCCGTACCAGTAAGAATTTAATATTACTTTCACCTCTGGAACACAGTGGTTGTCTGGCTTCACCCATATAGTTGTTGGGGCATTTAGTGCACTGGGGTTATGTCTACACAGCAACTAGACACCCACAGTTGGCCCGTACCAGCCATAGGTTTTTCTTTGCTGTGTAGACATGTTGTGTAGGACCCATGGATCTTGAATGGTGTGTTGTGTGGGGTGTTGATCATTAGCCGATATGTCTGGAGGTTTTGCATGTGTTGTTCTGGCAGGGTCAGGTGCCACTTTGAGTTGGTCTATGGAAAGCTTGCTTCTGATGATCAGGGCCGCCCAGAGGATTCAGGGGGCCTGGGGCAAAGCAATTTTGGGGGCCCCTTCCATAAAAAAAAGTTGCAATACTATAGAATAGTATATTCTCGTGGGGGCCCCTGCGGCCCCGGGGCAAATTGCCCCACTTGCCCCCCACCTTCCCCAGGGCGGCCCTGGGAAAAATAAACATTTAAAAACCTTCCGCATCTCAGCACAAACCTTCTTTTCAAGTCACCTTTACAAGGTATCACTGGTTCTCAGCATCAGCTAGTGCTAAAAGGCACTAAAGCTTCTTAAAAGGGTAGGACAAATATTTTCCGTCAAAACTTTTTTTGGATCGAAAACTAGGGGTTTTTAAAAAGCAGAAAAAATCACGGACAATGTCTGCTTTCCTTCAAAATTTGTTGTGGTTTTTTAAATTGAAAAGCTGAAATTAGTCTGCCAAAACCTGAACATGGTTTGGGGTTTCAGAAGTGTGTGGCCAAATATTTGCTGCTTGCTGTGTTTGATTGTTTAAAGAAACATTAAAAAAATTCTGCTTAAAAAAAATCCAAAGCTTTTGAACCACCTCAGCTTGTGAACGCCTGAGCCCATCCAGTCAGAGATTTTTCCAGGTTTCTGATACTCTGCTGGCTTCCTTGACTCATATCTGTCTCCATAACTTTGGGTTCATTTAGGTTAGAACATAAGAGCATAAGAATGGCCAGACTGGGTCAGACCAAAGGTCCATCCAGCCCAGTATCCTGTCTACCGACAGTGGCCACTGCCAAGTGCCCCAGAGGGAGTGAACCTAACAGGTAATGATCAAGTGATCTCTCTCCTGCCGTCCATCTCCACCCTCTGACAAACAGAGGCTAGGGACACCATTCCTTACCCATCCTGGCTAATAGCCATTAGTGGACTTAACCTCCATGAATTTATCTGTTTCCATGGGGTCCCTCACAAACTGGAGACGGTTACTGTGGGTTTGTCTTTAGTATAGCTTATGTACATACTCCACGAACTGAGCATTTGAGCTTGTTCCAGAATCTGGGATGAGCCTATGTTGTGAAAACTGAAATGCTCAAAATAGCACATGCATGTGAATGGACACAGGGTGCTAAAATTAAATTAACTGAGGGGTTCTCAAACTGGGGGTCGGGACCCCTCAGGGGATCACGAGGTTATTACTGGGGGTCGCGAGCTGTCAGCCTCCACCTCAAACCCCGCTTTGCCTCCAGCATTTATAATAGTGTTAAATATATAAAAAAGTGTTTTTAATTTATAAGGGGGGGTCGCACTCAGAGATTTGCTATGTGAAAGGGGTCACCAGTACAAAAGTTTGAGAACCACTGAATTAACCCCTCTGGAGCCTCGGGGAATGCAAGGGGGGGGGGGTCTCCCTTGGTAGGGTTGGGAAGGAGGTAGGTGGTGTATGATATTGCTCTTCTCATGTGATACCTCCCCCATGGCTCGCTTGGCTCTATCACTGTTAATCTAAAGTGGCTAATTTTAAATGAAGCTACCCTACCCTGACATGAATCTCCCTATGGCACTGAAATTAAATGTAGACTATAATTTGGCATTTGAGAAGTGAAAGGGATGGTAGCCCTAAGGGAAAAGATAACAGCTTGGCTCATTGTGTTAAACAGCTGTCTGCAAGCCTCAAACTGCTGAATGAGCTTTAGGGTAGGGAAGGCTGTGCCTCCCAAACAGCCTGGCCCTGCCCCCTATCTGACCCCCACCCACTTCCTGCCCCCCTCAGAATCCCCGACCCATCCTGCTCCTTGTCCCCTCACCGCCCTCCCCCAACCACCACCCTGGGACCCCACCCCCCACCAACCTCCCCTGTCCCCTGACTGCCCCGACCCCTATCCACCCCCCCGCCGAGTCCTGACAGACCCCCAGAATGCCCACAATCCAACCCCCCGTTCCCCGTCCCCTGACCGCCCCCCCCCAGCAGCACTGTCCAGGGCCGCTCCTGGGTTACCACCGCCTCTCCCCTCTCTCAGAGCCTCAGCGTGCCGCGTCCAGGAGCTGCCCTGGCCCCTGGACAGCGCTGCAGCGGCGTGGTTCCGGTGGGACTGGAGCTCGCAGCCCCACCCCCTTACCACGCGGCTCTGACTCAATGGGAGGAGCCATGCCGCTGCAGTGCTGTCCAGGGCCGCTCCTGACGCAGCGCGCTGAGGCGCCGGGGGATGGGGAAGGCGGAGCCGGGGGCCCCTGCGGGTCCTGGGGCCGGGGGCAAATTGCCCCATTTGCTCCCCCCTCTGGGCGACCCTACTGCTGATGAGCTTGGTGAGGTTGGGGGATTATTTAAAGCCCAGAAGAGGGGGTTTAGGAAAGATTTCTTTCAGGATATGGTTCCCATTGAGTATGATATCATCCCACACTGGAACTCTTTTGGGGTAAGTGACAACTCAAGGTATGCAGTCAGAGGGTTTTTTTATTTTTCTGTATTGAACCATGTTTTCTCAGGGTATCTGGGTGGCCTGTTCCATGATGCAATGTGATCTACTTCTCTTGAGTATCCTTGCTTGGTGAAAGGCAGTTTTAAGTATGTTAAGGTGGGTAAGACTTAACTGGAAACAGTCTTTGTTCTGAGTGCCTCATTAACAGAGTTAGCCATATAAATGCAAAAATAGTGTTCATTGTTCTCCTGTTTAAAAGTGTCATTCATCCAAGAAGGGAATAGAAGTGGGTGATTTAGGTGACCAGCCATACACAATATATTGTGAACAGTCAATAGCCTGTTAAGGCAAACTATTCAGGTAATACCTACCAATAGCAAATACATTTGCAGAACTTGGGCTAAATAGGCTTTATAATTTATCTTAATAAATAGACTCACTGGGGCCCTGATTCTGCAATGAGCTCCATGCAGCTGGACCCCTGTGCCATTATGGAGCCTCACGAAAGTCAAGGGAGGCTGCCTGCATGGACCTCATTGGGTCTGGGCCTAAGTTTCAGATGTAAGATGGCTCATATTGCAGGATATAATTTAACTAGATGAGATCTGATGAACGGGGGTGTGTGTGTTGCAACATTAACTTAAAAAGCTGGGGTCTCCCAAATGTGAGGGGACACAACATCAACCTGATCAGGTCAGGAAATCTGATTCATTGGTAACAGCACTCCCCTGTGCTCTTATGAAAGTCTCCCCCCCCCCCCTTCTGTGACATCTCTATCTCCCTTTAGAGGCCTTGAATTGCTGGGACTTGCCTCTAAATAGGAGAATGAAAGAGTTGCCTGTAAAGTTCAGTTAATGCAGCTTCTAGTTTGCCAGTTGACACCAGTACAGAGTGAGACAACACTAGTCTTTCCTTTACTGTGGGGTTTGTTAAGTGAATAGGAATCATCTCATCTCTAGATTGTTAGGCTCAAACCTGACCAATCCGTACTGACCAAAAGTCATTACTGTCTAAATATTGAAGTTAATTGGTAATATCAGTCCAGTTGCTGACAGCCACATCACAAAACCCACCACCTGCCTGGCACTCAGTTTTGGCGTGAGGTCGAGGAGGCTCAATAACCTTCATACATCTATAGACAGGCCTGCCTGCAGAGCAGAGAGACACATTGATGTATTGTGATGAAAGTTTGCACTGCTGCTGCCTGGACTTTTCTAGTGCAGTTAATCCACCATCATCTTACAAGCATTAAATGCACTAATTCTAAAAATTAGAACTAAAAAGCAGAGCAAAAGGTGGTTCAGAAGAAAGAGATAAAATAGACTTAGTTAAATCTCAAAGCTCCAGCTAAAGGAGCCATGGTAGTTACAGCTTAATGGAATTAATTTCAAGTTTGGAAGTGTGACTCCTCTAATTATCATCTTGTGAAGCAGCTTTCACGTCTATGTTGGATCAAACAATGAAACATGTAATTTTTCTTACACATAGTTTAAGAAGCCAAGACCAGCTTTTCTTAGAATGTCAAGTATAGAAACTGTTCTATTCCATTAGGTTTTTATATCACATGCATGTTATCTGAGTGCCTGACACTATTATGCCTCTATAAAATTTGAAAATTGAATGTAGTAATTTCTTTTAGGCAAGATCCATGGCACAGACTTAGATTTTTTTTTTTTATACCAGCCTTAAAAAAAAAAAAAAAAAAGAATAGCGAGTTATGTATGATGACCAGTTTTGGGTACATTTTTGCACTCCATTAATAACTGAAGTACTTCTTTGTTTAAATATTTTTGCATATTTCTAGCCCACTATGGACCAAATTTTCAAAAGAGCTCAGAGCCAGCTTTTCAAGTACTCAGAACACCATAATCAGGACTAGATTTAAAACAACAACAACAACACAGCTCTCATTAGCCTTCTAAATAAAGGCCAGCTTTTCAAAAGTACTTGGCACTCAGCAGCTCTCCCTGTGCCACTTATGGATAGATTTTTCAAAAGAGCTCACCACCCAGCATACTGCCCTCTTTTAAAAAAAATGGTAATTTAATTTGGTGCCTAAAGGTCTAAGTCTGTTCCCACTGAAGTCAATGAACAGGCTCCAGTAGGACTTCAACGGGAATAGGAGATGAGACCTTTTGAAAATTATGGCCTATGTGTAGATTAGATCTTTTGGTATTTCCCCTGGCCACTAAAAGATAAGGAAAGCACGGATAGACTAACACTTCTGGTAGGTTAACCTTTTGGGGCATCATTTGTTACATTCTTTCAAAACCATGTGGTCCGAATTTGAGCTTTCAAAATAGACAGCAAAACTACCCTGCAACTCTACTCAATTTAAAGTTTGGGGAGATGTGTCAATTATGAATCACTACCCAAACGACATAATCTAATGCAGTCAATAATTAATGACCTTTGCAAAGCATCTTTTTGACTGGTCCTGTCTTCCTAGAAGATTTGCAGTGTCTTTGGTACTACTACTTACCATTATAATTCACAGTTCCACAGTGCTGTTGTGAATGTTAGAATGTTTCCTTGGTTTCACAGGCCTTCCTTCCTTCCAAGCTAATATTGTTCTTGTATAAGAGCAATATAATTATTGTCTTGTGATGATCCTGAGTCTTGGTTCTGACCTCTTCCCTGAAATTTGAATCTGTGTTTGAACATCTCAGTCAGTCCCTATAAACTGGAGCTTCAGATATGGACACACTTGACTTTGGACAAAATATCAGATCTGAGGCCGAGCCAAACTTGGGTCTCTCTCTGATTACTATGGTATATCATACAAAGGAGGAGATATCTTCCTCTCTCTGATTACTATGGTATATCATACAAAGGAGGAGATAACTTCCTAACACCAATTTTCATCTAAAATAGAACTTGAACTCACAACCCTGGGACTGAGTGAGAATCTGACCAGCCCAAGTAAAGGATATGCAGGCTTTGATTCTGCACTGCTTTGTACACTTTGTAGACACTTACACTTGTGCAAAATGGGTGTAACCTCTCCCAAATCAGAACGCTAGTACACCTCTACCCCGGTATAACGCTGTCCTCGGAGCGCTGCTTTACCGCTTTATATCCGAATTCGTGTTATATCCGGTCGCGTTATATCGGGGTAGAGGTGTATTTAAACAAAGTCATTTTGCACAGTGTAAATGACTATACAACAGGGGGCAAGGCAGTGGAGAATCAGATCCAAAGCGTATTATGACATTCTTCTATGGAAAATGACTCTGTCTTTGGAATAATGAAAGCAAAGCATAATACAAGAGCTGGAAAGGTTCACAGTTTAAAACAATGCTGCAAATATTCTTCTATAACACAAGTGTCCAGACAACATATTTCTATCTTGACATGTCATGTGGCATTAATAACTGAGCATTATTTATTGAACCTGCTTATTTATTGTGATGCTTGATTTATTTTTATTTACGTCAATGTCTTTTATTTACTCCTTAAACTCTTTGAAGGGATTGTATCTTTTTGTGTGCATACCGAGCACCGAACATAATGGGTACCTGATCCTGACTGGGCCTCTGGAGTGCTTTTACAATTTAAGTGCAAAATCATAATTTTGAAAATTATAGACATTTGTACATGTGGTGTTAGTTTGCAATGACTGAACATTTGCCACAAGAATTGTACCTCTGCACTCCATGAAATAGGATACAGTGATGCAATATTTCCAAGCCATACAGCAGGGTTAGCGTTTTCTTCTGCAGCTCACATTTATCTTTCCAAAGCAGTCACTTCCAGGAAACTAATTTCAATTATGGGAGTTATTTATCCAATAACTTATCTGTGGAAACAGGCAAATTCAGATGCAGTGTTTTGCGCTGGACATAGCTTGCACTGAAAATATATTTATTCACAGGAGACCAAATGTTGCTCTCATTTCTACTGGTTTGGGTCCACTGAAGCCAATTGAGTTGGTGAAATGGAGACCTGAATTTGGCCCTGTGTATTAAATGGAAAAATTGCAGATATGTGAAATAAGCGTATTACTCTATTCTGTAAACATTGCCTAATTCCCCAAACATCCTTCCTTCCCTGACTCACTGCTACCTTGCTCACCTTAAAGAAGGTAAGGGACAGGAGGCTTGTCTCATGAAAGGTGACCAAGCACTTTGAGTGAACTTAGCTTCTACCAAGAGACACTTTCCCACATCTTGATTCACTAGCCCAAATTCTGGTTTACATCCTGTGCAGTCTAGCTGGCTCTTAGGTGCTTCCATGGATGGTTAGGTGTCTCAGCCATTTGTAGCCCCGCTCTCACTAATTCCAACATGTACAGAGGCACTAGACCAATTTGTATAGTGGGAGTGCTGAGCACCATTGAACCAAACTGTAAACCCTGTATATAATGGAAACCACTTCAAGACAGGGGGTGCAGCAGCATCCTTAGTTCTAGCATGTATGGACATGCATTCAGCTTATAAGCAGCCACAGAACTATGGAAGGAAATTAAGAAATGAAGGACTGGAAATGCAATACTGCAGAGGTCAGGCTCACCAGTTGCATATGTCAAAGCAATGGTATGATCTACAGTGTGAAATGGAGAGAGGCTAACTTCCTCTTCAGCTATCTCTCCCTAAGTTGGTACAGAACATGACCTGAACCTTACCAGAGATGAGAAATCAGCCAGATCTGCAGCTGTGCAAAGGTAGCTAAAGGCAAACCAAACCAGTAGGAGTTATGCTATACTTTTCTCAGCTGGCTATCACTCTTATTATTGTATGTAGGGTATATCACCTTTCCTTTTGGGGCTGGACTGGAGGATTTTTCAGTGTTATGATGGCAACTCCCCAAAGAGACACATGAGGCAGCTGCTAGGTTTTACATATCTTCACTGAAATAGCATAGCGGCATAATATCAAAGGGCACAATGGGAGAGTTGTACAGGAAATGGAATTTGCCACCTGCAGAAAATTTCACATTTCTGAAAAATGTCATGCCAAATTGGAACAAAGAGCTGGATCTGCAATAGGTGAATTTTACCTTGGTTTTTGGAGTTTCACATTATTTTTGCAATGTGTAACCAGTGCTAATTCTGGATTGTAGCATAGCATCACTATTGACTGCTTAATCACATACAGCCAACCACACAACCACCTGAATGTAACAAAAGGGCGTCTGCTTGGACCTCTGCCTCATCTTCCATAAGACAGCATGGTCTGAAGGATTGACAGGTGAGATCCTCAGCCCTGTATAATCTCTTTTACTTTACTCTGGAGGTACAAAGCAGACTTGCACCTGACTTACATGGCCAGGTGAGGATGCCCTTGGTGTGAGTGAATCCCCATAGTCAGTATTTACATCACCACCTCAATCGGCATCTGGCATAGTGTGCGTAGCCAGTACATTGCTGTCTTGCTGATCCTCAGCAGCTGGAACGGCCTCATGGAGGCCATCCATAGCTGGTGTAAGTTTAAGGCTAAGATTTAGTCACCGGTATTTTTAGTAAAAGTCACAGATAGGTCACAGGCAGCAAACAAAAATTCACGGCCTGGGACCTATCCATGACTTGGACTATATACCTCTGACTAAATCTTGAGTGCTCTGGAGGAGGAACTCTAGGGGGGCTCTGGGGCAGGAGGTGGCCCTGAGATGTCACTGGTGCTCCAGGGGGAGGGGTGTGTGTGACTCAAGACCGCTGCTGCTAGGGGGGCTGGGGTTAGTCGACCGGCGGCTGGCTAGGTGATGCCTGGGAGGGGCAAGAAGGGACGGGTCACATGCCCCTCCCCAGATGCCTGGGGGGGCACATTCAGCAAGGAACCACAGAGGCGAAAGGAGCAGAAAGTGGGTCTGTCAGGCGGCCCCACACCGGCAGCTCCTCCGGCGCGGCTGTACTGCCCCTAACCCCACCCCCAGCCCTTGCATGGAGCTGTGTCTCCTGTCTGGGGTCCGTACAGCCCCTCCGGAGGACGGGGCTGGGGGCGGTACAGCCATGCTGGAGGAGCTGCTGGCGTGGGGCTGCTGCTCCCAGGAGCCATCACCCTGCGCCTGCAGCTCCTCCAGTGTGGCTGTACTGGTACCGCCCCCAGCCCTGTCCTCCAGTGGGGCTGTACAGACCCCAGGGGACACAGCTGCGTGGAAGGGCTGGGGGCTGTAAAGCTGTGCTGGAGGAGCTCGTTCTGCTCCTTTCGGCCATGTGGTTCCTGATGCAGCAGTAGGACAGAGCCCCCCACCACACAGGTAACGTGGGTCGGGGAGGGGATGGGGAGACAGCGGGGTCCCTGGGCTTAGGGCGGGGAGGGGAGGAATCACAAGGGGAAGTCACATGTCCCCCCTTTAGCTGGTGCCCCCTGTGTGTCCCTCCCATCAGTCACCCCTCCGTGACAGACTCGCAGCTTTATGTAAGATAGATAGCAGCCCAAAGACTTCTCTCTTGTTCTGGTGACCACCATGATGCCTGCCAGCTGCAGGATCAGGGAGCTGCAAAAGATGCTTAGTGACCTCCTTGCCCCATTACCTCTGGGCTTCACCTGAGCACGGCTCAGCCAGTCCAGAGGATTTGGGCTAACGAGCTGCGGGAAGTCAGAAGATCCTCTGGTCCAATGCTCATTGTCTGTGGCTTGGAATTGGGCTTCAGTTACCCGTCTGTAACAATGGGTTCAAGTTACCTACCTCCCAAGGTTGGGAGGATGAGTTAATGTTACGTGCTATGTAACATTAGCATTATTCTGTTTTACCACTTCAGCCTAGCCATTTTTTCATTCTCTGTGTTTTTTCTAATAACTCGGATACCTAGGTACAGTGGAATGAGTCAAGAACCGTCCCAGCTTGTCAGATCAGCATAGCTCTAACATCCTTTGTATTAATAGTTTTACAGCACCATCTGGTGAAAGAAGGAGACTATTACACTGCATTTAAAGATATCTTTGAAACTTTAAGACCCTGTTTTCTTAAATGTAATTCAAATGATATAGGACTTATGTCCCACTGCAAATAATGTTGTCTAGCGCCCCCATCCTTGAGCCTTCATCACACTAATGCTGACCTTCCAGTCTCTTCTCAATAAGCTCTTGCATGCTCTGGAATAATGACAAATTGTTTTCAGTGGATCTCACTTTGAATTATTTTAAAAAGGGTCCCATGGTCCTGGATTGTGGCCAGGGCTGCCCAGAGGATTCAGGGGGCCTGGGGCAAAGCAATTTCAGGGGCCCCTTCCATAAAAAAAAGTTGCAATACTATAGAATACTATATTCTCGAGGGGGCCCCTGTGGGGCCTGGGGCAAATTGCCCCACTTGCCTCCCCCTCTTGGCGACCCTGATTGTGGCAAAAGAATGTCACAGAGAGCCGAGTTTGCCTTGTTAACAGCATTGCAGATTAGACTTGCCTAGATGAGTCAGTATGACAAGACCAGACTTCTTGTAACACAGGACAGCTAGTTGGAAGGCAGCTAGTGGTAGAAGTGGGATGTCCAAGGGACATGAAAGAGAGCTGAGAAAAGTGGTCTGGAAAGTTCCAATCAGAATTGGAATCAGGTTCTATGGGAAGCTCACAAAACTTTTCAGTATGTTCCTTAGTGTTTTGAGAATCTCTGAAGTTTGGACAAAGCCTGAAAAGGAAACCACTAAATGGAAGTTCTGAGCTATCTTTGGTCCCACTCTTCAATCCTGTCCTTCTTCCAGCCTGTGACCCCATCTTTCCTTTCTGAGAATTTTCCCTTAGTGAGCTCGTATTTGGGACAGCAGGGCATCTGGCTTTTGTTCTGCTACGCTTTGGACAACTACATTTTATATAGTCAGGGATTCTGTAGGTCAGATGTGCTTCCTTGGCGCAAGAGGGACTGGGGCATAAGAACTTGTGTAGACAGTAACTGGTGTAGCAGTCTGCTAACCCTACTGAGACCATCATGATACAGAAGGAGAACAAAAGGAAGGGAAGGGTATTGATCCTAAGCAGGTCAGTTTGAGATTTATTCTTTGCTCCAGGCTGGTTCTTATTTTTCCCTAAATGGTAGGTCTAGCCCTTAGTGTTCCAACCCCCTCCTCTAACATACAACATCTGCAGCTCTCATTTGTAAATGGATCTTCATAATTAGGGCCCTACCAAATTCACAGTCCATTTTGGTCAATTTCATGGTCATAGGTTTTTAAAAATTGTTAATTTCATAATTTCGGCTATTTAAATCTGAAATTTCATGGTGTTGTAATTGTAGGGGTCCTGACCCAAAAAGGAGTTGTGGGGGGGTGTCGCAAGGTTATTGTAGGGGGGGTTGCGGTACTGCTACCCTTACGCCTGCGCTGCTGCTGGCAGTGCTGCCTTCAGGGCTGGGCAGCTGGAGAGCGGTGGCTGCTGGCTGGGAGTCCAGCTCTGAAGGCAGAGCCGCTGTCAGCAGCAGTACAGAAGTAAGGATGGCATGGTATGGTATTACATACCACCCTTACTTTGGCGCTGCTGCCTGCAGAGCTGGGCCCTCAGTCAGTAGCTGCCACTCTCCGGCTGCCTAGTTCTGAAGGCAGCATCGCAGAAGTAAGGGTGGCATGGTATGGTATTGCCACCCTTACTTCTGCGCTGCTGCTGGCGGGGCGCTGCCTTCAGAGCTGGGCACCTGGCCACCAGCTGCTGCTCTCCGGCCACTCAGCTCTGAAAGCAGTGCCGAAGTAAGGGTGGCAATACCGTAGCCCCCCTAAAATAACCTTGTGACCCCCCCTAGAACTCCCTTTTGGGTCAGGACCACCAACTCGAGAAAAGCTGGTCTCCCCCATGAAATCTGCATAGTATAGGGTAAAAGTACACAAAAGACCAGATTTCACATTGGGAGACCAGATTTCATGGTCCGTGATGCGTTTTTCATGGCCACGAATTTGGTAGGGCCCCATTTATAATGTAACCAGAGTCTGTGATATTCACAGGGGAAAACATTGTTGGTGAGATAAGGGAATACCCTTACAAAATGTAAAACGTGCTGCAGATGTTCTGTCAATGTGATTCTGTGAAGCCATCTGCACAAGTGCACCTGTGAATACTTTACCAGACACCATATTGTCACCATGTCACAGTTATGAATTACAAGGCCCGAGATAGTCACTTGCAATGGAATTTAACCAATGCATTTGAGGGCACCTGATTGTATATCATTTCTCACAGAAATGTGCTCCTATCTGATCGAATGGCCCTAGCTAATCTGACAATGTGGCACTTGAAACAGGAAAACACACAATAGCATGGGGCACTGGAGATCACAGCCAGACAGGCAAGGAACCAATGAAAAAGAACTATGCAACCAGTTATCCACACATTGTCACCTCAAGATTAGACTGCTGTAATAGGCGATATATCAGCTACACCTTGAGAGCATTTGGAAATTGTACAGGATGTTTGCCCTGTTATTAAATGGAATTTCATGTTGGAAGCACATGGCACCAGAGCCATCGCTACTGGTCGATAATACCTTTGTGGGAGTCATTCAAGGTGCTTGATTCTCCACTCTGTCATAGCTGCATTAAGTGTGTCTGCATTGCAATTGGAGGAGTCACTGCAGCTCGGGTAGGCATACCCTCACTAGCTTTAATCTAGCTATTACGGCTAAAAATAGCAGTGAAGACACAGTGTCACAGGCTTCAGCACAGGCTCTACAAGCACATTGGGGCCTGAGTAGGTATCTGTATTGCTAGCAAATGAATGAAGCTCAGAATGAAGGGGGAGGGGTGGTCAGGAGAGGACTAGGGAGCTAATTCAGAGCTGCCTGGCCTGGTGTGAGTTTGGGTTGCCCAGCCCTAATTGACATCACTGGCAAAGGTCCCTCAGTGATTGGCCATGCTGGATGCTCTGCTCCACCACACCTCCACCAGTTCCTGGTGTGACTGCCCCACCTAGGGAATGCCCCGGACCTCGAGGGGCACCTGAGCCATAGGGCACTGTCTCTTATCCCTGTGGACACATTCAAGGTCCATCTTGGCTCTGGGAATCATCCAGTGTGGCTTTACCAGCCTGCTCTGGATAAGAGAGCAGGCTGAGGCTGTATCTATCAGGCCCCTCTGGGGTTTCTTCCCCACCATCACCGGCATGGTGGACAGTTTCTGCCCCTTCCCCTGCCCACCAGCGTTAGTCCAGCTGCAAAACTCAGCCAAGCCACACTTCATGTATGGACATTCCCGCTTTTTATGTCCCAGTTGCCCGCACTGCCAGCAAACGATTAGTCGGGCCCCAGGAGGAGCTCCTTGGGTGTCTTCCCTTTTCCTCTACAGACCCTTTCCAGGCGGGGGTTCTCTGGGCTTTCTCCCAGATTCCAAGTCTTTATATGGCTGTTCCTCTTTCCTGGGGAAGTCGGCCTCTGCATACTCCTCCATCAGTTTCACGGCCCCCTCCACCGTACTCAGTTGATTTCGCCTAACCCAAACTCGTATGTTTTCTGGGAGGCCCTGTAGGAACTGTTCTAGGACCAGTGCATCCATAATCTCCCCCACTGTCTGGGTCCTGGGTCTCAGCCAGCGGGTGGCCCAGTCCATCAACCTTCGGGCGAACGCCTTGGGCTGCAAAGCCCCCGTCCACTTTGCTGGACAAAACTTCTGCCAGTACTTCTCAGAAGACAGCCGCACACAATCTAGGATGGCCTCCTTAACCTTGTCGTAGTTCCTGGCCTGCTCTTCACTAGGCTGCGTGAGGTAGGGAGCCAGTCTCAGGGCCCAGCTTGCCCTATCCCATCCAGCCCCCATGGCTATCCACTCAAACGTGCAGAGGAACGAATCTGGGTCATCTGCAGGGCCCATTTTACATAGTCCTAGGCCGGGTGTACAGGGGCCATCCACCCCCACAGGACTCACCGTCCTCTGCAGAAGCTGCTGTTGGACGCTGGTCTGCTCCCATATAAAGTCCCGCAGGCTCCTTTGATGCTTGGCCTGCAAGGTAAGCAAGGCTTGCCTCTTTACCTGGTGGGCTTGCCGAAAACCTTGCATAGCCTTCTGCATTTCTTCCTGCTGCTTTACCAACCACTGCAGGGTCTCCTCCATTGCCGGGCCACCAAACTCTTATGCTGGCTCAGGATCCCAGACAATCCCCCATGTGTCACAGGGCGTAGCGGGGCCCCCTTTGCTCCTGCCTCTGCTCTGCTCCAAAACCCACTCAGAGATCTTTGGGCTCAGCAATCACCAGTGCAGTTTATTTACAGTGCATAATCCCACCACCTTCAGTTGGGGGTTTCAGCCTTAAGGGCTTCTCAGTCCTGCAGCCAGGAAGGAAGAGCTACTACTCTCCTTCCACTCTCTGGCGTCCTCCTTTTTGTCTGCCCCTCCTTGGCTTACTTCCCCTAAGGCTTGTATGTAGCCCCAGACTAGCAGCTCTTTTCCAATCAGGCGCAAGTTTCTCTAGGCAGCTCCAATCTAACCCCCTTGATTGGAGCTTTATTGGGAATCCTGGAAGGTGGGCGGGCACGTCTAAAGGCCCCTCCCCCAGCGTTGCGGGAAGGACCACTGGACCCGGGAACCAACTGCATGCGGGGAACAACCAATGAATAACAGGGTCAGGAGTGAAGGTCACAGGTTCAAAACTAGGGATCCAGAGGGGGACACCGAGAAGAGAACCCCAGATAGCTCCCACTGCTCTTCAAAGCTGTCTAGGGAGCCAGCGGATGCCTCCCAGAGGAACATAGCAGAGGGGCAGCAACGCTATGTACATTGGCCAAACTGGACAGTCACTACGCAAGAGGATAAATGGACACAAGTCAGATATCAGGAATGGCAATATACAAAAACCTGTAGGAGAACACTTCAACCTCCCTGGCCACACAATAGCAGATGTAAAGGTAGCCATCTTACAGCAAAAAAACGTCAGGACCAGACTCCAAAGAGAAACTGCTGAGCTCCAATTCATTTGCAAATTTGACACCATCAGATCAGGATTAAACAAAGACTGTGAATGGCTATCCAACTACAGAAGCAGTTTCTCCTCCCTTGGTGTTCACACCTCAACTGCTAGCAGAGCACCTCACCCTCCCTGATTGAACTAACCTCGTTATCTCCATACTGATTTATACCTGCCTCTGGAGATTTCCATTACTTGCATCTGAAGAAGTGAGGTTCTTACCCACGAAAGCTTATGCTCTCAATACTTCTGTTAGTCTTAAAGGTGCCACAGGACCCTCTGTTGCTTTTTACAGATTCAGACTAACACGGCTACCCCTCTGATATAGGGACTGGAGTAGTTTCCTCCCCTGCAGAGTTTACGGGATTGTGAACTCTGCAAGTCCAAAAATTATGAGATGAACAATAACAAAATGATGACATGACATCACCTATTGTTTTAAAAATCCCATTTCTTTTTGACCTGTTTTCTGAGTGCTGAGGTGGTATCGCTCCTCATGTGCACCCCTTTCAGGAAACTCAACCTGAAAGGGACAAAAATACACAAGTATGGGGACCTCTTTCTGTTTACTTCTGACACTTCCCCAACATCTCCCACTTTCCACCAGCTCTCTACCCACTGCATCTCAGGCACTGTCCCTAACTTCCTGCCCGCTTTCTCCTGAATATAGATGCCCCAGCCCAATCACCCCCACTAGCTGTCTCTTCTCCCTGTCCTTGCTATTGTCCCTACCCTATGCAAGCTGGCTCCAGGACACTGGCTCACCCTTCCCACTGTCTCTACCCTTTGGATGCCAGCAGCACTGGAGGAATGGGGGAAGAGTGCAGTAGGGCAAAATGGGGTCATATGGTCCTGAGATCCCTTCTTCTCATCCCTCAGTTTGTTCCTCTCTAGTGCATCACTTTATGGGGAATGAATGAGGTGGTTGGAGCTGTTCCTGCTGCTGGCTCCTGGCAGTTTCTCCTGCCCACATGGGCTGCTGCTTCCCTGCTTCTAGCCTACACCGAAAACTTAGTTTGACTTAGGCCTGGTCCACACTACCCCCCCACTTCGGACTAAGGTACGCAAATTCAGCTACGTTAATAACGTAGCTGAATTCGAAGTACCTTAGTCCGAACTTACCGCGGGTCCAGACGCGGCAGGCAGGCTCCCCCGTCGATGCCGCGTACTCCTCTCGCCGAGTTGGAGTACCAGCGTCGACGGCGAGCACTTCCGGGATCGCTCCGGGATCGATTTATCGCGTCTAAACCAGACGCGATAAATCGATCCCAGAACATCGATTGCCTGCCGCCGGACCCTCCGGTAAGTGTAGACGTACCCTTAGCTCCAGCACTTAGGACTGTGCAAAATTTCATGCCCTGTGTCACACACTTAGATTGACCTAACCCAAACTGTAGATACCATCAGCTCCACGGAAGAATTCTTCTGTTGACCTAGTTACTGCCTCTCGGGGGGGAGAGGGAGGGGCAGGATGAATTTACTACAGCACCAGAAAAACCCGTTCTGTTGCTGAAGTAAGTGTCTGCTGCAGCGCTCCAGCAGAGTAGCTGTAGCTGTGCCATTGTAGCACTTGTAGACTAGACATAAGCTTCAAGGCAGGACTCAGCAGGAAGTACAGGTGCTGCCTCTGGCTGCACGTCAGGCTGCCACCAGCAGATTCCAGCACCCGATGGCGGAAGTAGAATCAACTAAAGCTCAGCCTGAAATCCTGAACTGCCAGGAACTTCTTGGGAGAAGGAGGTAAAAACGTTCCAAAATCATGAGATTTACAAAAATATCATGAAAGTTGGCAACACTGATTGATTGTTTCCACCCATTCTGATTATTTTCCTAATACTAGTTTTTCCCCATGTACCTAAGTTCTATTGTCGCTGCAGGGTTTTACAACATAGAGCTGTGGGGTCAAGGTTGGGATCAGAAGTATTCATGGGACACTTCAATAAGAGATGCAAGGTACTAAAAAGTCTGAGAACCACATTATGAAAACATAAAAGGTAATCAGATACTTAATATTATACCAATCATCCCACTGATGCCCACACAGGTCAACTGCTTCCTCTCCTTAGTTAAGCTCAGGCAGGGCCTGAGCTGTTACAGATAATAAAGACACAGTTTTGTACTGTAGATAATCCTATGTACAAATCATTTCCCCCGCCCCGATCTTCTATATTTAGCACAGCATTAAGAAGAGTGTCTGTTACCTCCCCTTTAATTAGGTTTGTAACTTGACCTGTTTCATGTTCAACAAAATCTGTGCATTTAAAATGTTTTGCTAAGAACACTATATAACAGACCAATGAGCTACCACAGAGATAATATCAAGTGATAAATATAGGGCTAGATTCTCAGCTCATGTAAATTGGCATAGCTCCATGTGAGAATGTAGCCTCTGGTTTGATAGAATAACATTTCTTAACCACGTAACTTTATTAGAAAAAGTGGGCCAGATCCTCAGCTGCTGTAGACCAGCCTGAAGTCAATGTTATGCCAATTTACACCAGCAGATCTGTGTCTTATTAAATGGAACATGTTCAACCTTGAATGAGGAGATTGTGGGTACTTACTCATGCTATAGTGTATAAATATCTGCAGGGACCCAAGGTAGACAATAATTCTTTGCCAAATGGGAGAAGGGCATTGATTTGCCATTTCAAAGGAAGAGACTGTGACTGGCCACCGCCTTTGCATGCTAATTTTTCCTCTGTATCTAAAATCTGGCCAGCAAAACCACCCAACCCTCGTGCTGGGCACAGGTTGATAATAATTCTTCTTACCTCTGCCCTTCTAACCAATTTCACAGTTTGTCTCTTTTGTGTTTGAAATAAATGATGGATCACAGAGAAATTTAACAAGATGACATTTTTCTGATATTCGTAGGCAAAACGACCCCGGCTCTCTGCCTTGTTTGTTTGTCTATTTATTTGCCATATACAGTTGCTTAAATTTTTGCTATTCCGTAATCCATCGTGAGCTTTTTGTTTTGTTTTATATCTACGGTTTGATTTCAGGGGAGTTATCAAACAACATATGGCTATTATTGGATTGTGACAGAGGTTACTAAGTCAATTGAAGTATAATTTAGTTAATTTTCAGAATGAAGCTATAGTCATGAAGAACTCATATTTCATGTTAGTCACATTAAAACAGCAAATGACATTCTGATACTGTTAGAGATGACAGCTATAATAAGTCTTTTTTTAGCAGTTAGCTCTTTCTATCTTAAGAAATATTTTACAATTCCTCATAACAGCCCTGGGGTTTTCCCCATTTTACTGATGGGGGAAGAGACACAAAAAGGGTAATAATGTGTCCAAAGCCACACAGTGAGTCACTGAGTTATTGACTCCCAGATCTGT
The DNA here is from genome assembly GCF_028017835.1 of Emys orbicularis. Lineage (NCBI taxonomy): Eukaryota > Metazoa > Chordata > Testudines > Emydidae > Emys > Emys orbicularis. Next base: position 19,769,301 of record NC_088690.1, read on the forward strand.
GCCCCACCAACTATGCCATATTTAGTGTTACTGCTAGTGGGTGGTGGGTTTTTGAGCATATCCACTGAACCCAGGTGCACTCATCACTGCCATCTACTGGATGGACTCGGAACTACCCACCTCTGTTTCTGGAGCTTTGCCTTTAGCTGAGGTGGTAGGAGGTGTGTGCTTTTAGAGCGGGAAGACTGAGTTTTATCCCCACTCTCAAGATGGAGTTCCAGTTAGCCATGGTGGGCTAACAAGTAGGGTGAACAAGGAAAGTTAAAGGCAATCACTGATTGATTGATTTTGTTGTTGTGCCTAGAGGCCTCACGGGGGTGTGGGCTCCATCGTGCTAGGTGCTGCGCAATACGTAGTAGGAGACAGGCCCTGCCCTAAAGAGCCTGCACTCTAAAAGATGAGACATAATGGAGGGATGAGGTAAACAAGAGGACTGAAGCAGGGTGCAGTGAGTGTTATACCAATAGAATAAAAAACCAGCAGGATCTTATTAAGAGGGATAAGGCAAAGATGCCACATTTATTGTGATAACAATTTGATTTATGACCAATAACTAATATCTTAATCCTTATACACACACATTATACCTAATACCTATACACACACACACACATTCACACACATCCATCAGATGTTTTGCAGCTGCTGCATAGTTACCAGTCCTGCTTGAGTCTGTGGCTTGAGTTTGCAGCTTGGGTTCATAGCTTGTGGCGGCTAACTGGCCAGGAAAGCCGGGCACAAGGACGAGCTGGGTCTCTGTTGGGCATGCACCGATGCCCTTCCATGTTGGCAGCAGAACCAGAGACTCCAAGTCCTCAGTCTTGAGAGTCCATTCTTATAGGATTTTAATTTCTATGTTAGTCTATGGGAGCTGTTTCATCCTGCTGTTGCTGACTCAATCAGCAGATGGCACACATTCCTGTCCAAAGTGGCACATTCCTGGTGGCTCCACACTGTCCAAAGTTTGTGTTTCTCATCCTTCCAGGTGATGGGGTGGATCCCAGTTTACCCTCCGGGGGTTGTCTGGTCTTCCACTTGACACATTCTTCGGACGATGGATACTTCCTTTCTAGGCTGGCACCTCCCTAACCATCCATGTATATCAAGCATTCATCAGCATACATTCCATACCTTAACCATATTTTAATTTACTGTCTCCACCACTTTCGGGGTGTGTGCTAATTCATTTGAGACTCCCGGCCCTTTAATCACAGAGGGTGGGGGGTCTGTCCTAGGAGCCCTTGAATGAAGTGAAAGTCACTTAACAGCTTATAGTGTTTGTTTACATTGTATCAATTACTTCAAGAACAAAGTCAGTTAACTTGTTTGTAAGTTTTACATAGTAGTAAAGTATCTTTCACAGGATAGATATAATCAATGGTTTCTACAGACAGTAGCTTACAAGTTTTAACAGAAGACCCAAGAGATTTTTGTACTTGGTGAAACTGTTGGATTTTAAAGTGTGGGGGCCAAATTATGAGGGGGTCACTGTCTCTTGGGGGAATCACTGTTAGTACCTTCTTTAATATCCCTACATGAGGACAAGCAAGAAAAGAAATTCCTACCCAACCACTCAGTGATCACAACTCCCTGCCTGCCTAGTGCCTACTCATTGTCAGGTTGCTGGAGTTGCTACGCATTACAGCATGGGGAGTTTTGAGGAGGGACGTGAAAGAGGATAAGTTTGTGGTTTTACAGCTCTTGAATGAGACCTTTAAAGCAGCTTCGCTTTAGCTATTCTTGAATGTGATGATATTACAAATGTTGCAACCACAGGTAGGTTGTGATAGATTATAACCTACGTGACAAATTTAAAATGAAACCAAATCATGATTGTTTACATCGACAAAATAAACAAACAAATCACCAGCCATAAGCAGAAACCTGACTCCTCATGTCCAAGTTCTCATCATAATCAGCTATCTGTAGACTGTTACTTTCAATATCTTCTTTGCTGATCAGAGTTGGTGGGCTCTCCAGTTATAGCCTCTTGCTTTTCTTTTCCCCTCTGCTCTTAGGCTTCACATAGTGCTCTGTTAATACCTCGGCAGCCTATCCAACCTTCTCTGTTGAAATTAAACCCAGTAAGCAGTTGTTTCCTTTCTTTATTCTGCTTGTTAATAGTTGAATAGATGAGGCAGTCTGGTGGTAAAAGAAGATTTATGGGCATGACGTGTGGACCACTCAGGTGACTCCTGAAATCCTGTCTAATTAGTGAGAGTGAATTAGCAACCAGCCACAAAAACTAATTCGAGATACAATAAAACCTGCACTAGAGACCGCCTTCTCCTGTCACTAAACCACTTTAAATTATACCCACGCAAATTCTAATACAGTATTTTCCATCCATTAATAAATTAATAATAATATGTAGCGCACATCACTTATGGATCTCAAACATATTTCCATCGCTGAGAAAATGTTAATATCCCCATTACCTGGTCTAGTAACTGTAAGCCTAGGCCTAGCAGTAACTCTAACCCTAAACCTACCTAACCCATAGGTTCTATATATTTGTAATAGGGAAAGTTTTTCCAGATATTTTTTATCACGAAAGAGGCATTTTTCTATACACATTAATGGTGCTAGCATATTTGTTTGTTTGTTTTAAAATCAGCATTCTACCTACCCTTGTATTCTAGTCCATCTTTCCTTTTAGATTTATCTAGCCAGTGCATAGGGACAATACGTTCTCACCGCCCGTTGGAACTGGTACCCTCATGTTGCGGCAGATTCCTTTAGGGGCTTCATGCTGCACATTGCCTCAAGAATGCCTCTAATGCAAATCATTTTTTGCAAGAGGGAAAAGGACAGCATTCACCCTGCAGGTGACATTGCTGAAGTTCCCTAGGAATAGGCTTGTGGGCAGAACATTAAAGCTGCTGCTTCACTAAGAGACAAAGTATGCAAATAAAAATTTCTCTTTAAAGCACAAAAATGTTTACAGCATGGAGCCACCTTTTCATTTTCAATCCAATGTGGTTTGTTTATCAAGATTCACCATTCATACTAACCAGCTTTGCTTATATGTATAACACTATTAAGTGTTCTCAGTCTTTATCAAAATCTCAAAGTACTTTACAAGAGTACCATTACCCTCATTTAAATAGAAGGGAAATTGAGGCATGGAAAAGTTAAGTGACATGCCTAAGGCCACACAACAAATCTATTGTATAGCCAGAACTAGGAGATCAATTCACTAATACCCTACACCTCCTGTAGCCATTTACACCAGTGCAGACTACATGGTGGGTGTAAAATGCCATCTTCTGATTTACTAGCATTTTAAGACTGACTTTAGTCTGGTGCAAATGCCTACACAAGTGCAGGGCAATGGTGATCTTACCAGGGCACTAGACCATGTTGCTACAGGATCTAGCTTGTTCAGTAACAAATTTAGAAAGATGCAAATTAATTTTTAAGTGCACCTGTGATGGGGTGGACCAGACCCAAAGGCCCCCTGCTGGAGGCCTCAGGGTTCTGCCACACCCATCCCAGGGAAGGAGCAGTGGAGAGGTCCTCCAAGCAGGCTAGAATGGCTGCAGGGGAAGCAGCCAATCAGGGCCCAGGAAGGCCATATAAAAGAAGCTGCAGAGCAGAGCAGAAGTTAGTTGCTGCTTGGAATAGAAGAAGGAAGGATTGTAGGCCTGGAAGAGTGGTGGGCCCATGAATGGTTTGCTAGGAGGGAAGGGGGATATTAAGGGAGCACCTGGCTGGTTGCTAGGACTGTGTAGGGACTGAGCCTGAGAAGGGCTGCAGGAAGATAGTGTCTCCAGGGAGGAAGCCCTGGGCGTACAGCCCCCTATTAGGGCTGAACTACTTAAAGACCAGAGCCCCAGGAGGGCTAGCGATAGGCCCTGGTGGACCATAATCCCCAGAAGGGATTTGTGCTGGTTAACAAGCAGATAGTGTGACATGGCTGGAGTGCTGTGTCACTGACAAACCCACCTGAGAACCACCAAAAGGGGTTACTAGAACTAAAGAATTTAGACATGCCCAACCAGAAGGGGGCCCTCATGAGAGGGGTGTGCCAACCCCATTACAGCACCTCAGAATGTATGTGACCATGTAGGATACATTTTAGCTACAAGAACTAAATGATAAAATTATAAACAGCAGCATATATATAATAAAGAAAAGCAGATCAATATGATTGATTTACTTATAACAAAAATAAAGTCATGAGAGAAGTTTACTGATAGGAAATAACTTCCTTCTAATGCGCACAGTCAAGGACTAATTGTTTTAAATGGAGGTGTCAGCAGGGTGACATCAGATGATATGATGGAATCTTCCCTAGTGAAGGGCAGTTTTTGTACCACCCTAATTACATAGGTTTGAAACTGTTACAATTAAAGTGCTACAACCCTCTTGTGCTGATGCAGTTAAACCGGTACAAAGGTGCATACAAATGTATGGGATAAGCTATATCTGTGTCAGGCACCTTTATATGGGCATAACTGTTTTCAGACTAAAGGCTGTACTGAATTAACTATTTGGGTAAAAAAGCACACCCTCAACCAAAACTTAAATCAGCACAAAAACTGCATGTGGCCAGGCCTTCGGAGCATCAAGCTTTTTTTAAAAAAAAAAAAAAAAAAAAAAAATCTGATAAAGAGAAGACAGTACTAAGGGTGAGACCTCTTCCCTGCCCCAGCCCCAGCTCTTCTTCACTCCAGGTTAATTGGTGGAGTGGTATAAAGGGATCCTGAAAACCCTGATTCCAGCCAGGGAAGGCTTGCCTTAGCACAGGCAATGCAGAGCACAGCCATACAGTTGCCTTCCAAGGGCCCCCTTTCAAGTTCTGTTCTGGTCCCAAGAACTGTAGAGCAGCCTTGGGGTTGGGAGGCGTAGATGTGGTTTAACACCACCTTAGGCCTTCCTCTCCCTGGGTTGTGAGTTAGTGGAGCAGTATAGAATTGTGCCCTGATCCTGCACCTACACAGAACCCCATTCACTTCAGTAGGACAGCGGCTCCAAATGGGCCCACATGGAGCTGCTTGTAGGGATGAGGCACTGGAAATGAAAAATGTCTCCTTTCTGATTGTCCTCCAATTCAGACACACGTCAGCAGCTGGTATGGAATCAGGCCCCACTCCTGCAAGTTACAACATTGAATTCAGGGAGATTCTACACAGATATAGGAGTCTACACACACGAAGCCCCATGGACATCAGTTTTATAATGTGCAGGATTGGGACCATAGATGGTTTAGGGAAAATAACTCGTGTATATAAATAGATAAAAATAAAACTGGAAGCAAGCAGATATATGTATAGAAATTCATGTACACCTCTACCTCAATATAATGCTGTCCTCGGGAGCCAAAAAATCTTACCACGTTATAGGTGAAACCGTGTTATATCGAACTTGCTTTGATCCACCGGAGTGTGCAGCCCCACCCCCCCGGAGCGCTGCTTTACCGCGTTATATCCGAATTCGTTTTATATTGGGTCGCGTTATATCGGGGTAGAGGTATACTTTGAAAGCTAGTGGGGAGAGGGGAGCAAATCTTGATCAAATTTGGGACTGGATTACCTAGATACTGTCATTTTAAAACCATTACCCATTTTAGCTGAGGCATGTGTTCCCCAGTTAGGTTCATTTCTAGTCATACCTTCTACTAAGAACCAGAGCTCATTTTAGATGCTCACTCCTCTGGAAGGTAGCTGGTCTTCTCTGTCAGCAGTATACATCATTATTTACAATACACTCCCATTTCACATGGTCACAAGATGTTATGGATATTGCCAGTAAAGTTGTGCTTTATAAGCAAAATTCATCTGATGTGTTTAGGGACATTTTATAAATTAGGTTCTTGTCTCCCCATTCAATAGGAGAGAATACCTCTGTATAAGCAAACTAGATTCCAAAGGGCGATTACACATGTGATATATAACAGGAACTACCCCATTTTCATGGAGATGCCCTCCACTGCTGTTAAATTTCTGGCTTCTGAGTCGTAATGGATCAGGATATGTTATGCTTATGGATCACAGCTGTACAGCACAGTACATTTCTCCCTCTTGCACTGAAAGACCTCCTCTGATGGTCCTTTGGGGTCATTCAGTTAAAGAAACACTACCCAATAAATCCAGCACTGCAAATCTGAAGGAAACCATAAATCAAATATTGCAGATGGAGATGGTCCTATGGAGACATATTTGGCTGTGGTGCCCTTTTGGAAGCCATAACAGTGGGGCTGACAGGGGCAGCAATAAATTAAGTTTCTCTTTTTAAAAGAAAATAGAGGATGGAAGGGGGTCAGGAAGAATGGTGGGAGCTTCATGGGCGAGGGAGGGGCATGTGGTGAGATGAGAAGAAATGAAGTGCTGTCTGCTAATTGATTCTCATTCCTCCTCTAAAGATACAGTTAGACTTGCCCTTCCTGTAGATAAATGGCTTGTCTGGTAGCGTTGGTGAAGATTTTGACCCCTTAAGGAGGTTATAGTCTGATGTGAAAAGACTTCTGAATTCTAAATGTTTGTTATAACAAAAAAATCTGAATGCTAGAACTAAAATTGATTTTAAAAGGATTAATTTGCGTGACCTGCAGACAAGAATTGCTCAATAGCCAAGTTAAGGAAGCTGTAGTTTGTTTATTTTTTTAATTTAGGATGCTTTGTGCTAACAGCTGTGTCTTATCTCCACCCTCCCTGTTGTGGGAGGCACTATAGAGCTAATTCATGCAGGACTTCATCGAACCAGTAGCTATGTTGTTTGAGAGTGTTACAGGCCACCATGATAGCAGAGTGTTGCAAAGTATAACCAGTAGCAGATCTAATGAGGAAGGAGTGCAACATTTTCCTACTGCAAGGTATCTTTTTATTTCAGTTTTTGAGTAGTAGTAAAGAATGTGGCTTGCATCCCACCTCTATGTAAAGGCAAAGAGTCTTTAAATGTAGTTTTAAGACACATTGTATTGATTTCTAAAGTCACACACTTGAAGACAAAAAAAGTTATATGGTAAATTTATGTCTTAAAAAACCATCTGACATCAGGTACTAGCATCAGCCTCAAGAGCTTCAGGAAAACAAACTGGCTCTTGTAAGTCAGGGAAGTAACACCAAAAGGCATTAGAAAACTTGGCTAACCCATTGGATTGCAAGCGCTTAATGCACATGCATTACAACTTTCTTTCTAATGTCCCTAGAGAAAGAGGGATTTCCCTTAATTATAAGCTTTGCATTCTGGCTTTTTCTGTTGGCAGCTCCTAAAAAGCATGATTTTCCCTTTTCCTATCACAGCTGAAACACACTGCTTCTTTCCCTTTATTCACTTCAGAGCTGCGGTCACATGGCTCTATCCAAGTTTAAGGGCTTTGTTGTCTTGTTTTAAAGACTTCTTATGAGTTATCTCTCTGAATCTAATTCAGATAAATGTTCAAGCCAAGCAAACTCAAAAGAAGAGGGAAAAAATAATAGATTTCCCCAACATCCCTAGGACCACCTGGTGGGCTCTTTAAAAGAGTGAAGGAGGCGTATGTCTGAAAGAGGGGGGAGGTCCTTCCAAGCTGCCAAAACGTCAGCACCGCTAGTGGCTGTTGCAGGTAAGAAAAATTATCTCAAATTTCGCTTCTCTTGTTTTTATTGTATGGCTTGCTTTTTAGTTCAGCATGTGCACTTTCTCCCAGAACTGTTGGAAGTAATAACACTTTCTGCCTCTGAGAGGTTTTACAAACATCAACTAATTAATCCCCCAGCGTGCCTGGGGATAGTCAAGTATTATCAGCCCCACTTTTTAAAAAGGGAAGCTTTGACTCTTCATGGCTTTGTTCCCTGTGTCTATGGTAACAGCTGGGGATAGAACTCAGGTCTTCCTGGTAACCAGTCCTGTGCTCAGGTTACTATGTTATGCTTCTACCCATAGTTTCTTTCTTTCTTCTATTCATCAAACTTTTATTATATTTCTCGTTTGAGAGAGGTGTGTGTGAATGAAAAGGACAAAACAAAATAGAACTACTGTCTTTCCACTCACCCACAACTCAGCAAATACGTTTAGTTTCCTTTACACACTCAGGGCAAATGGTTTTATAATGCTGACATTATAGTGGGGGAAGAAGTTCTGGCTTTTTTTTTTTTTTTTTTAAAGCTTAGATAGGAAAATGGTTCAGATATTTTTGTGGTAGAAAGTAGGGAAATAGTCTTTATTATAAAAACAGTTTTAAAACATTCTACAGTCTGAATCAGAGAGTTGATATCTGGCATGGAAGTTAGAATGTGGTTTTCTTCTAAATTCAGTGTGCAGTTAAGGCAGTCAGTGGTTCAGGGGAGTCTGAGGTTGATCCAGCAGCATCTTGAAAGTGAACTGAAGTTGGCATGAGCTGAGGGAAGCTCTCTTTGCATGTCCTGGCCTCAGTGTAAGGACTGAGGGGGGGTCCTCTTGTGAACCTCTAAGGTTTGCAGAAGGAGCAGGAGATGAGCTGACTACATTGAGGAAGGAGGGTCTTGGGAAGCTATTGATAGTTGGACATCAGTGGGAAACATTTGTGCCTTTATGTCCTGGGATCATAGAAGTTTTAATAGCACCAAACTCTTGGTTCATGTGTGTATGGGGGGGGGGGGGGGACCAACATATGTAGGGTTTAGAGTTTTCCATGCAAACCCACTTTCCATTTCAATGGCTCTTCCATTTGGGCCCTCGGTCTTCATCCCCCTAAACTTCTGTAGCTGCAGACCTGCTTAAGAACACGGGAGGTTCTTGCTTTTTGATAACAAGTCAGCGATTGAGGTTGCTGCTGTTCTTTGGCACTTGTAAGCTTGCTCTGTGGGCTTGGATCTCTGAAAGCAGGTGATCTGTAGCTCCTAATTCTCTCAAGATAGAGGCTGATTTCTGTACAACCGCACCCAAGGACCTATGAATGTACTCAAGTGGCCAGCCTGGGCTGCCACAGCTTCGCCACTGTTGTTATTTGAGCTAGCTATAACAAAGATAGCTCAGGTATGTCGGATTGCAGAGTAGACTTACTCTTAGGAGGCCTGCAAATGTGTGGGGCAAGGCATTTCAGGGGTGACTAGCAAAATAATTTCATGTTCTGGAATTTCACTTTCTGGGGGGTGGAGGAGAAGAAATTCCATTTAAAATGTTGAGTGTCTGAAGGTTGCACATTTAAGTGTACTAATACCAGGAATTAAAAAGTTATAGTTACATATTTACTCGTTTCATTTGAGAAACAGAAACTACATCGGTAGGTAGAAGTGGCTTCAAATTATATTGTTCCAGTAGAGAACTATAATTATTATTTGTATGTCAATAATCTTTAGAGGCCTCAATGAGGACTGAGGCCCCAGGGTACTGGGCTCTGTACAATCATATAGAATGTCATTGTCTCTGTCCCAAACCCTATAAGACCCCAATCCTGCAAGAGGGGCTGGCCATTCTCACAGCTCACTGCAGGATTGAGATCTTATGCACAGTACATACCTTTACTCACATGAGCAGCTTTGCTCATGTGCATATGTGTCTGGTTACAATGCAAGAAGTGAGAGTAACAAAACAGGGGGAGGGTGCAGAAAGATGAGGGTAATAGTAATAAGATTATGCAGTTATTTATGGACCAGCAATGTGCAGAGCCTGAGTCTATGACATAATTAGCTTTCTTGATTGTTTAATTAAGCCTTTGCTTGTTCCAATTGTTTTTAAATCGCTGCATATTTCTATTTTAAAATAACTTTGTCAGTGAGAAAATATAGTAAAAATCTTAAGCACAATTATCAATAAACAGAAATCAGATATTGGGCTTATCAAGGGGCACAGCTGGCCCTTGTCACTTTAAATATATATCCTTTAAGGATAATATCCACTTACCCTCCCCTGCTAGAGGAGCAGTGAGGAACTCAAAGAAGAATATTCAGAAGAACTCAGCACCCCGTGTGTGGCTACTTGTTTTGGTGCCTAAAGGGGAGATGAGGTCTCTTGAAACTTTAGGTATCAGTCAAGAAGTGAGAAGATGACTGAGCAAATAGTAGCCAGGGAGTCTGAACAAAGGAGCTTCTGGTGGGACCTCCATGTAGTGTCTGTAGCTATTTAGGTGCTGTGGTTATGGCTTCTGTATACTGCAGGTCTCTAGCAGTCTTTTGTCTTCAGGGGCAGGGCCGTTTTGTGGGGCAGGGCTTGAGTGGCATGTACTGTAGAGAGGGGGGAGGCATTGTGCTCTCTTTGGAGATTTTATTTTTATTCTTTCTTGTTTGGTTTGTTTCTTTTAATCTCAAAATAGGTCATTCAGATGAAAAGTATACGGTTGTTCATTATCCATGGGGGAAAACCAAACCCTTCAGGCTGCAACTAAGGTATGCCAGAAACTTCAGGGAATTAATGGAGCAGCTGCGTCCTGAATAGGAACTTTGTGTGTGTCACAAAGTGACAGTAAAGGGGGATTGGAAGAACTTTCTGCGTCTGGAATCAGTTTTGTGTAGGTTTATTATGATAGTATAAAACACCACAGCTCTACATAAGAGAAATGAATATTGTGAAGTGTAATTGAACAATTCAGTTAATATCCGTGTGCTCTGCTTGGAAGTCAATTAGCTCATTGTACTGACATACAGGGATGAACCAGAGACATCAGAGACTGGTGTCTGTCAGGTTTCATTTTCGTAAGCTCTGAGAAGATACCCAGCTTCTTTCTTTTACATACAAAAGGGGGGTGAATTTCAAATACGCTGTAAAACATTATTTGTACTTCAGACCCAAGAAGCTTGAAAAGGTCATACTAATCAACTCTGACACCAGTTAGACAGGCTGGGTGGCTCAGTTGATTTACATTATATAGCCTTTACTGTTTTATGTTCAAACATGGCTGCATTTCTAGATTGTACAAGTGTATTTTGAAGAGCTGTGTTTCCAATCGACTGTCTAATCAACATCTCCCTGGCTCTGTAGTCTGAAGATAGTCTTAGATAAAAGGGTTCTAGTGAGGATGTTTTTTCTAGCACAGACAATAACAAATTAGTTCACATTACAGAAACCATTTGAAACAAGCTTTTTTTTTTTTTTTTTTTTTTTTTTTTAAAGTGCCACTTTAGTCAATGTTTTTATCCCAACCTAGATAGTTTCTTTTTAATTCTTATAGTGAAATGTAAATCTCATGATCCACAGTACACTAAATGCCAAACTAAAATCCCTTGCCTACAGTAATTTATAACCCAAGGCAAATGAATATCAGTCTGCAGAGTACTACACAGTAGAAATCCAAAACCAGACTCTGCACAATGGTATTCTTATCAGAATGCACAAATGGTCACTAATCGTGAGAAATCTGTTTTCCAAGCAAATGGGGAGGAATCATGAAATCTGTTTAATTACAGCTTCTCATGTCTAATTAGACATTCAGCGCATAAGGCCTCTTTCATAAAGGTTCTGTTTTTCATTTAAACTAGCATAAATGTATGAGCTTATTTTTAGTAAACATTTAAATTATGGATTTAATGGTTGTCAAACCTTGAATGCTAATATGCTAATGAAATGGTTGTCAAACCTTGAATGCTAATATGTAAACAATTCATTGGCTACCTAGTTATTTCCATTAATACGATGGGATTTATTGTTGCCATATCCTGACTGGGGATGAATCTGACGGATTTAAGCTTTATTTAGCAAATCCCTCTCCATTCAGAATCTAAAGCTCCTTGTAGTTGGCAGTCAGTGTCCAGAAGGTACCTTGTCTATCAAGCCATATGGGGAGAACCACTGGGAGCAAATAGCATAGGAGGAGTCAGGCATGCACGGGCTACAACAGGGGCCTGTCACGTGTACCTAAAGCATGACTTTATTTTCAGATATGAGTAATGTGTTTGTATGACTCATTTTCTTTTTTTCCAGTCAGTCAAGCTTAGGCTGCTTATATATAAGCTGCAAAAGCATTTCCTTAAGGGTCCAAATGAAAATTCAAGCACTTCTGCTATCCAAATATCAGTAAATACAGTTTTAAAATATTGTGAAATCCTGACTTGACAATAATTACAGCTAAGCTACTTTAAAAGAGTAGCATGCTGGCAGGGCATGCTCTGTGCAGGATCTTTGGGTTTGGTCCATCAGAGACTGGATTTATTAACTTTATGGGCATTTTGGAAGGAGGCGCGTGGATGGAGTTGTTAATGGACTTCCTTGTTTAAGGGGTTAATTTGGGGCAATCTGATGAATGAGTTACAGTTTAAAATTTTGGTATGAATTATTGTCTTAAGTTTTGTAGAGCACCCCGAGTGTAGGAGGATGTTTAGCTAATTTGACTAATGCATGGATTTTAATAGTATTTATTTAAAAAAAAAATTGTAAAAGAGCAGATTAAAATGTAAGAACTTGCTTATAGCTATCTCACACAGATGGGCACTCTTTCAGTGTCATGTACTGCATGTTAGGTCCTGATCCTGTGAGATGCTGAGCATCTGCAACTATAAGTAGAGTCAACATGAATTGCAGGTGCTTGGGACCTCTTGGGGTCTGTCCCTAGCCGTTTATGTTACGAAGGTTTGGCACTGATTGTCCTTGGTGTTGAAAAAACCATATAATAATATTTCGCTTTTATATAGTGCTTTTCATCCATAGTTCTTAAAGCTGTTTACAAAGGAGGTCAGTGTGATTATCCCCATTTTGCAGGTGAGGAAACTGAGGCACAGAGAAGGGAAGTCACTTCCCTGAGGTCATCAAGCAAAGCAATAATAGAGCCAGGAACTGCCCCAAGGTCCCCTGAGTCGCTATCCACTAGGCTACGCTGTCTCCTCTGTAAACTAATATTGGCATTGCATGCTGCAAAAATAACTGATGCTGTCACCTTCCAGTGCCCTCCTTAAACTAATGTAATAAATGCCAAAGTAATATGGAGACCACTGTAAGTTTCAGAAATAAAGCTCTGACAAATTCTCCCAGGCTGCTTCTATAACCCTACAGACAGTAAATATAATTTATTGGCCTATTACCCAGCATGGGAGACAGGTTTGCAGTAAAAGTCATGCCTGTTTTTACTTGTTTTAGAAATATTGATAGGAATATAAATCCTGCAAAATAAGGCACCATGTGTTTTAGAGAGAGAGCAACAGGATATATATTGTAGGACTGAATTTTCCAAATTGGAAATATAGTCACACAACACTGAATGCGTGCAACAGCACTTCTGCTAAATGGTGCTAGTTTATTTCAAAGGTGTAATTATTTCAAAGGTTAAGAATTTAACAGTGTGGCTCTGCAGACAGGTTTAACATTTTCTGTCCTGTTAAACTAAATGGGACATGCATCCCTGATCGTAACTCCACTGAACACAGTCGAGTTGTATGGAAGCTATACCAGGGATGACCCACTGATTTTAAACTAGATCAGTTTAATTTTTTTGCAGTCTGTATAGTGCATGGAGAGTTAAATTGCATATTTTAAAAATAAATGCAAATACCTTTTTATACAGACAACTGTGTAGATGTTAGGGTGTGTGTGTGTGTAAATCAAGATAAATGAAGGTAGGTAAATAATAGATTTGGTATGCTGTGTTGGTTGCACACAGCATAAGTGAATTAATGAACTACTGGCACTTTCTGAACCCTTTTGGAAAAATACAGGTCCTCTCTGATGATAAGGTACCCATGGGTAATTTGACTTATGATAATGAGCTCTGATAGTCAGAAAACACACCTGGCATAATGGGCTGGCCTGTCCAGAGAAAAGGTGTTAGGTCACATATGCTGCATACGCAGCAAGTTGATGTAACCAGATGAAAGGCCATGAATGCTGGATGAGGTGAGCTGCTGACCTGTCTTAGGAAAAGGCCACATAGGTTGCAGGCACAGTGGTTCAACCTATTTAGAGAAAAGGCTGCTGAGGCTAACCTTCTAGCAGCCCTTTTTTGAATTCTCTCCTCACCTGCTGAAATACCTCCAAAGCCTGTAAAAGTGTTATCTGATGAGGGTATGTCTACACTACGGGATTAATCCGAATTTAGATAATTCGAATTTGGGAAACAGATTGTATAAATTCGATTGTATGCGGCCACACTAAGCACATTAATTTGGCGGTGTGCGTCCATGTACCGGGGCTAGCGTCGATTTCTGGAGCGTTGCACTGTGGGTAGCTATCCCATAGTTCCCGCAGTCTCCCCTGCCCATTGGAATTCTGGGTTGAGATCCCAGTGCCTGATGGGACAAAAAACATTGTCGCAGGTGGTTCTGGGTACAGCCTCACCCCTCCCTCCCTCCCTGCATGAAAGCAACGGACGGCAGATAACCATTTCGCGCCTTTTTTCCTGGGTGAACACTGCAGACTCCATACCACGGCAAGCATGGAGCCCGCTCAGCTCCAGACAGCAGTCATGAACATTGTAAACACCTCGTGCGTTCTCGTGGAGTTTATGCTGAGCCAGGACCAGAAAAACGAGACGAGGAGGTGGCGGCGGCGGGAGCGCAGCGACCAGCGTGATGAGGACATGGACACGGACATGGACACGGACACAGAATTCTCTCAAACCGCGGGCCCCGGTGCTTTGGAGATCATGTTGTTAATGGGGCAGGTTCTATCCATGGAACGCCGATTCTGGGCAAGGGAAACAAGCACAGACTGGTGGGACCGCATAGTGTTGCAGGTGTGGGATGATTCCCAGTGGCTGCGGAACTTTCGCATGCGTAAGGGCACTTTCATGGAACTTTGTGACTTGCTGTCCCCTGCCCTGAAACGCCAGAATACCAAGATGAGAGCAGCCCTCACAGTTGAGAAGCGAGTGGCGATAGCCCTGTGGAAGCTTGCAACGCCAGACAGCTACCGGTCAGTCGGGAATCAATTTGGAGTGGGCAAATCTACTGTGGGGGCTGCTGTGATGCAAGTAGCCAAAGCAATCATTGAGGTGCTGCTACGAAAGGTAGTGACTCTGGGAAATGCGCAGGTCATAGTGGATGGCTTTGCTGCAATGGGATTCCCTAACTGTGGTGGGGTGATAGATGGAACCCATATCCCTATCTTGGCACCGGAGCACCAGGGTAGCCAGTACATAAACCGCAAGGGGTACTTTTCAATGGTGCTGCAAGCACTTGTGGATCACAAGGGACGTTTCACCAACATCAACGTGGGATGGCCGGGAAGGGTTCATGATGCTCGCGTCTTCAGGAACACTATTCTGTTTAAAGGGCTGCAGCAAGGGACTTACTTCCCGGACCAGAAAATAACCGTTGGGGATGTTGAAATGCCAATAGTTATTCTTGGGGACCCAGCCTACCCCTTAATGCCATGGCTCATGAAGCCATACACAGGCAGCCTGGACAGGAGTCAGGAGCTGTTTAACTACAGGCTGAGCAAGTGCAGAATGGTGGTAGAATGTGCATTTGGCCGTTTAAAAGGTCGCTGGCGCTCGCTACTGACTCGCTCTGACCTCAGCCAAAGAAATCTCCCCATTGTTATTTCTGCTTGCTGTGTGCTCCACAATCTCTGTGAAAGTAAGGGGGAGACCTTTATGGCAGGGTGGGAGGCTGAGGCAAATTGCCTGGCTGCTGATTACGCGCAGCCAGACACCAGGGCGATTAGAAGAGCACACCAGGAAGCAGTGTGCATCAGAGAAGCTTTGAAAACCAGTTTCATGACTGGCCAAGCTACAGTGTGAAATTTCTGTTTGTTTCTCCTTCATGAAAACCCGCCCTCTTTATTGACTCATTCTCTGTAAGGAACCCACCCTCCCCCTTCCCCCAGCTTGCTTTCAAACCAAATAAAGTCACTATCGTTTAAAAATCATTTATTCTTCATAGATTATAAAAAGAGGGAGGGAACCCGGGTGGGGTTTGGGAGGAGGGAAGGAAAAGGCCATTAAAAAATGGTTAAAAAAATGACAGCCTTTTGCTTGGTCTGTCCACTGGGGTGGAATGGGAAGGTGTACGGAGCCTCCCCCCCCCCCCGGCGTTCTTACACGTCTGGGTGAGGAGGCTATGGAACATGGTGAGGGGGGAGGGGGGTTATACAGGGGCTGTAGCGGCACTCTGTTATCCTGCTGCCGTTCCTGAAGCTCCACCAGACGCCGGAGCATGTCTGTTTGCTCACGCAGCAGCCCCAGCGTTGCATCCTGCTTCCTCTGATCTTCCTGCCGCCACCTCTCATCTCGAGCGTCCCTCCTGTCCTCACGTTGGTCCCTACTGTCCTCACGTTCACTGGCTTCTTTCCTATACTTTGAAACCGTGTCCTTCCACTCATTCAGATGAGCTCTGTCACTGCGGGTGGATTCCATGATTTCTGCGAACATGTCGTCTCGCGTCTTCTTCTTCCGACGCCTTATCTGTGATAGCCTTCGGGATGGAGGAGGGAGGCTTGAAGAATTTGCAGCTGCTGGAGGGAGGGAAAAAAGGAGAGAATTTTTTAAAAAGATACATTTTGCAGAACAATGCTTATACTCTTTCACGGTGACCAACACTATTCACGTTACATAGCACATGTGATTTCTGTGCAAGGTCGCATTTTGCCTCTTAATATTGAGTGCCTGTGGCTTTGCTGCTAGAGATCACAGACGCAGGTCTGGGCAACAGAATTCGGCTTGCATGCAGCCATGGTAAGCCATTGTCTTTCAGCTTCTGCGCCCTCCTTTCCCACATACCAAGCAAAGCCCGTTGAGTACTGCGGTTTTCCTGTTAACCTTCAGCAGCAGAAAACAAACTAACCCCCCCCCCCCCATCCAATTCTCTGGATGATCGCTTTATCCCTCCCCCCACCGCGTGGCTGGTATCAGGGAAGATCCCTGCTAGCCAAACACGAAAAGCTCTGGGACAATCCCCCCCCCCCCCGCCCCGCGCTCGCCTAACTGCAGGGAAGGATTTCTTTTCAGCCACAGGCAAACAGCCCAGTAGGAACGGCCACCTCTGTCCCCTTAATTAAATTCCCGTATTTCAACCAGGTTACCATGAGCGATATCATTCTCCTGAGGATTACACAGCAAGATAAAGAACGGATGTTGCTTGAATGCCAGCAAACACCGGGACCATACGCTGCCAGGCTTTGTCATGCAATGATACCAGATTACTTGCTGCAAGCATGGCGCGGTCAAGTGTCCTACCATGGAGGACGGAATAAGGCTGCACTGCCCAGAAACCTTGTGGCAAGGCTTTTGGAGTACCTCCAGGAGCGCTTCATGGAGATGACCCTGGAGGATTTCCGCTCCATCCCCAGACACGTTAACAGACTTTTCCAGTAGCTGTACTGGCTGCGAATGCATCCCAAGTCCTCAGGGCAAAATAATCATTAAAAAACCTTGCTTTTAAAACAAGTTTTATATTTTAAAAGGTAAACTCACCTGAGGTCCCTTCCATGGGGTCGTGGTCTTGGATACTGGCTTGGGAGGGTTGGGAGGGTACTTCAGTCAGGCTGAGAAAAAGATCCTGGCTGTTGGGGAGAACGGAGTGCTGGGTGCTCTCCGCAAGCTCGTCCTCCTCCTCCTCTTCCCCCTCCGCAGAATCCTCAGGTGTAGCTGATGAGATTATCCCCGCCTCGGAATCCACGGTCACAGGTGGGGTAGTCGTGGCGGCCCCCCCTAGAATTGCATGCAGCTCGGCGTAGAAGCGGCATGTCCGCGGATCTGACCCGGAGCGACCGTTTGCCTCCTTTGTTTTTTGATAGGCTTGTCTGATCTCCTTGACTTTCACGCGGCACTGATCTGAGTCCCTATTGTGGCCTCTCTCCCTCATGCCCTTGGAGATTTTTTCAAAAGTTCTGGCATTTCGTCTCTTTGAACGAAGTTCTGCTAGCACTGAATCCTCTCCCCATATAGCAATCAGATCCAGTACCTCCCGTACGGTCCATGCTGGTGCTCTTTTTCGATTATCGGCCTGCATGGTTACCTGTGCTGATGAGCTATCTGTGGTCACCTGTGCTCTCCACGCTGGGCAAACAGGAAATGAAATTCAAATGTTCGCGGGGCTTTTCCTGTCTACCTGGCCAGTGCATCAGAGGTCAGATTGCTGTCCAGAGCGGTCACAATGGTGCACTGTGGGATAGCTCCCGGAGGCCAATACCATCAAATTGCGGCCACACTACCCCTAATTCGAACTGACAAAATCGATTTTGGAGCTACTCCGCTCGTCGGGGTGGAGTACAGAAAACGATTTTAAGCGCCCTTTATTTCGAACTAAATGGCTCCGTTGTGTGGACGGGTGCAGGGTTAATTCGAATTAACGCTGCTAAATCCGAATTAAAGTCGTAGTGTAGACCAGGCCCAAGTATGTCCCAGCTGTACAAGTACACCACCTTGGAATGGACATGGATAAAGAACAGCTATCAAACCACATGCAAGGCTATTCTTACCTGTTCATGTGGCGTATTACCCGTGGTGGTTTTTTTTTTTTTTTTTTTTTTTTTTTTAAAGAACACTTGGTTGTAGCATTAGTCTTCCAAGTTCAAGGCCAATCTTTGACATTTCCTTCTCCCCCTTCCTCATATTTAACTGGCTGCCTCAATGGCATCTTAATTGCTTTGCCCATTTTAATTATTATATAGAACCAAAAAACTTGAGTACATTAAATAAAGCATCCAGGGTAACTTTAGACAGCATTGAACTCCTGTAGCATTTCCAAAGGCAGTGTCAGCAGAAGCTAGGCTACAGATATTGTAAGAAATGAGATGCGGGAGCCATAAGCTCTTCAGGGCGGGGATGGTGTCTTTGTATGTCCCTGTACAGTGTCTAGTGAAATGGTGTCTCAACTCTGATTGGGGTCTTTGGATGCTGGTGCAGTATAAGTTCAGTATTTAATATGCACGTTATGATGTTTGTGTATTTGTGAAGCTTTCATAAAACACAGTGCTCAATAGTTCCCAATGATCAGTGCTGTAGTATAATCCTATGATACACTGTGCTATTATCAGAATGACTTTGTATGGGAGTCTAAAGCTCACAACCTCCGAAAAGATTTTGCTTACTCTACCCCTCTCAATTTGTTCATTTAAAGCATAGAATCATAGAATATCAGGGTTGGAAGGGACCTCAGGAGGTTATCTAGTCCAACCCCCTGCTCAAAGCAGGACCAGTTCCCAACTAAATCATCCCAGCCAGGGCTTTGTCAAGCCTGACCTTAAAAACCTCTAAGGAAGGAGATTCTACCACCTCCCTAGGTAAAGCATTCCAGTGCTTCACCACCCTCCTAGTGAAAAAGTTTTTCCTAATATCCAACCTAAACCTCCCCAGCTGCAACTTGAGACCATTGCTCCTTGTTCTGTCATCTGGTACCACTGAGAACAGTCTAGATCCAGCCTCTTTGGAACCCCCTTTCAGGTAGTTGAAAGCAGCTATCAAATCCCCCCTCATTCCTCTCTTCTGAAGACTAAATAATCCCAGTTCCCTCAGCCTCTCCTCATAAGTCATGTGCTCCAGCCCCCTAATAATTTTTGTTGCCCTCCACTGGACTCTTTCCAATTTTTCCACACCCTTCTTGTAGTGTGTGGCCCAAAACTGGACACAGTACTCCAGATGAGGCCTCACCAATGCTGAATAGAGGGGAATAATCACATCCCTCGATCTGCTGGCAATGCTCCTACTTATACAGCCCAAAATGCCATTAGTCTTCTTGGTAACAAGGGCACACTGTCGACTCATATCCAGCTTCTTATCCACTGTAACCCCTAGGTCCTTTTCTGCAGAACTGCTGCCTAGCCATTCGGTCCCTAGCAGTAGCAGTGCGTGGGATTCTTCCGTCCTAAGTGCAGGACTCTGCATTTGTCCTTGTTGAACCTCATCAGATTTCTTTTGGCCCAGTCCTCTAATTTGTCTAGGTCCCTCTGTATCCTATCCCTACCCTCCAGCATCTACCACTCCTCCCAGTTTAGTGTCCTCTGCAAACTTGCTTAGGGTGCAATCCATGCCATCCTCCAGATCATTAATGAAGATATTGAACAAAATCAGCTCCAGGACCGACCCTTGGGGCATTCCGCTTGATACCGGCTGCCAACTAGACATGGAGCCATTGATCACTACCCGTTGAGCCCGACGATCTAGCCAGCTTTCTATCCACCTTATAGTCCATTCATCCAGTCCATACTTCTTTAACTTGCTGGCAAGAATACTGTGGGAGACTGTATCAAAAGCTTTGCTAAAGTCAAGGAATAACGCGTCCACTGCTTTCCCCTCATCCACAGAGCCAGTTATCTCATCATAGATGGCAATTAGGTTAGTCAGGCATGACTTGCCCTTGGTGAATCCATGCTGACTGTTCCTGATCACTTTCCTCTCCTCTAAGTGCTTCAAAATTGATTCCTTGAGGACCTGCTCCACGATTTTTCCAGGGACTGAGGTGAGTTCCCCTGTAGTTCCCCGGATCCTCCTCCTTTTTCCCTGTTGTCTTTTATTGCCAAGTTTATTCTCTCCACTCTCCGCATATTTTGTAATATTCTTTAAATGTAGCAGGATTCCTGGAGAAAGTATTAGAAAATGGAGGTTTTAGGTTTATTCCAGGCTGAGTTTGTTGGCCAATCAATTCTTTAGGCCAAGAGGGGTGAGATTAAAGATTTCTGGGCTTTTACAGAGAACTTGAATTTTGATTTTAGTTTTAAAAAAGACTTGATTTAATTTAAATTTTGTAGGTGTTTTGGTGAGTGACTAAAGTAGAGGTGAGTGGCAGGATGGCCTTCCGGTTGGGACATTGGGCTGGGTCCCAGGAGATCTGGGTTCAATACTTTGTCTTTGCCACAAATTTTCTGTATGACCGTGGGCATAGAGGAAATTTACCAAAATTGAACCAAACTGTAAACCCTGTATGTAATGGAAAC